>NC_133171.1:67405413-68040091 GCF_040802235.1 Manis javanica | reverse complement strand
CCTTGCTGGCTTTGAAGATGGAGCGGACTGTATGGTATGGAATGCAGGTGGTGTACAGGAGCTGAGAGTAGCCCCAGGCTGGGAGCCAGCAAGAAAACAGACCTCGGACTCACAACTCACAGCTAGAACTTGGCCAGCAACAGGAATGAACTTTGCAGTGGATTCCTCTCCAGTCTCCAGAATGGCGTGTGGCACTCTGACCTCAGCCTGTGAGACCCTGAGCAGGGAACCCAGCCACAGCAGCCTTGACTTCGGACCTACCCACTGCAATCTAACCCACGTGTGTTATGAACCACTGCATTTGTGGTGATCTATTTATTACGCTGCCATATGGGCCACTTCAAACAGGTTGTATGAATTCCAGCCTCCACCCGAATCTGACTGGCTGAAGAATCAAGAAACAACTTGAGCGCTTTTACACAAAGAAATATTTTGCAATGCTTACTCTGTGGAAGACAGAAAACTAGCTTGAATTTGGTGGAAGAACAAACAGTTTCAACTAAGTTACTCTCCTGGGATGAACACAGGGCCCCAAACCTTGAAAAAATAATTCCATCTGAGACCTTGTTGCCTCTGGTTTACCTGTGGGGAGCGTCAACATCTTTGGGGTGTTAGAACTCATTCACTTCAGTAATAACAAAACAAATTTGATTAAAAACAGGCAGAAGATCTGAATAGACGTTTTCCCAAAGAAGACATACAGATAGCCAACAAGCACATGAAAAGATGTTCCACATCACTACACATCAGGGAAATGCAAACAAAACCCACAATGAGATACCGCCTCGCACTTGGCAGAATGGCTGCTGTCCTGAGACAAGAGGTGACAAATGTTGACGATGTGGAGAAAAGGCAGCCTGGTGCACTGCTGGTGGGAATGTCAACTGGTGCGGCCACTGCGGAAATGAGTATGCAGGGTCCTCAAAAAACTGAAAATAGAGATACTGTAAGATCCAGCAGTTCCACTTCTGGGTATCTGCATCCAAAGAAAATGAAAACAGACCCTGAAGAGCTGTCCGCAGCACTCATGCAGCATGATGCACAACAGCCAAGGTATGGAAACAACGAAGCGTCCAGCGGCGGATGAATGGATGAGGAAAATGTACACACACAGGAGTATTTTCAGCCTTGAGAAAGAAGGAAATCCTGCTATTCTAGACAACACGGATGGGCCTTGAGGGCATTGTGCTTAATGAAAGAAGTCAGACAAACACTGTGTCTTACTTAGCTGTGGTATTTAAAAAACGAGAACTCACAGAAACAGAGAGTAGAATGGTAGTTACCCAGAAGAAAACAGAACAGCAGCTGACTCAGATGCTGAGAGGGGACTGGTGGGGACCATGGGGGAGGAGGGGCTGGTGGGTGATGGGGAGGGTGAGGGGGATAACAGGGCACAAAACTCTCAGTCACAATATAGGCTGGACCCAGGGATGACGGTGGTACAGCATGGAGAATATAGCCAATGATTCTGTAACATCTTCATATATTGACAGTAACTGCACTAATTTGGGTGAGGATTTAATAATATGGGTAACTGTTGAACCACTGTGGTATACTTGATATCCTTCAGACACTTAAGAATTAGTCACCTTTCAGTGTCCTTAGTAAATCTGGAAGGAATTTAGAGTGTACTCCTAAGAGGGGAAAGAAAGAACTGGAGAGGATGTCCTTTCATTGCTTCACTTCAGCCATCAACCTGTCCATTCACATGCTTCCTCACTGCCAAGTGCATGAGAATAAGCCAACCCCAAGGAAAGGTGTGCTTCCGACATTCAAACAATGTTCAATCTTTAAAAAAAAAAAAGCCAGAATAAGCAGGTCAAAAGCAAACATTAAGGTAGAAATCAAAGGGGATTTCATTAAACAATATTTTGTTTTAATTGAATTAAGATTTTCTATAAATATACAGAGATAAAGTTCTGTAACTTGAAAACTTTCATTCTTCTCTTGGCTTTTGTTCAATTTTCTCATGTTTCTGAATTTTATGTCCTATAGATTTTTATATCTTAGGACTTTTATCTTGGAATGAAACCAAATCATGTCTCAACACTCACAAAGGGTTGTAGGGCTGGACTAGGGAATTTTAAATCACTTGAAGAAAAGAAAATCACTGTTTTTAGTTTTAAATCTTGTTACACATTATTTGAAATATTCCTACCTGCTTTACACTGGCCCCACTCTATTTCAGAGCCCCTTTGCACCTCAGGGCTGACCGCTAAACTAGAACCCGGAGAGCTGAGCACACTGCAGTCCCCCCACTCCGCACTCAGGTCCATGAAGAAAAAGCCCACTGCAGACATTAAGAACAGCTGTGCCGCTCAGCGGCCAGGTCGCCCTCAGGAGGATGTGCTAGCGTGCCTTGTGCCCTGGAGGCAAGAGCCCAGCTTTCACCAAGAAACCATCACATTAAGGAGTGGAGAGATGATGGAAGGATATTTGAGGGATAATTTCAAATCCAGGGATTTAGAAGCTTCTGCATTTTACAGTGACTATGGAAAAATATAAATTATAGAACATTTCCTACAAAGAAAAATGACCCCTAGTTCACAAGTAAGATATAGCATTTATTATGCTGGGAAAAGCAAAACAAATACAAAGACTTCAAGAACTTCAACAAATAGCCCAAAGATGAAAAAGAAAAAAGCCATGAAAATGATGCAGTGGCTCTCCCACCAGGAGTCAGGAGGGATCCTTTAATCCCATTATCAGCCCAGGTCTGGCTCCTTTTATTTCAACTCCAGATCATTTCTCAAGTTTTATCTGACTGCAGCTTCCACTTTAGCCACTGCTATCAATTTCAAATGGATAACTTCTCAAAACAACAAAAAAAATTCCATTACCAGGGAAGATGGTATAATCAATTCTCAATTACATGTTTTAATGGGGCATAAGGATGGCACAAGATACATGAAATAGATTTTTTTTTTTATATCAAGCTCATTTCAGGAACAATTTCAACCTATTCCACAACTAAGCCTTTTAAAAGAACTGATAAATAATAAAAGTAGTGAGGTGTTAATGAATGAACTTGGCCCCCACAGCTGCTGGGAGGAAGAAAATGGATGTGAGGAACACCAGTATAAACCTCTCTGCTAAGAGGTTAATGAGAATCTCTTTAATTCAAAAATGTTAGAAGAGAATAAAATATAATTGAGTTAAGAAAAATTCTGGTGGCCTATACAGAATATCAGATTAACAACATTTCATTTAAGATAAATAACCAAGATTAAGAATAACTTTAAAATCCATAATTTAAATATTTACAGCTCACATGTTCTTATATTGTTAGAGAATACAAATTTTGTGAGGCTAAAAACATGTGACATGATCAAGGGAGAACTGAAATATCTGTACATTTCTAAACACAAATAGGTGAACAAATCTTTTCAAATTATGGCAGATAAAAATTCAACTGTCATGACTTCTTCATGAACATATCTCCCCGGGCAAAGAAAACAAAAGCAAAAATGAACAAGTGGGACTATATCAAGCTGAAAAGCTTCTGTACAGCAAAGGACACCATCAATAGAACAAAAAGGTACCCTACAGTATGGGAGAATATATTCATAAATGACAGATCTGATAAAGGGTTGACATCCAATATATATAAAGAGCTCACACACCTCAACAAACAAAAAGCAAATAATCCAATTAAAAAATGGGCAGAGGAGCTGAAGAGACAGTTCTCTAAGGAAGAAATTCAGATGGGCCAACAGACACATGGAAAGATGCTCCACATCGCTAGTTATCAGATAAATGCAAATTAAAACCACAATGAGATATCACCTCACACCAGTAAGGATCCCCACTATCCAAAAGACAAACAACAACAAATGTTGGCAAGGTTGTGGAGAAAGGGGAACCCTCCTACACTGCTGGTGGGAATGTAAATTAGTTCAACCATTGTGGAAAGCAGTATGGACGTTCCTTAAAATGCTCAAAATAGACTTACCATTTGACCCAGGAATTCCACTTCTAGGAATTTACCCTAAGAATGCAGCACTCCAGTTTGAAAAAGACAGATGCACCCCTATGTTTATCGCAGCACTATTTACACTAGCCAGGAAATGGAAGCAACCTAAGTGTCCATCAGTAGATGAATGGATAAAGAAGATGTGGTATATATACACAATGGAATATTATTCAGCCATAAGAAGAAAACAAATCCTACCATTTGCAACAACATGGATGGAGCTAGAGGGTATTATGCTCAGTGAAATAAGCCAAGCGGAGAAAGACAAATACCAAATGATTTCACTCATCAGTGGAGTATAAGAACAAAGGAAAAACTGAAGGAACAAAACAGCAGCATAATCACAGAACCCAAGAATGGACTAATGGTTACCAAAGGGAAAGAGACTGGGGAGAATGGGAGGGTAGGGAGGGATAAGGGTGGGGAAGAAGAAAGGGGGTATTAAGATTAGCATGTATAATGTGGGGGGGGAGGAATGGGGAGGGCTGTGCAACACAGAGGAGACAAGTAGTGATTCTACAACATCTTACTATGCTGATGGACAGTGTCTGTAATGGGGTTTGTGGGAGGGACCTGGGGTAGGGGAGAGCCTAGTAAACATAATATTCTTCATGTAATTGTAGATCAATGATAACAAAATAAAAACAAAAAACAAACAGCAAAAAAAAAAAAAACCCACAAAAAAACCCCAAAAAACAAACAAACAAAAAATTCAACTGTCAACAGGCTGTCAAAATGATATGACCACTAAAGGCTACACCAAATTCTGTCAGTATGATAGAATTTACAAACTGGGATTAACTGACACTGTTATGCTTCTAATTATTTGCATTTACTCAGTGGGTTATTTGATGCATGAACAATGCATCTACACTGTGGAAAATTTTTAATCATAAAAAAGGTACACATAAGGTGAAAATTCCTCCAAAGTCACCCTAAATAAATGATCACAACTAGTACTTTGTTGTACCAGGTTTTCTTTTCTCAGATTAGGTAGAACTATATGAAGTTACAATAATCAATTTTTTTATGCCACTAGAAGTTGTTTTTAACTTTTTATTTTGACATTGCTGTAGGTTCACAGGATGCCATCAAGAAATATACAGGGCAGCCCTGTGCACCCATCCCCAGCCTCCCCCAATGCTAACATTGTGTATGGAATTATGGTACACTATCAAAACCAAAAAAGAAAAAAAAAATGTCATCAGTACAATCCACAGAGCTTATTCAGGTTTCACCATCCATACACACACTCAAGTGTGTGTGTGGGGAGCTCCATGCAGTCTCATCACATGTACAGTTTTGGGTAACAACCATAATCAAGATATCCAACGGCACCATCACAAGGCCCCTCATGCTACCCTCTGGAGCTAGGACTCCCTTCCTCCTGGCCCCCTCCCCAACTACTCAGCTGTCCTCCAAATCTATAATTATGCTGTTTCATGAATGTTACATAAATGGAAATATGCAGCATATAGCCTTTCAAAATTGGCTTTGTTTCACTCAGCATAAATTCCTGGAGGTTCACCCAAGCAGTTGCATGTATTGATAATTTGTTCCTTTCTATGGCTGAGTAGAATTTCATGGTATGGATGTACCAGTTTGTTTAACCACTCACTCATGGAAGGACACCTGCATGGTTTCTAGCTTTTGGCTATTATCAACAAAGCTGCTTTGGATATCTGTATATCAGTTCCTGGATGGAAATAAGTCATTTTCTCTGAGATAAATGTCCAAGTATGCAATCACTGGATCATAAAATAAATGCATTTTTTTTTTTAGCTTTTAAAGGAACCATGACACCCTTTTGTGGCGTGGCTGTTCCATTTTCTATCCCCCCATCAATGTGTCAGCTACCTGCTTCCCCTGCACCCTCACAGCATTTGGTGAGACTTATTCACTGTAATACAGGGGATGTTTCTTTCCTCCTCCTTTTTTCTGGAGTGTCTGTTACAAGCAAGTCTCAATTTCCTCTTAAATATTTTCAACAATTGCTATTTTTCTAAAGGTACTTTAGAAAATTTTTCTTTTTCCCCTGCTTTATTTACATTTGATAGTAAAATGTACTTAATTTTAGAAAAAAATCTATTCAGGAATTGAAGACTTGTTAGAAAATGACAAAATATACAACAAGATATATCTTCCAGTTTGAAAACCCATCTATTCTGTACTTTAACCATTTATAGTACATTTTATTTCTACCTTAACTTAGGTTTCAGAATAAGGCACTGTGGGCACATTTAGTCTCCCAACCTCCAGTCCACCTTAAAAAAGGAATACAAATCATCTCAGATTGACCAAAAAAAAGATCTGTACTTAGTACTTTCCTAGAATTGGGTTTTGTATACATGCATTTAAAAGATATCAACTTCTATGCTCTGTTTCCACAGTTTTTAAAAGTTTTCAGTATAGCATTCATCAACCACTAGTTCCAAGACACACTTCTAATTATCTTATACAACACTTTATTTCTATAAGTATTCTGAAGTATCATAGAGCTCTTCTTCCTCAGAACTGGTATTTGGGGGAAGAAATTCTCTTGCACACTCAAGTTAACACATTTTTAAAAAGTTAAATGACTTTTTACAGAACTTTTCTTCACTGCCCTCCAACACACACACACACACACATGCATACCCTTATACACATTTATCAAGAACCAAATGGAACTTACTTCTTTTACATGCAACTACAAAAGGATGCTTCTTACCTAAAATATAGTAGTTTATAATAATGGCAGGATTTGCAGACAGTCAGAATAAATATCCCTATTAGACAATGAAGAACTCACAGCCACTCCTAAGGAGACTTCACCAAGTTCAGCCTTTCAGAACAGCTACCAAACAGCTGTTTCCTAAACCCAGGTCACAGGAAACATTATTCCAGTATTTACACTTCTGAGGCACTTTGAACATTTCCACCAATTGTCCTGAAGAAAATCACCACTACATAGAGTATTAGCAAAAGAGTGTAAGGTTTACTGAAAACAGTAAGACAAGCACTCAGCTATACCTTACCTTGTATAGGTGGGCACGGCAGCTTAGCTGGCCTTGGTGTAGCTGTGCGTCTCTCAGCCACAGAGTTCACCCTTTCAGGCCCTGGATTTCCCAGCAGTTAAATACTATGATTCTATTTTTATTTCCTTTTGTTTAGAGCAGGAAGAGGTAATCCCAAATCCTGTCTACTTTTTGGTAAAATTATATGAAAATCAGATTAGCAGTAAGGAATTTAGGACCTTTTGAATTAGTGACATTTCAAGAAGATTAGCTTCAACTATTAACAAAAACCTGACATTATTTATTTTCCTGGTCATTTTACTGCTTAAAGAATGATTAGAACCCAAAGGCTTAAAATTAATAGATAGGTGAGAAATACAATCAGTCTGTGGTCAGAGGCTTCATGACCTATTAACCTGTTCACGCTTCATGGGTTTCAAGGTGGGAGGTTGACAGTAGCACTTGGTGGCCTAAATGAGTCAAAGCAGCATCAAAACTGCTGTACTACCTGCACAGGACCAACAAGCAGCTCAGTGGATGAGTCACAGTGAAAAGCAATGGTTCAACTTCTGGGAAAGTGGGATTCTATGACATGCTGATAAAAGATACTTTTTACAGAAGCAGTACAAAACAACGATAAAATACAAACCTAGGCAGGGGCAGAAAAAGATGGTGGTATGAGAAGTGAAGCAGAAACCTCCTCCCCAGACCACATATAACATGAAAATACAACAAATACAACTAATCCTGAAAAAGCAACCTAAAAGACTGCAAGAGACAGCCTACATCTGGGGAAAAGAGAAGACCTCATGGAAAAAGGGTAAAGTAGCAAAGCTGTGACCCAGTGGGACCCAAGCCCTCCCCTCACCCCAGCTCACAGGTGGGAAGAAGAGAAATGGAGCGGGGAGGGGATAGAATCCCAGGACCACTAAACTCCCAGCCCTGGAGGTCTGGTTTGCGAGCACAAATCCACATTACATGGTGCTCTGGATATTATAGGGGTTGGAAAGTGAAGACGGGTGGAATACTCAGAGACTGGGATTCCAGCTGCTTGTGGAAAATGGTACCCACAACCGGCCACTCAGGGACAAAAGAAAGGTGGGCACTTTGATAGATAGACTTCCCAACAGTGAGAGGGCTGCTAAAGGGGCAAGGATTACACAGAGCTTGCTGCTCAGGAGAAGGGACAGGTAAACAAAACTGTCCTGGTACATGCAGCGAGCAGGACGGGAACTTTCAGGAGCTTTGGGTGCTCCATCTCCCTTTGCTGGCAACACAGTCCCAAGCCCCCCCAACTCTGATACGTAGCCTGCAGCTCCTTTCTCCCAGCTGGCACTGTTCTGCTCACCTGCTGCCCTGTGATCATGCCAGGCCAGCCAGATGGTGGCCCTGCCTACAGCAGATACAGGGTTGTAATGGAGAGCCTCCTCCCGGCACGCTCAGCCCACTGGCCTTGGCAGTGGAGGCAGGCACTGCATCTGGGAAGGAGGAAAGAGCTCTTTCCTCCCGGTAGGCACTGACAACACTCTCCTGTAATCCCCATCATTCATCCAGGGACTGAGCAGCTCCAGAGAGTAGAGCTTATGGGCACTAGAGGACGTCACCTACACAAAGTTGTTATTCCATAATCACTGGAAATATGAAATGGCAAGAGAATCCTGTACAAACCAAAATCCCTCAAACACCAGAAAGAGGGCTAAGTGAAACTGAAATAACCAATCTTGTTGAAGAAGATCTTAAATAAAAATCATAACCAAGTTCACGGAGCTACAGAAAAGTATACAAGATCTCAGGGAGGAATTCAAGAGATAGAAACTTAAAAAAATACATTATTTGAAATGAAACATACAGTGGAGGGATTTAAAGGCAGATTAGTTCAGCTAAGGGACTAGTGGTTACCAAAGGGGAGGGGAGGGGGAGGGCAGGTCAGGAGAGAGGGAGATGGGGATTGAGGGGTATTATGTTTAGTACACATAGTGTGAGGGGTCACGGGGAAAACAGTGTAGCACAGAGAAGACAAATAGTGAATCTATGGCATCTTACTACACTGATGGACAGTGACTGCAATGGGGTGTGGGTGGGGACTTGATAATATGGGTAAATGTAGTAACCATATTGTTTTTTCATGTGAAATCTTCATAAGAGTGTATATCAATGATACCTTAATAAAAAAATTTTTTAAAGTGAAGGGATTGGAAAAAGATATTTATGTAACTAATAGGGAGAAAAAAGCAGGTGTTGCAGTACTAGTATCAGACAAAATAGACTTCAAAACAAAGAAAGTAACAAGAGACAAAGAAGGACATTACATAATGATAAAAGGGTCAGTCCAACATGAGGATATAACCATTATAAATACCTATACACCCAATACAGGAGCACCTAATTATGTGAAACAAATGCTAACAGAATTATAGGGGGAAATAGAATGCAATGCATTCATTTTAGGAGACTTCAACACACCACTCACTCCAAAGGATGGATCAACAAGATAGAAAATAAGTAAGGAGACAGAGGCACTAAACAACACATTAGAACAGATGGACCTAACAGACATCTACAGAATACTCTGCCCAAAAGCAGCAGGATACACATTCTTCTTAAGTGCACATGGAACATTTTCCAGAATAGAACATATACTAGGACACAAAAATGGCCTCAGTAAATTTGAAAAGTTTGAAATTTACCAACCAGCTTCTCAGACCACAGAGGTATGAAAATAGAAATAAATTATGTGAAGAAAACAAAAAAGCCCATAAAAACATAGAGGCTTAACAACATGCCCCTAAATAACCAATGGATCAATGACCAAATAAAAACAGAGATCAAGTAATATATAGAAACAAATGAAAACAACAACTCAACAACCCAAAATCTGTGGGATGCAGCAAAGGCCATTCTAAGAGGGACATATACTACAATATAGGCTTACCTCAAGAAAGAAGAGCAATCCCAATGAACAACCTAAACTCAAAATTAATAAAACTACAAAGAGAAGAACAAATGAGGCCCAAAGTCAGCAGAAGGAGGGACATAATAAAGAGCAGAAATAAATAAAAAATCGAGAAGAATAAAGCAATAGAAAGAATCAACGAAACCAGGAGCTGGTTCTTCAAGAAAATAAACAAAACAGATAAACCCCTAGCCAGACTTATCCAAAAAAAGGGAGTCTACACACATTAACAGAATCAGAAACTAGAAAGAAAAAAATCACTATGGACACCACAGAAATACAAAGAATTATTAGAGAATATTATGAAAAATTATATGCTAACAAACTGAATAATGTAGAAGAAATGGATGACTTTTTAGAAAAATACAACTTTCCAAGACTGTCCCAGGAAGAAACAGAAAATCTGAACAGACCAATTACCAGCAATGAAATTGAATTGTTAATCAAAAACTAACCAAGAACAAAATGCCTGAACCAGATGACTTCACTACTGAATTTTATCAAACATTTAGAGAATACCTAATACCCATCCTCCTTAAAAGTATTCAAAAAAGTAGAAGAGGAGAGAATACTTCCAAACTCATTCTATAAAGCCGGCATCACTCTAATACCAAAACCAGGCAAAGAGCCTACAAAAAAAGAAAATTACCAATATCCCTGATGAACATAAGATGCAAAAATACGCAACAAAATATTAGCAAACCAAATTCAAAAATACATCAAAAAGATCATCCATCATGATCAAGTGGGATTCACTGCAGGGATGCAAGGATAGTACAACATTTGAAAATCCATCAACATCATCCACCACATAAACAAAAAGGACAGAAACCACATGATCATCTCCATAGATGCTGAAAAAGCATTCGACAAAATTCAACATCCATTCATGATAAAAAACTCTCAACAAAATGGGTATAGAGGGCAAGTACCTCTATACCTTGCAGATGACATGATACTGTACATAAAAAACTCTAAAGAATCCACTCCAAAACTACTAGAACTAATAAACTGAATTCAGCAAAGTTGCAGGATACAAAATTAATACACAGAAATCTGTTGCATTCCTATATACTAACGTTGAACTAGAAGAAAGAGAAATTAGGAAAACCATTCCATTCACAACTGCATCAAAAAGAATAAAATACCTAGGAATAAACCTATCCAAGGAGGTTAAAGACCTATACCCTGAAAACTATAAGACACTCATGAGAGAAATTAAAGACACCAATAAATGGAAATACATGCTCATGGACAGGAAGAATTACTATTGTCAAAATAGCCATCTTCCCTAAAGCAACCTACAGATTCAGTGCAATCCCTATCAAAATACTGATAGCATTCTTCAATGAACTGGAACAAGTAGTTCTAAAATTCATATGGATCCACAAAAGACCCTGAATAGCCAAAGCAATCCTGAGAAGGAAGAGTAAAGCTGGTGGGATTATGCCCCCCAACTTTGACCTCTACTACAAAGCCACAGTGATCCAGACAATCTGATACTGGCACAAGAAAAGACCCACAGAATAGAGTGCCCAGATATAAACCCAAACATACACAGCCAATTAATATACAATAAAGGAGCCATGGATATGCAATGGAGAAATGACAGCCTCTTCAACAACTAGTGTTGGCAAAACTGGACAGCTACATGTAAGAGAATGAAACTGGATTTCTGTCTAGCTGCACAAATAGAAGTAAACTTGAAATGGATCAAAGACCTGAATGTAAGTCATAAAACCATAAAACACTTAGAAGAAAATATAGGCAAAACTCTCTTGAATACAAACATGAGCAACTTCTTCATAAACGTATCTCCACAGGCAAGGGAAACAAAAGCAAAAATGAACAAGTGGGACTATATCAAACTAAAAAGCTTCTGTACAGCAAAGGATACCATCAGTAGAACAAAAAGGGAGAATCAGTAGAACAAAAAGGGAGAATATATTCATAAATGACATCTGATAAGGGGTTGACATCCAAAATACACAAAGAGCTCATGCACCTCAACAAACAAAAAGCAAATAACCCAATTAAAAAATGGGCACAGGATCTGAACAGACACTTCTCCAAAGAATAAATTCAGATGGCCAATAGGCACATGAAAAGATGCTCCACATCACTAATCATCAGAGAAATGCAAATTAAAACCACAATGAGATATCACCTCACACCAGATAGGATGGCCAACATCCAAAAGACAAACAACAACAAATTTTGGCAAGGATGTGGAGAAAGGGGAACCCTCCTATACTGCTGGTGGTAATGTAAATTAGTTCAACCTTTGTGGAAAGCAGTATAGAGGTTCCTCAAAAACCTAAAATAGAAATACCATTTGACCCAGGAATTCTACTTCTAGGAATTTACCCTAAGAATGCAGAAGCCCAGTTTCAAAAAGACATAAGCACCCCTATGTTTATCACAGCCCTATTTACAACAGCCAAGGAATGGAAGCAATGTAAGTGTCCATCAGTAGATGAATGGATAAAGAAGATGTGGTACATATACACAATGGAATATTATTCAGCCATAAGAAGAAAACAAATCCTACCATTTGCAACAACATGGATGGAGCTAGAGGGTATTATGCTCAGTGAACTAAGCCAGGCAGAGAAAGACAAGTACCAAATGATTTCACTCATTTGTCGAGTATAAGAACAAAGAAAAAACTGAAGGAACAAAACAGCAGCAGACTCACAGAACCCAAGAATGGACTAACAGTTACCAAAGGGAAAGGGACTGGGAAGGAGGGGTGGAAAGGGAGGGATAAGGGGAAAAAGGGAGCATTATGATAAGCACACAGAATGTGGGGGGGGGGCACGGGGAAGGCTGTATAGTACAGAGAAGACAAGTAGTGATTCTATAACATCTTACTATGCTGAAGGACAGAGACTCTAATGGGGTATGTGATGGGGACTTGATAATGCAGGGAATCTAGTAACCACAATGCTGTTCATTAAGTGTATATTAATGATAGGAAAAAATAATAATAAATAAATAAAACTGAACTTTATTAAAAATTTGTATTCCTGAATCCTCTTCATCCAGAGAAAAGCAACCCTAATTTTTGACAGCAACCCCCTGAGATTAGGTTCCCTGTCAGAATGGAGAAATAAGCTTTAGCTGCTTTTTCATGAGTCAGATAAAAATATAAAACGTAGTTAGAGATGACACCACTTATAGTTTTATGTTTGACCCCCAAGAATAAGCCAAAGGCATATCATCTGAGGGTCTATCATTTGACCAGTTCTATCTGAACAAAAATACTTTTCTTCTTTTTAAAGGGTATCTGAAATATGTAAGTCCAGAAACCCACAAGCTGGACTTGAGCAAGTGAGGTGGGACTGGCCGCCCTTGGCCTGCAGCTTCCTGCCAGCCCTCTGCACTCCCCTGGAATGCACAGCTACCCTAGGCCTCCTCTCTTGAGCTAATTTTCCTGTCCTCAGTAGGTGGCATTCCCTCTTTTACCAGTGCTTTATACTCAGCTAGCTGTCGGCTAAATTGTTTTTACAGCATAAAGATCTTCAGAGTCAAGTTGACATGTTTTCAATCTCTCCCTGGGACATACTCATTTTAAATAGGACACTCAGAATCCAAAAGCCTTTGAAACTCAAGCTTTAAGTGAGGAATTTCCCTTAACCTTGGGCAGAGGGCTCCTGCCTCATGACTGCTGCAGTCACAGCACCCTGGAACCAGCTCCTGACTTCTCCAATCTCATTTCTCCCTCAAAAGCAGTTTGTGCCCAAGGGTAAGAGAACCTGACTACTTAGGGCAGGCAGTTCCCCACAATCCATCAGTGGATTGCTGAAAAATCGAAATCATGTTTTGTTTAAGATTATACATTAGCGATTTCCCTCATTTGTGGAGTATAACAAGAAGCAAAACTGAAGAACAAAATAGCAGCAGACTCACAGATTCCAAGAAGGGACTAATGGTTACCAAAGGGGAGGGGAGTGGTAAGGCAGGTGGGGAGGGAGGGAGAAGGGGACTGAGGGGTATTATAATTGGCACACATGGTGTGGGGTATCATGGGGAAGACAGTAGCTCAGAAAAGACAAGTAATGACTCTGTGGCATCTTACTACACTGATGGACAGTGACTGCAATGTGGCATGGCAGGGACTTGATAATATGGGTGAATGTAGAAACCACATTGTTTTTTCATGTGAAACCTTCATAAGGGTGTGTATATCAATAATACCTTAATAAAAAAAAGATTACACATTAGCATGATTCTCAACACTGGTTGAACATTTCAGACGTAAGGTTTTACTTTTAAAATTGTTTGCTGTTTCCTTAATGTTTTCTTTTTCTTAATTAGGTATAGCTGATATGCAATTACATATTAATTTCAGGTATACAACATAGTAGTTCAACATTCATATACATTACAAACTGATCACAATTAAGTCCAGCTACCACTGTCACCATGCAAAGCTGTTACAATATTCTTGACTATATTCCCAGTGCTGTACATTTCATCCCCATGATTTATTTGTAATTGGAAGTCTATACCCTTTAGTCCCCTTCACCTGCTTTGTCTTATCTCCCTCCCTGCTCCCCTTTGGCAACCACCAGATTGTTCTCTGCATCTTTTAGTCTGTTTCTTTTTTGTTTTGTTTTTAGATTCCACATACAAATGAAATCATCCAGTACTTATCTTTCTCTGACTTAACTTCACTTAGCATAACACCCTCTAGATCCATCCATGGTCCATCATCATCCATCCATGTTGCTGCAAATGGCAAGATTTCATTCTTTTTTACAGTTTCCTTATTGGCTATTGTAAATAATGCTGCAGTGAACATAGGGGTGCAGTTATCTCTTCAAATTGGTATTGTTTTCTTTAGATACCTACCGGAAGTGGAACTGCTGAATTGTATGATAGCTCCATTTTAAATTTTTTGAGGAATCTCCATACTGTTTCCCACAGACCAATTTGTAGAACCACAGGGAGGGCACCAGGGTTCTTTTTCTCTACATCAATAACAGTTGTTATTTCTTACCTTCTCGACAACAGTCATTCTTACAGGTGTGAGGTTTTGGTTTGCATTTCCCTGATAACCAGTGATGTTGAGCATTTTTTTTTGGGCTTTAAAAATACTTTATTGCTAAAAAATGCAAACAATCATCTGAGCTTTCAATGAGTTGTAAACTTTTTGCTGGTGGGGGCCCCTGTATGAGTGTCGATGGCTGTTGACTGATTTGGGTGGTGGTTTTTTTTTTTAGTTTTATATTTTATTTTGGTATCATTAATATACAATTACATGAACAACATTGTGGTTACTAGATTCCCCGCATTATCAAGTCCCCACCACATACCCCATTACAGTCACTGTCCATCAGTGTAGTAAGATGCTATAGAATCACTACTTGTCTTGTTGAGCATCTTTTTTGTTTGTCAGCCATTTGTATGTCTTTGGAGAAATGGCTATTCAGATCCAGTGCTCATTTTTAATTGGATTTTTTTAAAATATTGAGTTCTTTACATATTTTGGATATGAACCCCTTATCATATTTATCACTTGTAAGTATCTTCTTTCATTCAGTAGGTTACCTTTTCATTTTGATGATTTCTTTGCTGTACAAAAAGCTTTTTTAGTTTGATGAAGTCTCATTTTGTTTATTTTTGCTTTTGTTGCCCTTATCTGAGAAGACAAGAGACAAAAAATACTGCTAAGACAGCTCTACTCTAAGAGCTTATTGTATATTTTTCTAGGAGTTCTGTAGTTTTATACTTGTCTTTAATCAATTTTGAGTTTATTTTTGAATGTGGTGTAAGAAAGTGGTCCATCTTCACTCTTTTGCAGGTAGCTGTCCAGTTTTCCCAATACCATTTATTGAAAAGACTTTTTCCCCATTGTATATTGTTGCCTCCTGTCAGACTGACCATATGAGCATGGTGTATTTCTGGACTCCATTCTGTTCTACTGATCTGTCTTTTTTTCTGCCAGTACCATACTGTTTTGGTTGTTATAACTTTGTAGTATAGTTGGAAATCATGGGGCATGATACCCCCAGCTTTGTTCTTCTTTCTCAAAATTGCTTTGGCTATTCAAGGTCTTCTGTGTTTCCACACAAATGTTTGGACTACTTGTTTTAGCTCTGTGAAAAATGCCATTGATGTTTTGACAGAGATTACAGTGAATCTGTAGATTGCTTTGGGGAGTATAGACATTTTAACAATATTAATTCACCAATCCATGAGCAGTGTATCTTTCTACTTATTTGCATTGTCTTCAATTTCTTTCTCATTAATGCCTTACAGTTTTGAGTACAGGTGTTTCGCCTCCTTGATTAACGTTATTTATTCCTAGGTATTTTAGTCTTTTCAATGTAATTGTAGATGGCATTATTTTAACTACTCTAAGAGTTCATTATTAGTGTACAGAAATGCAACAGATTTATGTAAATTGATTTTGTACCCTGACACTTTACTGAATTCATTTATTCTAATAGTGTTTTGGTGGACTCTTTAGCATTTTCTATATATATGTAATAATATGTTATCTGCATATAGTAAGTTTTACTTATTTTCCTATTTGGATGACTTTAGTTCTTTTTCTTGTCTGATTTCTGTGTCTATAACTTCCAATACTATGGTGAATAGAATTGTCAAGAGGGGAGCATCCTTGTCTTCTTCCTGATCTTAGTGGAAGGGCTTTCAACTTTTCACTATTGCGATGTTAGCTGTAGGTTTGTCATAAAGGCCCTTTATTATGTTGAGGTATGTTCATACCTAGGTTGTTGGGAGTTTTTTATCAAAAATGGTATGATAAAAATTATAAAAAATTTTATCAAAATTTTGAATTTCATCAAATTATTTTTCTGCATATATTGAGATATAATTCTTATCCTTTTTGTTAACGTGGTTATGTTGATTGATTTAGAGACACTGAACCACCCCTGCGTCCCTGGAATAAATCCTACTTGATTGTGGTTTGTGATTCTTTTAATGTATTGTTAACTTCAGCTTGCTAAATTTTTGTTGAGGATTTTTGCATGTATGTTCATTAGGGATATTGGTGTATAATTTTTTTTCTTTTGTAGTGTCATTGCCTGGCTTTGGTATCAGTATAAATGCTGGCTTAGTACAGTGAGTTTGGGAGTATTCCTTCCTCAGTTTTTTGGAAAAGTTTGATATGGATGGGTATGAATCCTTCCTTAAATGGCTGGTAGAATTAACTTGTGAAACTGGTTCTGGACTTATGTTTGTTGGGTTTGAATATTGATCCAATTTCATTGCTAGTAACTAGTCCATAAGGATTTTTTATCTCTTCTTTATTCAGTCTTGGAAGATACGTTCCTAGGGATTTTCCATTTCTTCTAGGTGGTCCCATTTGTTGACATGTAATTGTCCATAGTAGTGTCTTGTGATCTTTTGTATTTGGTATCAGCTGTAACAACAACTTTCATTTCTGATTTTACTTACTCAGCCTTTATTTTTTTCTTCATCAGTCTGGCTAAAGGTTTAACAACTTAATTTTTTTCAAAGAAGCACCTCTTAGTTTCACTGATGTTTTCTATTGTTTTTTAAGTCTTTATTTCACTTATTTTCCTTCTGATCTTTATTATTTCTCCCTTCTTTAACTGGGAAAGTTTTTCTTTTTCTAGTTCCTTTAGGTGTAAATTTTGATTGAGATTTTTCTTGAATCTTAGGTAGGCCTGTATAAACCGACCTCTTAGCACTATTCTTGCTGTGTCCCATAGATTTTGGTATGCTGTGCTTCCATTTTAATTTGTCTCAAAGTATTTTCTAATTTTCTCCTTGATTTCTTCATTGATCCACTAGTTTTTAGTAGCATGTTGTTCATCCTTCATGTGTTTGTTTTCTTTCCAGTTACCTTCCAGTAACTGACTTCTAGTTTCATACCATTGTGGTTAGAAAAGATGCTTGATATGATTTCAATCTTCCTGAAGTTACTTTGTTTAGTGACGTATCATGCGTTCCATGTGCACTTGAAAAGAATGTGCATTCTGATGTATCTGGATGGAATGCTTGATGTATCTATTAAGTCCACTGGTCTAATGTGTCATTTAAGGCCATTGTCTCCTTACTGATTTTCTGTCCAAGCATGGTTTAAAAGCATTGCAGTTTTACTCCCCTCTATGTTTTTTGTTTCTAACATTACATTTTTCACCTTACTATTCTGTGTGTCCCTTAACTAATTATTGTAGGTCTAGATGATTTTACTACTTTTGTCCTTTAACTTTTAGACTAGCTACTTAGGTGACTGATCCACAACCTTTACTAATAAATGTTTACTTTTACCAGTGAGATTTTTTCTTTCATAATTTTATTCTAATTATGACTTTTTAGCATTTAAAGAAGTTCTTTTAATATTTCTTACTAAGGCCAGTTTAGTGGTGATGAACTGCTTTAGGTTTTGCTTGTGTGGGAAACTTCTTATCTCTTTCACTTCTGAGCGATTCAATTCTAACCTTGCTGGGAAGTATTTCTCATTTTAAGTTTTTTCCTTTCAGCACTCTGCATATATCATACTGTCCCTTCTTGCCTATAAAGTTTCTGCTGAAAAATCCACCTACAGTCTTATGAGGGTATTCCCTTGTACACAATTACTTGCCTTTCTCTTCATGCTTTTTAAGATTCGCTCTTTAACTTTTGACATTTTGGTTGACATTTGGTGGGTGGGACAGGCCTCCAGTGCAGCTGCTGCAGAGACTGTTGCAAGTGCTCTAGAGTGCAGGGCTGGCTCCCTAGGACACAGGCTACCTGTGGAGGGGGAGAGGGAAGAGCACTGGTCCCACTGGATGGCGGAGGAGGAGCCTGCTTGGGAGTGGGGGGCATTGGGGTAAGCCTGGAGGGGAACACCAGGGTGGGTGAGCGGTGCTAGCATAGAAATGGTGCCCACTAGTGCTGGACCACCTAGATGGAAGGAGAGTTGGAAAAGAAAAAAGAAAAAGAAATGGTCTCTTTCATATGTAACTCAGATGCTTTTCACCCTGCTGCCTGTGCTGTGTCTCAGAGCAAGTGAGACTGTGTGTGGGCCCTTTTAAGAGTCAAGTCTCGAGTTTCTACTGCCCTCTGGCTCTCCTGTACATAAGTCTTGCTGGTTTTTAAAGCTAGTTATGGGGGCTTATCATCCTTGTGCAGATTCCCTGGGCTGGGGATCCTGATGTGATGCTCAGACCCCTTGCTCCTTAGGGAGAGCCTGTGTGGTGTGATATCCCTCCCACTTGTAGGCCCCTGCACTGGGGAGTGAGTCCTGACTAGACCAAGTCTCCACTCCTCCTATCCATCTTGATGTGGCTATTTCCTTATGTCCCTCACTGTATAAAGTTGCCAGGCCTTCTCTGAGGTTCTGTATGCAGTCGTAGCTCTGTTGTGTCCACAGGAGTGAGTGAGTTCAGGGTCTTCCTGCTCTGCCACCTTGGTTTCGATTTCTTCAGACTTGAAATGTCACTGAAGAACACTCAACAATGTGCAAAATAATCACCTTTAGGGATGTCTTCACTCATGCTGCCTTGATTTCAAATTAAGTCCAGAAACTGCAATCTTGAACAGTGGGTTCAAACCTTTTAAAGTTAAAGAGTTGGTGTACTTTTATCAACAATTTACTAATACATGACAACAAAAATTATGAATTCACAAGCAATTTTAAAACAATTCCGACTTTTATTTCCCACATACATACACATTTGAAAGAGAATACTGCTTAATTTGCAATACAAAACATTTATCACTCAGGATGCAAAGCTCAACAAGCTTTTGATGCAAGGGCCTCTCATTACACATGTCCTCATGGCACAAGTTGGAAACATTATGCCTCTAAAAGGTTGACAGTCAAGTCTCAGCATGCTTGAAAGCTGATCACATCTGGTGGGAACCTCATTATACCCAGAAAATATTTTAGAAATGGGGATTTATCACTTACAATTACAAGCTGCTGAAGGCTCATGAATGAGTGACTTATGAATGAATTGGTATTATGAATGGCCACTTTGGTCCTCTCCTCTTTCCTTCCATCATAAGTCCCTCACTGCCAGCTAACAAGATAGGGATGAGATGTGGATTCTGTGCTCCCAAGATAGACTGGTGGTGCAGCGAGCAGGGCAGCCTGCTCAGCAGTCTGAACTTCCTCACTTCCCTTTGTACCACTACCTGACATTTCACCAATTAGAGATTAATAGGTTTTAACGTATCCCTTTTAAGCAAGAATACTGGATTTGGGAGCTCTTAGAAATTTAGTGTGAACTGGTTTATTTTACTTGTTTCCTCTGTAATCTTCTCTCAGAGTAACTGCTGCATAGCTATGAGGGGAAGTGAGTAGAAAGATGACTGAAGAAAAGAACAGTGGGAAGAGGTGAGGACAGCCCTGGTGGGGACCTCAGTAGGGACTTTTCGCCATGAAGGTATCAGTGCCCTGCAGAAAGAGGGATCAGAAAGTGAAAAAGCCAAGTATGAAATGTCAAAGATGTACTATCCCTGATTCAAAGTTGTGTTCAGAGATTATTTACCGTCTCCTCTTCCTGTTTTCTGCTTGCTTTTCAATTACATTATAGGCAGAAAAGACTTTTGCAAAAAGAGCTTAGAAACTAAACCACTACTCAGAGAAGTATCCCTAAGAAATTTCTTTCCTGGTTATAAGTAACTTACAACCGACATCCTGTGGTACACCAAACAAATCATGCCTCTTTCTCATGCCCCTGATTTTGTGGCCACACTTGCCCTTTGCTCAGAGGCCTTCACTCAGCAAACTTCTGCTCATTCCCCAGGTCGTGGCTCAACTGTGTCCTCTGACAAACACAGGGAGTTTTAGGCTCTCTTTCCTCCATGCTACCACTGTAATGATCCATTTTTTTAATTTTGGTATCATTAATCTATAATTACATGAAGAACATTATGTTTACTAGGCTCTCCCCTTCACGAAGTCCCCCCAACAAACTCCATTACAGTCACTGTCCATCAGCATAGTAAGATGCTGTAGACTCACTACTTATCTTCTCTGTGTTGCACAGCCCTCCCCATGCCCCCCTCCCACATTACACATGCTAACCGTAAGGGTCTCTCTCTTTTTCCCTGCCCTTATCCCTCCCTTTCCACCCATCATCCTCAGCCCCTTTCCCTTTGGTAACTGTTAGTACATTCTTTGGTTCTGTGATTGTGCTGCTGTTTTGTTCCTTTCGTTTTTCTGTTCTTATACTCCACATATGAGTGAAATCATTTGGTACTTGTCTCTCTCCACCTGGCTTATTTCACTGAACATAATACCCTCTAGCACCATCCAGGTTGTTGCAAATGGTAGGATCTGCTTTTCTCTTATGGCTGAATAATATTCCATTGTGTATATGTACCATATCTTCTTTATCCATTCATCTACTGATGGACATATAGGTTGCTTCCATTTCGTGGCTACTGTAAATAGTGCTGCGATAAACATAGGGGTGCATCTGTCTTTTTCAAACTAGGCTGCTGAAATCTTAGGGTAAATTCCTAGAAGTGGAATTCCTGGGTCAAATGGTATTTCTATTTTGAGCATTTTGAGGAATTTCATTACTGCTTTCCACAATGGCTGAACTAATTTACATTCCCAACAGCAGTGTAGGAGGGTTCCTTTTTCTCCACAACCTCGCCAGCATTTGTTGGCCATCCTAACTGGTGTGAGGTGATATCTCATTGTGGTTTTAATTTGCATTTCTCTGATGATTAGCGATGTGGAGCATCTTTTCATGTGTCTGTTGGCCATCTGAATTTCTTCTTCTTTAGAGAACTGTCTATTCAGCTCCTCTGCCCATTTTTTAATTGGATTGTTTGCTTTTTGTTTGTTGAGGTGCATGTGCTCTTTATGTATTTTGGATGACAGCCCTTTATTGGATCTGTCATTTATGAATATATTCTCCCATACTGTAGGATATATTTTTGTTCTATTGATGGTGTCCTTTTTCTGTACAGAAGCTTTTCAGCTTGATATAGTCCCACTTGTAAATTTTTGCTTTTGTTTCCCTTGCCCAGGGAGATATGTTCATGAAGAAGTTGCTCATGTTTATGTCCAAGAGATTTTTGCCTATGTTTTTTTCTAAGAGTTTTATGGTTTCATGACTTACATCCAGGTCTTTGATCCATTTTGAGTTTACTTTTGTATATGGGGTTACACAATGGTCCAGTTTCATTCTCCTACATGTAGCTGTCCAGTTTTGCCAGCACCATCTGTTGAAGAGACTGCCATTTCCCCATTGTATGTCCATGGCTCCTTTATCGCATATTAATTGACCATGTATGTTTGGGTTAATGTTTGGAGTCTCTATTCTGTTCCACTGGTCTGTGGCTCTGTTCTTGTGCCAGTACCAAATTGTCTTGATTACTGTGGCTTTGTAGGAGAGCTTGAAGTTGGGGAGCAAGATGCCCCCCACTTAATTCTTCCTTCTCAGGATTGCTTTGGCTATTTGGTGTCTTTGGTGGTTCCATATGAATTTTTGAACTATTTGTTCCAGTTCGTTGAAGAATGCTGTTCGTAATTTGATAGGGATGGCATCGAATCTGTATATTGTTTTGGGCACAATGGCCATTTTGACGATATTAATTCTTCCTAGCCAGGAGCATGGGATGTGTTTCCATTTGTTAGTGTCCCCTTTAATTTCTCTTAAGAGTGTCTTACAGTTTTCAGGGAATCGGTCTTTCACTTTCTTGGTTAGGGTTATTTCTAGGTTTTTTTTTTTAATGCTATTGTGAATGGAATTGTTTTCCTGATTTCTTTCTATTAGTTCATTGTTAGTGTATAAGAAAGCCACAGATTTCTGTGTGTTAATTTTGTATCCTGCAACTTTGCTGAAATTTGATATTAGTTCTAGTAGTTTTGGACTGGAGTCTTTAGGGATTTTTATGTATAATATCATGTCATCTGCAAATACTGACAGTTTAACTTCTTCCTTTACCAATCTGGATTCCTTGTATTTCTTTGTTTTGTCTAATTGCTGTGGCTAGTACCTCCAGTACTATGTCGAATAACAGTGGGGAGAGTGGGCATCCCTGTCTTGTCCCCGATCTCTGAGGAAAAGCTTTCAGCTTCTCGGTATTCATATGATGTTAGCTGTGGGTTTATCACATATGGCCTTTATTATGTTGAGGTACTTACCCTCTATGCCCATTTTTTTGAGAGTTTTTATTATGAATGGATGTTGAATTTTGTTGAATGCTTTTTCAGCATCTATGGAGATGATCATGTGGTTTTTGTCCTTTTTATTTATGTGGTGGATGATGTTGATGGATTTTCGAATGTTGTACCATCCTTGCATCCCCGGGATGAATCCCACTGGTGTATGATCCTTTTGATGTATTTTTGAATTTGTTTTGCTAATATTTTGTTGAGTATTTTTGCATCTCTGTTCATCAGGGATATTGGTCTGTAATTTTCTTTTTTGCTGGGGTCTTTACCTGGTTTTGGTATTAGGGTGATGTTGGCTTCATACAATGAGTTTGGAAGTATTCCCTCCTCTTCTATTTTTTGGAAAACTTTAAGAAGAATGGGTATTATGTCTTCTCTGTATGTCTGATAAAGTTCCGAGGTAATTCCATCTAGCCCGGGGGTCTTGTTCTTGGGTAGTTTTTTGATTACCACTTCAATTTCTTTGCTGGTAATTGGTTTGTTTAGATTTTCTATTTCTTCCTTGGTCAGTCTTGGAAGGTTGTATTTTTCTAGGAAGTTGTCCATTTCTCCTACATTTTCCAGCTTGTTAGCATATAGGTTTTCATAGTAGTCTCTAATAATTATTTGTATTTCTGTGGGGTCTGTCATGAGTTTTCCTTTCTCATTTCTGATTCTGTTGATGTGTGTTGATTCTCTTTTTCTCTTAATAAGTCTGGCTAGAGACTTACCTATTTTGTTTTTTTTTTCTCAAAGAACCAGCTCTCGGTTTCATAGATTTTTTTCTATTGTTTTATTCTTCTCAATTTTATTTATTTCTTCTCTGATCTTTATTATGTCCCTCATTCTGCTGACCTTAGGCCTCATTTGTTCTTCTTTTTCCAATTTTGATAATTGTGACATTAGACTATTCATTTGGGATTATTCTTCCTTCTTTAAGTATGCCTGGATTGCTATATATACTTTCCTTTTAAGACTGCTTTCACTGCGTCCCATAGAAGTCGGGGCTTTGTGTTATTGTTGTCATTTATTTCCATATATTGCTTGATCTCTATTTTAATTTGGTCATTGATCAATTGATTGTTTAGGAGCATGTTGTTAAGCCTCCATGTGTTTGTGAGCCTTTTTGCTTTCTTTGTACAATTTATTTCTAGTTTTATACCTTTGTGATCTGAAAAGTTGGTTGGTAGAATTTCAATCTTTTGGAATTTACTGAGGCTCTTTTTGTGGCCTGGTATGTGGTCTATTCTGGAGAAAGTTCCATGTGCACTTGAGAAGAATGTGTATCCTGGTGCTTTTGGATGTAGAGTTCTATAGATGTCTATTAAGTCCACCTGTTCTAGTGTGTCGTTCAGTGCCTCTGTGTCCTTACTTATTTTCTGTCTGGTGTATCTATCCTTTGGAGTGAGTGGTGTGTTGAAGTCTCCCAAAATGAGTGCATTGCATTCTATTTCCTCCTTTAATTCTGTTAGTATTTGTTTCACATATGCTGGTGCTCCTGTGTTGGATGCATATGTATTTATAATGGTTATGTTCTATTGTTGGACTGACCCCTTTTTCATTATGTAATGTCCTTCTTTATCTCTTGTTACTTTCTTTGTTTTGAAGTCTATTTTGTCTGATACATGTACTGCAACACCTGCTTTTTCTCCTTGTTGTTTGCATGAAATATCTTTTTTCATCCCTTGACTTTTAGTCTGTCAATGTCTTTGGGTTTGAGGTGAGTCTCTTGTAGGCAGCATATGGATCTTGCTTTTTTATCCATTCTCTTACTCTGTGTCTTTTGATTGGAGCATTCAGTCTATTTACATTTAGGGTGATTATTGAAAGATATGCACTAATTGCCATTGCAGGCTTTAGATTCATGGTACCAAAGGTTCAAGGTTAGCTTCTTTAGTATCTTCCTGTCTAACTTAGCTTGCTTATTGAGTTATTATAAACACTGTCTGATGATTCTTTATTTCTCTCCCTTCTTATTCCTCCTCCTCCATTCTTTATACATTGGGTGTTTTATTCTGTGCTCTTTTGTGTTTTCTTTGACTGCTTTTGTGGGTAGTTGATTTTATGTTTTGCCTTTAGTTAGTATTTGGTTGGTCTGCTTTTTTTGCTGTGATTTTTATTTTCTCTGGTCACATCTGTTTAGCCTTAAGAGTGCTCTCTTCTAGAGCAGTCCCTCTAACATACCCTGTAGAGGTGGTTTGTGGGAGGCAAATTCCCTCAACTTTTGCTTGTCTGGGAATTGTTTAATCCCTACTTCATATTTAAATGATAATCGTGCTGGGTACAGTAGTCTTGGTTCGAGGCCCTTCTGTTTCATTGCATTAAGTATATCATGCCATTCTCTTCTGGCCTGTAGGGTTTCTGTTGAGAAGTCTGATGATAGCCTGATGGGTTTTCCTTTGTAGGTAACCTTTTTTTCCTCTCTGGCTGTCTTTAATACTTTGTCCTTGTCTTTGATCTTTGCCATTTTAATTATTATGTGTCTTGATGTTGCCCTCCTTGGATCCCTTGTCATGGGAGTTCTGTGTACCTCTGTGGTCTGAGAGGCCATTTTCTCCCCTAGTTTGGAGAAGTTTTCAGCAATTATTTCTTCAAAGACACTTTCTATCCCTTTTTCTCTCTCTTCTTCTTCCAGTACCTGTATAATGTGGATATTGCTTCTTTTGGATTGGTTACACAGTTCTCTAAATGTTGTTTCAATCCTGGGGATCCTTTTATCTCTCTGCGTCAGCTTCTATGTGTTCCTGTTCTCTGGTTTCTATTCCATCAATGGCCTCTTGCATCTCATCCATTCTGCTTTTATATCCTAGCAGAGATTGTTTTATTTCTGTATTCTCCCTCCTTAGCTCTTCATATTTCTCTGCAAGTCCATCAGCATGGTTATGACGTTACTTTTAAATTCTTTTTCAGGAAGATTGGTTAGGTCTATCTCTCCAGATTCCTTTTCAGGGGAGACTGGGTTAATCTGGTCTGTATCAAATTCTTCTGCCTTTTCATGGTGATAGAGATAGTCATGGGTATTTGGCACCTGTCAGCTGGGAGAACGTCCCTTCTTGCTAGTTTGTGGCCTTCCTCTCGTGGGAGAACGGCGACCTCTAGCAGCTTGTGCTGGGCAGCTGCACGCAGATGCGGTCTGATTCTTGCACGGCTGCTGTGAAAGAAGCTCCGTGCATGGTTGCTGTGGGCGTGGCCTCTGCCGCTACAGCAGAGCCGGGCTGGAGGGGGAACCGGCAGGAGGCTGTTTATCACTGTGAGGGGCCTCAGAGTTGCTCTGCCGCCCAGGGGGTTAGAGCGCCCGGAGTTCCCTGGGTTCCCAGCTGCTGAGCTGATTGTGCTGGGACACCTCTGTCCAGCAGTGGGGTCCCTATCCCTGTAAGACTTTCAAGGGACACTCGTTTTTCTTTGTCCCAGGGGCACCGGCTGCGGGGACCCACTTGCAGGTTTTACTGTCCCATTTCCCTAGTGTCCAGCACCCCATGCACTTTGTGTCCGTGCTCCGGTGCGGATGACTAGGGCTGGGTGTTTAGCAGTCCTGGGCTCCCTCTCTTTCCCCGCTCCGACTCCTCTCCTTCCATGGGGAGCTGGGGTGAGGGGCGCTCAGGTCCCGCCAGGCTGTGGCTTGTATCTTACCCCCTTCACGAGGCGCTGGGTTCTCGCAGGTGTGGATGTAGCCTGGCTGTTATCCTGTGTCTTCTGGTCTCTCTTTCAGGAATAGTTGTATTTGTTGTATTTTCAAAAATATGTATGTGTTTAGGAGGAGATTTCCGCTGCTCTACTCATGCCGCCATCTTGGCTCCGCCTCTGTAATGATCCATTTTCACTGCTGCCAAATGCTTGCCCTCTGTTACTCTAAGTTCCTTAAGGACAGACATGGTGCCTTTTAAAGGGGATCAGGATATGCCACTCCAAAGAATGCCACTTAAGGATTATTTTGAGCTGAAGATAACTAAGAAACAACAGATACAAGGGGATCTCTTTGCTTTTCCCCTTTCTGTCTAAAAGCAGGGTATAATTTTCCTGGGTAAAAGAAACAGAAATTTCTTTTTGTGAAGTTGTCTCCTGCTTCCCACACCAGCAAGAGAATGACTCGCACTCACTGGGGATGCCCCATCTGTGGAGAAGCCAACTTCAACCTGCAGAATGAACCTCACCAAGTAACCTTGTCTTCTAGGTTCCCCATTTATTTACCTGCCTACAATTTACCATCCCTAGAAGCCCAAACTTCTCCTCTTTGTCTAGTGCCTTCCCTACATATGATTTGAATAGTACATGAGCCTATGGGGTCTAACTGCTGCTTTGGGTCCTCACTTCTTTTTCACAAAGGCCTTCATGTGCACATAAAAATTAAAATATTAACATCAAGCAAAATTACTATGTCTTTTCTCTTGTTCATCTATCTTTCATCAGTTTAATTTTCAGGGCCCTAGGCACCAAACCTAAGAGGTAAAGGAGAAAGTTTTTCCTTCCCTACACTTTCAACTTGGCACATTAGTGCCTACAACATGCTCAGAAGTCTGATCAGTGACAACGTGAGACTGCACAGTAAATATCAAATGTCCCGGAGCAGGGACATCGGCTGCACAAGAGGGCAGATGCAGGCTTTCAACTGGCTGCTTGACTGCAAAGTTGCAGAAGGCAGTCACAGCTGGCCAGATGTTCAAGATGCAGTGATGCAGAAGAAACACAACCACACCCAGCTCAGGAAACAGCAGCACAGCTGACAGGAAGCACCAGCATGCCAATACATGGGCTGAGAACAAACATGTGCAATCATCATCATCAAGGCTAAAAACAGGAGCAGGAAGTGGCTACAATGGGCTTTCAGGAGCTGGCTATTGACAATGAGGCCAAATTGGTCCATGTCATCAGTACAGTATTTAAAAACATGTGAGTGCAACAGAATTTTCATTGTACTGCAAACATGTTACCCAAGGACTGTGGAAAAATTGTCAAAGAAACCTATAAAGCATTAAAAATAGCATTCCCAAAATAATAAATCACCCTCTAATGATCAACAAAACACAGCCTCTTAATCCTCAAAATTCCTATTTACAAATGATGCAGTGCACCTTTCCCTGGGGCTGACAAAAACTGAAAACAGATAAACTGAAGGAGTACTGAGAGTTCGTTCAGAATAGCTCAAAACCTGTAAGGATATTTACCCATTCAGTGAAAAGTTCAACACATAGAAGAGATAATGGGAATTCCCTTATATGTATTCAATTAAAATGACAACAATTAATATATAAGAAGCATATTTTGTTGCAAGAAAGGTATAACTTATAAACTGTGCTAACATTCCTAAAATCAGACCCACAGCGTTTGTGAAAACTGTGCTGTGATGTATCCTTTTCATGAACTCTCCAGGTAATGTCAACATTCCCACAAATGAAGGCTTGCCCACCAATCTAATACACAGAAATAAGTTGCTTTCTTGGGGTTGTTTTCTTGATCTAGGCACAAAGTAGGAACTCAAAAATGACTGTTAAATGAGCAACTGACGATCAAACATGAGATAGGAATAAAAAGGCACAGCACTCAGGAAATACCCACTCAAGAAAAAAGCTCAGACTAAGCCAAAATAGAATTATTTTCATTTTATCACTTTGTGTCTTTGTGCATATGATCATAAGCAGGAGAGAAAAAGAAAAAACAAAAGCACCCCCAAACCGAGTTTTGCCATGTTATGAAAAAGTTTGCCTAAAAATCTGGGAACAAGTTGAGTACACTCCATGAGATGGTTTGTAACACATCAGGAACACTGTCCTGCTATTGTTTGCATGTTCTTTTAATACATTAGCATAGAAATGAAGGCCTTGGATAAAGATCCAAGATTTGTAAACACTTAAAAACACAAATTGCATATTATGCAGCATGGCACCATATAAGATGTATATTGTTTTAAATTCAGGTGAGATGCAAGGAACCACCTGGTATTCCAGAGAGAGAAATGACCTGATTAGCATTTTGGTATAAACTTTCTTCAGTGTCCTTTCCCTGCCTCCCTCATAGGCACAGGCACAACTGTTTTTTTTTTTCATGCGCGATGCAACTGAGGACAGTGCCCTTGGCAACGGGTGCTGTGTCTTCTGGGCTCAGAAGTTTCTGCCATTTCTTAAATTTACCTGTAAAAACCCATGCTGGTTTCTTAGAAAAAGGCTCAGAAGTCTGATAATTTCTTACATTTTTCATTTTCCCCCCTTCTTTTCCTAAACCTAATTCTTTCTATTTATGATCATGAGGATATATGCAAGAGATGAAGTATATTCCAACTTACTAGAATTTGTTAATTTTTATGTCCAAATAAATCCTACATATATAGCACTAAAATGATCCATCAAAAGGATTTCAACATCATGTTCTGCCTGTCTTTATAGCTGCATCTCATTATCCCGTTTTCTCTGTAACTTAAATAAAGAGAAACCTTTGATTCTGTAGGCTTTAGAAATTTGTAAAAAAAGGAAATATGTTACTCAGGTATCAATTTCGCAAACTAGAAAGCACTGCGTAAAAAATAATACATTTTAGGTTCTCAGGCAAGATACTTCTCAGTATTAGGCTAGAAATCCCAGTGCTTTGTTTTATTTTGAAAGATAAAATGAATTAGATTTACAGTAATCACTTTGAGAAACAGTAATTTGCTTCTATTAAGTCACTGAGTCAATCAAAGGACACTCTGGGAAAGGATTCTTCCATATTTTATATTTCAGAACTAAAATAAACCTCAAAGTTTAAAGTTGATACTGTTGTACTTGTAAATGTCTCATAATCAGTTTTTCTTGAATTAGTGGGTTACAGCTCACAATGTGTCATTTTCATTGTTCTCCTGTCTTCACCAGACTCCATTACATTTCCCCTGATAATGTGGGTCCATCCTAGACTACCATGACCCTGGGGTATGAGCTACTTTTACCTAAAAACTCTCCTTCCCACAACAAAAGAACTTGACCTTCTGTGTGTATAACAAAGTGCACTTACCCTTTTTTTAATGAAATGTATATATGAATGAATAACTTACTTTCAATTTTTTTCACCAGTCTTACAAAGGAGGAAAGCAGTGAAGATGTTTAAACTAACCTGCTATGTGTATGCACACAATCAGGGCTATCTCCTCCTGGTAAAGAAAATCCAACGAGCAGAACCAGAAAAAGGTGGGTGCCACTGAATGGAGCAGACACAGACACTGGCTTACTCACCCTTATTACAGGCTTCTGGTTGTGAAGCCTGACCATGTAGAATTCAAGGCAGGAGGCTCTCAAGTGTCCCTAATATTCTCTACTCTCACATTACCCCTGGGTCCAACCTGCCATTATCTCTCACAAACTGGTCAATAGTTTCTTAATTGGTCAATCCAAACCCACACTGGCCCTCTTCAATCCATTTCCATGAAGTGGCCACAGTGATTTTTTGGGAAAGCAAATCTGATCGTGTCATCCCTTGCTTGTAAGAGAGAGGGGATGCTCTTGAAAGCTCCTCTTCTTATAAGAATGCTCTTATAAGACTTGCTTCAACATGCCTAAATGATCCTATCATGACTCCAGCCTCATCAGGTACGACCCTCCCTCCCTCACCCCACCTCAGCTCTGATGGCCTTCCTCTACCTCTCCAGACTTGACATAATCTCACTAGCCTTGAGCTTTGCATATGCTATTCCCTCTAGCTGGAATCTTTCCTCCTCTTTCAGCTCCTACTCAGCTTTCAAAGCTCAGTTTAAGAACTACTGCCTTTATGCATAACTTAAGTGAAACTCAGCCTATTATAATACCTCACAGGAAACTTCTAGGAAATAATCTTTAGGCAAAGGGTTAGATAAATAGTTGTTAGATTTGGCAGCAAAAGCACAATTCATTAAAAATGTTTTGATAAAATGGACATCAAAATTAAACTTTTGTGCTTCAAAATACACAATTAAGAAAATGAAAAAAACATAACCGGGAAAAAAATATTGGCAAATCATGTATCTGGTAAAGAACCTGTATCCAAAATATTAAAGAACTCTTTCAATGCAGTAAGAAGACAATCTGATTTAGAAACGCACAGAACATTTCAACAATCATTTAACCAAAGAAGATATGTAGATGACCAATAAACACATGAAAAGATGCTCAGCACAAATAGTCAACACAAGTCCAAATCAAAGTCACATGAGGACCACTTCACCCCCACAACAACGGCAGTCAAAAGACAATAACAAGTGTCACCAAGGATGAGGAAAAACTGAACATCTCAAACACTGCTGGTGGGAATGTAAAATGGGAAAGCCACTATGGAACACAGTTTGACAGTTTTTTAAAAAAGTTAAACATAAACTTGCCATACTACCCAGCAATTCCACTCCTAGAAATCTTCCCAAAGGAAATAAAAACATATCCAAGTGAAGTTACACATGAACGTTTATAGCAGCAGTATTCATATTATTCATAAAAGCCCCAAGCTGAAGAAAATCCAAATGTCCATCAACTGGGGAAAGGATAAACAGAATGTGGTATATTGGTACACTAGGGTACCATTCAGTAATGAAAAGGAATCAAGGACTCACCTGTCCAACAGCATGGATAAACCTAATAAACATTACACTAAGGGAAAGAAGCTATATACAAAAGCCCACACATGCTGTCACAATTCCATTTACACGAAATGTCTATAAAAGGCCAATGTATAGCCATAAGAAACAAACAAATCCTACCATTTTCAAGAACATAGATGAAGCTAGAGGGTATTACGCTCAGTGAAATAAGTCAGGTAGAGAAAGACAAATATCAAGTGATTTCCTCATTTGTGGAGTATAGCAATGAAGCAAAACTGAAGGATCAAAACAGCAACAGACTCACAGACTCCAAGAAGGAAATAACAGTTACCAAAGGGGAGGTTTGAGGGAGGGCAGGTGGGGAAGGAGGGAGAAGGGAATTGAGGGATATTATGATTATTAGTACACATGGTGTGAGGGGCATCACGGGGAAGTGAGTGTAGCACAGAGAAGACATGTAGTGACTCTGTGGCATCTTACTACACTGATGGACAATGACTGCAATGGGGTATGGGGGGGGACTCGATAATATGAGTGAATGTAGTAACCACATTGTTTTTCATGTGAAACCTTCATAAGAGTAGATATCAATGATACCTTAATAAAAAAAAGGCCAATGTATAGAGAGAGAAAGCTGATTAATAGTTATCTCAGTCTGGGAGCTGGGAATGCAAACAGGCAGAAAAGGATCTTTTTGGGCCAATGGCAATATTCTAAAATGGAACCGTGGTGATCGCTGCACAACTCTATAGATTTGCTGAAAGTCATTGAATTGTACACTAAAAGTGGATGAATTTTATGTTAGAAATTGTATTTTCAAATTCAATAAAATAGGGACAAGAATATGTAGGGCAAATGGAAGTTCAATGGCCAGGATCCTCACCTGAACCCACCGTGTCTGTGCAATGAGGTAATACTCAGCCTACTGCGCAGGTGCATGCTTGCATGCCTATTGGCAATAAGCCATTACTGCCAGTATTGCTATAGAAGAGTTTCCCTGGTACTAAGAGCAGAGACAGAGAAGATCCTCGAGTGCAGAGCCTAGAGAAAAGAGCGAGAGAGCAGAAGACAGGGGAGCAGAGGCTGGAGGTGAGGCAGAGCCTGGAGCGGGGACAGCCTGAAGCAGAGGATGAGTCTGAGACAGAGACGGAGGCAAACAGGAGTCTAGTGCTGACCTGCCACTGTGAGAATAAAGCTTGGTATGAGCCCCTTTTTACCTACAACGTTCCATTGTCATTTTTTGGTCTTACTGAATCCATAGTGAACTTGCCCAGGGCTGAATCCCTCAGGTGAGACAACTACTATGGTTACTATGAGGATTAACAGCAATATACATACAATGTGGCTTATGTCCCCCTCGTTCCACTGAAGCTGCTCTTCTTGTAGTCACTAATGGTTTACATAATGCCAGTTTCAACAGACATATTTCAAGCTTCACATCACTGTGAAGATGACACAGCTGGCCACTTACTCCCTCCAATATCTCACTACTCCAAACTTTGTCAATTCTGTTTCCAGAATATATCTCTTGAATCCATTTTTAGCTCTTTATTACTGTGGTAGCCATCCTGGTCCATTCCCTGTAACACCTTCCACCTGGTCCCTGCTTCTACATGACTCTTTCTACTGTCTATTTCCCACACACCTAACAAGAAAACAACAGTCCTCTTTCCAGAGACTCAACAAGAGTGATCTTTTCAAGTTATAAATCAGATGTTACTCCTCCCTGTTAGGCTGCAGGCATCAGGGGAAGGGGTGAGCCTGCTGGACAAGCTCAGGCCTCCCCAAACGAGGCGAAGAGACCAACAAGTTCCAGTCTGACAACATTCCAGAGCTTGATCGGATAGCCCGTACCCCAAGCTAAAGGATTAGTGGTAACTTTCCAGTACCTGGCTAAAGGCCAATAAGAGACCCCCACGTACCTTAGACAAGCCAATCCTCGTGCCTATGTACACCTTTGCTCTCCCTCCCCCTGCCTTCTTTAAAAACTTGCTGCCTGCCCTGCTGGGTGTGACTTCCTTGGCCTGTAATGCCCAGACCAGCAGAAAAGCACCCGGGGATTGCGTTCAACTAAACTGCCTGGACCTTTGTTGCCTCTCTTCGCCTGCTTACTGTGGAAGGAATTTATTGGAATTTATCTTACATATGGTGCTGAAACCCGGGAAAGAGTGTGAGTGCCGGCCCCAACCAACCACCGGTGGCTCTGCCTCGTCCTTCCCCAACCCGGGACCTCAGCCTGCTCTCCGCTGCATGGACTATTTTCCGGTGAGTCCCTCAGTTTCCCCCGGTCTGTTTCTCTTCCTAACTCTGTTTCGCCTGGTCCATTACAAATCGTACATATGTCCAGGGGGGCACCCAGCCCCTGGGCATTCAGCCCAACCTATGCAGGCATCTGCCCTGCCCCTGTACCTGTGGTGTGGAAGACGACCCTACCCCAGGTCCCAGGATGTCTGTGGGCATCTGGCCCACCCCTGGCCCTGTGGTGTGGGACATGTCCCTCACCCAGGCTCCCAGGACGTCTCTCCTGACTTGGTGTGCTTGGGACACTGAGCGCTCCACTCAGCGGGATTAGTTGGGGAGTGACGCAGACATGGGGAACCAGCCCTGAAAAACGGAGGCCCAGACCACATTGCAGTATCTCATTTCTCTCCCCCATATTTGCCCCTTATGGTCTCCACAAGGCCATAGATGAGGTGCATCAAGGCTGCACTACTTGTCATCACGTCTCATCTCAAGGTGCTCTGAAGATCCAGATGGCCCTCCACCAGATGAGAGGAACCATCACAGGACTGGCCAGTCAATTATACCCACATGCTTAAACATAAAAAACTCAGGTATTTACTAGTTCTGGTTGATACCTTTTCAGGATGGATTGAAGACTTCCCCACCAGCCAAGAGACAGCTTCAGTGGTGGCACAGACATTGGTAGTGCATATCATCCCCCACTTTGGCCTGCCTGCCTTGCTACAGTTGGACAACAGGCCTGCTTTCATCTCTTGGGTCACTCAGCTAACAGCTGAGGCTCTCAGTATCACCTGGAACCTCCATATACCCTACCACCCTCAATTGTCGGGTAAGGTCAAAAGGGCTAACAGTCTCTTAAAAGACCAACTAACTAAGCTGTCTTCAGAGGTAAAGCTCTCGTGGCCTGATCTTCTCCCCATCGCTCTCACTCAGCTGCGTGCTTCCCCCTGGGGACCAGCTGAACTAAGCGCATTTGAGCTGGCCCTTCTTACTAAACATAGGCCTGCCTGCTACCTCTCCTCCTTTGTCCTCCTACCTTCCTTACTTTTCACTGTTGAGGCATCTTCTTAGGGAACACGCAGACCAGCTCCTACTCCAACCTATGTCATCCAGCAACCAAGGAGATGTAGCGATCCTTCAGCCAGGAGACGAAGTGCTCCTAAGAGAACTCCAGCCAAAATATCTCCAACCCCGCTCGCTGGACAGGGCCTTATACAGTAATCCTCACTATGCCCTCAGCAGCCAAACTACATGGGCACTCCTCCTGGTATCACCTTTCTAGGCTCAAATGGGTACCCAGACATGATGAGTGGGTGTCTTGTGAAGTGGGTCCTCTTAAGCTATGTGTTAGTTGTGTCAAGTACAACCAGCCAAATAGATGACCCTATAGTCTCCAGGCAGAGCTATTCGGCATGGAAATTCAGGCTTAAACTAACCCTTCCTCATAGAACTGAGGCCCAAGAAGTAGGCACCCAAAACTGCCTGCGTGTGGGTTGTCAGGCACCGGTCCAAATACTGGTATATACAGACATCTTAAAAACCTTCTCAAACCCGATGCTATGCTTCCCTTATGATCAGACCTCTAGTACATGTACATTCTAGTCCAACATGTATGGAGGATGCCATCCTGAAGCAAACACATATAAAGTCCATGCAGTAAGAGACACGACAAGGGGAACCAATGACAAAATGTTTACCAAAATACAAAATAGGCTATACATTACCATTAGTGACCCATGGGACCAATGCTGGGAAAAAGGAGTACAGGGCAAGCTGTACGAAAACAATCAAGCCTTTCCACAGGGCACGATCTACATCAAAAGAGAGTGGACCACTATAAATCCCACTCTCATGGAGGTCCTAAACACCCAGGCAAGGGTATCAAGTAATATTCTAAAAACAGAACAGGCACTAAAACGGAGGATTCAGTCGGGCCCCTATGCCCACTCTCTGCGACCAGCAGGAACACAACTTTCCTGGGCCAGAGACATTAGAGAAACAGTGCAGTTTCTTTATGCTTCACATATCCTCAACAATGTGTCTGATTGTTTCCTCTGCGCCTCCCTCCAACGCCCCCCGGTGGCTTCAGTTCCCATTAGTTTTTTCCAGGCTCAACCAGTAAACTCTGAAAAAGACTGCGGCTTACCTTTAAGCAAAGTACTGATGTGGAAAACAAGCCTTGAGCCCAAAGCTCGACATAAGTCCAGGGCCACCAGAAAATGGCGCGAAGAGCCATCGTCCCCACTAACCTGCTTCCTGACCCAGCATTCCACTATCTCAGAATGGTCAATGGGAAGCCAATGCCGATGACGGGTAACCATAGACACTCCAATCTCCCTTCAAGGAGGCGGATTCTTCTGGTGCAACAACACGCTTACCCAATGCATCAACAGCACCACAGCAGGACCCTGCTTTTCAGTAATGCTAGTGCCCCAACTAACATTGTACAGCAAACCTGAGGTAAGACAGGCACTAGACAAATGGTCTATATATCAAAACACTAGACAGAAGAGGGCGGTTTTTCTACCGGTGCTGGTGGGAGTGAGCCTAGTTACTGCAGTGGCTGCGGCCGCCACAGGGGCAGGAGCATTAGGCTATAGCTTAGTGAGCTCTCAAAGTCTAGCAAGTCAATTGGCAGCATTAGACAATAGAGTGAGCCTAACCTTGGGAGAAACCTCAACCTCCCTTATTTCCCTCCAGCGACAACTTACTTCCCTTGCCCAGGTTACCCTTCAAAATCGGCAGGCCTTAGATCTGCTTACTGCAGAAAAGGGTGGAACCTGTATTTTCTTGCAGGTAGAATGCTGCTACTGTATCAATGAGTCTGGGGTCGTAGAACAAAGCGTAAAAAAACTACAACAATTACAAAAAGACCTCCACAAAACACGAATACCTGAAGGCGACCCTTATGACCCTTATGGTAGCTTCAGTCTCCCATAATGGCCTGGCTAATGCCTCTGCTAGGCCGCTTAATAACAGTTTGTGGTTTACTTTTAATCTCCCCATGTGTTTTCAAGTTCCTTCAACAGCGCATAGCAGAAATTTCACACATAAAAGTTAATCAACTGTTGCTGCGTGAGTACTCACCCCTCCCGACTGAGCCTCTGGCCATCAACCAGCCTTAAACCACCAACCCCACCCTCGATGCCCCTTGTCAACTGGAAGTAGCCAGATCGAGTCATCGCCCATTATGACCAAAAGGCTGGAATGTTAGGCAGATGGCATCAGGGGAAGGGGTGAGCCTGCTGGATAAGCTCAGGCCTCCCCAAACAAGGCGAGGAGACAAACAGGTTCCAGTCCGACAACATTCCAGAGCTTGATTGGATAGCCCTTCCCCCAAGCTAAAGGATTAGTGGTAACTTTCCAGTACCTGGCTAATGGCCAATAAGAGACCCCCACATACCCTAGATGAGCCAATCCTCGTGCCAATGTACACCTTTGCTCTCCCTCCCCCTGCCTTCTTTAAAAACTTGCTGCCTGCCCTGCTGGGTGTGACTTCCCTGGCCTGTAGTACCCAGGCCAGCAGAATATCACCCGGGGATTGCGTTCAACTAAACTGCCTGGCCCTTTGTTGCCTCTCTTCGCCTGCTTGCTTCGGTTGGAATTTATTGGAATTAATCTTATACTCCCAAACTCCACTTAAACTCCTTTGTTGGCTTTCCATTGCAACAAAAATGAAATGCAAACTCTAATTCCCCAAAGGCCCTTCGGGATCTTGCTTCTGCGAGGGCTCTGGCCTCACCATTGTCCTGCCACCTAGGAATTTCTCCCTCCTTTATACATATTGGTTTTCTCCTCATCCTTTAGTCTCAGACGTGATAGTCACTACTTCAGGTAGACCTGCCCTTTCCACCCCCTTCACCAATCTGATTGTATCCTTGTGATAAGGATGCTATGCTTATAAACTGCCCATCTCTTCTGAGACCAAATTCCATGGTCTCTCCCCTGTCCCCCATATGGCTTCACATGTGCATGAAAATGTATGTATGTACAGATACACATACATGCATGTGTATACACATATTCTTCTCATATATATGTATGCCTACTGACTAGCAAAGGGCCTGGGACATAGTGAGCAATCAACAAATGAATTCTCTTACTTTTTTTTCAAGGTTTACAAAATAAAATGATAATTAACCCAAAGTCTTCTAAGTGCCTTTCCTACCAGTACAAATACAACTCAGAAACTCCTTTTTGTCCCAAATATACTTACATATGCTCTTATCAAAGCAGTTATCTATTTTTCTATTTCTACTAGACTGTCAGCTCCTTGAAGATAAGAATTTTTCAACTTGGAATTCCCAGTGCTTAATGAACAGGCACAAATCTTTGCTGAATCAGCAGATACTAATTAAGGCAGTAATTCATTTTTCAGAAACCTGATTTTTATTTGGAAACCTTTACAGATACCAATATGCAAATGGCTTGGGTTTTATTTTGATGCTTTCAATAAACAATTAGTTAGGAACAGAAAGCCAAGAGCCTGCTTTCATTTTCCATAAAATGCTACATACTTTAAAACACTAAATTACTTTAAATGCAAGTAATTTTTCAAAAACAAAAAATCTGAAAAGAAAACACAATGTGGGGGGTTAAGTTTGTTCTTCTAGGTTCTTGTTCCCACTGTAACAAAGAACTGAAGGGCAGAGACACAGTAGTGAAGCACAATGAAAGTTTTATTTGAGTACACTACAAAAGAGGAGCAGGCTAGAGTCAATGTAGAAAAAGGCAGGTTTACTCAAATAAAGCAGAGAAGAAGGAAAAACAGAGGGAGGAAAGGGATGCTCCCTGAACTGCTGCTTGGCATGGGGCATCATCCCTTGCCAACTCCTAAAGTCAGTGTTACCTGGTGCCGTGTCCACTTGAATCTGAAGGGCATGGGAACTAAGTCCCCACCACTCCAGGATTTGGGGGAGCCATAGAGCACTGGATGAAGTGAGATTATGTACTGAGAACTTCTCAAAGGCAAAGAAAGGAGATTTTAGGCTGGCTACTAAGGAGCTTGATCATATAGCCGCAGTTCTGTCTGGGTCACCCAGGCAACAGGAACTTGCAAGCCCAAATCAGAGGTCTGAGTAGCCCCTCCCTACTTATATAGCGTAGGACACAGAAAATGACACACTCAAAGAAGGGCAAGTGCGGGCAACTTCAGAGAGGAGGCGATGCACACAAAAAAGGAATTCTGTCTTTTAAGGAGTTTCAAGAATGGGATAAAGGTAAAGGGTCAGGAGGGTTGTAGGCTTGTGTGAGTACTGGTTTATGCGCCCTGGGCTGGGAACACACTCGTCCCAAGCTACAGCTTGTCAGATGGCCTCCTGATGTCAGTCTCTGGTGACAGACAATGTATCATTGTCTATAGCCAGTCTTCTAGGTCATTCTGTAGGACAAACTTTTTTGCTCTTCTCCAAGATAGTGGCTGCTCCAAGCCCTGGGAACACGTAAATTAAGGCTGCTTGCCCTGCCTTAGGATAAGTCGTTGGCTGATTACCAAAGAAGATGTTAGGAATATAACCCCCAACTCTGCTCTTAGCCTCAAGATAAGTCCTTCCTCTTCCCACTACACTACTCAGATCTCAGCATTTTTAGGAAAATTAATCATGATGCTTGTCCCATGCCTCTACCCTCCTTCACCTGCATACCTAGACCAATTCTCAAGGTCAGCCCAGGCTCTGAGCATGTGGGATGAACTCCCACTGCAAAGAGCACTGACCCTGTGAGTCCTCTCTGGCTGTCTGGTTTTATCTGATCAACTCCCGGAGTTCTTGGTGGGCCCCACCCTCTTTTCATCCTGTTTGTACCTGTCTTTCTGCCTAACAACATGACTTTCTGCTATGGCTCTTTCCCTGTTTTCATTAAACCATCTTTCAGCATTGTGATCTACTCTGGCCTAAGGACTGACTAGATTAATTTCTGATTTACTAAGAATTATCTTTTGGAATAAACTGAAATTCTGAAAATGATATAGAAGAAGCTAAAACAAATAAAAAGCAACACCACCACCCCCAAATACCACACACACTCACATCCTGCCAAAAGACACTCTGTCAAATTGGACTTAATATTTTCAATCAGACTTATTGGAGTATTTAAATCAAGGATTTAAATCACTCTTCTGCAAAAACCAGTTCTATTCAAAAATATATTGTGATATGCAGAATATTTTCTTTGGGCCGTTTTTATTTGATGTACTGAATAGACTATTAACCAAAATATCCCTTGCTCTTAAATCAATTTACACACTATTATCAGTATAAAAGAGTTCCTCAACAGTGTTATGTCTTGACTAGAAAACAGAGATATACTAGAAAAAGGGCAGTTTCAGATTTTATTCCACGCCCTGCTGAGGCAGTTATTTAACATAATACTGGCAAAACTTTGAGTAATTCCAATAGCAACCCAGTTCTTCCTCCCTTTTAAGCATAAAGTCAAATTTGAGGCTGTTTTCCCCCTTCTTGTAAATGTTCTAAGTCTGTCCTAGTCTGAGAAGTCTTTATTAAACCATTATGCTTCCATCGTGAACTCTCACAGGATGAATTAATGTAACACTTTATTAGACTGAATTCATATCCATAGCAGAAACAAAATAAACTGAACTAGAATGTATTAATTTAAAATATCAACATTATTTGTAGTAATGGAGGTTAAAATAATTTTAAAGTAGAAAGAGATGTTACTACTTCTGTTATACAAGGCCAAACATCTAGCTGTATTTCATAGTGTGATACATTAAGGGAACTTAAAGTAACAAATAGGACACTAATAGAATTGCTGTGAGACATATATAGCCTACCTTTGAAGAATTATAAAAATATCAGAAATAGTGCTGCTCCTTAGCCTAACCTGGATACCCAAGAGAACAGAAAGATAAAGAACCTGAACACATGTTATTTTTGTCAGCTTGAGTAAGGACAGTGAAGAAACTACCATAATATGCCAGATTTCTGCACCTGCCTACTTCTTCCTTTCCTAGAAAACACCAGAAATTCCACCTTTTCACAGCAGATAAAAAATTAACTTCTTTCCTTTCCCAGCAGGCCCCTAAGACATTTTGATTCTGTTTGCAAGTCTGCAAAAATATTCTCTCCATTTTTTTTATTACCCTTTCCCCTTGACTGATTTTGACTTCACAGGTTCACTTGCCCCAGGCTGGGAATACGTGTCCCCTCCGAGCTACACCCAAGAAAGGCTTCGTGTCTGTATTTTGCTGTCTGGCTCTGCCTGCGCCTTCAGCACCTTCACAGCGACTTCAGCTCCTCAGTGAGGAAAGCCTGCTTGATCCGGTCACAGGCAGGTGGCACACACGTGACCACCACAGGCCCTGGTCTGTTTTATTGGTTTGGACAACCTCGTAAGTGCCTCAGGTCTCACAGCACAAACTCTCTTGACATCGGCAGAGGCATGGCCACAGGCAGATCTGGGTGCTTTCCCACTTTTCCAGGTACTGAGGGGAATGATCCTATTAGGACGGGCCGGGACAGCCTCGTTCTGCTAGAAGCTGTACAGCAAGGCAGCCTACGATGGTAGGTCAGGTCCTCCCTTTCCAAGGTTCTGACTTTTTTCCTTCCTGGAACTGCTGTAAATAAGCCAACCGTACTCAGCTTTTTATTAATTTCTACTTAAAAAGGACAAAAGGTTCTGATAAAATAACATTTCAATGTGAATTAAGACAGTTTGTTAATTGAACATCAGGTAATTCTACAGGGAAGCAGAATAAGGCCACCTCAAAATGTGCTGCTTTGCCATGCGGGCCATTTTGAGCTGAAGGCAATCTAGGGTCCCCTAACTCAGGAAAGCCTTTTACCTCTTCCTTACCTACCTGAAAGAATGTGTACAGGGGGCCTGGCACCAGGCCCTATCCCTTTCCTAAGCTCAGGATGGGACACAGGCCTCAACTGCCTGACTGCCTTTGGGTCTCATATTTTTATGGGGCTCCCATACATAAAAAATTTTATTTTACATAATAAGATTGTTTACGTATTAAAATTAAATCCTGTTAACCTGTCTTATATCAATTTAATTAAACGACCAAAGAACCTAGAAGGGAAGTAGGGAAAAGCTTTCTGTCCCAACAAATGAACATAACGAGTAATTCAAAATCAAAATCATACTCCTAGTCAACTAGACATTAGTAAACTGGGTATTACAGAAATATAACATATGGCTCAACATCTCTTTAACTCAAGCTAAGAAATCTAATGTTATAATATCTTGCTATTTTAATGGTGTTATGGAATTATAAGTATAATATTTTAGGTATAATAATGGCATTGTGATGTTTAAAAATCTTATTTTTTTGAGATACACATTAAAATATTTACAGAAGAAATGATATCACTTATGGAATTTGCTTTAAAACAATGGAGTGGGCGTGGGAGTAGTCAGGGGTAGAGATGAACAGAGACTGGCCATGTGCTGACTGCTGAAACTGGCTGATGCAGGGGGCATGGAGTGTCAGTGTACTCTATTATTGTACATGTTTGAAAACTTCTGTAACAAAAAGAAGAGGGGAAGCATAATAATTCTTTCAACTGCTTGCTTACTTGATCAAAGAAAAGATTTCAGCTAGTCAAGTTCAAATGTATTCAAGGAACTGTCAATCTATATTAAAAGACTGAAAAAGTATTATTACCTGTCACATTAAACGTGCCAGGCACTGTTGTGAACCTTTTTACGTTTATCAACTTAGTTAATCACAGAAGTTTAAGGATGTAAGTCCTATTAGCATCTTTACTTTTCAGAGAGAAAACTGAGGCTCAGACAGGTTACATAACATGCCCAGAGTGGCCAAGCCAAGTACTCCTAGCTCCAGATTCCATGCTCTTAATCACCTCCTATCCTGTCCAATGGGCACACATAAACTTGTGTTAACCTAAAATGTGTGATTTAAGGATTAAGTCTTATATATCCCCTAAATAGGAGCGAAGTTACTGTTCACCTACAATGTTTTTCTCAGCTATTTTGCAAACTAGTTTTATTTAATATCAAAATTAGGAAAATTACAATAGTCAACATTAGTTTATAAAAGTAGACATTGTTATTTTCTATCTTTATCACCATGTAGGAAATTCTTTATACATGGTATATATTAAGAGAAAACTAAAGCAAAGGTCATTTTATAAACTCAAGAATTTGATTTATCCAATAAATAAAATTTCTGGGGCATGTCAAATCTAATAAGCTTATATAAACCACTGTAAGAGTCAACTCAGGAAAATTCTTAAAAATGAAAAACAGAAAATGGTTGCTCTATAAACACTTCCTTCTGCCATATTCAGTTAATACAAATTCTCAGCACTGTTTGAAAACATATAGGTGAGTCTCTGCCCCTATTGTTAAATATCTTTAAGAGATAGACAATAAATCCACAGTTAAGTATTTCAAAGGATCTTATCTCTGGAGACGCCCACATCGCCAAAATCTGAGTACTTACATAAAACCAGAACCCCAAGTAGATTTTCTGCATTGTCACAAATTTAAAAATGTTATGAGATTTTAGAGATAGCATAAATGGACGACTCATTTCCTCCTTCCCTTCCACAAACACTGAATAAGGGCCTACTGTGTGCTAGACGGTCCAGCGGCTGCTAGATGCAAGCCCTGGTTGGCTCTCCTTACTCATCCCCATGTCCCATGTCCCTAGCACTGGACAGAGCAGATGGCAAGAACAATGAACACAGGCATTTACTAAATGAATCAACAGTCTTTCAGACATGAGGGGGCTGTTTGGGGGAAGTGAGGCTGCCTCAGAGAAAACTGAGTAACTGGGGCTGAACCCAGCACTCCAAAGGGAAGGATGCAGCAACCTAAAGAGAACACTGGGCTATACCATGCGTACAGTTTGTACGTCCTGTATACATTAATTTCAGTCCACTCAGAACATAATGTTTGCACCAAGAAGTATCAGAAGTGAATCAATTGTCACTTTCCCATGCACACGTAAAGAAACTTCCTCCAGCACACAGAGCACCGCCCTCAAAAGCTGTTGTACCCAACTGCTCAGAAAAGGCGCAGTGGAAGAGGAGGAGAGTTGTGCAGAGTCTAACTGCTCAGAGGATGTCTTTCTTTGGAATTACCAGGATGATAAAACACTGGTCTATTAGTAGATAGTAAGACCCTCTAATATTTCCTTTGATCAAAGTGGAGTGTCAGCAAGTCTTCTAATATCATTCAATACAACCCTAAAAGAGGAGCGGGCCTGATCCCAGTCAAACACGTTCTGCTGTGAGGCTAAAGTAACTCATTTATCTGCACAGGAAATTGAAAACAGATTTATTCTGTAAACATAATCAGTTTTCTGCTCTATGTTCTCTGAATACAATGCACATAATATTGCCAAGCTAGCACAAATGTCTCATTCCAGAAAAGTCATGTTTTCACTTTTTATTCTACACAAACCAAATCAGCCTTTTAAGGCATATCTTCATCTGACTTTCATGGAGACTTTTTTTTCTTTTCAACACTTCTTTGGGCTATCCCACTGTTAAATTTGGAAAAAGGTGTATAGTAATATAAACATTATCACAGTTCTGAGGGAACAACACACACTAATTCTTTGGAGTATAACAACACAATACAAAGCCCTCCAAGGTGGTTACTGATGCTGGACAAGGAAATCTCAGAAACAACTGTGTATGAGGGAATCGAAAGAGTACAGAAGAAAACAAAATAACCTACATCCCTTACAGTAATGCCATAACTCTCTAGAGTCACTCACATGGGCAAGAGATCATACAACTTCCCTCTAATTTTAGGGTAAGATTTCCAGCTGCAACTGGCTTTCTGGAATTTAGTCCCACGAAGGCCCACATGATGGAATTAGCAAAAGCAGCAGTGAATCTGCCACCACTAGAAAAGAGCCTGTGGGAAGGAAGGAGAGGAAAAGCGGCTCCCAGGGCTGGGGGACGGGCTGGCAGAAGAGATTTTGGTGTGACATACATTTTGCTTTTGAACCTTCTTATAGATCAAAGAGAGAACACTTTCCAAAAAACTGTTCAGGATAAACCCAGCAAGTAATAGATCCTTAAAGTTTTCAGTACAGAAAAAACAGTAGCAGCCCTATTCTCTTGAGGAAGCCCTCTAACAGGTGCATGTCATGCTTCTCAGGGGAGTACTTTATTTTAAAATTTTAATCCTCAGGTCCTGCTAACAGCAAAAACTTCTAAAACTCAGATCCAAAAGCTTCACTGCACAAAACAGGTGATTTTTCTATTTGGCCATGTAACCCATGTAGCAAGTTGTTTGTTTCATACCACCCTCTCCTCTTAGATCCTCCGTGTCCTCTCTCCTCTCCCCTCCTCTCCCATCTTGTCTCCCCAGCTCACTCCAGACAGAGATGGGTGTTTGCTCTCTTCCCTCTTTCTCACACTCAGGAAGAGTTTGTGCATGCTTGCCGCCCTGTTCAGCTCCCACTTCTGGGAGCTTTGATTCTTCCGTCTGGGACATACTGCTCTGGCCCTGGACCCCACTCTGCAGAAGTAATGCCGTCAACGGACCAAGCAGGACAGACATGCAGCTCACCTGCCCCGCCACTGCCCCTTTCCTATGGGTACGCCACAGGTGGCCTCCTGTAGCTCTGCCACATTTCCTCATCCACACCCACTGGGTAAGATGTCTCAGGAACCTGTGAAACAGGCCACTATTACTTCAGCAGCTATGAGCCCGAAGCCCTGCCTTGCTCTCCTGTGTGCATTCATGCCTCACCCCGCAAGGGGATATCCACGTGCTGTTTACAGACAGGCCCTGGGCTAAGTGTTAGGCCTACACAGATGAATATGACAGCATCTTTGTCCTTAATGGCCTCAGAATCTACTCATGGAGGAACAAACACAGCACAGATGACTACAATTTAATACTAAGTAGATGCTGGGTAACTAAGGGTGCAATGGGAGTGGAAAAGGGCACCTGACCTGCTTTCAGGGAATCAAGGAAGGCTTCTAAGAGGAGATGGCAACTAAGCAGTTCTCGGAGGTAAGTAGGTAATAGCCAAACGAAGGCATGGGGGGGGGAAACTGGAGTCTAAGCAGAAAAGTCAGAACAGAAGCTGAAGCAAGACCACGTGTGAAGTCTTTCTGGACCATGTGGTACAAGACACACAGGAACGAACCATAAAGCCGGACAGGCAGGCATGGGCTTTCAAGGAGAATCTTGTCCATTCTGTAGCTCAGTTTTCTAAAATATTAGAGCCAAGATAACTTGGAGGTGGTAGAGTTTTAATAGTTCCATGTTTACTTTTGCAAATATTTTTGTTCCTATCAAGTGATACTAGTTTTCCATTTAGAGAATGTGTATATTAAAATACATTTTTAAAATGAGTTGATTTTAAGAAAATTAAAAGCAGTTCAGATCGTACATGGATATGACAAAAATTGTGAGCATGAAGCTCAAATGATGGATGTTCAGGAAGCACTGCCGTGAGGATCAGGGAGCAACTTACGGGTCCACCGATCCGGCCAGATCAGAATGTTAGGCAGATGTGTCTGGCAATGTCTAGAAGGCATAGTTAAAGGGAGTCCAAACCAGAATGCAAGGAGACAGGCCGCCACTGTACCACTCGTTGGCCCAGTGAACAGAGTATGTGCCCACTTCTGATCTAGACACACTAGACAGAGCAGAGTCAGATACACTTTAAACAAAAAAGAATAGATGTCATAAATAAACCCAGGTAAAGGAAGAGGGTAGTTTGCACAATTTAAGAGGTGGAGACCTGTGAGAGAGTGACAGGGAAGAAGGAGCAGGCTGTTCTGGAGGAAGGGTGGTATAGGGAGAGTCAGGAGCGCGGGCTGGACAGAGGCGCGCTGGGACAGGAGCAGGAGGAGATGCAGTCAGGGAGGGAGCAGAGGGCCGGTTCCGAAGGATCCTGCGAGCTATGAGGACTCGGTGGCATTCTCAGCATGTGACGGGAAAGCAGCAGTGTCTGAGCAGGAGGTGACTGGTGGTTGGGGTGAGAGGAGAAGCGGGGACTCCGTGAGGCAGCCCCTGCAGCAGCCCAGGCTACCAGGCAGTGGGGGCCATGAGAAACGGTCACAGCTGGGCTGCAGCTGAAGGTACAGCTGACCGGATTTACCAGCGAGCAGGATGTGAGGTGAGAGAGCAAGAGAGGACTGAAACAGCCTTTCGTTGTTGGTTTTGGCCTGGCCCTGGGGTGAACGGCAGATCACTTAATGCAATGGCAAAGCCTGAGGATCAGAATCAGGACTGGCTATGCTGGGTTTAAGATGCTTGTAAGCACAGCTGTGCGGATCCTGACTAGGGAGTTGGACATACCAGTGAAGAATTCAGGGGAGGGGTCAGGCTAGAACTCAGGCTAGGGGCTGCTTAATCAGGGAGTCACTAGCACCAGATGGTACCTAAAACCTTGGGAGCAGACGGGACCACAGAAGGTGAGGGAAAGGTCCAAGAATTGAGCCCAGAAGCATTTCACCACCTCCGATGGATGGAGTGGGAAGGACAATGAGGCAAAGGAGACCAAGAAAAAGAACCCTGAAGTAAGGGAAAAATCAGAATTGCTGGGAATGATTCAGCAGAAAGGTAAAGGCTGATGGTGTAGGATGAGGGATGGAAAACTGCCAGGGCCGAGTCCATCAGGAGAGAACAGAAGGATGCAGCCCACAGAAGGGCAAGGCGCTGCAGAGGCTGGGAGAGTCTCTCAGGTCACGGAGAAAGCGCAGGGCAAGCAGACACAGGCAGCAGGGATGGAGTTCTTTCTGATGCTTCCAGTTCCTCACTGAAATCCAAAGAAATCAGTTAAGAATGAGTAGTAAGGATGGGATAGTAGCAGTTTGAGAAAAGTTGAGACAGGGAATCCCATAGGATTACCAGTCAGTGCTCCTGTCTCTCTAGTGACCTGGGGGCAAAATTTAATGTGAGACCTCAGGGAAGGTCGGAAGTTTTTCTCCAGCTACATTCAATGGTGCAGGGCCACGCACCATGCAGGTAGTTTACCCGATTAAATTCTGCCAACAGAGGTAGACAAGTGCAAAGGATTATCACAGTACTGAAACAATTCACCACCCATAAGGCAAAACCCGCTCACGTCATGCTGCACATCAAAGTAAGTTCTAGGTTAATTAGAGTAAAATCAGCAAATAAAAATCAAGCGTGAAAAAAACCTAGAAAAATTATAAGTTAAAATTTACTTCTTAGATTTGGAGAGAACCTTTGAGGCATGAAAGCAATGAGGATATAATTTTAAAATATTCATATGTATCACACAGACATTAAACTTCAGAACGTAATAAGAAAAGGCAAACAAAATTAAAAGCAAATCAATAGCTGAGAAAAGTACCTGTACTGAATAGGACAATCTGATACCCTTACTATGTACCAGCCTCATTGTCCACTTTTCAGGAATGGAAGCAACCTCAGGAACCACTGTGGGGAAGTGGAAAAGCACAGATCCCTCTGAGGGAAGCTGCTCCCGGGTCTAAAATCTGCTCAGTTCCTCACTCACTGGCTGGAGTGTCTGACCTCCGTGGGTCTCAATTTCTCATCTCACAAGGTTACTGTGAGACTGAGTGCGATACTATGACACTAACCGTGACAGGCAAAACGCATAGCTACATACTGGAGCACAGGAAGTTTCCTTCTTTTCTTTATTATAATCTAAATAGAAATAACAGGATGTACTCATATACCCAATTGGTGTTCTGTACCACATTAAAAGTACTTAGTGAAAATAAATTCTGGTGGCAAGTTTGTATATTCAAATGATATTTAGTTTTTGAACTTTTTAAATATTTCTCATTACAAATATATTTACTTTCAGTTAAAAATAAACATAGCTACAACTGATGAGTCATCCTCACATAGTAAGTTTCTAACTGTTAAATTCCATCTTATCTACCACTACATCTTTCATAAGTTTTCAAAACTGTAGACTGGAAAGTGAATAGCCAGCCAGTCAGCAAGCATCCTATGGGAATCTTTGTTGCCTGATATAAATACTTAAGATAATCCTTCAGAAAAACAGAAAAGTGAATTAAATACTCCAATATTGTTCCAATTATTTCCTTTATCCTAGGGCAAGCACTTTTTTATTCCTCAACCCACAGTCAGATCACCCAAATTTCATATGCTTTTGTTTATGGTGTGGGCATCCCTCTGCAAGGAGAGCCACAGGAATGTTCAGTACATAAGAGAGCTTAGGGCTCAGTTGGCCACTTGACTTCTCTCTTGCCCTGGAAGTCTATAAAAATCACTGGGCAGCTATCAGTCTACCAAGAAGGTGGAGACTCCACCTTTGGGTGGAGTGCCCAAAACTGTTTAGTCAGCAGAGCTACGAGATCCCATAGCTTATTTTCCAGCACAAACATCCAAAAAAATTGAGACAAAATCAGGAAGCTCCATATGAATTCAAAAGGCTTTTTGAGCCTGATAGGTAAAATTTTCATAGAACTCTCCTTCTCGTGGTATTGGAATTTAGTTTTCTGAAAGGTATAGTTTCTACTGTCAGGTTCATACCATGATACAGCAAAAAGGTAATGAAACAGAACACTATACTTATTGATGATAACAGACATTTATGATATACAACGAAAAGTACCACTACATTTCTAAAATACCTACTGACATAATTATTGATTACACAATAGTGGTGTATAATCCTTGTAAGAAATCACAGAAGGGTAATATTTAAGCCTCACAACCCTCATGTCAAGGCTCTACTTTTGTGCAGCCTAACAACCAAACACACTGTTAGAATTCCAGTTCCCATCAATAGAAAGCAGCATCTTCGAGGGCTCTAGGTCCACAGTATGATTCCCTGTGACAAGGTATTAAAATAAAGAATCAACTAGGTCTTAAACATTAACTGTCTTAGAACCAAAATTGACAGGATATAAATATTTCTGTATGATAGGACATAGATACTAACTTTAAACTCTTCAAATTACATAATATAAACCAGGTTTTTAGAAATGAATATACACTTACACATACTGACATGTAAAAAAAAGAAGAGCAGATGCTTTAAAAAAATCTTGCCAGTATTCACCAACAGATCAAGATTTTCAGGGAGTAATTTCTTCAATGAATAATTTTAAAAATTTTAATTTAATACCAGATCATACCCATATCCAAATCTTTACTCATAGAACTGCTATGTTAAGATAGCATGACTGAGCAAAGAAGAGACTGCCGTTTGTTATACATTTCCTGTTAAATAAATACTTTAAAAATAAACACTGAATCTTAGCAATGTACTCCTGAGCACTTAGCAAATAATGAACAAGAATGTGGTAATATTTCAACTCAGAATTTCATTCCATTAATGCTTCAATTTCATAACTAATTCCTGAGCTGTTATTTTGCTTCAGCTAATCTGTCTGTCTAAGCTTAAGGAGCCTTAGGGCTCTGCTATGCCGTACACCAGGCAGACAGGAGGGGGGAGAAAAGGAAGGAAGCAGCCCTTTAATCTTATTCTAACTGGTGACCTCAGAAACAGGAAAACCAAAATTGAGTAAGAGATTAGGGACGCATGTACTTCTTTCAGTCTTTTACCTTTGAAAACAGTGGGCTTCAATATCTGACAGGGCATGATGTGCCACCTTAAAGTATAAGATGGAGTTTCAAAAAAATACCATAGCCATTAAAAATTATTCTTCAGTTATCTCCATGGAAAGAATAATAAATTACTCAACCAAAAAAAAAGCCACCAATTAATTTTTAAGGTATAATTTTTTGCAGTAAACTCCACAAGTTCAGTATCTTTGTATATACGTACTTATACAAATGTCACCTAGACTTCACTAAAACATGGCCTCTGGCCAAATGGTAACAGGATGCATTGAAGTTCTGTATAATTAGGAAAATTGTATTTTTTAATCTGGATGAAGCACTGACATTCTCAAAATCCAATTGGAAAATCAGCCATTTTAGTTGAACCCATACAGTAGCATGGAATGAATTTTAACTTTACACTGTTATTAGTTATGGCTCACATATTTATATTAACTGCTTCTTGGAAAATGAACATACAGCAGCAAGAGCTGATGAACTAGTTTTATGGAGCTATACCATAAGAACTGGACTCATTATCCTAATAGCTGGCATTACTTTCCTGGTATTACACATTTATCTTTTAACATAAATGCTGTCTCGTAGAAATGTGGTGAATTTCACCTGATGGATAAGACACAATATTATAAAAGTGAAAGTCCTAGATTTCCATGCAACATTTTTATTTATTTGTTTTTGGTATTAATTTAGTCACTTTTACTGCTGGGTAATATAAAGAAACTAACAATGCTTTCATTAAAATGTACTGCCTGAAGGTTCAAACCATGTTGTAATTTAATTTTTGCTTTTTAGTAATGTATCATTTGCATACCATGCAAAAACTGTAATGTGCCCAAGCATGGAGGTAAAAAAGTTAAAAAGCAGTGAAGGAAAAACATAAAATGAAGTTCCACCTACAGGGATTCTTCTGACTATTTTCGGTGAGTCCTGGAGATGACATGGATGTGAGAAGGGAACAAGTCAGCGAAGCTCAGTGCTGGTCAAGTGGAATCTTCAGTCACCAGGCAGCCCCCCGATGTGCACCTTCTGGGATGTGGAACAAAGGAAGTGAGGCTGAAGCCAGGAGCAGGTTTTTCCAAAGAAACTGCTGTTGGTTTTCTGCTGATGGCTTAAGCAGACACGTATCGGAATGTACTGCCTCATAAAACCCAAATGCAAGCTCTCAGGGCTCTGGTGTGCAAGATCTGGGGCCATACCAAATGCTGCTCAAAAATGGGGGGGCAGTGCTAAAAATATACTAAATCCATGTGAATTCACCATCTAGGCACAAAGATGCAGTAGTAACATATCAAAAGACAGGAGAAACTTTGCAATCTGAAAGTAATACAATAAAAATGAGGAAAATAGTTCATTTCATAATATATAAGGGATCTTTAAATTTCCCCCATTTAATTCTTAACATAACTTTAGCCTAAATGTTCCTTCAAATTCTAACCAGCAACACTAACCAGTGGCTTGTAAAGTGCTATGTATTTTTAATAAGTATCTTAAATCATCACAAGTTCAACAGCTACACTTGTCCACAGTCTCTTCCTGCTTCAGAACAGCTTGTTCTACATTCCACTTCCGCTGGGTGCTCTGAACCCAGCTTCATTCAGTCAGCCCCTCTCACTAATCTGCAGCCTCTCATCTGCCTCTCTGCAGCCTCTTTTCCCTTTTCATACAAATGTATGCAAGTTTCTCACAAAAGAAAAAAAAAAAGTCCCACTTTGAACCTAACCCTCGCCTCTAACTTCTCTTCAGCCTCAGTCCTGCCTCTACTTCCTCTTCGTTCAAATGTTTATTAACTGCCAAAGCACCAAGCACCCGGGGGTCACAGTGGAGACTGCGGCAGGATGGTTACTGTCCCTCATCCTCAGCTGCCTGGTTCCCACTGCACCCCACAACTCAACACCTGGCTGCTGGACTGTTCCCACTAACGTTACCCACTAGCTTTTAGTTTTGCCACATTAAAGGACCCTTCTCAGACTGTTTCACTTTGCCCTCTTTACCATGATATGACACGGCTTCTTAACATGTCCTTGAAATGTTCTCCGTCTGGTGATACCACACTCTTCCCCTTACCTCTGTGGCTCTGTGGCTGATTGTTCTCAGTCTCCACTATAAGTAACAGGTTCTCTTCTAATGCCAGTCTGGGGAATGGAGGGCTTCCTAGATTTCTATTCACAGCCATCATTTAAAAAACTGCCTGTTCTCCACAGGCAACCATCCAAACCCAAAGCTTCCGTTCCCCTCTCTGGGCCGACCACTCCCAAATCTAGTGCAAATCTGTCCTCTGAGGTCCAATGGCTTGCTGGACACTTCCACCTGTAATACCTCCTAGACACCTCAAATTCAATATGCTCAAGTCAGAATTTACTCAACAAAATACTTCAGGATACATTTAACAAAAGAAGTGCAAGACTTACATATTCAAAATCACAAAACATTGCTGAGAAAAATCAAAGATCTAAATAAGTGCACATCCATGTTCATGGATTAGAAGACTTAGTATTAAGATAGCAATTCTCCCCAAACCGATACATAATTCAATACAACCCCTAATCAAAATTCCAACATGACTTTAATTTTTTTTTAAGAAATTGACAAAATGATCTTAAAATTTATACCAAAGTACAAAGGACCTGAAATAGCCAAACTGATTAAAAAAAGAACAAAGTTGGAGGGCTTACACTTCCTCATTTCAAAACTTATTACAAAGCCACAATAGTCAAGGTAGTGTGGTATAGTGAGTACGAAACAAAACTGAGAACTTTGAAATAAACTCTTAAATTTATGCCATTGTTTTCCTTCAAAGCTGCCAAAGCAACTCAACAGGAGGGTGAGACAGTCTTTAAAAAATAGTTCTGAGACAGCTGGACATCACTCTTTAACAACACAACAGAGAATGTAGATGCTTATGTCACAGAAACACAAAAATTAACTCAAAATGGATGATGGGGGAGAAAAATGGATCACAGACATAAGGATGAGAAACTGCAATCCTCATATACTGCTGGTGGGAATGCAAAATGGTATAGTGACTTCGGACAACAGTCCAGCAGTTTCTTAAAAAGTTCAATATAAATTTATATGACCCAGAAATTCTATTATTCTATACACCCAAGAGAAAGGAAAGTATTATGTCCACAGAGACCTGCACATAAAAGTTTATAGCAGCATTATTCGTAATAGCCAAAAACTGGAGGCAATTCAAATGCCCACCAACTGGTGAATGGACAAATAAAATGTAATACATTCATACAATGGATTACCAATTCATCAATAAAAAAGAACATTCTACTGATATATGCTACAACATGAAAGAACCTCAAAAAATTTAACACTAGGTGACAGAATCCAGACACAAAGAGACAACACACTGTATGGTGGCATTTATATGGTATGTCCAGAAAAGGCAAATCTATGGAGACAGAAACTGATTAATGACTGTGTGGGACTGGGAAACAAGCAGGTATTAGGCAGAAAGGAATTGTGGGTGGTGAAAATGTCCCACAACCAGATTGTGGTGGTGGTTGCATGACTCTCCAAGTTTACTAGAAAACACTGAATCTTCTGGTGTATAAATCAAATTTCAATAAAACTACTTTAAAGAAGCATCTCAATCTATCGGACATGAAAAAGGTCTTTGGAAAATTTTCTGGGGTTATTGGAAATGTGCCTGAAGTCATTAATAAACAGATTCTTTTACCTCCCCCCTCCGTTCCCCAGAAACAACAAGAATACACTGCCATTCCCTCCCAAAGCTGCTCTTTCACCCTTAACACATATTCTGGTAAATGAAAAAACTATCTACCTGAATGTCTAGCCAGAATTCCAGGAGTCTTCCTAGACTCCTCACAACAGTCCTGAACTTTTTATTCCACCTTAGCATCTCTTACTCTAGACCTGCTCTCCTCCAGTCCATCTTGTATATGATCCCAGAAAACTTTCCCTAAAATGCAAATCTGATCCTACCACCCCAATGAAAACCCTTTGGGTTCTCCTACCCTTTCTCTATCAGCTACAACCACCACCTCTAAGCTAGTGTGACCATGCATGCCCCATGAGCAAAAACTTTTAACATGCACCCCAAATTTATGTATCATTTATATATCATATACAGGAATTCCTGTACTACTTTATTATATAATATACACAAAAACTGAAATTTAAAAAGATGATATACTCACACCCCTCTTTGAAGGCCTCTGGTCCAAAAGAAAAAGTCTAAACTCCTTTACATTACATTTAAGGCTGTGTATCATTTGTTCCCTGCCTACATCTCAGCTTCATCCCTCACTACCTCAACCCCACACACCAGATGCTTCAGCTGTAACAAACTGTTTGTAGTTCCCTCGCTGAACAAGAAGTTAAAATTTAACTTTTATTCTTGGAATGAAATCAATCTCTGCAACTTTGCAACTGTCCTTTCCTCTTACTGGAATGTCCTTACTGCCCTTCCCAGACCGGTGAGTACTCATCCTTCAGATCCAGCTCAGGTACCACTGCTTCTCTCTTGAGAGTCCATTATTCCCACCTTGTATGTTTATTTTCATTCTAATATTTTTTACATTGTATTAAAATTACATATTTGCTTTTCCGTCCTATAGGCTTTCCCATAGTGCTTTAGCTCCTCGAGGACAGAAGACAGTCATATTATCGAACCTGAGTCTCCATCACTTAAACATTGCCAAATGGCAGCTGACCAGTTAGGCTAACTCTTGAACTGAACCAACAAAGCCACCTAAGTTTACCATCTATTATCACATTCAGATTAATAACATGTCAAGGGCTGCCAAGTCAGCAGCATGCACAGTCCATACCCAAGAGTCGCCCCAAGAAGTGGGACTCCTTAATGGTCTGAGAGGTCTCCAGTTTGGATGATCTCTTCAATCTTATGACTTCTCTTTCAATTTAAAGGTAGCCATCACCATCACTCCACCCCTAAGATCTCAAACTGAAATTCCTTCTTGGAACTTCAAGACCCAGCTCAAGCACTGAGGTGTTCTTCGCCTTTGTGGTGTACATCATCCCAAGTCCCTCATACCTTCTTGTATTACTGATCTAGTTAGGCCTCTCCTTTCCAGCCCACGTTTCATGGCCAATCATTTCAATTATGCTCTCATTAGCATCAAATTGACCAAGCTCTGTTGATCCATCCTACATGTTCTTTCAATCCCTAACTCCGCGTTAACTAAAAACCTATTTGCTTTGGTTATTATTTAGAAGCCTATTTCTGAGCCTCACCCTGCAAATTCAGACTTCTTTATATGGATCCTCAAAAACTTGTTTCCTCCCTACCAACTTTTTCCCATATTACCAGCCATTTTTCCTCCAGTAAACTCTCAGGGAAAGAGATGTCCTTGGATCCTTACAAGGATAACCTATCTGGATATGATTTCTTCCCAGCTTCTCTAGGATCCTCAGCATCGTCAATTTCACCTTCTCCCCTGACCTAGACCCTGATTCTGTCTCAAGTTACCTTTTTATTTTTCTTTTCATTCATGACAGAATAGCGAGCTCATGTCACCTTTACTTCCTAACATCTCACACACTTCCGACTTGCAGTCTGGATTCTCCCTCTACAAATAATAATTCTTTCAGGTCACCAGTCACCTATGCATTGCCAGATCCAATGGGCTGTCCCATTGTGCCCAACTGCCTGGCATCACTGACATCACCAACAAGCACTTTTAATGTTCCGGGCTCCTTATCACTAACTTGTCTTGTTTCTCTGACCGCTCTGGCCCCGTCCTCTTCACTGGCTCCCCTTCCCAGACCTAGGCCTTAAATGTGATCAAACGGTGTCAGGCCGGCTCCTGCTGCCTTTTTCCACACCTTCTCATGATGGTTCACTCCTGTCACAGCATTAACTCCTAATCCTTGGACTGTTTTCACTGTCAGTCACATTCCTGACATGGCTGGATAATTTTATGTTAAGGAGATTACAATGGACATCCTCTTACATGATACAACTGGATCCCATGCTGGTCACTGAGGTTTTTAAAAAGCAGTCAATGAAGGAATCCATCTAACATAAATAAACACTTTACTTTAAAATATGACTATACTTTTATTCATAAATTCTTTGAGCATTAGGGTCCAGTGACTGAAAATTCTTGCTTAAGCCACCCATACTGAACTGAATAAAATATCCTATCTATTTTTAAGAGCAGAGCAGGAATTTGAGATGTGTGCAACAACTGTGTACAGAATCTTTCAGAATTGTTATTATTTTTTCCCAAATATTTTATAATTCTTTATCATTTCCTTTGCAGAAATTTTTAAAGCTATTTACCTATATTAAGTATTCCAAAGCAGTCAACTTAGTTTTCTTACACACAGTTCTCCTTAACACTAAGGTTTCATCACTTCATCTGATACTCAATTAAACTGCCTATCACAACAACAAGTACAGGACAAATGGATTCTGGACCATACACAAGGCACTCTAGCTAAGCATCCAACTCAACTAGTAGAAACCAACATATGTGGTTGTACTGGTGAGGAGCCTCCCAGCCACAAGCAGTAGCATGCTGTAGGGACCAGCCGGTATGTTTCATAGAGAACGAGGAGAATGACGGCTCATTTGGTGAGGCGCTGAGATGAGGGAGAGAGAACAAGTCTGCATGTAAAGCACGCTGGGTCAGGAATCTCACGAGGCAAGAACGACATCCAGTTGTCTCCACACCTCCACTCTTTTCAGTGGGACAGTATTTCTAGACATTTTTTTTCCAGGAAAAATGATGAATAAACCCCTAAATAACAGATATGTCTCTTTGTGGCCAACTTCCTATGTCTTTAAGGACTGGGAAAAACTTACTTAATTTGTCCATGTGCTTATAATAGCGGAATTCTCTCCCCGTTGAAAATAAAAATTAGGATCTTACCCTCCTTTTTCTATTGTCTAATATTCAAGTGATTATCACTAAAAAGTTTTAAAGAATGCACTTCGGAAATACAGAATACCATCCTGCTGCCAGTATTTGGGGAATACAGAAAACCATCCCAATGCCAACGTTTTAAGTCAAAAAAATAAATAACTAGTTTCAGTAATAATGTAGATTATTTGCCATATGTGGCACAAATGAAAAGGTGAACCTTTCACATTACCCTCAGTGGTTAGAAGTGAGGTTAATTCAAAGAATCCAGAACTCGGGAGATGACACTGACCTTTGTTATTTATTAACTTTGAGGGTTACTAATTTTGTTTTTTGTCCCCAAAAGTTAGTTTTTCACAAACTTAGAAAAAAGCTTCCAAAAACAATGCAAGTTGAATAAAACAATTGAAGGAAGTCACATCTTTTGTTTTCCTGCAATATATATAAGAAAAACAAAGGGAAATGCAACTTTTAAAACCTTTGAAATTGTTTGTTTGTTTGAAAGAATACTTTTTCTCTTTTTCTCCACTAATGTCCTGGAAGGGCAGTTACATTCCATTTTTCTTACTGATTTCTTTTTCATGCTTTTGAAGTATTAGCAAAATACTCAAGAGGAAAGAATTTTTAATGAATATTGGTACCAGAAAAACTAGATAATATGTAATAATCAGTTTATGGTTTGTTCAAATTTGAAAGCTTTAATTGGCCGGTAGGTGGGTTGGGTGTGCTGTTAAATGTTTTATCATAATTAGGTATATGTGTACAGTCAAGGTATTTTGGCATAAACTGAATTATTCTATTGGGTAACACACAATACTACCTAATCTTTTGCTATCTACTGGTCTCATCCTTTTCTGTGAATAACATCATACAAAAAAAGAGAGAATGCTTCAGTACTGAGATGAAAGTAAAGTTGACATTTTACATAATCTATGTCCCTGCCTGTCTTGTATGTCTTGCAATATTAACTTGATTGCTTTTTTCTTCTTCTTAAGTTATATAAGACAACGCTGGTTGACTAAGAGAAGATTTTATAAGGATTCCAAATCTTATTTTAAACGACTGATGGAAAATAATATACATGAGTACTGGTTCATAAACTGATTAATAATGATGTTAGCCATGACAATACATTATATCACATGATCATTTAACATTAATTTCAACAAACTGGTGATGAACTTAATCTAACTTCAGTCAGTCAAATAGAAATCCAGCCAAAACAAGTCTAATCAATTATAGTCATAGTAGGAATAAGCCTGTATACCTTCTCTCTGGAGGGTTACTCACTTTTTTGAAAACATCTAAACAGATAATACATAAACAATTGAACTGCAAATACACTGGAAAATCTTTAATCATTCAGTAGATCTAAAAGTCAATACTAGTTCATATGTGAAATATAATAAGCAATAATTCAGTCTTACTGGTTACTGAAGTGTCTCTCTGACAATAGTGATTTCTTGCTAATGAGTATTTAAAAAGGAAGGGTTTTGGGCTACTCAGAAGTTTGTGGTTTTTCCTATTTCTTACTAATGTCTCTCCATGACCAGTAAGGGTCAACATGACCAAGAATATGTTCCACTGCCAGACCTTCAAAAGTTCCTTAAAATTAAAAAACAATTTTGGGCACATTAAGTATCTCAGAATACAGTTCATCAGACCGTCTAACTTTACAGATGGAGAAACTGAGCCTGGAAGAGGGAAGAGACTCATCCAAAGTAACCAGACAGTGGCAGACAACCCAACCCTAGAGGACCCCCAGGGGTTCCAGTGATTGCCGGACCAAGTACAGGGGCCTGTCTCTAGCACCAGGTCCTCTCCAAGTGGCCCACTTTGCACAATGGAAACCAGAATCTTCTTAAACCATGGTCCCAACCACCTCAAAGTTAGCACTGTGCTGTCCTCACATATCATAATGGTCATTAGTAGAAACTCTTGCTTGGTCTATGTGTCACATTTAAAAGAGAATATCAAAACACTTGTGAATACATAAAACTCAAAAAAACAGTATTAAGCAAATGTATTTTTGATGCAAACTGCCTGATTTAAGAAAAAGGAATGAGTTCTTTCATGATCGAGAGAACATCTGACGTGAATTAGCTCTCATTTACTCTAAAGTGAAGAATCAAATGCAAAATTACCTTTGAAGGTCTCAAGTTCTTTCCTGCAGGAAAAAAATGAAAATGTAAATTTAAAGTAAACTATTCCCGATGGAAACCACTTTTAGATTGTAATAAAATTTATATATTTTAAATGCCCAGAGTCTCATATTTCTGGATGTTCACATATGCTTTACTGAAATTGGGAATACAATTAGCCTCAAGCCAGTATTTCCAGTTTTTCTACTAATTACATTATAAATGACTAAAAAAATATTCTACCAAAACTTAAACTGTTAAAGCACTGAAAAAAGAAATACAAGAAAACATGGAAATAAGAAAACACAAAGCATTTTAATGCTGGCTTTGAACCATCTCATATATGTAAGAATAAGTTTATAAAATTACGTAACAATTTTCCCTCCATTGACCAACATTAAATAATAGATTTTAAAAGTCTTTAATTAAAAATCATCTGGAATAGGAGCAGTTATTTCTCCCTTTAAATGAATGAGGAATGCACATATCAAAGTACTAAGGTCCGTAGCTCTTCTGTCACAAAAGGAAACTTCCAGTAAACCTCTGGCTTTAATTTTGCCAGTGTCAATTGAGGATGCCGAAAACACAAAAGTTTCTTGGGGAAATGTACAGTGGGAGGGAACAGATGAACAATCATAAAACAAACATGTCATAAAACAAAAAAAAAGAAGTCAAAGCAAGTTGCTTTCAGGTTCCACTTCAAAATTTTTAAAAAAATTTTTTGCTCATTATCAATAATAGTAAAAAAGCAATCTTGAGGAGGTTAAGTTTATTTATCCCACTCAGAATATGAGACATTCATCTTTTATTTGCACTCCAGGTTTTACTAAAACTAGAGATATTTTTAACTCTCAAATGGGTATTCCACACTAATTACAATACCCCTCATGTTCCAAAACAGTGACTACAATTAACAGCTGGCAGGGAGGACTGGCAAGTTGCCTGCTGGGAGACCACGCAGAGAGCGTTCCTGTGATAGCCCAGGAAAAGATCTTAACTCAGATGGCCATCTCACTCCTCTTTTCTAAAAATGCCAACTCCTCATAATACTGCTTCAGCACAACAATTCATTAACTAGGACAAAGGATGTTATTTTCAACACTGTCTTTTTTTTTTTTAAGTGTGTTTTCCTTCATCCAAGAGTCCAACTTCAGTTCTAAAAGATTAACTGGGTATGAGTCAAGTATGCCTGAAACCTACTTTATAGTCCAATAATGGGATGAAAGCTGAACTGCTGGCCAGAAAGGCAACAGGACATGACATACTGAAAAGATGCCTTCAATTTACTTCTCACCAATGCCCCCTCATTAGCGATTTCCTAAGGCTGATGGGTAGAAAAGATGACAGAACACTCAGTTCAATATTCTAATAAGTCTATTTTTCTATGATTATAATCTTTAGAGCACTTCAGCTTTCCTTCTTTAAGAATGTGTAACAGCAAAATTTCTAAAAGGAGCCTCCATTTTAAAAAGCTGAAACTTGGAGTAGTAATTGAATGGACGTTTTTCTTCCTCTACTCCCACCCCCAAATAACAACCATATTAACAAAGAATCTAGCATCTATTTTATTAATGAGTAATTTCCCGATGAGAAAAGCTGCCTTTCATGTACAGGGATCACCCTCACCTTTCATTCAGCCTCTGGCTGCCTCATCACCAGCGGGATGCTACTCCTGAGGAAGACGAGAGCCCAGCAGAGCGAGCCCTCTTTCTCGGCATCTGTTATTTACAGGGTTTCATGACCACTTCAGTAAAACTTCCAAGAAACTTCCTTTTAGATGAGATAAGATGAATCACTCCTGTAAAAATTCCTACACAAGAACCTACCTGGGAGGTAGTGGTGGTACAAGTAACTGGCTCAGAGTAAAAGTCGGCATTGTGGATCTTTCAAAGAACTGATAAAGCAGAGCCCCAAAAGCCTTGAAATTTCCCAATTTTTAGGGTGGACTCTGCCATTTGTTAGGGCTAATCAGCATTTGGAAATACAGATGACACAGAGAAGGGAGGCACAGGCAAGCCAAGAAGAGGTAACTGTGAACTGAAGGCATGGAGGCCGAATGATGCAGGTTATACTTGAGAACAGCAGGCTGCATGAAGACAAAGTCGTGGAGAAAGGTTAAAAAAAATGAGCCAGGCTAGAAAGAGCAGGTTTTATTTTTAGCAGAATAACATGAGCCAGGCTGTGCTTTAGGCAGAACAGTCTGGCTGTGATGGATAGAAGTACTGACAAGAGGGGAATAAAAGCAGGCAGTACTTAGGGAACCACTGCAGGAGTTTCAAGGAGAGCTAATTAGTGCCTGGCAAGAACAACGTAAGCGGAAAATGGCAATGAAAGGAGGAGTCCAACTTGAAAAATGCCATGGGGAAGACTCTACTGTCCACAGCAACTGATGACATGGGGATACAGCCGAGGAAGAAGACAAGTACGTTAACCATGAGGGTTCTGGTCTGGACCACTGGAAGGAAGGTGACAGAAAACATGGGAAGAGAGACAGATTCTGGAGGGCAATGCACGGGTTCAGCTTGGAACTTCATATAACCTGGAAGGCTGGACACCTAAGGCTGGTGATGCTGAAAGCCATGACCCCATCTCCTGTGGCCTACTCAAGAATTTATTTAGCTCCTCAAGATCTCTAGTCCCTTACCTCCCATTCAGTCTTGAACTTACTCCAGTTTAGCTTCTTGACCCCACCACTGCACGATCAAGGTCACCAACAATAATCATGTTGCCAAATGCAATAATCTGCTCTCATATTCACCTGAATCCCCGGGCAGCATCTGATCCAACTGGAGATTCCCTGAGCAAGTTTCCTCTAGTTTTTCTCTTACTTCCTCCTTTTCCTTTGCTAGCTTCTCTACCACCTCCAGACCACTAAAACTAGAGCACTGGTTCTTGACCCTCTTTTCTCAACTTAGCATTCTCTCACAGGGCAGTTATATCCAGCTACGTAGCCTTAAATATCAAATATGTGCTGACTTTCGGATTTATATTTCCTGTCCTGATCTCTTCTGTAAGTTCCAGACTTTATGCATCTGCCTGTTTGCTTGCTCTGCTCTGAAGTGGAGTAGGCTCCTCAAATATTTGCAGAACAGCCTATTCTTCCTCCAGTCTCCTTCATCTCAAAGCTATTACCAAGTTCCTCAACCACTGGTTTACCCATTTCCTCATTCTTCACATCCAATCCATCAAATAAATTCTGTCAATTCTATCTCAAAACTATCCATTTTCTTACACTGAGTGTTTGTTGAGCTCAATCATTCATTCAACAAAAACTTATTGTACCTAAGACACTAAGAATAATGCTAGGTTTGGGATATACCTTCTCCATAACCTCAAAAAAACTCTACAGGAGAGACAAAGAGGTAAAGCAACAGCTGGAAGTCAATGTCCTAGATTAGGGCTCTGGTAATGACTTGCTGAGGATTCTCTAGAAATAAAGAGGAGAGAGCAACTCATACTCTTTGGTTTGACAGGAAAGGCTTTTTGGTGTATTGAACTGAGTTTTGAAGTAAAGTACAACTGGTGGTGATGATCATCATCTCACACGCCATTTACTGAGAACATGGCAAATATTTTACCCTGAACTATTACATCATACTCTCTCAATTAACCAAAAGAAATGCATACATATGCAGTTTTCAGTTTTGGTCACTTGTCATTTATTAGAAATGCAGTGACACTAGTCAGTGTGAAGCAGTCTTCAAGTTCATCTTTTCCATGAAGATTTCCTGAACATCCAACTGGCAATCTCCCATTATCCAAACTCTATCAGCACCTAACTCAGTCAGTATATCGCCCCTAATGCACTGCCCTGTCATACCGTACAGGTATCATGTCTACGATGACACAACAGAGCTCCTCTCTCATCTGCCCTGATCAGGATCGTGCAGAGCGTCGGGCACAACAGAGACTCGCAAATCCTGGTGTCAAGTACTGTGACTGCAGAATGACTACGAGTATCTGCTTCCTCAGAGAAGCCCTCACTCAACTATAGAGAATTTTACTCTGAGAAGTTTGATCACATAGTATCTCATTTGATAATAACTTGTCATTTGCATTTTAAAAATTTGAGTCTCATTTTCCATTGTGTAATAATATTTTCAGAAGATCAAGTAAGTAGAAAGAATTGAAATGTCCTCTTTTAGATTTTGTCATATTTTAAAATTTAGTCAATTCAGAAATGCTTTTACAAAATTTAGCATAACGAACCCTGAAACTAAACCATTCAATAAATAACACCAGACTCCAAATGTAATAATATTTCCAAAGGGTGAAACTGCTATTTAATCATTTTCTCTACAGGGGTTGAGTTATTAGGGCAGAATAAAAACAAAAAAGGTACCACACTAATAAATAAATCTATCAAATGTTGTAAGAAGTACATTAAGTCTGTATATGTACAGAAATCATCTAAATCAGACTCACAGATGCAAGCTTAATAGATTGGAACCACTGGATAAATATCTCCACAAACACAATCATTTCACAGATGGAAACATACTTTCTCTAAATACTAAACTGCTTCCCCTAGGACAAACCCATGATAAAAAGCTAAACACAATGATTCCATACAGCAAAATGACACACTCAAAATGCCAACTGCAAAATCAACTCTACCACTGTTCTTTACATTTGAAAATGTTTAGGGAAAATTTTTTTTTTGAAGTACAGATCAGCAATGCCTTTTGTATAGAACACATTTGAAGAGCATCCCTTCATTATGGCTGTTATACAGAATCTATTACCATGACTACCTGTTCACAGAAAAGAGCTCACAAGACCTCTTTCAAAAAGGATGACCTACCACTCACTCCTCCCAAGTGCGTGGCACTGTAGCAATCTACAGTAATGAAAACATGAATCCTTACAGGCTTGGGGGGTTTGTGGTTTATTTGGGAGTTGGTTTATTTATTGTGATGGGTGGTAGGTGGCCTGGAGTGGAGAGGGGTTGAGGGGAGAGAGTTGAACATCCAGCTTGAGGTAAATTTCCTAAAAACTGTCTTTATCTGAGAAGACCCTGTTGTCATTTGTTACTTACACAGATCCTACTGAAAGGATGTGTTCTATAGCACAGAATGAGACCTTTTTAACATTATCTGTGAAACAAAACCATTTGAACAGCAGCCAGTTCATTGTAAAAATGCCCTAAGTCCGTATTTATCATGCCATTAGTGTAATAAAGTTTTATGTATTTATTTACACTGGGAAAGCACAACCCAGAAAGTAATACAATGACAGGATCCTAGAAACATTGCGTTTAAAGTTGAAAAGAATCTGAGCAAAATAGTAACAAAGGAGACAGGAATTTTAAAAAATGGACTGCCTAAAAGATAATGGGGGTACGGGAAATAGGCTGCTTGGTGGCAGCACTAAATTATGTATTGATTAAATCCCATGATTGCAAGAGATAAGACCTGTTTCCCATGCATATCTGTTTGATCTCAAGGGGACACAGGTGTTTGAGGCTAGTGGGATAAAGAAGAATGAGATGGGGTAAGGAATATCCACTGTATGCCACGCATCATACAAGGCCCCTACAGATGCTGTCCCCTGCAGTCCCAATGCCCTGCTGCAGGTACCGTCATCCTCACTTAATGCTTGAGGAACATGGGGCTTGAGGATGAAAGGCCACACAGCTAATGCGTGACGGGATTGGGAAAAGCCCAGGCCTCCTGGTGTGCGCAATGTTTAGCATCCAGAATGCAGCTGAGGGGCCAAACACAGCTCACGTGAATGCAAGGTATGACCTACGTGACGTATTTTAGCCCCATGAGAAAGTTACTTTTCTGGTAAGCTGGATAAAAAAGTCATGTATATGAAATTCAGAGCTACCCCAAAATATCCAGGCAACACCTGGATCCACCCATTATCACTGACATAAACATGAAATGAAAACCCCAATATTCCCTTGAAAACATCTCAAAATTTTCAGGGAGGTCTGTTAATAAAGAGAGGACCTTTATTCTCACTGATGTGCTGAAACTAGCCCACGGTGACTACTTAGTTACTACTGTCAACTGCAAATATATACTTTAGGTTTTTACTGTCTCTGTTAAAAACAAAATTTTTTTGAATTCTTTATGAATTCTAATATATAAAGTGGCATTTACACACTGGGAGAAAAAGTTCAGGAAAAGAGTACTGTAAACCAATTAGAGAAACATTATTTTTAAAGAATTAAGTCAAGACATGTGTTTTTAATGTTGATGGCAAACAGATACTCAGTTCAAAATAAAGCTTTAGGAACTTAAATACCAGTCCTAAACTACATTTACTGCCAATCCAAGACTCTAATAACCTGTTAAATATTCTAGCTACATCTGTTCTTGTGACTACATATAATGTCTGAAACTGTCAAGATTTATTCTATAAATCTTGACACTTTAGAACACAAATTTTGTTAAGCTCAATTCCTTGCCAACTCGTAGGCTTAGGTTTTATTTTGAAAGAAAATGTAAGATGTGATTACACATTCATGAAACCAATAATCTTGTAGCCTCCTGTCAAGAAGTCACTGGCCTAGCAAGTGTGATTACTGTACTGAAATAAATATAACTTGCTATCAATTAACCACCTCTGAACTGTCTAAAATCTAACATTTAGTAAGGAGGAAGGAACTAGAAGGACAGAAATGGAGAGGAGAAACACAAGTTTGGGACTTTTTTTACCTAACTTCCATGCCTCTACTTAAGTTTTTGAGCTTATAGAATAGTTACAGTAACTGGTTTTAAATGTCCTTGTGCTTTTTCTAATGCCTGCAGCAGCCCTGAATTAATTGTGACTAACTGGTCATCTCTTCAATATTTATTTAATAATCTTTGATTAGATGCCAGACATTGTGATTTACCTTGCTGGGTGCTAGATATTCTTGTATTCCTACAGATATTCCTGCTTTGAGATATGGTTGATTTACTGGAGACAGATCCCTTGACGCTTGCTTTGATAATCTGTGAAGGTCTGGAGCAGACCTCATTCAAGGGCTAATCAAATCCCCACTAAGAGAAGGCTTTGAGTAATCTTTCTAACGCCTCATCAGGTTGTGAGATTTTCCAGGCTAGCTGTTGGAAAGGAGGACTGTTGAGCAACAGGAGCTGTTAACTAATCCTTTGGGTATTTTTTTTTTTAATTTTATTTTGGTATCATTAATCTATAACAACATGAAGAACATTATGTTTACTAGGCTCCCCCTTTCACCAAATCCCCCCCACATACCCATTCACCATGTCCATCAACATAGTAAGATGCTGTAAACTCACTACTTGTCTTCTCTGTGTTGCACAGCCCTCCCTGTGCGCCCCCCCCCCCCCACACTATACATGTTAATCGTAATGCCCCCTTTCTTTTTTCCCTCCTTTGGGTATTTTTTTCCTCCTGCTCGGGTAGCTTTCTCACATGCATTATCAGTACTTTGCTGGATATTCAAGGGGAACCTTCTACACAATTCGAGAGCCCCATTCTCCCTGTACAGCTCTATCCTCTCTGGTATCATGTCCTGTAAACTAGCTGCCTTGGCTCTTCAACTCAGAGTCTAGGCTCTTCCTGGGATCCCCCTCCCTGCACTTAGCCTGGAAACTCTCTCAAGACAGAATGCTGGGGCGATCGCAGGGCTGATCTCACTTGCTTCCTATCTATCAAGGCTCACTTCTCTTCTTTGCACATAGACTGGTGTTCCAAAGACACTTCATTTATTTTATCTGGTTTTGGTTGTACCAGGAGGGAGAGTAAATGTGGTCTGTTACTCCACCTTGGGTAGATATGGAAGTCCACTCCCTTTCTGTAGAAGTACTGCCTGAGGGAAAGTTCTCCTGATCCACTTTCCCCCCAGCATCCTCGCAGACCTCCACTGCAGAACCTCCCAAGGTAGTTACTGCTGTTCTCCTTCAGATTAGGCACATTAGAACTTCTCTTTTGGTTCCAGAACCATCTTCACCCTGTAGAATACCATTGGTTTCCTTGCTCTTTCTCAGAAAGCCAGGCCAGTGTGCCACACTCCTGATAAGCCTCCCCACAACCACCATCCCCAACTTTCTGAAGTCAAAGTACAGGTCAGACTACAGCCCACTACCTGTCCCGGTTAGTTTAGACAGTCACTTCTTGGAGCTCAGGAGTTTTAACAGGTTATCATCTAGAACCTAAACTAGTCAAATACTAGTAAAGATACGCCCTAACATTTCAAATAAATCTGTTAAGCTTTGCTTTAAAGATTTTCTAAACTTAGTCTTTAATCTACATTTGCCAAAACAAACACAAAAAGAGGAGCATAGTGCCTTAGCATTAGTTGTAATAAATAAAGCAAAAGAAATGACATTCTCAAAATATGCATGCACACTGAATCTCTTCAATAGAAGCAGTGACCCCCCACTTACAAGAGTTTCTAAGAGATAAAAACTAAATTTCAAAGTCTAAATAAATCAATGAAAAGTGTTTTTAGGATGTCCCTAAGCAGATTTCAAGTCCAATGGAAGACTGTGTTAAAATTATGAGTCATTTCATAGTTACAGAGAATTACTAAAATCACTCTCTTCAAGATGTACCTATTTTCAGAGACATTCCAATGGCATGCTCCCAGTGAAGGGGAAAACAAAGGATCCAGATGTTTGGAAACAAAATTATTTTAATTAAATCACACACTTATGTATGATATGACTAATTACTGTGAAGGAATTTCAATAAGCATTCTAAGGAATATATGGTTGTCCTGGAAAAATTAAAAATTTAGAAGGTTAAGATTCTACATTTCTTTTTAGCTCTACTTCATTTTAAACTTAACTATTATTCATGTCTCAGGGGTTTTGTACCTACTGTTCCTTCTGCTTGGACCTGTATAATCCTAGATCCATAAAGCGGCCTTCCTGTTGGGGTCTTAGCTCTCACATGTCTTCCCACTAGGGCCTGTTCTGCTCACCCTAGCTAAAGCAGCTCTCCATTTGTTGGCCACTACAGCATTATCCTGCTTTGTTTTCTTGGAAACCTACATAATCTGAAATTATATTCTGTTACACATTTATCATCTATTTCCCCTCAAAACCTTCAACTAAAAATATAAGCTGACTCCCAAATCTCAAGTCCATTTTTCTAACCTGCTAGCTAGAAAAACCCAAGTGAGTTCTTTATTTTGGCTCACATACAAAATATTAACTCTTTTTACCTGATGAAAAATATATTTGCTATTGCCTATAAGAGCCTATGCAAGGGGATGGGATTAAAGATGGCGTGAGAGGAGAGACAGAGGCTGCCTCCTAAAACTGGATACAATTAGAAAATTAAATTGCACAACTAATCCTGGGTGAGCAACAGGAAAGAGGATGGTGTCAGACTGCATACACCTGGAGAAAAGAGCAGACCTCACTGAACGGGGTAAAGTACCAGAGCTATGGCTCTGCGGGACCTGAGCCCCTCCCCCACCCCAGCTCACCGGCGGGAGGAAGAGAAAAGGAGCAGGGAGGGAGTGGAAGGCTTGGGACTGCTGAATACCTAGCTCTGGAGATCTGATCTGGGAGCACAAACCTACATTTCATGGTGCTTTCATAAGACTTGCATGACTACTGGGTTGGAAAGTTAATACAAGCAGAGTTCCTGGGGAGACTGGGATTCCGGCTGCTTGTGGAAAGCAGGGATCCATATCTGGCTGCTCTGGGACAAAAATTTATACATGTGTGCTTGGCCCACTGGCTCAAGCAGTGGAGACAGGCACAGGAGCCAGGACGTGGGGAACAGCTCTTTCCGCCCCCCAGGCACCAGTACTGCACCCCTACGACCCCCGACATTGCTTCAGGGGTCGAACAGCTCCAGAATAGAGCTTCTGGACACTACAGGGTGCCATATACAAACATGAAACACCAAAGGAACCTTGTCCAGAGTAAAATTACTAATACAACTCCATAGAAAGATTTAAACGATATGGACCTTGTGACTCTTCCTGAAAGGGAGTTCAAAAAAATCATTGGCATTCTAATGGAGGTACGGAAAGACATCCAAGAACTGAGGAATGAATTCAGGTTGGAGATCTAATCATTGAAGAGCACAATGGAGGGTATTAAAAGCAGGTTGGACATGGTGGAGGAGACAATAAATGAAACAGAAACTAGAGAAGAGGAATACAAAGAAGCTGAGGCACAGAGAGAAAAAAGAATCTCTAAAAATGAAAGAATATTGAGAGAACTGTGTGACCAGTCCAAGCAGAACAATATTCGCATTATAGGGATACCAGAAGAAGAAGAGAGAAAGGGATAGAAAGTGTCTTTGAGGAGGTAGTTGTTGAAAACTTCCCCAATCTGGGGAAGGAGACAGTCTCTCAGGCCATGGAGGTCCACAGATCTCCCAACACAAGGGACCCAAGGAAGACAACACCAAGACACATAGTAATTAAAATGGGAAAGATCAAGGATAAGGACAGACTGTTAAAAGCAGCCAGAGGCGGAAATAAGATCACATACAAAGGAAAGCCCATCAGGCTAACATCAGACTTCTCAGCAGAAAACTTACAGGCCAGAAGGGAGTGGCATGATGTATTTAACGCCATGAAGCAGAAGGGCCTGGAACAAAGATTATTTTATCTGGCAAGATTATCATTTAAATTTGAAGGAGGGATTAAACAATTTCCAGATAAGCAAAAGCTGAGAGAGTTTACCTCCCACAAACCATCTCTGCAGTCTATTTTGGAGGGACTGCTATAGAAGGAAGTGTTCCTAGGGTTGGATAGCTGTCACCAGAGGTAGTAAAACCACGGTAGGGAGGGTGGAGCAGCTGACTGCGAGGCAAATGCGAAATTAACTATTCCCAAAATCAATCAAGAGATAGACAAAAAGTACAGCATTTGATACCTAATATATAAAGAATGAAGGAGGAAGAAAAAGGAGGAGAAATAGAAAAGAACCTTTAGATTGTATTTGTAACAGCATACTGAGTGAGTTAAGTTAGACTCTTAGATAGTAAGGAAAGTAACCTGGGACCTTTGGTAACCACGAATCTAAAGCCTGAAATAGCAATAAGTACATACCTATCAATAATCACCCTAAATGTAAATGGACTGAATGCACCAATCAAAAGACATACAGTCACTGAATGGATAAAAAAACAAGACCCATCTAAATGCTGCTTACAAGAGACTCACCTCAAACCCAAAGATATGCACAGACTCAAAGTCAAGGGATGGAAAAAGATATTTAATGCAAACAATAGGGAGAAAAAAGCAGGTGTTGCAATACTAGTATCAGACAAAATAGACTTCAAAACAAAGAAAGTAACAAGAGATAAAGAAGGACATTACATAATGATAAAGGTCTCAGTCCAACAAGAGGATATAACCATTATAAACATATATGCACCCAACAAAGGAGCACCAGCATATGTGAAGCAAATACTAACAGAACTAAAGGAGGAAATAGAATAAATGAGGAATAAAAAATTTCATTCATTTTAGGAGACTTCAACACATCACTCACTCCAAAGGACAGATACAACAGACAGAAAATAAGTAATGACAGAGAGGCACTGAACAACACACTAGAACAGATGGACCTAAAAGACATCTATAGAACTCTACACCCAAAAGCAATGGAATACACATTCTTCTCAAGAGCACATGGAACATTCTCCAGAACAGACCACATACTAGGCCACAAAAAGAGCCTCAGTAAATTCAAAATGATTGAAATCCTACCAATCAACTTTTCAGACCACAAAGGTATAAAACTAGAAATGAATTGTACAAAGAAAACAAAAAGGCTCACAAACACATGGAGGCTTAACAACATGCTCCTAAATAATCAATGGATCAATGAACAAATTAAAATAAAGATCAAGGAATATATGGAAACAAATGACAACAACTCAAAGCCCCAACTTCTGTGGGACGCAGCGAAAGCAGTCTTAAGAGGAAAGTATATAGCAATCCAGGCATATTTAAAGAAGGAAGAACAATCCCAAATGAACAGTCTAATGTCACAATTATTGAAATTAGAAAAAGAAGAACAAATGAGGCCTAAAGTCAGCAGAAGGAGGGACATAATAAAGATAAGAGAAGAAATAAATAAAATTGAGAAGAATAAAACAATAGAAAAAAAATCAATGAAACCAAGAGCTGGTTCTTTGAGAAAATACACAAAATAGATAAGCCTCTAGCAAGACTTATTAAGAGAAAAAGAGAATCAACACACATCAACAGAATCAGAAATGAGAAAGGAAACATCACGATGGACCCAACAGAAATACAAAGAATTATTAGAGACTACTATAAAAACCTATATGTTAAGATGCTGGAAAACCTAGAAGAAATGGACAACTTCCTAGAAAAACACAACCTTCCAAGACTGACCAAGGAAGAAACAGAAAATCTAAACAAACGAATTACCAGCAAAGAAATTGAAGTGGTAATCAAAAAACTACCAAAGAAAAAAAACCCTGGGCCAGATCGATTTACCTCGGAACTTTATCAGACATACAGAGAAGATATAATACCCATTCTCCTTAAAGTTTTCCAAAAATAGAAGAGGAGAGAATACTCCCAAACTTATTCTATGAAGCCAACATCACCGTAATACCAAAACCAGGCAAAGACCCCACCAAAAAAGAAAACTACAGACCAATATCCCTGATGAACGTAGATGCAAAAATACTCAACAAAATATTAGCAAACTGAATTCAAAAATATATCAAAAGGATCATACACCACAACCAAGTGGGATTCATCCCAGGGATGCAAGGATGGTACAACATTCGAAAATCCATCAACATCATCCACCACATCAACAAAAAGGACAAAAACCACATGATCATCTCCATAGATGCTGAAAAAGCATTCGACAAAATTCAACATCCATTCATGATAAAAACTCTCAACAAAATGGGCATAGAGGGCAAGTACCTCAACATAATAAAGGCCATATATGATAAACCCACAGCCAACATCATACTGAACAGCGAGAGGCTGAAAGTTTTTCCTCTGAGATCGGGAACAAGACAGGGATGCCCACTCTCCCCACTGTTATTCGACATAGTACTGGAGGTCCTAGCCATGGCAATTAGACAAAACAAAGAAATACAAGGAATCCAGATTGGTAAAGAAGAAATTAAACTGCCACTATTTGTAGATGACATGATATTGTACATAAGAAACCCTAAAGACTTCACTCCAAAACTACTAGAACTGGTATCATAATACAGCAAAGTTGCAGGATACAAAATTAACACACAGAAATCTGTGGCTTTCCTATATACTAACAATGAACCAATAGAAAGAGAAATCAGGAAAACAATTCCATTCACAATTGAACCAAAAAAAAATAAAATACCAAGGAATAAATCTAACCAAGGAAATGAAAGACCTATACCCTGAAAACCTTAAGACACTCTTAAGAGAAATTAAAGAGGACACTAACAAATGGAAACTCATCCCATGCTCCTGGCTAGGAAGAATTAATATCATCAAAATGGCCATCCTGCCCAAAGCAATATATAGATTTGATGCAATCCCTATCAAATTACCAACAACATTCTTCAATGAACTGGAACAAATACTTCAGAAATTCAGATGGAAACACCAAAGACCCCAAATAGCCAAAGCAATCCTGAGAAGGAAGAATAAAGTGGGGGGCATCTTGCTCCCCAACTGCAAGCTCTACTACAAAGCCACAGTAATCAAGACAATTTGGTACTGGCACAAGAACAGAGCCACAGACCAGTGGAACAGATAAGAGACTCCATACATTAACTCAAACATATATGGTCAATTAATATATGATAAAGGAGCCATGGACATACAATGGGGAAATGACAGTCTCTTCAACAGATGGTGCTGGCAAAACTGGACAGCTACATGTAAGAGAATGAAACTGGATCACTGTCTAACTCCATACACATAAGTAAATTTGAAATGGATCAAAGACCTGAATATAAGTCATGAAACCATAAAACTCTTAGAAAAAAACATAGGCAAAAATCTCATGGACATAAACATGAGTGACTTCTTCATGAACATATCTCCACAGGCAAGGGAAACAAAAGCAAAAATGAACAAGTGGGACTATATCAAGCTAAAAAGCTTCTGTACAGCAAAGGACACCATCAATAGAACAAAAAGGTATCCTACAGTATGGGAGAATATATTTGTAAATGACAGATCCGATAAGGGGTTGACATCCAAAACATACAAAGAGCTCACATACCTCAACAAACAAAAAGCAAATAATTCAATTAAAAAATGGGCAGAGGAGCTGAATAGGCAGTTCTCCAAAGAAGAAATTCAGATGGCCAACAGACACATGAAAAGATGCTCCACATCGCTAATCATCAGAGAAATGCAAATTAAAACCACAATGAGATATCACCTCACACCAGTAAGGATGGCTACCATCCAAAAGACAAACAACGACAAATTTTGGCGAGGTTGTGGAGAAAGGGGAACCCTCCTGCACTGCTGGTGGGAATGTAAATTAGTTCAACCATTGTGGAAAGCAGTATGGAGGTTCCTCAAAATGCTCAAAATAGACTTACCATTTGACCCAGGAATTCCACTTCTAGGAATTTATCCTAAGAATGCAGCACTCCAGTTTGAAAAAGACAGATGCACCCCTATGTTTATCGCAGCACTATTTACACTAGCCAGGTAATGGAAGCAACCTAAGTGTCCATCAGTAGATGAATGGATAAAGAAGATGTGGTACATATACACAATGGAATATTATTCAGTCATAAGAAAACAAAACAAATCCTACATTTGCAACAACAAGGATGGAGCTAGAGGGTATTATGCTCAGTGAAATAAGCCAGGCGGAGAAAGACAAATACCAAACGATTTCACTCATCTGTGGAGTATAAGAACAGAGGAAAAACTGAAGGAACAAAACAGCAGCAGAATCACAGAACCCAAGAATGGACTAACAGTTACCAAAGGGAAAGCGACTGGGGAGAATGGGGAGGTAGGGAGGGATAAGGGCGGGGAAGAAGAAAGGGGGTATTATGATTAGCATGTATGATATGGGGGGGCGGGAAGGGGAGGGCTGTGCAACAGAGAAGACAAGTAGTGATTCTACAACATCTTACTATGCTGATGGACAGTGACTGTAATGGGTTTTGTGGGCGGGGACTTGGGGTAGGGGAGAGCCTAGTAAACATAATGTTCCTCATGTTATTGTAGATTAATGAAAACAAAAACAAACAAACAAACAAAAAAAGAGCCTATGCAAGAGATCCATGAGTTAAACTTGTATGGCAAACTCATCTTCTGAACTATCTGACAACTTAGCCACTGGTATGAGGACTTGTCTTCTATCTACAGCCATATTCTATGCACTATACAAATGTTTCAATATTTATCAAGGCAGTGTTTATTCCTGTCTATAAAAGGTACTGGTAATAGCACTATCAATTTATATGTAGACGAGTTGTTTATGGAACTTTCTTCCTTGTATTCACCGTCATTAGATAACCAGCTGAAGGGTGTCCTTCAGTGCAGAGCTGCTTGGGTTAAACCATCCGTCAAGTGTTTTTCAAGAGCAGATAGCTACTGGAATCTTCCCTAGGAGTGTTCTACAGCTCTGTGTTCCCCATAGCCCACTGTGAGAATCACAGCCACAGTATGCCACCACTGCTATATCCTTCATCCTTCGCTGAGAATGGGTTCCATCCCTTCCTCGGGACAGGACAGGAATATTTTCCGTATGCTGAGAAAGCCCATCAAACAAACATGTGACACATGTCATGTATCCATTCTCAATGACAGCTGCACTGCTATCAACATCTGGAAATGACTCAACTCAAAAGTCAAAAAAAGGAAGACAGCTTTAGGGAGTCCAAAGACCTAAGCTTAAATTGTGGCCCTTAGGCAGCCAGATGATTTCATGTACTTCAACCCCCTCCTCACCTCCAATAACTGCTGCCCTGCCCACTCTACAGGCTCATTGGAAGCTGCATGAGAAAATGTACTGGAGCCTATCGCAGAGAAGACGAGCACTGGAGGAGTGTGAGAGGTTATCCTTCACTCCCCACATTCTCCACCCCAGGTCTTCTGGCAGAGCATGTAGATGTTGTAAACACACACACACGTCATACAACCAACCTTTTGTATCACACATTATCTTCTTCAGAGGAATAAAAAGAAATTCAATAGTTCAGTTTGTATGGCATTTTATTAAAAAGGAAGGAGGTTTATTTTTAAGAAACTCTTCCGAGGCGGAGCCAACATGGTGGCGTGAGTAGGACAGTGGGAATCTCCTCCCAAAAACATATATATTTTTGAAAATACAATACAACTAATCCTAAAAGAGAGACTAGAAGACATAGGACAACAGCCAGACTACATCCACACATGCGAGAGCCCAGCACCTGGTGAAAGGGGTAAGATACAAGCCCCGGCCCGGCAGGATCTGAGCGCCCCTCACCCCAGCTCCCAGCGGGAGGAGAGGAGTCGGAGTGGGGAGGGAGAGGGAGCCCAGGGCTGCTGAATACCCAGCCCCAGCCATCCGCACCAGAGCGCAGACATAGTGCATGCGTGGAGGGCTGGAAACTAGGGAAGCAGGGCAGCAAGACCTCTAAACGGGTTCCAAAGCTGATGCCCCTGTGACAAAGAAAAGTCTTTTTGAAAGTCTTAAAGGGACAGGGATGCAACAGCTGGATGGAAACAACACAGGTCACAGTCCAGCAGCTGGAAATTACAGGGAACACTGGGCGCACTAACACAGGTCACAGTCCAGCAGCTGGAAATTACAGGGAACACTGGGCGCACTAACCCCCTGGGCAACAGCTCTGAGACCTCTCACGGAGGTAAACAGCCAAACAGCCCCCCATCCATTACCCCTCTGGGGCTCGGTGAAAGCAGAGAAGCAGCCTAAGGCTGGCGAGGCCCTCAGCTAGGGAGCTTCCTCCATACCAGCCAGGCAAGACACAAAGACCCAGTCTACACACAATTACCCAACACAAGCCACTAGGGGTCACAGTTGTCCCAGTAAGGAAAGGCCAGTAGCAAGTGGAAAGTTTGGCCCTCACAGCTGACAGTCAATAGCACCTATCAACATGAAAAGGCAAAAAAATATGATCCAGACAAGACTAACCCAGACAGCTGCGGCATCTGCTACATCTTCCCCTGAGAAGGAACCTGGGGAGATAGATTTAACCAGTCTTCCAGAAAAGGAATTCAAAACAAAAGTCATAACCATCCTGATGGACTTGCAGAGAAATATGCAAGAACTAAGGAAGGAGAATACAGAAATAAAACAAGCTCTGGAAGGACTTCAAAACAGAATGGACGAGATGCAAAAGACCATTCATGGCCTAGAAAACAGAGAACAGGAACACAGAGAAGCTGATGCAGAGAGAGATAAAAGGATCTCCAGGAATGAAAGAATTCTAAGAGAGCTGAGTGACCAATCAAAACGGAACAATATCCGCATTATAGGGGTACCAGAATAAGAAGAGAGAGAAAAAGGGATAGAAAGTGTCTTTGAAGAAATAATTGCTGAAAACTTCTCCAAACTAGGGGAGGAAATGGCCTCTCAGACCACAGAGGTACACAGAACTGCCATGACAAGGGATCTAAGGAGGGCAACATCAAAACACATAATAATTAAAATGGCAAAGATCAAAGACAAGGACAAAGTATTAAAGGCAGCCAGAGAGAAAAAAAAGGTTACCTACAAAGGAAAACCCATCAGGCTATCATCAGACTTCTCAACAGAAACCCTACAGGCCAGAAGAGAATGGCATGATATACTTAATGCAATGAAACAGAAGGGCCTCGAACCAAGACTACTATACCCAGCACAATTATCATTTAAATATAAAGTAGGGATTAAACAATTCCCAGACAAGCAAAGTTGAGGGAATTTGCCTCCCACAAACCACCTCTACAGGGCATCTTGCAGGGACTGCTCTAGATGGGAGCACTCCTAAAATGAGCACAGAACAAAACACCCAACATATGAAGAAGGGAGGAGGAGGAATAAGAAGGGAGAGAAATAAAGAATCATCAGACCGTGTTTATAATAGCTCAACAAGCAAGTTAAGTTAGACAGTAAGATAGTAAAGAAGCTAACCCTGAACCTTTGGTAACCACAAACTTAAAGCCTGCAATGGCAATAAGTACATACCTTTCAATAATCACCCTAAATGTAAATGGACTGAATGCACCAATCAAAAGACACAGAGTAAGAGAATGGATAAAATAGCAAGATCCATCCATATGCTGCTTACAAGAGACTCACCTCAAACCCAAAGACATGCACAGACTTAAAGTCAAGGCATGGAAAAAGATACTTCATGCAAACAACAGAGAGAAAAAAGCAGATGTTGCAATACTAGTATCAGACAAAACAGACTTCAAAATAAAGAAAGTAACAAAAGATAAAGAAGGACATTACATAATGATAAAGGGCTCAGTCCAGAACTAAAGGAGGAAATAGAATGCAATGCATTCATTCTGGGAGACTTCAACACACCACTCACTCCAAAGGACAGATACACCAGACAGAAAATAAGTAAGGACACAGAGGCACTAAACAACACACTAGAACAGATGGACCTAATAGACATCTACAGAACTCTACATCCAAAAGCAACAGGATACACATTCTTCTCAAGTGCACATGGAACATTCTCCAGAATAGACCACATACTAGGCCACAAAAAGAGCCTCAGTAAATTCAAAAAGACTGAAATCCTACCAACCAACTTTTCAGACCACAAGGGCATAAAACTAGAAATAAACTGTACAAAGGAAGCAAAAAGGCTCACAAATACATGGAGGCTTAACAACACGCTCCTAAAAAATCAATGGATCAATGATCAAATCAAAATGGAGATTCGGCAATATATGGAAACAAATGACAACAACACAAAGCCCCAACTACTGTGCGATACAGCAAAAGCAGTCTTAAGAGGAAAGTATATTACAATTCAAGCATATTTAAAGAAGGAAGAACAATCCCAAATGAATAGTCTAATGTCACAATTATCAAAATTGGAAAAAGAAGAACAAATGAGGCCTAAGGTCAGCAGAAGGAGGGACATAATAAAGATAAGAGAAGAAATAAATAAAATTGAGAAGAATAAAACAATAGAAAAAAATCAATGAAACCAAGAGCTGGTTCTTCGAGAAAATAAACAAAATAGATAAGCCTCTAGCCAGACTTATTAAGAAGAGAGTCAACACAAATCAACAGAATCAGAAACGAGAAAGGAAAAATCATGACGGACCCCACAGAAATACAAAGAATTATTAGAGAGTACTATGAAAACCTGTATGCTAACAAGCTGGGAAACCTAGGAGAAATGGACAACTACCTAGAAAAATACAACCTTCCAAGACTGACCCAGAAAGAAACAAAAAATCTAAACAGACCAATTACCAGCAATGAAATTGAAGCGGTAATCAAAAAACTACCAAAGAACAAAACCCCCAGGCCAGATGGATTCACCTCGGAATTTTATCAGACATACAGGGAAGACATAATACCCATTCTCCTTAAAGTTTTCCAAAAAATAGAAGCAGAGGGAATACTCCCAAACTCATTCTATGAAGCCAACATCACCGTAATACCAAAACCAGGCAAAGACCCCACCAAAAAAGAAAACTACAGACCAATATCCCTGATGAACGTAGATGCAAAAATACTCAACAAAATATTAGCAAACCGAATTCAAAAATATATCAAAAGGATCATACACCACAACCAAGTGGGATTCATCCCAGGGATGCAAGAATGGTACAACATTCGAAAATCCATCAACATCATCCACCACATCAACAAAAAGAAAGACAAAAACCACATGATCATCTCCATAGATGCTGAAAAAGCATTTGACAAAATTCAACATCCATTCATGATAAAAACTCTCAGCAAAATGGGAATAGAGGGCAAGTACCTCAACATAATAAAGGCCATTTATGATAAATCCACAGCCAACATTATACTGAACAGCAAGAAGCTAAAAGCTTTTCCTCTGAGATCGGGAACTAGACAGGGATGCCCACTCTCCCCACTGTTATTTAACATAGTACTGGAGGTCCTAGCCACGGCAATCAGACAAAACAAAGAAATACAAGGAACCCAGATTGGTAAAGAAGAAGTTAAAACTGTCACTATTTGCAGATGACATGATATTGTACATAAAAAACCCTAAAGACTCCACCCCAAAACTACTAGAACTGATACCGGAATACAGCAAAGTTGCAGGATACAAAATTAACACACAGAAATCTGTGGCTTTCCTAAAGATTAACAATGAACCAACAGAAAGAGAAATCAGGAAAACAACTCCACTCACAATTGCATCAAAAAGAATGAAATACCTAGGAATAAACCTAACCAAAGAAGTGAAAGACTTATACTCTGAAAACTACAAGTCACTCTTAAGAGAAATTAAAGGGGACACTTACAAATGGAAACTCATCCCATGCTCATGGCTAGGAAGAATTAATATCGTCAAAATGGCCAACCTGCCCAAAGCAATAGACAGATTTGATGCAATCCCTATCAAACTACCAGCAACATTCTTCAATGAACTAGAACAAATAACTCAAAAATTCATATGGAAACACCAAAGACCCCGAATAGCCAAAGCAATCCTGAAAAAGAAGAATAAAGTAGGGGGGATCTCATTCCCCAAGTTCAAGCTCTACTATAAAGCCATAGTAATCAAGATAATTTGGTACTGGCACAAGAACAGAGCCACAGACCAGTGGAACAGATTAGAGACTCCAGACATTAACCCAGACAAATATGGTCAATTAATATTTGATAAAGGAGCCATGGACATACAATGGGGAAATGACAGTCTCTTCAACAGATGGTGCTGGCAAAACTGGACAGCTACATGTAGGAGAATGAAACTGGACCACTGTCTAATCCCATATACAAAAGTAAACTCAAAATGGATCAAAGACCTGAATGTAAGTCATGAAACCATTAAACTCCTGGAAAGAAACATAGGCAAAAACCTCTTAGACATAAACATGAGTGACCTCTTATTGAACATATCTCCCCAGGCAAGGAAAACAACAGCAAAAATGAACAAGTGGGACTATATTAGGCTGAAAAGCTTCTGTACAGCAAAAGACACCATCAATAGAACAAAAAGGAACCCTACAATATGGGAGAATATATTTGTAAATGACAGATCTGATAAAGGCTTGTCGTCCAAAATATATAAAGAGCTCACACGCCTCAACAAACAAGAAACAAATAACCCTATTAAAAAATGGGCAGAGGAACTCAACATTAAGTTCTCAGATGGCCAACAGACACATGAAAAGATGCTCCACATCGCTAATCATCAGAGAAATGCAAATTAAAACCACAATGAGATATCACCTCACACCAGTAAGGATGGCTGCCATCCAAAAGACAAACAACAACAAATGTTGGCAAGGTTGTGGAGAAAGGGGAACCCTCCTACACTGCTGGTGGGAATGAAAATTAGTTCAACCATTGTGGAAAGCAGTATGGAGGTTCATCAAAATGCTCAAAACAGACTTACCATTTGACCCAGGAATTCCACTCCTAGGAATTTACCCTAAGAACGCAGCAATCAAGTTTGAGAAAGACAGATGCACCCCTATGTTTATCGCAGCACTATTTACAATAGCCAAGAATTGGAAGCAATCTAAATGTCCATCGGTAGATGAATGGATAAAGAAGGTGTGGTACATATACACAATGGAATACCATTCAGCCATAAGAAGAGGGCAAATCCTACCATTTGCAGCAACATGGATGGAGCTGGAGGGTATTATGCTCAGTGAAATAAGCCAAGTGGAGAAAAAGAAATACCAAATGATTTCACTCATCTGTGGAGTATAAGAACAAAGGAAAAACTGAAGGAACAACAAAACAGCAGCGGAATCACAGAACCCAAGAATGGACTAACAGGTACCAAAGAGAAAGGGACTGGGGAGGATGGGTGGGCAGGGAGGGATAAGGGGGGGGAGAAGAAGGGGGATATTAAGATTAGCATGCATAATAGGGGGGGTGGGAGAAAGGGGAGGGCTGTACAACACAGAGAAGACAAGTAGTGATTCTACAACATTTTGCTATGCTGATGGACAGTGACTGTAAAGGGGTTTATAGGGGGGACCTGGTATAGGGGAGAGCCTAGTAAACATAATATTCTTCATGTAAGTGTAGATTAATGATCTTCCCTTGTGAATCAGATAATAAAAAGCTTAAGTTTTGGGTGACAGCATTTGAAAATTTCTCGAATGGTATTATGCAACACAGAATAGCAAAGTCACATCATTTCAGTACATATTACACATAAATTGGTTTGTATGCAAGGAAGTTGTAAAATGCTGAATCAAACAAATTTCCATATTGAAGGAATTCCAAACCCTTCAAACACAGATTTTTACTACACAAAGCTTCATGAGGCATACAGTGTTTCTGGAACCTATTGATCATGGAATGTTTCATCAAGGCTACTTTCTCAGTCTAGTAAAACATTTTGCAATTTTGTTTATCAAAACAGTGCACGTGAATTCCGCAAGTCAAACAGTAGACACAGGCTTTATATTAATTAGTTCCTTGTGCCGTCTCTCTCCACCTGTCCTGCTTTTCAAAAGCAACCATGTTCAAATCCTGTGGTTATTTACCTCCATTATATCTAAATAATATTCCAACATTGATATTCATTTTTCCTATTTTAAATGTTACTTACTGATTTTACCCTGTGGAAGATAAGGATTGACTTTCTTACACCCTCCGACCCCGCAATACCAACATGCTTCTCCACCATCTTCCTAGTAAATTGTATCACAATTCTGGCTGAAATCCATATTCTACATTTAATTGTAACAAACTTATATAAATATCATTTGTGTATAACTGAGCCATATTTATTTTCTTATAAAACCTGCATTTTTCCCTTAGTGTTAATAGTTGCCTTGTTTGCTTAATGTTTAGAAAATATACCTATTACTAATTCATCAAACTCACCAGCAAGGCTTACAAAATTCCTCTCAATAGGGTCAAATATGTGAATCTATTAGTTTCATTTTTTCCCCTTGGAAACACTGCTCTTGGAATCTTCCAGAAGGTTTTCCTTCTTCAATGTGGATTGCCCTCCAGGACTGCTGAAAATTCTCTTCACCATCATCCTGGAAATTGCCTTTGTTTCTCTTCTGAATTTGACAGATCCTCTTAAAAGATTCCCCTCTCTTTCGTGTCTCCTCCTCTTCCTTCATGGTTTACTGCCTTATTTATAGAGCATATCCTCCAGCAGTTTCCTGATAAAGTGTGGACATGGGCTAAACTTAAGCCCTTGCATGGCTGGAAATGACTCTTTCCTCACACTGGACAAAAGTTTTACAAAGTAAATATAAAGTAAAAGTCATTTTCTGAAGTTCCTTTTGATTCTTGATCCTTAATATGAGACTTTTCTGAAGGCTTTTAAGATCTTTATTCCTAGTATAGTGAAATTTACAAAACTATGTACTGAAAATGGATCTTTTTCCATTCATTTTGCCAGGCAGTTGGTGGGCCCTTTCAAACTCATTCTTATCCTTCAGTTCTGAGCAATTTTCTTCTATTATTTAATAGATTTGTCTTTTTTTCTCTTTCTTTCTAAAGCTCCTGGTAGTCAGATATGGGACTTATGAATTAATTTCCCCATTTTCTAAACATTCTTAGTTTTATCACTCTTTCTGTTCTTTAGTACAGACTAGGCTTAACACTAATTAACCTCTAATGCTTCAGCTCAAGTTTTCTACTTCTCCTATCACTTACTCTATTTCTAAGAGCTCTCTCTTATTCTCTATCCTTTTTCTATAACACCCTGTACATGCCTTATAAATGCAAAACGGTCTCTTGTAAGATGGCCTCGTCTGTATTTGAGGCTATTAATTACAGATTTTGTTTTTAAGTTTTCTTCTGCTCCCCTCAGTCTCTCATTCCTCTGTGGTGTTTTATTATTTTTATTAGAATTTATTTTCCATTTATTTTGGTCTCTTTCATTTTGGAAACTTCCCTCAATTGGATATGATTCCTCAGCAGTCCATTCATATTTAAGAGTGAAGCACTTGATTACAAGTCATGTACAGAGGTGTCTGAGCCAGAAAGTTTCATCAGAGAACTCCCCAGATGTCCATACCTGCAGGTCTTGTCTCCTGGGCTGGTTCTCAGATGAACCCTCCAATATTCTGCACAGGGGACATAGACTTGGCTGCCAGAGTTCTCTGAGTCAGTGAGGAAAAAGGCCTCAGGAGCCCTACTGTTTCATATGTAGACTTTCACTTAATTCCTCTTTTCCATACAGCAGCAATCCCTCTGTTTCCTCTACCTGCCTTCACATGTATCTAGACTTCAAGTCTGGAGCCTCCTGGGCACAGAACCACCATCACTTTGTGAGGTAGAGTTGGGGTGATCATGTGGCTGAGCAGAGGATCAGGGGGTCTGATTTCATATACATACTTTCAACACACCTTACCTCTTAAGGTTCTTGATGCCTTCAATTTGTAAGCCTTTCTAGAGTCTGTGGGGCACACCGCATGCTTTATGTCTGAGCCCCCTCTACAGGCAATCAAGTCCCAGCCTCGGCTTCAGCCTTCTCTGCTCTACTAAGCTACCACTTGTCATCCACCTTCTATCTTTTCGAATGTCAATGACATCTCTTGTTCTTATGGCCATTTCCTCTTCCAGTCCTTTTGTACTTTTGAATTATAACTTTGAAAAAGTTATTTGTCAACATTTTAGTAGAGCTTCAATGAAGATAAGCGACTTTGTTCAATCCACTGTGTTAAATGGAGTTCTGTATCAATTAAAATCCTTTAGTGTCATTACACTAGCCTTCATCATATTCCCAGTTTGATTCCTCAAAACTGAATAGAAGTAACTAATAAAGAACTTGAAATGTAAATATATCTCCGAAGAGTAAATGTTCTACATACTACATAAAAGGTATTTTTGATCAATCCAATTTGATTGAATAAAAGTGCTCCTTTCTCAGTGTTGTCAACTCAAATTACTTATACAACCAGTAATTAATCAGCCATATATATGTATACATATGTATAAATATATGCATATTAATTTAGCATTAACTAAATGAATTGCTTCCAAAAGGTTTCTTCGTAAAAGATACTTCATCCTTTTATATGCTGAATAAAACAAGTTAAGAATTTCAGAAAGGTTATAGTTTATAAGTAGTATTAAGCAACATTTCATATTCAGTATTTCCACTATATTATTAAAAAAAGCAACCTAACTATACCTGAGAACTACTAGTGATTCTATAAGCCACATGGGCCTGCCTTCATTTGTCCCTAAAAACAAGACAAGAAAAAAAAAAAACACCCCATTTTATCTTCTGTAACACTGCAAAAGAGTATCATTACCTCCAATTTGCAAATAAGAAAGCCAAAGATAGATAATTTATAAAAGGCCATACAGGTAGTAAGTGGCACAAATTCAAGCTTTGGTACTTCAAGGATTTATCACAGTAACTAAAACAAACTATTTCTGTTAATAATTTTGAATTAAATCAGTAGTAATCACTACAGGATACAAATATGAATTCAATTTAAATCAAGTCTGATGTCTGACTAGATAATGAGATGCAAAACACTTTGCATTTATTGATATTTATTTTGTAAAGATGCTATGAGTAAGTATCAAGAAAAAACATGTAATTTTTTTTTCCAGGACAAAGTCTTAGCAAGTCAAAAGATAGTTTAATATAAACTTCTTGCCTTTGAAATTTCTCACTGAAACTCTTAGGTTTATTTGCAACAACACTGAGGACCTAGAGGGCATTATGCTCAGTGAAATAAGCCAGGCAGAGAAAGACATGCACCAAATGATTTCACTCATGTGGAGTATAAGAACAAAGAAAAACTGAAGGAACAAAACAGCAGAATCATGGAACCCACGAATGGACTAACAGTTACCAAAGGGAAAGGGACTGGGGAGGATGGGTGGGAAGTGAGGGATAAGGACGGGAAAAAGGGGGCAGTATGATTAGCATGTATAATGTGGGGGTGGGTATGGGGCGGGCTCTACAACACAGAGAAGACAAGTAGTGATTTTACAGCATCTCAGTGACTGTTAAGGGGTATGTGGGGGAGACTTGGTGAAGGGGGAAGCCTAGTAAACATAATGTTCTTCATGTAATTGTAGATTAATGATATAAAAAAAAATACGAAATACTCATCTAGTTACAGTTGTACAAGTGATGATACGACTCAGCCAGTGCTGGCCTCCTGACGTAGCATTCACCAAGTGCTGACCACTAGTGTAGGCACTATACTAAAATAACCCTATACAGTCCTATTACTATCACCATTCTACAAATGAGAAAACCATGTAACTTCTAGGGTCACGTGGCCTGAACCCAAGCTGCCCAAACTGCTGCAAAAATTCCCTTTCAAAATGCTAAGCCATCTTAACAAGTTCCTTGAAGCTTGGCTGTATTATAAATTAACTTAAGTGACTAACTTCTCTGCAACAGAGTATTTCCCTAATTTTTCATTTAAAACTGCAGACCCAGTCTAACTCTAACTCTGTTACCTTCTAGAAGGAAGGTTCTTTCTCATGCCCATCAGTCTGAAAACCCCTGGGTACCAGTGCTCACCCACTCATTCAGGAGTCCTTCCTCTGACAGGATTCTGTTCTTAATGCCGCCATATACCCTACCATCTCTGTGAGCAAAGAAATTTACAAAAAGCACCTTCAAAAAAAATTCATATGCTTACAGACTTTGGCAAACAATTTTAACCATGGCCACCCTGGAGCTCTTTTGACCCTCTTCTATTTAGAACTTGCCCATGACCCGACCTGACCCACCCCAACAACATGGCTGACTCTCGAGTGTGGTCCCTGAACTGCCATTATCACAATCACCTGGGATGTCTGTTCAAAGTAATTAGACCATTAACTTTCAGTTGACTCTCCAAGGATGAAGCTCAGGAGTCTGCATTTTTCATACCCTCTCCCCAGATGATTCCAACAGCTCATTCATATCTAAGACCAGCCCTAGGAACTCACAGATGTGAGACTTTCAGAATACTCACTTTTCATCTCTACCCCAATCCCATGGCATTATCTCAGAACACTTCAACATCAACGTGATAATCCACACTACTACACACAAGCTCACTTTTTTACCTGCCACATGCCAGGGAGAGGCCCTTCCTGTTCACATCAGTGACCCCCTCCTCCTATTGCTACACACTCGTCCCAGCCCTTCTCAATGGACCAATAACCTTAAAATCAACAATGTTCTCTGCCCCACCTATCCTCCCACACCCACTAAATCTGCTCTTCAGCCTAAGCCCCACTCTAATCCCACCACTTGTATCTCTTCCATCTCTCAGCCCCCTGGCAATTCTACCTCCTGCTCTGCCAGCACAGACCACAGTTTGTCCCGGGCACTCCCGCTGGGCAGCAGAGGGACATACCCTGCCCCAGCCGGGGCCTCAGCTCATTCAGCAGGCTGCCACCCACAAGCTACCCTTCCGTTTCCAGTGCAGACTGGCCTAATGACATAACCATTACTACAGCCAATACTTACAGGGCATTTACTGCCTCAGACAGGATTATCTCATTTAACCCTCACAGCAGTCCTGGAGGTGGGTACATTATTATCCTTACTATAAGCAAAACACACTGAGGCCAAACAATGAAATAACTTGCCTAAGGTCTCATGGCCAGGATAAGACAAACTTGAAATTCAAACTCACTGAGCACCTTTTCACAGCCTGGGCTCAGGTTCTTTTTCTTCCTGCTCTAAGAACTGAGGAGAAAAGAGTGAAAAAGAAAAGAGCAGCTCAAGATTTACCACATGGAGACATGAGGTCAGGTTCCCATTTCCTAGGAAAACGTTGCTGTTGATCTGCTTCCCCCCACCTAGCATCATCTCCTAGCTTTTCAGAGCTCACCTCCAAGTAAGGGCAACAGATGGCACCACAACACATTCATCATGATGTGGAAGGCTTATTCATGAACTTTACATGTTGAAACATTTGTCTTTTATCAGCCCAAACTTGTAAAGAATAGTATGTAAAATGAACATTGCTGGCCAATTTTTCAAACTCACCTCTTGTTTTTCTTGTAATTTTCCAGTTGTTGGGACTGCATATGTTTGCACCTTTCTAATTCACACTGTCCACATAAATCCTCCAGATTCAGCAGGTGGATTTCGACCTCTTCAAAGCTAGCCCTTAACTGAGCTGGAAGCATGTAAGGTCAAAAGAAGAAATAATTGTCAATCAAAATCCTTGATTATGGAGAAAAGAAAACGAGTCCAAAAGTTATTAAAAGGTTAAACTGTTGAGACAGTTTTACATTCATTTAACATTGTTTATTAAGCTTTCTTGAAGCAAATAAAATACACTAACAGGAAAACATACTTCAAATTATGTTTTTTGAGTATATTTTTAAATTTCATACACTTTTCAAGATGTAACTCTCACAACACTTTAAATGTGCTATTACCCAGGATGATGAGGAAAGGGAGTATCCTAGTTAACCCAGCACAATACCCTACTTACTCGATATACTGCACATGAATAATCAACTTCAAATAATGTGAACAGAGTGAAATACAGTTAACACAAATTATAATGAACATAGTATAATATCTGAGGTTCCAAGTTACTTTGACATTTGTTCTGCCTTGGGACATGATAAACATAAATTTTCAAGGCACTATAGACATGTACAAACACTCAATATGTGTGTAGTTTCTGGGCTAGTCAGCGGTGGGTGGGAAGGAGACTCCACTCTTTCCCGGACTCACTCCCCCACTTTGCGTCAGAGCCCTGAAGCTCTTCTGGAACATGGAGATCATCTAGACATACCTTTGTTTTAAAAGATTCAAGGCCAAGGCCTGCAGAAATTAATCTAGCACCTTGCCCAAGATACCTGGCTAGTGAAGGGAAGTCAGGAATTAACAGAGTCCCTCTCACACTACAGTAATTTTCATTTGATAGGATGCTATTTCATAGTTATGGGTATGAGGATTGGCTGTTTTCTGACAAGGAAAGTTTCAGATGTCCAAGATTTTAGAACATAAATAGCATTATGGCCATTTACCAAACGCTGACCAAGTGTTTTGGATACAAAGATGAAAAAGACAGTCTTATGCTCAAAGAGCTTAGAAAAGGAAGGTGTATGTTAAAGGCAACACAGCCTGACAGCCAGGTATGAGATGCTGGGCAAACTCAAAGGAGTGGCAACTGGCAGGGAGTGATGAGGGAGAGGCTCAGCCTGACATGGTCTCCCACACCCGAAGCCTCACATCCGGCAGGGCAAGCAGCAAGCTGGCCCTGCAGCTCTCCAGCCTTGGCTTCACTGACCTGGCTAAACACAATTACAGCGTTTCTAATTCCTTCATTTATCCACTAGATTTTCCTATGACTGTCTAAATTAGCTTTCGTAGCATCTAGGTTAGGAACAAATGCCTCAAATTTCAATTTGCAGTGCTAGATTTAGTGAGACAAAAATTTTGGTCTGTTTTTAATTACCTTTGACCCAAAGATCTATTAAACCTAGAAGCATTCACATTTTCTAATATCCCGAGTTTTAATTCTATGGTAGAAATCTGCGTTTATAAAAACTCCCTTTTATTTGGTAGAGCCTAGCACTTAAAGACATGGATTTGGGAGGAAAATAAGATTTTACTGAAAAGTGACAATGTGACGCAGCAGTCTAAGCACTCCTCCTCAAGGACACTTTAGGTGCCGTTTTTCATCATATTTTATCCCTGTAAGCCACTGGTAAGTCTGGGAAAGGTTGATAATAATGCATTTCGAACAGCTTTGAATCTATCATCAGGGGCCACATAAAACTGCTAACATATGTGATTATGAAAGTCTAACCTGAAACAATTTACAAAATCTAAGTTTTAATGAGAAATTATGTCTAGATTTTTTTTAAATGTCATAGATAAGGGATTTATGTGGGGGAAGACAGGCAAAATGATGTTATTATACTAGTTGCTATTTACTTTTTGTCTTTATGTTAAGAAAATGACTGGAGCCTCAGCCTGGGAACCAGTACTACTGGCCCTGAGGAAGCAATATTCAGCTCATTCTGTTATAACTAGTCTGATAGGGTCTTCAAAGGTGATCATAGCTAATAGGATTATTTAAAAGGCTATTTCACTTTGATTAGTGATAAGAACTAGAATAATTAAATTTAATATGGAATCCATTTAACTCTAAGTTACTGGGTTCCTCCAGTATCACATGTTATGTTATACTGAGCGTAGAGAACACTGGCTGATAACTGGGCCGATGCATGAGCCTGCAGACGTGCTCTGCCCTTACAGATGAGGGGAGACTCTGCAGTCAGCTGAGGTACCTCAAGCGCTAATAGTACACACCAAGGTGGTCAAAAGGCAAAGTAACTTAGCACTTGGCAGTAAGTAAAAAATTAATAGTCATTTTAAAAATGTGGAGAAAAAATTTACAAAGATTGGCTAAGTTTCATAAAAGTTATTTAAAACTAGTAATTGTATAGCCCAGTAATAATCTAATAATCATGTTGTAGATACCACCTATGCATCTAACAGACCAAAATGGTGGTAAAATTCTTTTTTTTTTGACAAACTTATAAATCTATCAATTATATATGAGACTATGCTTAGACTTAAATCTCTTACAGGTGATGGGGATTTTCAAATGATTTTTATAAAAAGAAAATAGGAATGGAGTCAATAATTATTCTGTATTGGAAAACAACTATGTTCTTTTTACCTTCATTATTTTTATTTGGACAGATGACAATTTCCATGTACAGCTTAGCTCTGTGGGTTGACGACAGAGCTAATGAGGCCAGGAAGTGGAATGGAGCTGATCTCTAGGCAGGCGATTCATTTCTCATGGAGAGAAATTCTAAGCACAAACTGAACTTACCCCCTAGTTTCCTTTTCTGTTAATAAAATGGGGGCCAGGTGAAAACACGGGAGTGGTTTAGTGCTAACCTGGACCTACTAATGAGAAACCAGCCAACCTCGTGTCCTTCTGCACAGAGGATAGCACCATATTCTCATGGCTACGGCAGATCTGCGTTTTAAATGCCTGCAAGTCAGCAGTCATTCTATGGCTAACACCAAAGCCTACTAATTTTCTCCTTTAAAAAGTCTCAAAGATTCCCAAATATTTTAAAAATCCAGCTTAACTCCTTACCATATTTGGGACCTATCGCTGCCTGGCCACAACCTACCTGGATGGTCTCACGTTTCATGACAGAGGAGCTCTGCTCATCAGCACCTCCTGGCCACCCGGCCCTGGGGAGACTCTGCAAGCTCCCACTGCCCACCCCTCTTTTCAGGCCCAGCCCCTCCCTCCCTCCAGCCACAGCCTAGCTTCCTCCTCTGTGTTCCACACACCCGTGAGCCTGACACGGGACCTGAATTCTGACACTGTTGGTGTCTGCTCAACCCTCTCAAGAATCACTAAGGGTCTTAAGGGAAACGGATGTATTTTTACATCTGTATTCCTAAAAGCTAGTCCACTGAATTCAAATAAGAATAATTTCTGGCGTACAGAATGATTCTACCACTCCAAAATGTCAAAAACAACTAACAGAGCAAACCTCTGATTCATGTTCACCTAATTGAAATATTAGGAGGTCATGCTAAATTTTGTAAAAAGAATAAATTAAACATGGGCAGAGAACTTAGAAAACATTAAGACAACGGTACTTTGTTATCAGTGAGTCAAACCAGGTCCCATTATCAGTGAGTTAGAGCAGCAGAAACAATGGAAGTTTTCCATTTTAACTCTTTAACAGGCTTAAAATCAGTATTAAATACAGAAGAATTGTATTGACAAAAATAAATTTTCTTCCCTTTATATTAAAAACCTAAAACTCTTTAAATAATAATCACATGCATATATATATGTATTCTCAATATTTTATATTGAATTTAAATGAGCAGAAATTAAATTTCCCTGTCATAACCTGCTCATTTCCTGTTACAAAATGAGTAGCACATGAGCAAATCTGATAACCAAACTTAGAATGCATGTGCATGAAATACCAGCGAGCTCCATGGACACAAACACACCTTTACAAGAAGCTCACACCTCACCATTTTGCTCGCTGTAACAAAAGCATATGTCTCATTTAGTGATCGGCGGAAAAGGTAGGTAGAATTTTATTGTGAAAAGCCATTTGGGAATGCCTGACAGCTGTGCAGGAAAGAGCTTCGCAAATCTTTGTGAGAAGACTGTCCCAAAGGAAGTGTGATTCTGTTTGGAATTTTTCTTTGTGCCATTTGTTTCAAATATATATTATCTATAGTGTAACCACTGATATATGAAAAATGGAGTGTCATGTGAACAGTAATTATTTCACACTTAATGAGTACCTTTCTAACAAAATAACTGGTTGCAAGGAACAAAGAAATCTTTGTTGGCTGCAAACCCAAAGGTCACCAGGTACTAAAAGATTTGAGTCCTCAAATGCTTACATTACTCTTTTATGTAATAAAGTAATATGGTATGGTAATAAGGAACTTTAAGAAGTGCATTAACTTGCAAAAGCCATTATGGATCAAATGAGATCTGGATAGTAGTCTGAAAGGTGTCTAAAGAGAGTTAATGTGTCTCTTGAAGGGTCTATCTCATAAAGTAACCCGGACAACAAAATAATCTAGTTCATGAAACACTAGTAATGTGATAGTCGGCCTGCTGGATGCTCTCTCAAGTTCTGCACAGGAGAGAGCAAAACAATAATGTAGCAGGCTAGGTCAGACCAGAAGATACAACCTCAGCATGTGGCTGTCATTCTCCTGTAGCACTTTGTTATCTAAGAATTAACAGAATCTTCTATTCTAGATGAAGCTGTCTTTAAAGTAGGTCGTATAAAATAAATCAAGCAACAGAGAAAACTCAAACCCTTGACATTTTAAACTTCAATAAGGGAACAGGATTAGGCTACCCTCTAGTGGAAGTTGAAGAGAATTAATAAATACTTTGTGAACATTTTACCAGGTTTATGATAAAACACACACTGGTTATTTCACAGAACACGTACAGAATCTGGAAGCCAGCGCTCCACTTCCTCACATACTCTTGTTTCATTGTACAGAATGCTACAGTATTCACCTCACCACATTTCATGTTGTGGTTTTGTATTTTAAATGATTTTGTCAGGCAAGCTAAATGGTGTAACACCCATCCAACCACATCTGTTGAAGCAGTGGGTTTGCAAATCTGGAAAGGCCAGTGACTCCCACTAGAATGTCAGCTTCCTGATGGCAGGGACCTGGTCTTGTTCCCAGCTGTATTCCCAGAGCTCACAAAGAGCACAGGGCACACAGCAGCTGCCCAACCTGTACTAGGCACTGAGCTGAGGCTTCATATCCGTCAGCACATCGAAACCTACACTACTCAGTGCAGAACTGAGGCAGAACTCTCAGCCCCATTCTGCTGACGAGACACCAAAGTTTGGAGCAGTTAGGAAACCTGCATGGGTCTCACAGCAAGTTGTGGAATTGGGATCTACACCCAGATCTGAGAGTCGGTCCACAGCTCTCATTTTCCAGTTCCCAGCATGTCTTTATCATTTCTTTTTTAAATGAGAAACTTTAGCAGTAATTATATTAGACAGGCTTTTGTAAGCTGATGTATCACACTCCACTTAAAAAAAAAAACATGAAGGGATTATCCATTCCTAACAGTTCCTGAGTGATCATGTAATCAGGGGTCATAATTATTAAGTCATTAAGATAACGGGGCAAAAAGCATCATCAAAGGCCCACACTGTTCACATCATATAAACCCTTTATTCTTTCAGGGCAGACCCTCCAGAGAGGAGAGCAAGACTAAGAGTTAAGTTGCTTGGAAGGTGGGAGGACTGACTGGATATCGTATAACATCTGATGATCAACAGGTAAAAGGTTCAAAGGAGATCTTGTGACCAAATACAGCTTAGTTACATTTTCTCCTACGTTATTTTTATTTTTCATTATTGCTTGACTATTTAAGCCTTGTAATACTATTTCAAGGTACTTAGGTGATCATAAGAGGTATTTTGAAGCTACCACAAAATAAAATAATCCAGTAGTTTACAAGTGACCACTTAAAAACACAAAGTGATTCAAAAATCTAGGAATGATGCATAAACTCATTAAAATGAATTCATAAAATATATCCACATATATATTTATACAACCTACCCCACCAACTTTGGCTTCAAAATATTTTCCTATTTTAAAGAATATCAACACTGACTCCAAGAAGCTTAAGTTGCTTATCTAAAAGTTTCACAATTTCAAAATACCTCTCTATTCTAAGTCAGAAAATACTAGCTCTCAGGAATTCCAGCTTGTCTAGCATCTTCTACAGGTAGTCATTCATTACCCAGTATAAGTATCAGGCAAGTAACAGCACTAAGGTAAACCCCAAAGGTAGCATGTATTTCAAATGTTAATGGTAATTGAGATTGAAAATATATATAAAAACCAACCATCTAGGGAGATCAATTCAAGATGGCAATGTGAGAGGTGAGACAGAGAACTCCTCCCAAAATCACATATAGTACAAAAAATATAGTTAATACAACTAATCCTAAAACAGCAACAGGAAAGAAGGCTGCACCAGACTGCATAGACCTGGAGAACAGAACAGACCTCACAAAACAGGGTAATGTGCCAAAGCCTTGATCCGGCAGGACTGAAGCCCTTCCCCCACCCCAGCTCACTGACCGGAGGAAGAGAAACTGAGTGGGGAGGGGGTGGAAGCCTAGGACTGCTGAACACCCAGCCCTGGACACCTGCTTTGGAGCACAAACCTACATTGTATGGTGCTCTAGAGATTGATGGGGTTGGAAAGCTAAGACAGGCAGAATACTTGAGAGACTGAGATTCCACCCATTTGTGGAGGACAGGGATCCACATCCGGCTGCTCTGGGACAAAGGAAAGGCGGGGGGTCTGAGAGGCTTCCTAGCAGCGAGAGGGCTGCTGAAGGGGCAGGGATTGCATGGAGCTTGCTGCGTGGGAAAAGGGATAGGTGGACAAGTTCAGCTGGGTGTGCTCTGCTGAGCAGGTTGGGAACTTTCAGGAGCTTTAGACACTCCAACCCCCTGGCTGGCTACTCAGCTCCAAGGCCCCCCGCTGTGATACACAGCCTGGGGCACCTTCCTCCTGGCCTGCCAGCACCAGCTCACAAAACTGCAGTCACTGTGCTGTTGTCAGGCCAGCCAGAGGGAGGCCCTGCCTCCAACAGCTACAAACACAAAGTACAGAGGCTTACACCTATGCACTCGGACCACTGGTTCTGACACTGGAGACAAGCACTGTATCTGGAAGCAGGAAACAACCCTTTCCTTCCCTCAGGCACCAGCACTGCTCCCCTGTGACCCCCAACCTCACTCCAGGGGCTGAGCAGCTCCAGAGACTAGAGGTTCTGAGCACTAGAGGGAGCCACATAGAAATATGAAACATCAAAGGAACCTGGTTCAGACAAAAATGTCACAGAAAAAGGGCCAAATTAAACTGAACTCACCAATCTTCCTGTAAGAGTTGAAAATAAAAATCATAAACATGCTCATGGAAGTACAGAAAAATACTCAAGAACTCAGGAACAAATTTAAGACAGACAGTCAATCATTAAGAAACTCGATATCTGAAATGAAACATACAATGGAGGGATTTAAAAGCAGATTAGATGTAGTAGAAGAGAAAGTAAATGGAACAGAAATTAGAGAAGAATAATACAAAGAAGCTGAGGCACAGAGAGAAAAAAGGCTCTCTAAGAATGAAAAAATATTGAGAGAACTGTGTGGCCTATCCAAACAGAACAATACTTGCATTACAGGGGTACCAGAAGAAGAAGAAGAGAGAGAGAGAAAAATGGATAGAAAGTGTCATTGAGGAGGTAATTGCTGAAAACTTCCCCAATCTGGGGAAGGGGATAGTCTCTCAGGCCATGGAGGTGCACAGATCTCCCAACACAAGGGACCCAAGGAAGACAACTCCAAGACAAAAAATAATTCAAATGGCAAAGATCAAGGATAAAGACAGATTTTTAAAAGCAGCCAGAGAGAGAAAAAGATAAAAAGGAAAACTCATCAGGCTATCATCAGATTTCTCAACAGAAACCTTACAGGCCAGAAGGGAATGGCATGATATATTTAATGCAATGAAACAGAAGGACCTCAAACCAAGAATACTCTACCCGGGAAGGTTATCATTTAACTTTGAAGGAGGCATTAAACAATTTTCAGATAAGCAAAAGCTAAGAGAATTTACCTCCCACAAACCACCTCTACAGTGCTATAGATGGAAGTATTCCTAAGGCTAAATAGCTGTCACCAAGGGAAATGAAACCACAGCAAAGTAGAACAATTAATTACTAAGCAGATGCAAAATCAAATCAACTACCCCGAAAGTCAATCAAGGGATAGACAAAGAGTATAGAATAAGATATGTAATATATAAAGAATGGAGGAGGAAGAAAAAGGAGGTTTAAAAAAAACCAAAAAGAACCATTAGGTTGTATTTGTAATAGCATACTAAGTGAGTTAAATTAGACTGTTAGATAGTAAGGGAATTACCCTCGAACCTTTGGTAACCACAAATCTAAAGCCTGCAATGGCAATAAGTACATACCTATTGATAATCACTCAAAAGGTAAATGGACTGAATGCACCAATCAAAAGACACAGAGTCACTGAATGGATAACAAAACAAGACCCATCTACATGCTGCCTACAAGAGACTTACTTCAAACCCAAAGACATAAATAGACTGAAAGTAAAGGGATAGTAAAAGATACTTCATGCAACTAATAGGGAGAAAAGAGCAGGAGTTACAGTACTCGTATCAAACAAAATAGACTTCAAAACAAAGAAAGTAACAAGAGACAAAGAAGGACATTAAATAATGATAAAGGGGTCAGTCCAACAAGAGGATATAACTATTATAAATATCTACGCACCCAACACAGGGTCACCTACGTATGTGAAACAAATACTAACAGAATTAAAGGGGGAAATAGAATGCAATGCATTGATTTTAAGAGACTTCAACACACCACTCACTCCAAAGGACATCAACCAGACAGAAAATAAGTAAAGAGACAGAGGCACTGAACATATTAGAACAGATGGACCTAATGGACATCTATAGAACCCTCCATCCAAAAGCAACAGGATACACATTCTTCTCAAGTGCACATGGAACATTTCCAAGAATAGATCATATACTAGGCCACAAAGAGTCTCAGTAACCGGAAAAAGATTGAAATTGTACCAATCAGCTTCTCAGATGACAAAGGTATGAAACTAGAAATAAATTACACAAAGAAAACAAAAAGCCCACAAACACACGGAGGCTTAATAACATGCTACTAAATAATCAATGGATCAATGACCAAATAAAAATGGAGATCAAGCAATATATGGAGACAAATGACAACAATAATTTAACACCACAAAATCTGTGGGACGCAGCAAAAGCATGCTAAGACAGAAGTATATTGCAATACAGGCCTACCTCAGGAAAGAAGAACCATCCCATATAAGCACTCTAAACTCACAATTAATGAAACTAGAAAAAGAAGAACAAATGAGGCCCAAAGTCAGTAGAAGAAGGGACATAATGAAGATTAGAGCAGAAATAAATAAAATCGAGAATAAAACACTAGAAAGAATCAATAAAAGCAGGAGCTGGTTATTCGAGAAAATAAACAAAATAAATAAACCCCATAGCCTTATCAAGAAAAAAAGAGAGTCTACACACATGAACAGAATCAGAAATGAGAAAAGAAAAATTACTATGGACACCACAGAAATACAAAGAATTACGAGAGAATACTATGAAAAATTATATGCTAACAAACTGGATAACCTAGAAGAAATGGACAACTTTATAGAAAAATACAACCTTCCAAGGTTGACCCAGGAAGAAACAGAAAATCTGAATAGACCAATTACCAGCAAGAAAATTGAATTGGTAATAAAAAAAACTACCTAAGAACAAAACACCTCTACCAGATGGTTTCACTGCTGAATTTTATTAAACATTTAGTGAAGACCTAATACCCATCCTCCTTAAAGTATTCAAAAAAGTATAAGAGGGAGGAATACTCCCAAACTCATTCTACGAGGCCAGCATCACTCTAATACCAAAAACAGGCAAAGACACCACAAAAAAAGAAAATTACAGACCAATATCCCTGATGAACATAGATGTAAAAATACTCAACAAAATATTAGCAAACTGAATTCAAAAATACATCGAAAGGATCATACACCATGACCAAGTGGGATTCATCCCAGGGATGCAAGGATGGTCCAACATTTGAAAATCCATCAACATCATGCCTTTCATCAGCAAAAAGGACAAAAACCACATGATCATCTCCACAGATGCTGAAAAAGCATTCGTCAAAATTCAACATCCATTCATGATAAAAACTTTCAACAAAATGGGTATAGAGGGTAAGTACCTCAACATAATAAAGGCTATATATGACAAACCCACAGCCAACATCATACTTAACAGCGAGAAACTGAAAGCTTTTCCTTTAAGATGGGGAACAGGACAAGGTTGCCCACTCTCCCTGGTTTATTCAACATAGTACTGGAGGTCCTAGCCATGGGAATCAGACAACATAACGAAATAAAAGGCATCCAGGTTAGCAAGGAAGGAGTTAAACTGTCCCTGTGTGCAGATGACATGATACTGTACATAAAAAACCCTAAAGAATCCACTCGAAAACTACTAGGTCTAATAACTGAATTCAGCAAAGTTTCAGGATACAAAATTAATACACAGAAATTTGTTGCATTCCTATACACTAATGATGAACTAGCAGAAAGAGAAATCAGGAAGACAATTCCATTCACAACTGCATCAAAAAGAATAAAATACCTAGGAATAAACCTAACCAAGGAAGTGAAAGACCTATACCCTGAAAACTACAAGACACTCAAAGAGGACACTAATAAATGGTAATTCATCCCATGCTCTTGGGTAGGAAGAATTAACATTGTCAAAATGGCCATCCTGCCTAAAGCAATCTACAGATTCAATGCAATTCCTATCAAAATACTGACAGCATTCTTCAATGAACTGGAAAAAATAGTTCTAAAATTCATATGGAACCACAAAAGACCCCGAATAGCCAAAGCAATCCTGAGAAGGAAGAATAAAGCAGGGGGGATCTCACTCCCCAACTTCAAGCTCTACTACAAAGCCACAGTAATCAAGACAATTTGGTACTGGCACAAGAACAGACCCATAGACCAATGGAAGAGACTAGAGAGCCCAGATATAAACCCAAGCATATAAGGTCAATTAATATACAATAAAGGAGCCATGGACATACAATGGGGAAAGACAGCCTCTTCAACAGCTGGTGTTGGCAAAACTGGACAGCTATATGCAAGAGAATAAAACTGGATTATTGTTTAACCACATACACAAAAGTAAACTCAAAATAGATTAAAAGATCTGAATGTAAGTCATGAAACCATACTCTTAGAAGAAAACATAGGCAAAAATCTCTTGAATATAAACATGAGCAACTTTTTCCTGAACATATCTCCTCTGGCAAGGGAAACAAAAAAAATAAAGAAATGGGACTACATCATGCTAAAAAGCTTCTGTACAGCAAAGGACACTATCAGCAGAACAAAAAGATCCTACAGTATGGGAGAATATATTTGTAAATGACATATCTGACAAGGGGTTAACATACAAAATATATAAAGAACTCACATGCTTCAACACCCAAAAAGCAAATAACCCTATTAAAAAATGAGTGGAGGATATGAACAGACAATTCTCCAAAGAAGAAGTTCAGATGGCCAACAGGCATATGAAAAGATGCTCCACATACCTAATTATCAGGGAAATGCAAATTAAAACCACTATGAGATATCACCTCGTGCCAGTTAGGATGGCCAGCACAGAAAAAAATAGGAACAACAAATGCTGATGAGGATGCAGAGAAAGGGGAACCCTCCTACACTGCTGGTGGGAATGTAAATTAGTTCAACCATTGTGGAAAGCAGTATGGAGGTTCCTCCAAAAACTAAAAATAGAAATACCATTTGACTCAGGAATTCCACTCCTAGGAATTTACCCTAAGAATACAGCAGTCCACTTTGAAAAAGACATATGCACCCCTATGTTTATTGCAGCACTATTTACAATAGCCAAGAAATGGAAGCAACCTATGTGTCCATCAATAGATGAATGGATAAAGATGTGGTACATATACACAATAGAATATTATTCAGCCATAAGAAGAAAACAAATCCTACCATTTGCAACAACATGGATGGAGCTAGAGGATATTATGCTCAGTGAAATAAGCCAGGTGGAGAAAGACAAGTACCAGATGATTTCACTCATCTGTGGAGCATAAGAACAAAGCAAAAACTGAAGGAACAAAACAGCAGCAGACTCGTGGAACCCAAGAATGGACTAACAGTTGCTAAAGGGAAAGGGACTGGGAAGGGTGGGTGGGAAGGGAGGGAGAAGGGGAAAAAGGGAGCATTATGATTAACACATAATGTAAGGAGGTGGCACGGGGAAGGCAGTATAGCACAGAGAAGATAAGTAGTAACTCTATAGCATCTTACTACACTGAGGGACAGTGACTGTAATGGGGTATGTGGTGGGGACTTGATAATGGAGGGAATCTAGTAACCACAATGTTGCTCATGTAATTGTATATTAATGATACCAAATAAAAAAAACAACCATCTAGATTTTAAAGGTATCTTCTAAGGAAACAATTAACTCTCCAGAAAGAGCTCACTACAGGTTAGATACAGATTAGGGGAAAAAAAATCCAAACTATTCCAAAATTTATTCGGAAGTGACTCTCTGTCCAAAATAGTATTTCAGAGCATCTAATGGCTTTCATTTGCATTTAGTGGCTGAATTCTCAAATTAGTAAAGAAAGAGAATTCCAGCAAGCATTTGGGAAGCTTAGGTGATTCATCTAAGGAGTCAAAATGCAGTAGCTGAATAGGAAGGTCACACGTCACTAACCACCCAACTTCTTTCAGGACATTAGAATCCTGATGGAGAATGAAAATACAGTATACTCTATTTTAAGAAAGACTTACATAAATGGCATTTCCTAAGAAGAATTAACTATGAAAATCATTAGAAATGTGGCAAAATGCATTCAATCAGCAGAATGGTGCCAAACAAAGAACACCAAACAAAGACAGAAGTTATTCTCAGCTGGAAAAAAAAGAGGGGAGGTTATCATAGGCAAATATCTGTAAAGAAAATCAACCAATGGAAAGCAAGTGACTAAGTGTTATAAGGGATAAGCTAAAAAAACATGGCTAAAAAGAAAATTCCAAGTATCTTGAGGGCTATTTCTAACAACTATCAAAGGCTTGCACCCAGAAGAGGGAAATAATGCAGAGGGCATACACAGCTACTTTACATTTCTTCTAAGATCCAGAATCTCTTTTCCATGACTTGCCTTCACAAATAACAAAACAAGCAACAGAAGACATCTATAACAGTGCTTTAAATACTGCTCATGAGGCCTACTGACAGCTACCCTCTGAGTTGCCTCATCCACCAGAGGACATCATCACTGTGGTTGGGATCCTGGATCTCCATCTTCCTACGTGACCCTGCACAAATCACAATCGCTCCCTACCTTACTCGCCTTATCTGTAAAATGGGATAATAAAACTACTTTTGTAAGGTTCTTGTGAGGATAAAGATGTTTGTAAAGCACCTGACAATCTCTGACATATAGTAGGTGTTAACTATTGTTAACTATTAAGTTAGCTATTGTTAAAGGCAACAGCATTCCCTGCAACATTTGGGTCTATTTTATTCACCCAAAAGAACCATTTTATGTCTTTCTAATTACTTGCTTTATAAATCAGTTTTGTTTTGCTTTTAAAAAGGTGATACTGAAAAACAGGAATGGATGATAGGGTATCCTTACCTTCTTTCCTAGAAGACTGGATCAGGTCATTAGCTCGAGAGGTTTATCTCCTGTATAGATACTTACCACTTCTTACTTCACTAAGACAGACCTTAAGCTTGGTTAGAAACAGTAAGCCACACTATTATCCTAGGATATGGCACCGTCAAACATAAAAAGTAATTTTCTGACTATAAACCCAAGAAAGAATATCAGCATAATTCATCCCAATGAAAAAAAAAAAAAGAATTATAAACTTCCACAAGGTATAAATGTAGCCAAGCAGGTACCCTCATTTAACTGGATTTATTTGATCTCTCACCAGTGTGAGGAGAAAAAAAGCAAACTTCAAGACATGAAGCTCTAAGCAGATCTAATGTTAGAAGCAACAACTTCCAGAGCACACCCTACATTCAGAACAAAGACACCCTAATCTCTTTTACTATACACATTTATGCTTTTAAATAGTGACCTAATGTCACAAAGACAACCCACAGTCACTTTAAAAATCAACAGAATTACGGTTCCTGAGGCAGAAAGGGTGGTATATTTTAGAAATCATCTCTGCACTTAAAATCATTTTCTGTGTATTCCTCAGTTAAACCAGAATATGAAACTAACTAGAACTCTTTTCTCCAAAAAAATCCTGTTAACCAAGAATTTAATGTGTGCTTGGAAAGCTTTGAATTTATACACATATGAAATATCCAATTATGTATATAGATGTCCAGATTATCTTCCTTCCTGAAAGTAATGTACAGATACAAACATAAAACTCACTCAGATTTGCTGTCACAGATTCCAAATCTGCTACTAAACCTGGGAGCTGCTGAAGCTGCTCCTGCAACTCTGTGAGGCTTGTCTTCCTTTTCTCCCAGTGCACTGACAGCATAACCACCTCGCTGTCCACCAGCTGCAACACACAAGAAGAGGGGTGAAGTAAAACCAGACTGCAGGCACAAAGAAACTAGAGTCAGCACGATGAGAGTTCGTCCACGGTATCTTTAAAAACCCCTCTACTGACTACAGACAACAGGGCACTACTCTAAAGCAAACTGAAGTTGTTTTCTTTCTTAGAAAAGAACCAACTTAATATACAGTGCAGAAAACCTCAAATTGCTGCTTGTCTCAGTGCATCTTAACCCAGAGAAGAAAAAGTTCAGAATGACCTTAGAAATCACTTTTAAATAAATATACCCTATTTTTAAATAAACCATGTATTTGAAAATCCAAATACAGGAAATAAACAAAACAAAAAAGTACCACTAACAACTGGGAAGAAAACAAAAACAAGCCAAAACACATTTAGTGGGTAATTATTTGCTTTACAAAAGGAATTCTTTTAACAGAGAAGTTCCCTAATGCATTTAGAATATGATTCAATTTGTATTTAAACAGGAACTCATTGCATGAAGAAAGGTAAATGGTACTTGTACATGAAGGAATTACTGAGACAGCTGATCAATTCCAGAGAAAGGAGAAAAGCATTTATAGTTAACAAAGAGGGAATTCAGATATAAAGGCATCGTAATAGCAGGTTTGTGAGAAACCAGACTAGCCCCAAATAACTTCTTTTCCTGAAGACTGTAAAGAAAATGATAGACATCAGTTTCTCCCAGACAATTTTGCTTTAGTCTTAACACTTAGGAGGAGCAAGAAGAGGTCATCTTCTGAAAACATCACCAATGACAAGGATTGTGAAAGATACCCACACTAGTACAGTAACTATAAAGACTGCCAGATTCATTACTGTAACAGAAGAAAATGCATTTGAATTTTATCTGTAAATCAGACTTCCACAGCTAAGTGATATATAAAGGAAAGACAATTTACATATACCAAGATAAAGATTCTTCAATAGTTGGAACAACTGCTTTTTACTCATATCTCACTAAAAAATGAACTTCAGAGGGAAAAAACATCAAAATAAGATGTAAAATTATTTGCTGTGTTAGACTGTTTTTGTTTTCTACATTTTAATATTCTAGGAGTTCAAAACATTGAAATAAAAGAACTAAGTCATGTAAAGTGGCTAGAAATCTGCCTGTTTCAATGCAGTTAGCTGTACCTACACTCACTCACCTCCCTGCTGTTTTCAGCCTACACTGCAGGGATAACCACATCATCTCTCATATACAAGCCTCACCTGAGCTGGAGAGGTGACACCCAGCTCCATTCAAGTTGCATTTTTCATTAGTTCTACATTCTTAACAATGCCTCTTGCCAACCTATTTTATAAGGATCCTATTTTTTATAAGTATCCTAAGGATACTATTTTACTGGTTGTTTAAAAAATACTGAGCAGTGTTAATAGATACAGCTGTAGTATGGAAACCAAGGCTTGAAGAAAGGGCCTGTGTTCATGACCTTCATTTATAATAGTCAACAAACTTCTGTTGACCGCCCACTCTTTGTCAGGCACTGTTTTAGGCACTGGAGATGAAATAGTGAACAGAAGGGAACAGAAATCCTGCCCTCTTGCTGCTTATATTCTGGTAGCAGGTCTACAAATAATCTTGGCTTCAGTTTTTAAACTCTGAAAAAGAAAAAATAATTCCTTTATCTAAGGGTGGATTTGAGGATAAGTAGTATGTTTTTCCTGGTACATGGCATATATTTTTTGTTAAATACTTAGGTACTCTGGTTAATTAGGTCAACAGTTTGAAAAATCTAAAATAAACTTTTTAGAAATTAACCATTTGTTACTGTAAATTAAAGTATAACATGGTTACATGTTAAAACTTAACTATGATCTAGTTCATGCCTTCCATAAAACTGAAAATTATATTCTGAATATAGAACACAAGAATATATAAAAGAATGTATCAGAATACACTCATTTAATTTTAAATTAAAAGAATGGGAGGTTGGGTGGATTCTCTGAAACTGTAACTACAGGATAATACTATACTATTTTGAGCATTTTTCTGTGTTCCATGTCCTGTGTTATGCAACTGACACATATTATCATGTTTAAACCCCATGGCACCTTCATGAACTAAACAATATTACCACCTTCACTTTACAGATAAAGAACCACAGGTCTTCCCCAAGGGCCACAGAGGACCTAGAATTGATCCCAGGGAATCTGACACTTAAGCCTATGCCCTTTATCAGTTATTCCAGGGATTATGCTACAGGGATGTAGGAAAGGAAGAAGAAAAGTGAAAAGCTATCAAAAGAAAGGGCTCTGAAAAACTGTAATTAAACTTTACTTATTGGTAAGAAATGATTTATATGCAGAAAGCCAATGTTCTACCTTCAAGTAAATAATTCTGAATAAAGCCAGATTTAACACCAGGAAATCAAGTTTAGGTCTCTAGACAAAACCAAAATTGCAAAATTCCTTCTGATGGACACTGAAGTTAGGAGAATGAAGAAAAAACAAGGAACACCAACGACTTACAAAACAGCTAACTTTAGGAGCTTGCTGTGTATAAAACTTAACAGTTCAGAGTTTTGGGGTACACTGTTTCATGTAATTTCCAGACAACTTTGGTCAGCAGGGTAAATGATGTTATGCCATTTTATAGATGAGAAAATTAACAACAGAGAAACTAAGTTATTTGCCTAAGATTGAAACATACTAGTGCAGAAACCAGGATTTCTCATCCCTGGGTCAGTTCATTTTCTGCTACGGGCCAGGCAGAGGAGGGCCTCACTGCTGCCCAGAGAGACTGAAGCATGGCCGACTGCCCAGCTTGCACATCAGAGCGCTACACAAAACCATGGATCTTAGGAGTTCAAACGGAAGACAAGCAAGTATTTCCCAGTAACAGGAATTGGAAGCAAATAATGCACTGCAAGTCTCACTTAACAAAACTACCTTCAGAGTTCACCCGTAAGTCATCACTATTTACTCATTTATATATTACTAAGGGAGGGAAAAAAATTCAAAGAACTTAAGGAAAAAAAACTTACAGAAAAAGCATAGACAACAAAGTTACCACTGACCATGGCTTTTTGTTTTCTAAGCTATTGCTCTGATTTAAGATTGTATAAGAATTAGCTAAGAGTAGATGGCTATGAAGTAATTTGTCAAACAAGACTGAATTGTCCCAAGGTATTTTTGCCCTGGCAGGTTGTAGCTGTCTGGTTAAAGGACACCACACAAGCACAGTCTGACAAAATAAATATAGGTTTAATACTATGTTTTAAAAAAGATACACATTTTAAATATTCACATATGTCTCAACAATACACAGCATGCTTTAAAATAAACTTTTATTTTCAAAGCTAAGTACTGTATTTCCACAAAGCAACAGATACACTTCTGATCAGATGTGGGTCTTAAAATAACTATACTAAAAATGCAAGATCCCCAAATAGCATAAATTCAACAATAGGTCTTAAAGAAATTTTCTCCTGTTATGTTTTATTATGAAATACTTATCACAATCAAAAGAATAATTTTTCCTGAGACTCCTCGCCAGGGTACAGTGCTTGCTGAGCACTGTGGGACTCAGCCTTGTTACTTGGTGCAGTAGCTCACTCCTTCTCACTGCTGTGTGGTATCTGATTTTAAGAATAAAACCGAAATCTATTCTGTAGGCAGACTTTGCGACTGTTTAAAGTTTCAACAAAACCTGCCACAAACATTCTGATACTGATCTCCTTGTGCACACATGCAAGTTTAACAGCTGAGTCTCAGATGTGTCCCAGGTATTTATCTCCTCATCTCCCAGAGTGGCTCAACAGGACTTGGTAAGGACCCCTAGCCTCGCCACCTCTTAACTTTAAGGAGCCTCATCTATCTATTACATAATAGACAATACCACACCAACATTATCATAGGCAATGAGAGCCATATAAGATTATCAGGGAAAGCCTGTGAGGCAATGCTCTGGAAATATCCCTAGGAGTGGAACTGTTGTTTCAAAGGTATGTGCAACCACAACTTCCACTTAACCCAACTTATTTTTTTTAATGTGATTATGTCAATGACCTACACTCCCCAGGTCTACTTGCTCCTCGTTGTTTCTTCCAAGGGAAGACGCAAAAACCATCTTCTGCAAATAAAGACAGTCTGCAGAGAAAACACAAGACTTATATTTTTGATAATCTATTGAGTGTAAATCTCTGGTTTTCATTTGTATTTCCTTGATTACCAACTGACTTCAAATGTTTTCATGTTTACTGACCATTCACATTTTTTCTTCTGTAAAATGCCTGGTCATATCTTTTGCTCACTTTTCCACTGGATTATTCCTCTTTTCATTGGCTTGTAGGAGTTGTTCATGTTTCCAGAACACTTGTTCTTTTCACTTTTTCATGGTGGTGTTGGATGAATAGAAGCTTTGACAGATCATCAGCATTTTTATTTATGACTGGTGCTTTTTATGCCTTGTTTAATAAATCTTTCTGTATCCTGAGGTCTTAAAGCTCTTCTCTATTTTCTAAAACATGTAAAGTTTTCTCTTTCACATTTCAATTTGATAGAGCCAAAATCTGAACCAAGGTCTTCAACTACTTTTATTCGACATTATACTGGTGGTTCCACCCAGTGTAAAAAGACCTAAGACATGAAAGTCATACAAATTAGAACAGAAGAAACAAAAGCTACCATCTACACAAAACAACTCCCACTCCCAAATACAAATTACTACAACTGAGGATCTAGTAGGATGGTTGAGTATGGCATCAACACACTACAAGTCGAATACTGCAGGTTTTGGAAGATATCAGGACAAAAAAGTTATCTTTTGTTAAAAATTTGCTAAAATATTTTACTCTGAATACCTAATTTTATTGAATGTATTTTTTTGCCTTAATATTATATATATTTTGTCTTTTAACATGTTAACATGGTCAAATGCATTTAACAGATTTTCTAATATCAGATCAACCTTTCAATCCTGGAGTAAAACTGGTATTTTGTTTTTTATGCAGTCAGATGTAGTTTACCAACAGAGCCATACACTGCAGAATGTCTCCCAGGCAGAATGACTTTTACCGTTGTGGGCAAAATTGTAACATTTCCAGAATATCTTGCCTGGCTTTAGTACATCTGCATATCAATATGCATTCAGGGGTGGAGGGAAGTTCATCTCTATATCAATGGGCAATTACCTGGGCAACGGAGGGCTTATCTATACCTAAAAGGTGAGGGAAAGGGCCAGTTTTACTTCTGCTGGAGCAGGAAAGAGAGAAGGGCCTGGACTGCAGTTTGTGGGCAATAAATGGATTTTAAACTATTTCTTCCTTTAATTGATCTCAGTTTTTAGAGGTATTTTGCCCCAGGATTTCCTCTCCCCGGACTTAAAATCATCTAACATACATATAACCAATAAAAAATATGGGAATTTATATAAGAAAGCTTTATATTTAAACTTGATACACATTTTAAGATGATATGTAAGACACTAAGATTTGTGCACTTAATTGTATGTACTTTAATTTGAAAAAACACAACAGAAACAAAAAACAATGTGTGAGACGATTCTCAAATTACATTTCAAATACAATCGTTGGACATCACAATCCCAACAATTTGAGGAACATACCCATAAAGGAGATGCGTGCCTTGCATACTCCTAGTGTTGTGAGACCACATTACTTCAGTGTTTAACAATTACATCAAACCTTTTGTGATTGGAAAACTATGTTTTAAACACTTTACATCTTAACAGATTGTTACCCACGTAGAGATGTTCTGTTGGTTTTAAGTATATTTAAGGAAGTTAGTTGAGGGTTTTGGGTTGACATGTTAACACATTGAAACTTTTCCAATTTAGAACGTGGGAAATAGATTCCTGGTCACTTTTCATACAACATCAATTTTCAGAAATAGATTACTGAAGTTAAGTGAGAGATGATACCTTTATTGTATTTATGGTGTTTCTGTCTGTATCCATGTATGCAGTTGGACTCCAATTTCACTTTCTCTTACTTGCCTTGTAGGGTTTCAGTATCAAGGTTATTCTGGTCTCAAAATGAGCTGGGTACGGTTTCCTCTTTTTTTCATTCACTTCAAGAGTTTGCCTAACATTGAAATGGTAGATTGCCTGAAAAGTTTCATAGAACTGTCATATATAACTGCACAGACCTGGTGTTTTCTTAGTGGAAAAATTTTTCAATTAGACTTCTTTAGTGGTATAATACTGCTGAGGATTTAAATTCCTTCTAGAATATGTTTTCATAAAAACTTGTAAGATTTTGCCATTTCTTCTAAGTTTTCAAATTTATCACTTGCTCATAAACTCTTTTTACCCTCTGCTATAATTGCAAGTTATATTCCCTTTAATTCTTAAAATTATTTGTGCTTTCCTTTTTCTTGTTCAATATCACCAGAGATTTCTGTTTCATTAGTCTTTTCTAAGAGCTTTTGGCTTTGTTTAGCTTCTCTGTATTTTTATATTCTATGTCATTTACTTCTCTTATCTTTACTATTTCTTTCATTCTTCCTTCAAGAATTTCTCTTTCATTCTTATTCTGTTTTCTCCCCAAATTCTTAGATTATCACTTTTAGTCTTTCTTTTTTCTCTATGAAACTTCCAAGTAAACTTTAGGAAATTTATAGTGTACATAGAGTAATTATCATTCAGTTCTATTTTAAAACTGTCAGTACTCCGTCCTTCTTTGAACCATAAATTATTTGTAATACTATTTGTTTTGATTTCCAAACACAGGGATTTTCTAAATTGTTTTACTGTCCTTTCAGCTTCATTTGCACTGGGATAATATTCTGCATGATTTCATTTATATAAAACATAAGAATTGCTTTGTGGACCAGGTACATGGTCAATTTTTATGTGTTCCAGGTATTCTTTAAATAATCTGTATTATATATTTGTTGGGGCAGTATTCTGTATTTGTCCCTCTGGTCAAGTTTGTTAATGACATTAATAAAATCTTCTATATCCATACTTATTTTACCTGTTTTTTTTTTTCCTATCAATTAAGAGGAAATGTATTAAAATACCCCATTTTGATTATGGACTTATCTACTTCTTCCTTGTGATTCTACTTGTCCTTTACATATTCTGAAGCTTTTATTAAGCACACACAGTTGAGACTTTTTCCCTTAAGGAAGAGTGTCTTACCATTATAGAGTAACCCTCTTCTTCCTAATACTGTTTTCCTTTTTCCTTGTAAAGCCTACTTGACTGATATTAACACAACTACACCAGCTTCCTTTCAGTTAGTACTCATCTAATACATCTTTTTCCATCAATAACAGTGAATCTATCTGTGCCCTAAAAGTTCTGGGTGTGTCTTTTATAGGTAGCTTGTAGCAAGATATTTTTCAAGTTCTCTCAGCCCATTTATGAGAGGTAAGATCAGCCCATTTATGATTATTGCAATTGCTGATGGATATTTTTTTTACTATTTTTTTCACATTATTCTACTTTTCCCTCCTGTTTATTGCCATCTTTTGGACTGACTGAATTACTTCTCATTATTCTAGTTTCTTGTTCTACTGAAGAAACCATTTCTTTTACTTCTAAACCATTCTTCAGTGGTTACCCTTGAAATTCTAACTTTAAATCTTAGGTTGCTTTGAGATCTTCTTACCTTTGGTGTTCTGTAGTTTCAATATGAGATATCTAGGTATAGACAATAATTTCTCTTGCTTATGGTAGTTTTTGGATCTAAGTATTTACATAGCTCATTTCTGGAAAATTCTCAGCCATTTATCTTTTCCTACATTTTCTTTCCCTCATTCTTTCTCTCTAGAATGTTTATGAGATATATAAAGTTGACCCATATGAAACTGTAATTTTACATAGCAAAATTGGTCCAATTTTGGTAATCTTGCTTGTTTCAACCTAAAGAGCCTTCTATAACTAATCTGTGACTTCCTCTTTCATATTTTCCATTTTCTTAACTCAAACATCCCTTTTTTTTTTGGTAACTAACTTTCTCTTCCACTTCATTACATTCTGTTAGGCATACACACACACACTGGCTGTTAAGTACATCCTTTGGGTTTCTAATTTTAAAGATGATTTTAAAGTCATGTTTGAGTCTTATTCCTTACTCATTTTTTAATCTGTATTACTTCACCTCTTTAGAAGACTGTATACACCTATTCAATAGTCTACATCCAACAGTGTGGTCTAAATCTTTGTGGGTCTAAATCTTTCTCTTGGGTCTGGTGACTCTCAAAAGTCTGGAAATATGTATTTTGTGTGTTTGCTGTTTTTGGAGGAGGTGGTGCAGAATTAATCTGTATGAATCTTGAGCGTAGGTTTACATTAATTCCATCCATTTAGAATTTGTGTCTCTGTTGGGTATCCAAGAACTCGTCACCTGAAGCCCTGTCATTTCTTCACTCAGTGGATCATCAGCCACATAGCATGTAGAAGTCAGAGCCCTGCACTCAGTGAGGCCAAGGTCATGAATAAATCCAAAAAAGGTGACTGTATTTATTCCAAGTTGTATGAAGACAGGTCTCCCACTATCACCTCTGCCAATAGGTAGCTTTCCTTTCTTCTTTTTTCTCTATCTTACCCTTTCACAGGGATGTAGGCACTTCAAAGACCCAAGAGCTTCATGCATGTGTCTCTGACTGAGTCCCCTTAGACAGTCTAGCCCCACAAGCTTTTGTTTTAGTATTTGACACCAGCTTCCATGCTTTTTTTCATCCACTCTGATTTCATTTCCTTGTTCATTTTTTTTAACCCTTTAACACCTACATTAATTTTTGTGAGCCTAATACATTAAGAATGTCTTAAAAAAAAGCTCTATCGAACACCTAAGTGTTTCATCACTACAGGGCTTTTCAAAGTATCTAGTCTGTCTTAGTGACAGAAATCTACATTCACCCCTTTTCAGTAATTTCTAAGAGAAACGTTAATGTCTAAATTTCATCATATATATGACTTTGTTCTATAAAATTATTAGTTTCACTAATTTAGGTAACGGCAAAGAAAGCCTAATTAAAATTAATTAAAAGTCAGAACCACAGAAGTACTTTTAGAAAAAAGTTTGACATCAGTAGCAGTGAGTATTGATACTGGCTAATAAGCTTTAAGTACATGAGCCAAATAATTTCAATTACAAGTCACTTTTATTCACTATACATTTTACACATAGAAGAAAACAGTTTGTTCTCCTAAGTGAAGTGAGGATGACACCTGAAATGTTTACATTTATTTGCTAAACAAGTTAATGTTTTTAGGTAGGCTGACCAACATTAAGATTCTGCCCAAATAATAAGGAATTCTTAAATAGTGGGTAGAAAGAAAGTACACCTTATAATTTACATATACTACAAAGGCATCAGACTCAGATTCAAAGCATTATACCTAAATGAACCAAATATTTACCTGTGACTTGAAAATGGAAGCCACAAACTCTATAAGCCTACCTAAGCTAAATTACTTAACTGAGAAATTATGGAAATGTGATTTAGGGAGTTTCATAATCAACTACTAAATTAATTACGGATATTCTGCAAAACATTTTAATGCAACTACTAATTAAATTTCTTGAAAACTAGCGTTGAACATTGCAAAAAGACATTTTTCCCACAAGTATAAGATTAGTCAATTCTTTACCTCTCCAGCACTTGCACATTCCTTGGCTCTTCTGTGAAGTGCAGCCCATGTATCTTCATACCTAAGAAAAGCAAAAAATTATTCAAAATGCATGCCACACACTAAACATATACTACCTAAAGGTGTATATGGAACATTCTATGGTGCCAGAAAGGAAAAGCTCAAAAATAATGGGGACATGTTGTAAGGACCTGAAAGTCAACTTGAAGGGGCTTCCAAGGGCCAAATCAGGAACAATTTGAGCAACAAAATAAATAATTGTAACAATGGATTGCAACTCTAAGAATAAAACATTGATGAGTTCATGTGATTTAAATAAATAACAAATAAATGGAGAAAGGAAAAATTCTTCCTTACAATTCCAATTAATAATTACAGAAAAAATAAGAAAAGTATAAAATCACCATTTGATAAGCACAACAATAATTGTTTCAGGCCAAGACTTCTAATGATGATAAAATTAACAGGTGAGGAGTAGGATATTTACATAGTCTCAAAGAATCTCCCCACAGGATACTCATAAATTTAGAAAGGGGAAATAGTATTAACAATGGAACAACCAGGCAGACACTTCCTGAATCAAGTAGTCAATAGTCCTGAGACATATCAAAGTCATGTGCCTGATGATATGATATGCTAGGAAGTACACATCACCCTCTGGTATTCTACTGAGGGACCTTTTTTTTTTTTTTTTTTTTTTTTTTTTTTTTTACTATGGGTGATGAGATTATTTATTTTAATTTTTGTTGCACTTTTCTATAATGTCCAAGTTTTCAAAATTGAGTTTTAGTTTTGAAGCTGGGGAAGTAGGGGAGCAGGACTCATGAGCTTTCTATTTTTTTTTGTTGTTTTTTTTTTGAGCGGGCATCTCTCATATTTATTGATCAAATGGTTGTTAACAACAATAAAATTCTATATAGGGGGGTCAATGCTCAATGCACAATCATTAATCCATCTCAAGCCTAATTCTTGTCAGTCTCCAATCTTCTGGAGCATAACGAACAAGTTCTTACATGGTGAACGAATTCTTACATGGTGAACAGTACAAGGGCAGTCATCACAGAAACTTTCGGTTTTGATCACGCATTATGAACTATAAACAATCAGGTCAAATATGAATATTCGTTTGATTTTTATACTTGATTTATATGTGGATCCCACATTTCTCCAATATTATTATTATTTTTATTTTTAATAAAATGCTGAAGTGGTAGGTAGATGCAAGATAAAGGTAGAAAACATAGTTTAGTGCTGTAAGAGGGCAAATGTAGATGATCAGGTGTGTGCCTATGGACCAAGTATTAATCCAAGCTAGACAAGGGCAGCAAAACATCCACAGATGCAGAAGATTTCTCTCAAAACGGGGGGGGGGGGTGAGGTTCTGAGCCTCACCTCTGTTGATCCCCAATTTCTCACCTGATGGCCCCCCTGCGACTGTGCCTGTCTTAGGTTGTTCCTCCCTTGAGGAATCTTACCCATCACTACTGAGGGACATTTTGCAAACTAACTGGCCAGCACTCTTAAAAAGCATCAAGGTCATGAAAGGCAAAGATCCAGAACTGTTCCAGATTAACAAAGATGAAGAACATACAGTGACTTAAGTACAGCATATGATCCTGGACTGGATCCTGGTCCAGACACTAGGACATTAGTGGGATAGCTGATGAAATCTGGATAAAGTCTGTAGATTATCAGTGTTAGTTCATAATTATACTGTTGTACATAACCTTCAAAATATTTGAAGCAATAATTAACAGAACTGAAGGGAGAAATAAACAGTTATCGAATAACAGAGACTTCAATAGGCTATTCTCAATGGGTAAAATGACCAGACAGAAGGAAAGAGGAACTGAAGAACAAAATAAATCAACTAGACAGACATACGCAGAACATCTACCCAACACCAACATCAAGTAGTGCACATGGGACACTCTCCAGGATAGACCACGTGTTAGGCCATAAATTAAAAGCCTCAAAAGATATTAAAATGGAGCATATGGGAAATCTGACCCTTATGCATAATTTTACTGTGAACCTAAGATTGTTCTAAAAAATAAAAAGTCTACACTAAAAAAGAGAGATCCTACAAAGTATCTTCTCTGACCACAACAGGATAAAGTTAGAAAACACTAACAAAAGAAAAACTAGAAAATTCACAAATTGTGGTAATTAAACAACATACTCAAACAACCAATAGGTCAAGGAAGAAATCACAAGAAAAATCAGAAAATATGAATGAAAGAGATGAAAATGAAAACAACATATCAAAACTTATTTGACACAACAAAAGCATGGTTAAGAGTAAAATGTATAGCTATAAAGACTTCCATTAGAAAAGAAGATCTCAAGTCAACAACCTAGCTTCAGAACTTAGAAAATTAGAAAAAGAACAAACTGAAGCCAAAGCTAGCAGAAGGAATTAAGCATCAGAGCAGAGATACGGAATTCAAAAATTAGAGAAAAATCAGTACATGAAAAATTGGTTCTTCAAATAGATTAACAAAATTAAACCATTAGATAGACTAAGAAAAAAAAACATTCAGAATTAAAAATAAAAGTGGGGCCATTTACTACCAATTCCACAGAGATAAAAGACATGAATAACTGTACGCCAACAAATTGGATAACCCAGATGAAATGTACAAATTCCTAGAAACACAAAACCTACCAGGACTGAATCCCATAGAATCAGAAAATCTGAATAGATCCATAACTAGTAAGATTGGATCAGTAACAAAAAACATCCTTCCTGAACAACTGATGGATCAAAGAAGATATTAAAAGGAAACAAAAAATCTTGAGACAAACAAAAATGCAAACACAACATACCAAAACTTATGGGATGCAGCAAAAGCAGTTCTAAGAGGAAAGTTTATAGCAATACCTACATTAAGAAGAAAGATTGCAAATAAACAAGCCAACTCTACACCTAAAGGAAATAGAAAAATTATAAACTGAACCCTAAGTTTAGATCATAAAGATTAAAGCAGAAATAAATGAAACAGAGAACAGGAAAACAGTAGAAAAACTTAACCAAACTAAAGGTTGGTCCTTTGAAAAGAAACAAAATTAACATACCCTTAGCTAGACTAACCAAGGGAAAAAGGGAAAGGAGCCAAATCAGCACAAATATAAGTATGAAAGAAAACATTACAACTGACACTACAGAAACACAAAAGATCATAAGAGGCTGCTAAAAACAACTGTTCACCAACAAACTTCATAACCTAGAATGGAAAAATATTTAGAAACACACAAACTAAAATTTGAAGAAACAGAAAGTCCGAATAAATCAATTACTAGAAAGGAGATGGAATCAGCAATCAAAAATTTCCCAACAAAGAAAACTCCAGAACCAGATGGCTTCACTGGTGAGTTTTACCAAACATTTAAAGAAGAATTAATGCCAATCCTCAGTCTTCCAAAGAATTGAAGATGGGGGGAACACTCCTAAACTCATTTTACAAAGCCAGCATTACCCTAACCAAAGCCAGGAAAGAAAACTATCTGAGAAAAAGAAAACCAAAACTACAGACCAATATTCCTGGATGAAGATAGATGCAAAAATTCCCAAAATACTAGCAAACTTAATTCAGTAGCACATTAAAATAATCATTTTCCATAATCAAGCAGGATTTATACCAGGGATGCAAGGATGGTTCAATATCCCAAAATCAATGTGATACAGCACAATAAAAAGAATGAAAGAATAGTGTCACATGTCCATCTCAATAGATACAGAAAAAGCATTATGACAAAATTCAATGTCAGCTCATGACAAAAAATCTTAACAAATTAAGTATAGAAGGAATGTTCCTCAATATATAAAGGCCATTTATAGTAAGTCCACAAGTAACATCATACTCAATGGTGAAGGGGTGAAAGCTTTTCCTCTAAGATCACGACAAGGATGACCACTCTCACCACCCCTATTCAACATAGTAGAAGTACTTACCAGAGCAATCAAGCAAGAAAAATAAAAGGCGTCCAAATCAGAAATAAAGAAGTAAAACTGTTTCTACTTGCAGATGACATGATTTTATGTACAGAAAATCCTAAGACTCCCAACAAAAAAACTGTTAGATCGACTCAATGAATTCAGTAAAGTTGCAGGATACAAAATTAACATACAAAAATCAGTAGTGCTTCTATACACTAACAATGATTATCTGAAAAAGAAATAAAGAAAACAATCCTACTTACAATAGTATCAAAAATAATAAAATACTTAGGAATAAACAAATGGGGAGGTAAAAGAGCTCTACTATGAAAGCTACAAGACACTGATGTACAAAATCAAAGACAAAAACAAATGGAAAATGATGGACAGTGACTGCATTGGGGTATGGGTGGGGACTTGATAATACGGGTAAATGTAGTAACCACATTGTTTTTTCATGTGAAACCTTCATAAGAGTGGATATCAATCATACCTTAATAAAAAAAAAAGTATGCAAAAAAAAAATGGAAAAGTAGTCCAGGTTCAAGATGTGAAAGAATACTGTTAAAATGTCAAAACTACCAAAATCCATCTATAGATTCAATGCAATCCCTATCAAGATTCCAATGGCATTTTCTCAACAAAATACTAGCAAACTGAATTCAGCAGCATACTAAAGGGATCATACACTATAATCAATTGATTTTTCCTGAATTCAAATATAGTTCAACATATCAAAATCAATCAATGTAATACACATTAACAGAATGCAGGGGGGAAAAAAACACAATAATTTCACCTGATGCTGAAAAAAGCATTTGACATGATAAAAACTCAAAATCTAGAAGTAGAAGGAAACCATCTCAACATAATAAAAACCATTTATGACAAACCCACAGGTAACATCATACTCAATGGTGAAAGACCAAAAACTTCCTTTAAGATCAGGAACAGGACAAAGAAGCTCACTTTTGTTACTTCTATCATTATAGTACTGGAAGATCTAGCCAGTTAGACAAGAAAAAGAAATAAAGGCATCCAAATTGGAAAGGACGAGGCAAAATTTTATGTTTGCAGACGATATGATCTTCTATGTAGAAAGCCTAAGGATTCCACAAAAACAAACCCTGTTAGAAATAATAAATGAATCCAGCAAAGTAACAGACTACAAAATCAACAGTCAGTTGGACTTCTATATACTAACAATAAATAATCCAAGAAAGAAATCAGGAAAACAGTTCCCTTTATAATAGCATCAAAAAAAATCAGGAATTAACAAAGGAAAGATGAGTACAATGAAAACTACAGAACACTGCTGAAAGAAATTAAAGAAGGCATAAATAAATAAAAAGATATCTCATGTTCATGGATTGGAAGACTTAATAATGTTAAGATGTCTATAATACCCGAAGTGATCTATAAATTCAATGCAATCCCTGTCAAAATCCCAATGGCATTTTTTATAAAAGTAGAAAAAAATCAATTCATATGGAATCTCAAGGGACCCTGCATAGACAAAACAATATTGAAAAGAATAAAGTTGCGAGACTCACACACGCCAATTTAAAAACTTATGACAAAGCCACAGTCATCACAACAGTGCAGTACTGGTATAAAAACAGACATACAGACCAATGAAAGAGAGACCCAGATGGTTAAATAGTTTTCGACAAGGATGCCAAAACCATTCAATGGGGAAAGGATAGTCCTTTCAACAAATGGTGCTGCAGAAAACTGGATACTGACATGCAAAAGAATGGAGCTGGATCCTTCCTTAATACGATACATAAAAATTAGTTAAAAATGGATCAAAAATCTAAACATAACTAAAATTATAAAACCCTTAGAAGAAAACTTGGGGAAAAGCTTCATGACTTTGGAATTGGCAGTAATTTCTTGGATATGCCACTAAAGTCACAAGAATAAAAAAGACAAATTGATCAAAATTAAAAACATCTGAGCTTCAAAGAACACAATCAACAGTAAAAAGGCAACCCACTGAATAAGAGAAAATATTTGCAAACCACATCTCTGTTAAGAGATTAATATCCAGAATATATATAGAGAACTTCTAACATGCAACAACAAAAAACAACCACTCTTTCCAACAATGGGCAAAGGAATTCAACTGACATTTTTCTAAAAAACATATACAAATGGCCAAAAACACATAAAAAGATGCTCCCCATTATCAGTCAGTAAGGAAATGCAAATCAAAGCCACAATGAGATACCACTTCACACCAATTAGGATGGCTATTAAAGAACCCAAAAGCAGAAAATAACAAGTTTTGGTGTGGATGTAGAGATATGGGAATTATTATGTACTGTTTGTAGGAATGTAAAATGGTGCAGTTGCCATGTAAAATACTATAGTCATTCTTTAAAAAGTTAATAGAATTGCCAAATAATTCAGCAATTCTACCTCAGAGTATATACCCCTAAAAAACTTAAGAGTCTTGAAGAGAGATTTGCACACACATGTTCAATGCAGCATTTTCACAAGAGCCAAAAGGTTGAAGGAACCTAAGTGTTCATTAATGGATAAGCAAAATATGGTAAATACTTACAATGGAATATTATTCAGCCTTAACTGACATATGCTCCAACAAGCATGAATCTTGAAAGCCAGTCACAAAAAGACAAATAGTGTATGTTGTCACTTACATGAGGTGCCTACCTAAGGTCGCCAAATTCATAGAAAGAGAAAGTAGAATGATGACTGACGGGCAGGGGGAAAGGGCAATGGAGAGTTGCTGGTTAATGGTAGAGTTTCAGTTTTGCAGGATGAAAAGAGTTTTAGAGACTGGATGCACAATGTGAATGTACTTAACACTGAAGAGACCTGACTAAAGAGTCTGGGCATAAGCTACTCCATTTTTTAATGACTTTGTTTTGTGAGAAACAGGTCACGCCCACTCTGCACACGGCCCACTCTGCGCATGGCCCATTTTGTGCACAGCCCACTCTGCTCACGGCCTGCTTTACACATGGCCTGCTCTGTGCACGGCCCGTTTTCTGCACGGCCCGCTTTGCGCACGGCCCGCTCTGCGCCCGGCCTGCTTTACGCATGGCTTGCTCTGCACACGGCCCGCTCTGTGCACAGCCCACTCTGCACACGGCCTCATTCCTGTGTATAAAAGAAGAATGAACTTGTACTTTCGGGTCTCTACCTGCATGTGTGAGACCCCAGCATGCTGGCTACCCAATAAAAGCTCTTGCTTTTGCATCCACGTGTCTCCCGGTTATTTGGAGGTCGATTACATGGAGCCAACATTTGGGGTTATTTGGAGGTCGATTACACAGACCCAACATTTGGGGGCTTGTCCGGGATTGTGCTCTCATAACCGGTGACCATGTGGAGCGTGCAGGTAAGTGTGAGTGTGACTGCAGTGTTTGATTGCCTGTTTATGTGCTGTGTGTCCTTGTATTTGTGCCGTTTGTCGATGGAAACCTGATCTGGCGGTCCAGGGACTAGGTGGAGGCACTATTTTTCCCTGCACCTTGGTGAGCACAGAGACATCCCTCACTCACTTCTGTTTTTTGGACTTTATTTTTCAGTCTGGTGGGAGGAGGGAGGTCACTCCCTTTTATGGGAGAGGCCGTCCTCCCACACCTGGTTTCTGTTTCTTTTTGGAGAGTGTGATGGAGCCCTTTTACAGGAGAGGCCGTCCCTCTTCATCTGGTTTCTTTTTGGAAAGAGGTGCCCTTACATCATGTTCTCTGTTTGTATACTCATATTTGTCTGTCTTGTCTTCTTGTTTCTCTTCGGCATGGGCCAGTCGCACTCTACTCCCTTTAATCCCCTGTCTATCTTCATATCTCACTTCAGTGACTTTCGAACCCAGGCTAAAAATCTTGGTGTTGCTGTCAAAAAGGGTAAGCTTTCTATCTTTTGCAGGAACGAATGGCCTAAGTTCAGAGTCGGGTGGCATGAGGAGGGCACATTTGACCTCCCCACCATTTTCAGAGTCAAGGACCTCGTATATAGTCATCCTGGGCACCCTGACCAGGTTCCTTACATCACCACTTCGCAGACTCTAGTGGAAAGTGACCTAAATGGCTGGCTCCCCTTCTTCTGCCTTTAAAGGCAACCCTTGTGGCCACTGCTTCCTCAAAAGCTCCACGCTCCTTTAAGGCACCCCACAAGTCGAATCCCAATCCCTCAGGTTCCTTCAGCCCTATCTCTTTATCCTGTCCTCCCCCCAACAGACCCCCTTTCAGAAGATCCATCCTTTCCCCATCTACAGTCATATGAATCCGCTCCTCTTCCCAATCCTCCTTAACCTTCACCTATGGAAGAGAACCTGACTCAGAAGACCCACCCATGTTGATTAGTCCTCCCCATACTCGCTCTCGAGAATGACGAACTCCCGAGAACACCCCAGGCACGGTGGCCCTACCTTTGTGGGTGGCAGGCCCACTGGGCCCCAATGGCCAACAGTTCTTAATTCATTGGCCTTTCTCTACCAGTGACTTGTATAATTGGAAAATGCAGAATCCCCCTTCTCTGAGAAACCCAGTAAACTTATAGACTTGTTAGATTCAGTCCTTTTTACCCACCAGCCCACCTGGGATGACTGCCATCAGCTTTTACAGGTTCTCTTCACCATTGAAGAAAGAGAGAGTCCTGACTGAAGCCCAGAAACTAGTCCCAGGGGTTTATGGGAGACCAACCACGGATTTAGATATTATAAGCATCAGGTTCCCCTCAAGTAGGCCCGGCTGGGACTTCAATGTGGATGAAGGTAAGGAGAGGCTCACTGTCTACTGCCAGATTTTGATGGGGGGTCTCCGGGTGGCAGCACGCCATCCCACCAATTTGTCTAAAGTAAGTCAGGTGAAACAGGAGCCCACAGAATCTCCTGGAGCTTTCCTTGAGAGACTGCTGGAAGCCTACAGGACCTATACTACCCTGGACCCAGAAGCTCCTCAAAACCGGTCTGCGGTAAGTTTGGCCTCTGTCAATCAATCGGCCCCAGACATCAGATGGAAGTTACAAAGATTAGAAGGTTTTGAGGGAAAAAGGCTAGCCGAACTTTGGCAGTGGCTGAGAAAGTGTTCAATAACCGAGACACCCCAGAAGAGAGACAGACCCGCGGGTTAGCTAAGATTTTGTTGGGTAATTCGTTAGAAGGTCCTGCTCGGAACCAAGAATTAAAAAGGCTGACTGAACAACGGGGCCCTTGAGATTCCAAAACCTCTCCCAAGGGCCGGAACCCACTGCAAAAAGACCAGTGTGGCTACTGCAGAGAGAGAGGCCATTGGAAAAATGAATGCCCCAAGAGAGAAGCCAGGGAACAACCCAAGGTCCTCCAGATGGAAGGCTTAGACGACTGAAGGGGGAGGGGGTCTCCCTCCCCGAGCCTTGGGTAACCCTGAATGTGGAGGGGAAGCCAGTGACTTATGGTCAACACTGGAGCAGAATATTCAATTCATAAGAACCCTATGGGGCCCCTTTCTCCCAAACAGTCCTGGGTACAAGGAGCCATAGGATCTAACCGATATTCATGGACTACCCAAAGATCCATAGACCTAAAATTGGGACAGGTATCCCACTCATCATGGTTATCCCTGAGTGCCCCTACCCACTTCTGGGGAGAGCTTTGCTGTCCAAGGTGGGAGCCCACATCCACTTTGAGGGTGACTCAGTTTCCGTAAATGACCAGAACAGAGCCCTTGTCAGCATTCTTACCTTATCGCTTAATGATGAACATAGACTTTACCCTAACCTGAGAAGAGAAAAAGACAACTATGAGCTCCTCCATAAGTGGCTAAAAGAGATCCCAGAAGTATGGGCCGAGACAGGAGGCACTGGATGGGCAAAGCATTGGGCACTGATAGTGGTCCAACTAAAGGCCACTGCCACTCCTGTCCATGTGCGGCAGTACCCGATCCCCCAAGAAACAAAGATGGGCATTGCCCTTCATATTCGACACCTGCGACAGGCAGGAATTCTAGTCCCATGCCAGTCGCCTTGGAACACCCCTCTACTGCCTATTAAGAAACCAGGGACAAATGACTTCCATCCAGTACAGGACTTGCGAGAAATTAATAAATGGGTGGAGGACATCCACCCCACAGTCCCCAACCCTTACACCCTTTTGAGCTCTCTGCCACCTGACAGGGTCGTATACACTGTCCTAGACCTATAGGACGCTTTCTTCAGCTTACCACTAGCTGCCTCGAGTCAACCGCTGTTTGCTTTTGAATGGAGAGACCCGGAGGACGGATTGAATGGTCAACTGACCTGGACCAGGTTGCCTCAGGGATTCAAGAACTCACCGACCATCTTCGACGAGGCCCTCCATGAAGATCTGAGTGAGTACTGGTGTTTCCACCCAGAGGTGAGCCTGCTTCAATATGTAGATGATTTACTCATAGCTGCCCGGACAGAAATAGAATGTCAGGCAGCCACTAAAGATTTACTTATGACACTGGGAAAACAAGGGTACCGAGCGTCTGCTAAAAAAGCTCAACTCTGTTTAGAAGAAGTCACCTACTTGGGATATAAACTCAAGGGGGTACACCGATGGCTATCCCAGGCCAGAAAAGAGACTATTTTCCAGCTACCAAGGCCAGACTGTAGACAGGCTGTCAGGGAGTTCTTGGGGACAGCAGGGTTCTACCACCTCTGGATTCCTGGCTTTGCTGAACTAGCTAAGCCCTTATATGAAGCCACCCAAGGACAGGCGTCCTTTGCGTGGACACCTGAGATGGAAGAAGCTTTTGTCAAAATCAGAGAGGCTCTCCTGCAGGCCCCAGCCCTAGCCCTCCCAAGATGTCTCCAAGCCCTTCCACTTGTATGTAGATGAACAGAGGGGAGTGGCAAAAGGAGTTCTCACCCAGAAGCTAGGCCCCTGGGTGAGACCAGTGGCTTATCTATCAAAGAAATTAATCCCAGTGGCCAGCAGATGGCCACCATATCTCCGCATCACAGCCACCACTGCACTTCTTGTTAAAGATGCAGACAAGTTGATGCTGGTCCAGACTCTTGTGGTCAAGACACCCCACGCCATCGAGGGAGTTTTAAAATGCCCTCCCGACCGAAGGCTGTCAAATTTGCGTGTCACCCACTATCAAGTTTTGCTCCTTAATCCGCCTTGTATCCGCTTTGCTGCTAGCAAAGCATTAAATCCAGCCACCTTGCTATCAGATCCAAATCTAGATTCACCCTCGCATGAGTGCAAGGAGATCCTCAGCCACCTACAAAGACCACACCCCTATCTGGGAGATGTTCCCTTGTTGGATCCTGATACTACTTGGTTCACGGATGGAAGCAGCTTCATCAAAGATGGGGTAAGATATGCAGGGGCAGCAGTGACTACAGAGACCAAAGTCATATGGGCATCCCCCCTACACTCAGGAACATCAGCTCGGGAAGCAGAACTGATAGCCCTCACCAAAGCTCTTCAATTGGCAAAAGGTAAGCGGCTAAACATATATACTGACAGCAGGTATGCCTTTGCCACAGCCCACGTACACGGGGCCATTTACAAAGAAAGAGGATTATTAACAGCTGAAGGAAAAACTATCAAAAACAAGCAAGAGATCCTAGACTTGCTACAGGCCATTTGGCTTCCCCAGGCGATTGCTATCATACATTGTCCCAGGCACCAAAAAGGTGAAGGGCAAGTGGCCCAAAGAAATAATAAAGCAGACTTGGCAGCCAAGGAAGCCACCCTAGCAGAGGCACCCAAGGCTCTGGTAGCAGCTAACCGCCCCCCACCAACTGCTATTTCTCCCACCTTACCGGAAGTACCAGAGTACACTCAGAAAGATCTGTCTGAGTTCCAGAAGCAGGGACCACATTATGCTCATGAAGATGGACAATGGTATTGGGACCCAAAAGGGGACTACATTCTACCCTCCCTCCTAGCTGCCCAACTAGTCTCACACATTCATCAGGTCACACACCTGGGAGAGCGTAAAATGACAGAACTGCTCCGGACCTCCCATCTCTGGGTCCATGGCCTCTGATTATTAGTCAATCAGGTAGTCTCTCAATGTAAAGTTTGCCAGTTGGTCAATGCAAAGAGAGGAACAACCAAAAAGGGGGTCCGAGAAAGAAGTACAAGACCTGGAGCCTATTGAGAAGTACACTTTACCAAGGTCAAACCAGGAAAATATAGTTACAAGTATTTGCTAGTATTTGTAGATAGCTTTTCCAGATGGGTTGAAGCCTTTCTTTCCAACCAAAAGAGAAACTGCTGTAGTAGTTGCCAAGAAATTCCTGGAAGACATTATTCCAAGGTATGGCCTTCCTGCTTTTACTGGGTCAGACAACGGACCAGCTTTTGTCTCTCAGGTAACACAAGGGCTGAGTCATATATTGGGGACTAATTGGAAGCTACACTGTGCATATCATCCCCAAAACTCAGGTCAAGTAGAAAGGATGAATCAGACCATTAAGGAGACTTTAACCAAATTAACCCTAGAAACTGGCGGTGACTGGGTGACTCCCCTCCCCTTCCTTCTGTTCAAGATCAGGAACACTCCCTATAGACTAGGCATGACCCCATTTGAAATTCTATTTGGCAGGCCTCCCCCAATTCTTCCCAACTTGCAAGCTGATCTGTTAGCTGAGCAAAAGATAAAAACTTTCTCTCCTCCCTACAAGCTTTGTTTCAGGTCCAAGAAGCCTTATGTTAGAACTTAGAGGTGGTGGACTACAAGCCTCCCCCGGAGCCCCACAATTTCCAACCTGGAGACTTGGTACTGATCAAAAGGCATCAAAAAGAAACCTTAGAGCCGCATTGGAAAGGACCTCACACAGTCATCCTAGCAACTCCCACAGCGATCAAAGTTGACGGGATAGCAGCATGGATCCATCACACTCAGGTCAAGGCCGCTCCTAGAGATCAAGAGTCTACATGGACAATTCGAGCCCATCCGACTGACCCTCTGAGAGTAAAAATTACCCGACATGTGGCCACTTCTAGTTCTCCAGGCTTTAACCCTGAAACTAATGGTGGCAGCAGTGGCCAGAAGTCCCCACTTCCCAAGGAGACTTGAGTGGATCATCATCAAATCCGAGACTGGAGACATTATCAAGTCTACAGAACAAGAAGGACACCCTAAGTCATGGTCCCCCGATCTGTGCTTCGATGTTTGTAAGTAGTTTGGGACAAACTGGGGCTTAAGAGGGGACCCCAAGTACCCACGCCCAACCCAAGGAATAGGGTGTAGGACCCCAGGGTACCAAGACGTGACACATCAACACAATTTCTATGTATGTCCCAGACACAGCTGAAGTCAATCTCAGCAGGCTACATGTGGGGGCCCAGAACACTTCTTCTGTGCTGTCTGAGGCTGTGAGTCTACAGGAAAGATAGATTGGAAACCCTCTGTACAAGGTGATTGGATACAAGTTAGCCAATCTAAGGGGCCTACCTGCTGGAGTAACCCAGACTGTAACCTGATCCGCATTCACTTCACCTCCATAGGAAAAACTAAGTGGGAAGAATGGAAATCAGGGGGGATGTGGGGCCTTCGCTTTTATGCAGAGGGAGCAGACCCCAGAGCTCTTTTAACAATTATGCTCCGGGAGGCCCACTCTTAAATAAACCACCACTCATTTGGGGACCAAACCCAGTGCCTCCTCCTCCACTCCCAGAGGAACTTCAGAAATCTACTGCAGGACCTACCTACCCTTCGCCTAGGACATATCCAAGGTCAGATTCAAAGCTACACCACTTACCCTTCTCTCTGTCCCTAACTGGACCCAGTCTCTTCTGCCTAGTAGAGGCCACTTGTCAGGTATTAAATATCTCCAAACCAGAAGTAACCCAATCCTGCTGGCTTTGCCTAGACTCTAGACCCCCTTTCTATGATAGCATTGCTCTACCAGCCAATTTCTCTACTGAGACTGACTCCTCCAAATGCCGATGGTCCCAAGAGAATTTTGAGTGTGCCCCTAGAGTTACCCTACAGGCCCTCACAGGGACTTTGTGTTGCCACCAACCAACTGCCTCCTTACCCTCACTTATGTAGCCAGACCCTAAATGTTAATTCCGAGATCCAATCATACCTAGTAGCCCCTCCCAACATTTAGTGGGCCTGTAAAATGGGAATAACTGCTTGTATCCATGCTGACACCCTTAGAACTCATGATGATGTCTGCATTCTCGTGCAACTCATCCCCCGGATAGTAGTGCATGGTGAAAAAGAAATAATTGATAGCTATTCCCTAAGTCAAAGGAGTCTAAGCAGGCAAAAACGAGAAATTATTTCCACCATAGTAGTCTCTGCCATTTTGGGGGCTGGGCTGGCCGGTGCTGGTACAGGCATAGCATCTCTAGTCCTCCAAGATAAATATTACAAAGCCCTCAATGATGCTATTGACCACAATTTCCGAACAGTAGAACTTACTCTAGCCTGGCTAGAAGAGTCTTTGTCCTCCCTAGCAGAGGTTGTACTACAAAACTGAAGAGGACTTGACTTACTGCTCTTGCAACAAGGAGGACTATGTATAGCCTTAGGAGAACAGTGCTGCTTCTATACCAATCACTCAGGTGTTATTCAAAATTCTTTGACTGAACTAAAAACTAGAATTCAAAACCAGCAGAGAAATAGAGCAGCCACCCAAAACTGGTATGAAAGCCTTTTCAGTTGGTCCCCTTGGCTAACAACTTTATTTTCAGCAGTAGCAGGCCCCCTCTTACTTCTGATACTAGTTCTTACATGTAGCCCCTGCCTCATCAATGCCCTCCTCAAATCTGTACAGAAACGATCTCCACCATCCAACTCATGGCCCTTAGATCTCAGTACAGGCCCTCGAATAAGGAAGACCCTATTCCGTTACTTCAAAGATTTGAAATAGAACAAAACTCAAGGGGGGAATGAAGAGTCCTGACTAAAGAGTCTGGACATAAGCTACTCCATTTTTTTTAATGACTTCGTTTTGTGAGAAACAGGTCATGCCCACTCTGCGCATGACCCATTTTGCGCACGGCCCGCTCTGCGCACGGCCCGCTTTACACACCACCTGCTCTGCGCATGGCCCGCTCTGCGCACAGCCTCATTCCTGTTTATAAAAGAAGAATGAACTTGTACTTTGGGGTCTCCACCTGCGTGTGCGAGACCCCAGCATGCTGGCTACCCAATAAATGCTCTTGCTTTTGCATCCACGCATCTCCCAGTTATTCGGAGGTTGATTACACAGACCCAACAGACACTACTGAATTATACACTTAAAAATGGTTAAGACAGTAAATATTGTTATGTATATTTATCACAATCTTTTACACAAGTAAAAAAATTATGATTTAGATATCTGCTATTTAAAATGGTCTTTCCTCCACTCAATATTGGTCCCAAAAAGAAAAGACCATGTTTCAATGCAATGAATGGACACATTATAGACACCTTCCTATGGTTGTATATTTTTCATATTAAGTCCCAGAATTTACCTCATCCCAAAACACTATCACACACAGAAGTCTACATTCCTAAAGTAAATTCTTCAACAAAGTTCTTTTAACCAAGTCACTACAATAAAAAGACAAAATGTTAACAGTACACCACTGACTGTTACTAGGTCTAGATGATTATGTCATAATAAATGCAGATAAGGAGCATGCCTTCTGCACAGCTTTACCACCTATGTCATGTTAGGAAAGAGTATAAAACCTAAATGTGATTTATTCCCACTAGGATGTTTAGACACTTTAACAGTAAGGTATTAACAAAGGGCCACATGGTGGAAGCTGTTCGGGCTGAGAGTGGGGGTGGGGGAATTGATAAGGGCCTAGCGATACCTGTTTGAGTTTTTTAAACCTACCAATAAAATTAAGACAAATGTAAAGGAAAGATATAATTGGCTTAGGCGATGTCCAGGAAAGAATGTGAACCCTGTAGTACTCAGCCAATGAGAAACTAGGGGAGGGACTCACATACTAGGAGATAAATTATTGGCGCCAAACTCCCCAGGTGTGCCTGCCCACCAGACACCCAATCTTGCAAGACCGTCACTAAAGCCTAGCTCCGCTGTTCTCTTTGTCTTTGTGTCCACTTACTGAATTTGGACCAGTGTGTTTCTTACATGTCAGGTGGCACATTATTAAGCATAAAACTGCCTACAACATACTTAAACCATATCTTTATTTTCTTAACAGCTTCACTCAGGTATCACATACCATTAAATTCACCCTTCTAAAGTATATAATTCAGTGGTTTTCAGTATATTCACAGAGTTAGATATTCATTACCAATTCCAAAGCAATTTTGTCACCCTGAACAGACAGCCCCATACCCATAAGAGTCACTACTCATTCCCCTTTCCTTCCCACACTTTGAAAACAACTAATGTACTTTCTGTCCCTGTGGATTTGCCTGCTCTGGACATTTCATATAAATTCACATATAACATATGGCCTTTTGCATAAGTTCCTTTTACTCAGCACAATATTTCTGACTTTCATCCATGCTGGGGTGTGCATCTGTACTTCTTTCCTTTCGGGGGCTGGACAAATACTCCATTATGTAGATATACCACATTTTCTTCATTCATGAGTTGAATATTTGTGCTGTCTCTACACTTTTTCTATTATGAATAAAACTGCTTTATTACTAATACTGCTAGACACACTTGTGTACATGTGTTTGTAAGTTTTCAATTCTCTTGGTGGGAAACTGTTGGGTCACATGGTAATTCTATGTTTAACTTTTGAGAAACTACCAAACTGTTTTTCATAGCAAGCTGCATTATTTTACATTCCCACCAGCTATGCAAAAAAGTTCTAATTTCTTCATATCCTCAACACTCATTACTGCCTGTTTTTTCTGTTAAAGCAATGTTAGCAGGTGTGAAGTGGTATCTCACTGTGGTTTTGATGTGCATCAACAAGTGATGCTGAGCTTCTTTTCATGTGCTTCCTGGCCATTTGTACACCTCCATTAGGGAAATATCTATTCAAATCCTTCGCCTGCTCTTGGTTGGGCTGTCTTTGTATCCTGGAGTTACAGTTCTTTATATACTCTAGATACAAATCTCATCAGATATGATTTGCAAATATCTTCTCCTAATATGTGGATTGTTATTTCACTTTCTTGATGGTGTTCTTTGAAGCACAAAGATTTTTTATTTTGACATAATCTAATTTACCTACTTTTTCTTTTGTTACTTACACTTGTGGTGTCATGCCTACAAAAATCATGTATTTTTTAATATTAATCTGTATGTCAACAAGAGTGGATTGGAGAAGAAATGGTGTAAAATTAAGAACCAAAGTAAAGAAACAACTGAAGACTCAAATCCAGAGTCAATTTTCTTGTGAACAAAATCATAAACATAAGAAATGCACATAATACAGTACAGACTAGTAAATACAATTGCGATCAATGTGCTCATATTAATCAGTCAAAAGTAAAAGCCCCTCAGGAAAATGAACAAGTAAATAATTTCCAATCATCACATTAAGGTAAAATTTAGTTGCTTTAAGGTTTCTATTAGAAAATTTCTATTAGGAAATTTTATACAATAAAATAGTCAGAAGCATAACTTTCTTATTTAAATGAAAACACTAACCTGCTAAGTAATTCCAGCCCAGCAGAGTACTTTGGCAAATGTGGAACTGTCCTGCCAAAGGAAACACTTATTAAAATTTTTTCTAATTTAGGCCAACTAAAAAAATTACAAACAAGAATTCTGACACTGTCACAATTATGACTAAATGATAATTATATAAACTTTTAGAGAAATGTATAGTTTCATTTCAAAGTTAAAATCCTTTAATATACTATCATCCATCACTTGGCCCTGTATTTTTAGCACATAATACAATGAACACTTTAATGTTAAACAATAAGAATTTTTTTAAAAGCTCATCATCTCTAAGTTGACAGTGAAACTTGATCACATGATATGGTTTACTTGATTAAAAAATATGAAAAAATTAACAACTATTACTGGTACTTTCATATAAAACAGGTAACACAGCTGAAGAGGCTCACTTGTCAAGTACTGTTTCCTTGTTAATTTGCTTCTCAATAATGCAGGGCTTTTACTTTGTTCTTAATACACAAAGAAAAATGATTAGTTGAGATCAACAATAGCCACTGTTATAGAATAAAACAATTAACATTTCACCTTTTCAACCATTTTACAATTTTATCAGAAAATTTTCCAGTATTACAAATTTAGAATCTATAAATTGTTTTGTAGTTGGATTCAATCAACAGATGAAACTCCACCAAAATAACTGTTATGACTACAACCAAAAAGTGTATGAAATTTAAGTCGTAATAAATTAAATCTTAGCACAAGCTTACCTTGGTTTATTTTTAGCTTCTTTTGACTTGTCACTTAAAGTCTTCAGCCTATAATTTAATATGTATAAAAGATATTATTTTTAAAGCTTAAGAGTTTTTTCAACCATAAATGTCATGGCTTTAAAATTATAGGCTGGATAAGATTTTTTTTAAAGCAAGAATTAAGCACCTCTCCAGACAACAAATATTTTTTAGAGCTTACCGTATGTCAGACACCACAAATGGAAAAGTCATACACCTTTATATTTTTTATTGTCCCAAATCCTTTTTATAAACAATTCCCAAATGTGACCAGAATAGAGAAATCCCATTTACCTGGCATCATTAGAAAAATGGTCCACATAGGTGAACTTCATAGGTAACAAAAATATCTAAGAACGATATTTTAAATAGATGCTCTGCCAGGAACTCAAACTCTTTAACTATACACATTTTGTGATATTTTATCTGTTGATAAAAAGCTTTCTAAAATATGTTACAAATCTTTTCACTGAAGACTTGGTATATTCTTATTTTTTCAATAAAAAATAAGAATATACCAGTTTCAGGTGTAAAACAGAAATTTGGCATTTATACTCATTACAAAACATTCACCACAGTAACTGCAGTTACCATCTGTCACCATACAAAGTTAGTATTATTGACATATACTCCATGCTGTACCTTTCAATCCGAGACTTAACTTTAGAACCGGAAGTTTGTACCTCTGTATTCCTTATATCTATTTCACCTGTCCCCACTCCTCTTCCCTCTGGCAACCACCAGTTTGGTCTGTTTTTAAGAGTCGGTTTCTGGGTCTTTGTTTGACGTTTAGATTCCACATTTAAGTGACTTCATATGGTATTCGTCTTTCTCTGTCTGGCTTATTTCACTTAGCGTAATACCCTCTCAGTCCATCCATGCTGTCACAAATGGCAAGATTTCACTCTTTTTTGTGGCTGAGTTAATATTTCATTGTGTGTATGTACTACTTCTTTATCCATTCGTCTTTCTATGGACACAGAGGTGCACATATCTTTTCAAATTAGTGGTTTTGCTTCTTTGAGTTGCTGGATCATACAGCTCTGTTTTTAATTTTTTTGAGGAACTTCAATACTGCTTTCCATTAGCGCTGCACCAGCTTACATTCCCTAACAGTCTCTAAGCACTCCCTTTTCTCTACATCTTTACTAATACCTGTTAATGGTTGGAGGACTCAGTATATCCTGTTTAACATTTTTGTTTAACTCTGGGATATTATTATGAACACCACTGGCTACATTTTGTGGCAAAACAGTCCTCTGCTCCCATGTTTCTGAGCCGGGAATACCTCTTCATTTACCAGCTGAAAGCAATCTAGCGTGATTTTTCAATTTGTTTGGGATCCTGTGTCTGTTTTTTCTAAATTTAAATTTCTCATCTCCACTATTGTTTATCTGGTTATGAGTTATCCTTACTGCTTCTGCTAACTCTAGCAGCCTCCTCCCTTCTATTTTTTTTAAATTATTGGGCTGGAAAAGAGATAGTCTAGGAACACATATATAAAATAAATTAAATAGGCTCTTCTTTCCATAAAATATGAAATTTATAGACTTGTACAATTTATTTTCACTTCACTGGCCCATTTTTACTTTCTTTTGGCTGTGGACTCTATGCCATCTAATGAGGTTGCCAAAAAGTGGGTGCTAAATTATGAGACAATCTCACATAAAATTAGGTACTGCTACACGTGTTCTTAATTTGATTACCTCAACAAATATTCACTTCTAAAACAGTCTCAAACATAGGACATGGCACATACCACTACCTCCTAAAAAGACTTTGTAAAACTAGAAATAAGTGCTCTATTCTTAAGACACTTCACTGTTATCAGCCAGAAATTCTTCTAATGTACAAGCTGACTCTTGTATGAATGCTGCAACCCTGTGTGGTAACACACAGGTAGAATTACACTAGGATAGTCATACACAGCAGTGTGTTACACTCAAAATTATTCTGGTATTTTTAGTGATTTGGGACAATTCCATATAAGTAGGTGTTACAAAGATATTGAAAGGGAACCGGTAAGGTCCTTTTTGGACGACTCATTAAATCATCTAGCAGATCTCTAGGTTGGTATTTCAAATATGTATTTCTGGAATAAACTTTTAATTTCTTAATTGTTAATATATTAAATTTGGGGTTCCTCTCTGCACTGCCACCCCACAAAAAGGAAAAAAAAATTGTCCAGAAGAACAGACGGCAGGACTGTCACAGGGAGCTGAAAATAAACTGTTGGGTCAATAAAAGCTCCCCGTGTGGCTGCTTAACAACCATCTGCTTTAAAAGCTGGTCTTTAATCCAATGTAATGTCTGACACTTATGTGACATGGATTTGAACATACCAACTGTAAAAAGACATTTCTAAGAACCAGGAAACTTTATTACAGACTGATAACTGATAATATCAAAGAATTAGTGTTAATTTTGTTATGACACTGGCATTCCAATTATGTAATGTCTGTGTTTTGGAGATGCATACTGATACATGAGAGATGTCAGACATATTTATATATAAGAGAGACAAAGCAAACGGGCCAATAGTGGAGAACTGCTGAATCTGAATAATGGACATATGGGGTTCACTGTTATTCTATTTTTGTATATATTTAAAACTGTAAAAAACTTAAATAAAAACAATCTTTTGGAGATTTTTATTTTCTCATCACACATTCTCCATATAAATCATCCATGTGCTAAAAAATAACAGAAACTGTTGGAGAAAAAGTATAGCTAGAAGAAAGTGGGAAACCATGAAGAAAGTTAGGGAGAGAAAAAGATTCAGGGTTAAAATAACTATTATTATTACTGTAAATTGAAAAGTGAGGTCAGATATATTTAACAAGCTCCAAAAGCCCCAAAAAGATCCTTTCTGAAATACCCCCTCAACACCCAGAACTCAGCTGCAAATAGCTTACCATTTTAATTTGGGGATAACTCTGCATAAGCTTCTCACAGTGACCTGTGCTGGAAACTTCAACCAGCTAACAGAATCTATTTAATGTCCGACAGTGTCATGACATGCTAAGAAGGAAGTACTGACGTAGGTGTACTATCTCAGTTTCCTCCAACATAAAATAGTAGTATTATGCTGAGCATAATGATTTGCCACAGGAATTTAATATTTCAATATGATTCTGAAGCATTCTGTAAACTACAGAGCTAATTCAAATGAAAAGTATAATAAAATCTATCACCATCAAGAAAGATAAACTATGTACATGGCTGGGTCAAGGTGAAATAGAGTTTCCCAATGCACCAGTGCTTATGAAAAGCTTCCCCACTGCTCCTAATCTCCTTGCTAATAGCACATCCCTGCAGGAAGATCTAAGTGTTGCTATGGGAATACATCAATGTACACTGGAGTGTACACCTGATAATTTTCTACCAAAAGCAATTAATGCACACTTTTGAGTTCAAAGCAATAACCTCAAATTCATCTTAATACTTTGCTGATTTATTTTTAGGTTATTCCCAAGATCTTAATTTGACACCAGCACATTTATTTCTTCAAGCTTTGTAGAAAATACTGAAATGGAGGCATCTTAGTAAGAAATGAAGGTGACTGGCAAAACTGCTAGACACAAATTTCTAAAAGTAGTAAATAAACACAATGACACGTGGAGAACAACAATGACTGATGGACGTTAATCTGCTTTCTCTGACTCAACCACTTGGGATGACCTTGATGGCATTCCACCTGTTTGCACCTCAATTTCCTACTCATTTAACCTTATCAGCTGTTATGAAGGTTGAGGAAGTTTGGTTTAAAATACCACAAATGTATATTAGCATATTTTGTCATTAAGGTTCAATTCCTTTAACCATATTCATGCTAACCATATTCTGACTTTAAATTCTCTTTACAAATACAAATACAATCTTTCCTTTCCCATTAATGTTTACCTGTTTTTCTTTTTTTTTAAACAAGATCAAGGAGACACAAACTCCAAAGCCTGAAAGAGTCACACAAACGCTGCATAGACTCAGGAAAGGGGAAGTTAAGACTCTCTCTATCCTAATTAATCCCCAATACACCATTTCAGTTCTGACCTCGCTCCTCAATATTCCTTAGAACTCCCGGCCGCTTCCTGGATGTTGAGCCGTAAGTTACCTCCCAACAAATTCACTGTCAACTGCTCCTTCTCTCCCAAAACTATTCTTAAATTCTTTTATGTTGGTAAATGACATCATTTTCAAAGATACTCTAATAACATTCTCAATTCCTTCACTTTTTTCACTTCCTCCATTTGCTTATAAATTCAACCGGTGCCCGTCACACCCAAGGCCTCCTTCAGATTTCCACTAGCGTTGCCCTGTCATCTGTCACCTGGCCCACAATTGCAGCCTCCTAAATACTCTCCCTGTCCCCCTTCCCTGGCCATCCCACCACACTGCCTCTCACATTATTCTTCCAGAAATACAGGTAGGCTCATGCCACTGGCCTCCACAAAAACCTTCAAACACTCAGTCAACCTAAAAATAATCTAGAATCACTCTATATAAAGTAGCCATCACCTATCTCTCAACCTGCTCTAGTGTTAGCTCAGTATTTATGACCTACTAGATATCTGCCACCTGCAACTAGAATGAGCACCTAGGCACATGATTTGCTGGCTAGTGTGTTCTCTGCGACATCTCTAGCTCCTAGAATACTGTCACAGAGTAAACACTCAATAAATACTTGGTAAATGAATTTAGTAAAGCACTGAAGAGCCTCTATTATCAATCACTAAACGTCCTGTCCAGCTTCATCTCTAACAACTGCTTCCACCTCTGAAATGCCGTTACCCAAATCTATCACAATCCCTCATTCTTCCAGGACAGTTAGGAAGTCACCTCCTCTTGGAAGCCTTCTGCAAATGTATCTGAATTAATCACTTCCCTCTGGGCTCACACAACACACCACATTTTAAGTTTAACATTCAGTTCCTTCTGCTTTGCTTCACATTGTTGCCAGTCTAGGACATCCAGCAGGCAGAAACCATTTTAGTGAACTCTGTAGCCCCAAAATCTCACCCAATATAAAAACTGCTTAGGAAATAACAGGCACCATTGAGCACATAGCTGCTTAAATCTTTTTTTATATATATAAAATGATAAAAATTTCTATAAGAAAAGGACACTTTGAGTGCTAGCCTGGTGTATGACACTTAGTAGGAACTGTTTATTAGATCAACTGAATGTTGAATATTTCCCTTAGTAAAAAGGTGAGTAATGAAGAGTCAACATTTTAGGCAAAACTTCACTTTACAACACTGTGATCAGGTTATTAGACCCTCTCCTTTGAGGATCTAATACTTCTGATATTTTATAGGAAGGTTTTGATACTTTACAGGAAGGGAGAAGAGAAGCACACTGGGCAGTGGCGGCTTTGAGAGGGAAACACCCACTGTCTAGTTGTAACAGGGAACTACAGGTTTTCTATCCCCACCCACAAGAACGCAGAGCATTACAAACAGGAACACCCTCAGTGACAGGGGGCTGTAAATCTCCAGTGAATCTGGTTTTCAGCTCCCTGAGAGCTCTGCATGCCTGAATACTTCAATCCTGAGGTCTTTGGTCATTCACTGATCAAAAGGTAAAAATCAAAGACCTGAGTGGATTTGAAGTATGTGCTTCAGTACCTCTAAAAGTGTCCCTCAGAGCTCAAGCCAATCCTTGAAAGGTGGATGTTCTATGCAAACTCTCCAAAATGCTCCAAGAATTCCGAGTGAATTAATCATATTTGGACTGAGTGAGAGGAAAAGAGACCCAGAATCAATCCTCTCAGACCCTTTGAGACAGGGACCATGGGTGTAGTCAGAGTAGGGTGAGGGTCTCTGGAAAAAGCAAGGCATACCAACACTCTGTGTTAAACATTAAGAAAGGTCAGAGTCACATTAGCTTTCTAGAGTCATTCTTTAGTGAGATCAGTTTAAGCTCAAAAAGCCAGGAATAACTTGGCCTGGAATGTTTGAATATTCCTCAGATAAAGGAAAGTATCTCAGAATCATACCATTGTAAGATTCACTTTAGCATGCTAAAAGGCCCATGTCTACATGCTGTTTTTCTTCCTTCAGACCTAATCAAGTAATTTGCAACCTGGGCAATTAATAATGGCAAGCAAGCCCAGCCATAAACAACATAGTAAAAGCAATAAAGTTTCCATCTTAGATTGTCTTTTAAACTCTTTAGCAAACAGACAATAACTCAGCCCACCTTGAGGGCAGAGCAGGCAGTCTTGATTGATGATTGATACGCTCCCAGACCAAGAAGATGCTATTCCAGGAAAGAAATCTGCAGTAAATTTCTTATGTTAATTTTTCAGAATTACCTGGAGGACTGATAAGAAGAGACTTAATGTCTCATCAAGGATGAACATTCTAAGATCACTTAACATGTCCACACCCCTAAGCCCTTTATCACATTACAAAAATCCTCAACTGCCTATAAATCCCCTAGACAACTCACAACTAGGACTCTCTTGTTCCCTCCTGACATGAGCCTAGGAGCTGTGTCCTCTCAGTTTGTCTCTAAATAAAAGCCTCTCCCTGGCTCTCCTAACTTGAGTGTTTGCAACTTTGACTCCAAGAACAAGAACACCTGCATCATTTTGGTCTTTGGACCAGTCAGCCACTTATGTACAAAAGTGATATAATTTATATTTCATCTGGATTTTAAAGTTAACTACTATTATGAATAAAAATTTACAAGAAAGGCAAGTCTATGGACAGCCTAGCATCTCCCTGAGGCCACAAGCAATCTCTACATTGCTCTTAACTAGTCTTAGGTTGCCATCTGAGTTTGAATGGTAAAAATTTATTGTGTGTATCAGACATGCTTTAATCACTAATGCAACATTTTCATATGAGACTGATAAAGAATCCTGTTTCCATTTTTTTAAAAAGTAAATTTTCCTATATTTAAGCTCTAGTTACATGAATTCTCAGAAACTGAAAAAAAGCACCAAAGGTCTAAGGAGATGATGCTGCTTTGGGTGACTGAAGAGCAATGTAACACTTGGCGTTTCCAATTACTTTAGAAGCCAGCTGCTCTGGCTTTTTTCAGCGTTGACACCAAGTGTTCTAAAGGAATGCTAGGTTGTTTGGTGGTTTTGGGAGGTGAGGCCATGTTGCTTTAGACATCTGAGTCCTTCAGTGCCTTCATGCAATACACACGTGTACTTTTTTCATCTTTTAACCGCAAGGCAAAATAATTATGTAAAATAGGTTGATCTCAAGCTACATCTGAAAGAGTTTACTAAAATGAGTCAAGTGGATTTTTCCTTGGTAAGAATCATGTAGAAATCTGTGGACCTGACTAAAGTGAACATCAGAGTTTAGAGCCACCAGTCAGCTGGAAGACAGATAATTTCTCTGCCAGGTGACAGGCTAATGGCACATACTGTCTATTATTGTTTTGTTGGCTGAGAGTGACCTGTACAAGTAGGAAGCCAAAAAAGGTCCTAAAAGGTTATCTAACCTCAAACTGGCCCCAACTCTATGGCATCTTCAGGAAGTCACTTTCCAAGGAAGTCAGATCCCCTCAACCACAACCCATTCCCCAACCAAACCCAGGTTATCCAGATCCCCCAGGATGGTTGGGGTACAGAGTCCACATTCCTAGGCAAGTTTAACCTTCTTGAGCAAAGGTCAGGAGGATGAGTTGGGCCCCCAGGCAATCACATGACCTACAAGTTACATTAACTACCAGAAGACGACCTGTATGCCATGAAGGAATTCCCTGAAGTAATGGTAACAGGAATGCACCAGATGGGCTTTTCTACGACTGTTCTCATGCTACAAGATGACTATTGCAGCATTACACTAAAATTTTTCAACACAATAATTTACAATCTGAAAAGGGTTACTTTTTAAATTTAATGGGGAAAAAAAAGGCAAGTATACCATCAATGAATGACCCCGAGAGCATCTACAATTTTCTTAGTAGCACCAAACCAAAACTACCAAAAAGTCCTGAGTTGTGGTAAGTGCTCAACTGTTTGCCAGTTTGCTACTACTTAGAACCCAAAGGGCAAACAATATAAAGTTTTGTCCCACAGATGAAGTTGAAGCTAACATCTTTCTCATGAGAAACTTCAAACAGTACGATAGATGCCCTCATATTCCAAGAATTCTCCAAAAGAATTTGTAAGCCAAAGATGATAACTCCTTTATAAAGGTGACAACCTTTCTAAAGTAATGAAAAAAATTAAAATGAATTAAGCACTAAGTAGTAATAACAGTCATGTTTTGCACGTTAATTTGTTAATCCTCACAAATACTCTATTAGACAGGTGCCATCTTTATCCCCACTGTACAGTCGTGGAAACTGAGGCAGGACAATTGTAGAAACCTACAGAAAAACGACTGCTTAAGTGGCAGAGAGGAGAAACCAGGCATCGTGGAGCTAAGCTAGTTTATGCCTGTGGCTCCCAAACTCTGCTGCACACTGAAACCACCTGGGAAGCTTTAGCACTCCATCCCCAGTCTGATTTAACTGGCATGGGCTGCGTACAGGGCACCAGGATGTTAAAGGTTTGGGAACTACTAGCTCTGCGCTCCTAACCCTAAGTATTAATAGTACTGTCCCTCTTGCCCCAGAGTTCCTGCCCCCGAGGCGTGAAGCCAGGGCAAAGGTAGAGAAAGCCAAAAGGGAAGGGGCGGCGAGCCTTGTCAAGGGTTCCGCGGGCAGGCTGCGGGGCCGACAACCCCGACCTGGGAGGGGCTGCAGGAGCGCCGGGGCCGGGCCGCAGGCGTCTCGGAGGCGCCCGAGGGGACGACGGGGGCGCAGGGCCACCGTCCCGCGGGGCCGAGCGGCAGCAGGGGGCAGGGCAGGCTCGCTCCCCTCACGTGACTCTCCCTCGGGCCGGGAGGGGGTTCCCCGCGGCCCCCCCCCCCGGGCGCTCCCCCGCGCAGCCCGCCAACTCCGCCCGGGGCACGAGAAACAGCCTCCCTGTTAGGGCCGAAGTCACTTCGTGCCGCCAGACCGACACCGGAAATTTCGCTACTTTCCTTGCCGCGGCGGGGACGGGGAGTGCGGCGTGAAGCGGCACCGGCCCGGGGTAAAGGGATGAGAGGTGGCGGCGTCCGGGCGGCCCCGGCTTCCTTTCTGCCCCCGCCACGTACCCACCCGGAGGCGAAATCCTGCTGCACGCTCAGCAGCCGCTCGCGAAGGGTCTCCAGCATCGCTGCCGATGCCGCCGCCGCCACAGCCGCCCAGGGTCCCGCCGGCCCGGTCCTCGCGCCGCGCCGCAGACCCTTCCGCGTCTCCGCCCCCGCCGCGCCCACCCGCGCAGCCGCAGTGGGCCGCGCCGGCTTGGGCTGCGGAAAAGGGGCGGGCCTTCCTTCTGTGTAGCGAACTGTAGCGAAAGCGGGAGGCTCAGGGAAGCTTTCTGCAGCCGAGGCCAGGCCCTCGTTTTTCACTTTAAAGTAGCAGCGGTCTCATGAAAGGATGTTCTGAGTGGCGAGGTTCTTTCTTTGAGTGCAGTCTTTGTTTTTACGGGTTGGAGCAGAGTTGGATAAATTTTGTGCAAAGCGGGCCTTCCTGTAGTAGTCATTTCACGGACTCTGACCAGGATCTGACCCCCTGGCTTTGATCTTGGCTAGTTAACCTATTCTGAGCGGCGACTTGTTCAGTCATTGAATGACAATAATAAACTGTATCCTTACGTTTTGCTTGCTCTTCAACCTACCCCATCCCATCAGGATTTGTGTCCTTCACACCAAAGGAGTTCAGGTCACCTTTGTCAGGTGACCAGTGACTTCCGTGTTTACGTTGCCGTTTATTACCTGCCCTGATTTTTTCTCGACCTCTCAGTGGCTATCAATGCAGTTCCTTAATCACATTATTAAGACATATTTCTTCTCTCACCTTCAAGGACACCATACTTCTACTCTCCCTCCTATTTCAACAGCTGCTTCGGGGGCTGCATCTCCAGCCTCCTCCACTCTTCTCCACGAAGGCGCGGTTACTCTGTCCATTAACGTGTAAATTTTATCAAGGCACTGGTGATACCCAAATGTCTCTCTTCAACCCTACCCTCTACCCCTCCTTCAGTTTAGACCAGTTGCTTGTTCAACCTGTATTCAACAGGCAGGTCAAGTCCAAAATACTGAAAATTGAAAGTTTCATTGTTTACTTATCCCCTAACCTGCTCATCCCCTAGTCTTTCCCATTTCAGTAAATGGCACTACCATCCAGCAAGTTGCTCAAGTTAAGCCACCTGAAATCACCCATTTCCTCTTTTCCTCATCTGCCATATTAATTCAAGTGCTATCAACTCTAAATATTGCTGGCACCTGCTTCCCTTTCTCCATCTTCACTATAATGACTGCAGTCAAGGGACCATCACCTTTCACAGGGACACTGACAGGTCTCCTGATTCTACACTTTTGCCATCCCACCCCATAAATCCATCCTTAAGACAACAGCCAAGGAGAATGAAAGATTAATCAAATCAGGTTACTCTACTACTTTAAAGACTTAGTTGCTTACTGTCCCCATAAAATAAAATTCAAACTCCTTACTTGATGTCTTGTCTGAGGGTTTCAGCCCTGGGGCAAGTTAACTCTTGATTCAGTGAGACTGAAAAATGACAATGGAACGTTCTTGGGGAGAAAGGGTTTATACCCAACTTTACTCTCTCAGCGATGGCAGGTCAAAAGCTGGAATCCCGTCCACCTCAGAGTAAGTCTGCATGCAGCAAGCCAGTCTCTGCCTCTGGGCCTCTCTGCCTCCACAGCCATCTCAGTCTCTGTCCTCAGCGGTGCCACCACTCCAGCCTGTTCTCCTGCCACTGTGTCACTCAGAGCACTGGGCAGAGCACTTTTTATATAAGTAATAACGTATTGCCCACGCATGTGTAGTGAGCAAGCAGACCAGGGTCAGGTGGAAATACTGACCCTATGGACTTCCATTTTCTGTACACTTGGCATACAAAGTCCTAAAACCTGAATGCTTTCTTATACCCTATTCCAAGCAAGTACTACTTACTGTCTTGCCAATGGGTTTCAGCCCAGACAAGTTCACTATGGAGTCAATGAGACCAAAAAATGATAATGGAACATTCTTGGGGTGAAAGGGTTTATTCCCATGGTGGCCGGTCAATCACTAGAATCCTGTCCACTAAGAGCAAGTCTGCATGCAGTGAGCCAGTCTCTGCCTCTGGACCTCTCTGCACCCCACAGCCTTCTCAGTCTCTTCCCTTGATGCTGCCACCACTCTAGTCTCTGCTCTCCAGCAGCCTTGCAGCCCTGCAGCAGTGGTACCACAGTATAGCCCAGAGCACTAGGCGGAGCTCTTTATATAGAGTCAATAACAACATTGCCCACACATGTGTGTAGTGAGCTAGCCAACCAGGGCCAGGTGAGAATCCTAGCCACAGGAACCTTCACTTGCTCCACAACTACCAACCTATCATATCTTTGACATTTAAGCCACTGACCTTTTGTGTGTGTGTGTGTGTATGTGTTTCCACCTAAAGACCTTTTCACCACCTTTTCTCCAAACTGTCCCATGGCTGTCTCCTTTGTGGCATTCAGATCTCAGCTTAGGTATCATTCCCCTAGGTAGATCTTCCCTGATCAGAGAATGATCACTTCTCAATCACTCCCTATACACACCTGTTTCTCAGCTTAGTATACAGTGCTGATAATTTGATAACTTTTTAATTCAGAAAACTGTTCATTAATTAATTTATGTACACATTTATTTTAAAACCAGAGCCTGGGACTAGAATGAGACAAGTAAGGCTTTACCTCAGGTGCAAAAATTGGAGGGGAGCCACATGTAGCACAGGAGTCAGCTCTTGGCAGCTTCACTCTGGATTTGGCGAGACCAAAATATGACAATGGAGTGTTGGAAAAAGGGTTCACACCAAGCTTTATTCTCCCAGTGGTAGGTTGCAAGACTCATGTTTACATCCATGGATCTGTGCACAAGTGCCTAGAGATCAACCTTTTATACCAGCATAGACAACAGTGGCAGTGTAAGTTATGCCGGAAGGGTGTGGGGCAGTGGGCTGGGGGAGTTCTTGTTTGTGGAGTCAAAGAATGAACTTAGCAAACACCCAAGGCAGGAGAGCCAGGAAGAGGCTTTTATTTAGAGATACGGTGAGAGGACAGAGCTCCTGGCTCACACCAGTAGGCGACAAGAGAGTTGTGTGTGTTGTCTAGGGGATATATAGGCAGTTGAGAAGAAAAAGGGCTAGGGATGCAGTCCCACTCTGGTCCCCAAATGTTTATTTTTGAAGAGATACTAAGTTTCTTATCAGTGGGTTACTTTTCAAAGTTAGCTGAACACAGGAAATTTACTGCTTTGATTCTTTTCCAGGATATCAGCTTCTGTCTGAAAGCATATTAATCAAGACTGTCTGCCCTGCTCCCAAGGTGGGCTGGGTTATTGTCTGTTATATTAAGGAACCTATTTTTTTCTTTTTGGGTTTTAAAATGCAATCTTATCTTTAAGATGGAATCTTTCTTGTTTTTACTATGTTGTTTGTGACGGGGCTCTCTTGTCCCCTCCTGGCGTGAGCCAGGAGCTCTGTGCTCTTGCTGTATCTCTAAAAAAAAGCCTCTACCTGGGTCTCCTACCTTGGGTGTTTGCTAAGTTCATTCTTTGACTCTGCAAACAAGAACCCCAGCATCATAAGCATGCGTCCGCAGTAGTACAAACATTATGTAAGCATGAGGCAGCACTGCATGTGCACAGTAGGTACAGACATGAGACAGCATAGCTGTCCACAGTGGGTCAGGTTAGCAGCCTGGCAATAGTTGTACCATTTTCCCTACACCAAAAAAGCTCAGTAATCAAGATGAATAATATTTTAATACAATATTTAAAAAATCCAAAATTAGTGAAAAATATCTGTGATGAACCATGGGTAAAATTGCAGCATTTCCAGAATCTGTCACCTGGCTTTAGTCCATCTCCATATCAATATGTAATTAGATGGGCAAGCCAGTCTTATCTGGACTGGAAAGGTTGGGTGGAGCTCTCTTCTTCTGCAGCCGAGTCGAGAGAGATGTGGGACAACTGCTTGTAAGAAATAAATGGGTTTCTCCCACTTTATTTTTCCCTTTGACTGATTTCAGTTTCAAAGGTATTTTGCCCTGGGATTTTACCCCCAGAGTTACATGAACAAAATATCAAAACTGTAAAAGAAGGACAGGATCTGATAGGGCTGGGAATGGATGACCCAAGTGAGATGAGCTGCGTGAGAACAGGCCCTGATATAAAATGACCAGTCTGATTTAGCTCTGTGTCTCCAGCACCTAAAACAGTGATGGTGCACAGTAAACAATAAGCATGACTGTGTTGTAGGAATCAAATAAGATAAAGTTCTCAGCTTAAGTTGGGGGGCCCCTCTTCCCCACTCTTGAGGTTTACTCCCATGTGGAGCAAGCTCCTCACAGTATGACATTCCAAGCCTTTCCTGGTGGAGAAGATGTGACTGCTGATTAGTGAGCTGGGGAATAAAAAGCCTGACCCCATCCCCTCTTCTTTGTCTCGGGTGCAAACTTCCAACAAAGAATACTTATTCTGCTTTATAAGAACAGGAGAGGAGCCCTGTGCTTTCTGTGACTGGGGGGAAAGTCTTAATCTGAGGTTCAGTAGTAGGAGTTCTGCTTGCCCATGAACATAGCCGTGTGCTCACTGCCTTACCAGAAATGAGAGTGATCTTCCCCTCACTTTATGCTGATGCTTCTGTGTTTTGAGTTGGTTCAGACAAGGAAGAGAGGCGTGTTGTTTGTTGAGCCCTCCTCCACCCTCCAGAATCACTACCTGATACAGATTTATGTGATCAAATAATCAAATCTTTAGAGATAGAGGCTTTAGTATCTAGATTTGGAAACCCATCATAACCTACTACTATTTGGGGAAATAATAAATAATAATAATAAATAATAAATATCTGTACTTTATTTAAGTCCCTCAGCTCATAAGTTTTCAAGTTACTTATTTTCATGGATCAAAGCAGCAAAGCAGAGCAAAAGACTTCCTGTTCCTAGAAAAGAGCTTTACTTGTGCCCAATAAATTTTGTCTTGACCATTGCATCATTTATAAGTCAATGGCAGATTTGTGCTTCATTTTGGAAACACTTCAATCCCATCATGTATGATAAATCTAAAAACAGTGGAAGTTTTAAAAGTACTTATAAGAAGAAACAACTATAAAGAAAGTAACTTTTATAAAATGAAAGTAGAGAGAAAATGAGTATTGTTGCACAGTTTGTTTTGTAGGGATGATTAAGGAACAAGAAGTGAAGCATGTGACACTTGGTGTTGATTTAAGTAATCAGCCAGAAACTGTGAAAATTGATAGGCAAAATTAAAAAACAAAGTTTTTAAGTACAAGTAGAGAACAAGCATCAGTATTTAAGGCTATCGGCCTACTCTTAATTCAGCAATTGGTTGAGAACTGATTTGAGAACATAGCTAAGCACAGAGAAAGCATAGGGACAAGTGGTTGGGTGCCTGCCACAGATGGTTTAAGCCGCCACTCAGAGAGCTTCTTGGGGCCAGCAGCTTCGGCAGCACCTGAGAGCTTGTTGCCGATGCAGAATTTTAAGCTCCCCACTCCCCAGACCTACTGAGGCAGAATCTGAATTTTCACAAGATCCCCAGGTGATTCATATCCATTTAATGTGTAAGAAGCACTACACTAGGACACTTGCCAAGGAAAGGGGGTTCTTGTCTCAATAGTTCTTACAGTAGACAAAGTGACAAGTGAGGATTTGATGGAATTAGAACCAAAGAGAAAGATGCTATGAAAGAAGAAACTATAGAACCCAGAAGATTTCACACCGTTTTATTGGCAGGGGTCTTTAAGAGTAGTTGGAAAGGCCAGTTGAGTTACAGAAATCTGAGATTTGCAAAGGTATCTACACAGTGGGTTGTTATTTATAATTTAAAAAAAACTAAGATGTACATATTTTTGATATCTTTAAAGAGTTTAAAGATGCCAGAAGAAACTATTTACAATTTGTAAATGTTTCTTGTGAAGCAGTGGGTAGCTCTCTAAGAATAAAGTAAGCTATATAAAGCTGGAAAGGTAACATCAGCTTGGTATTTTGAAAAGGGAAGCAGAGACTGGAAAGCAGACAGGTGGTAGAGGGGCATTTCAACATGCAGGAGTGAACATAGAGCTCAGCTGAAGAACATAAAGGCAGAGGTCTGGGGAAGGACATCAAAGTCTGCAGGCAGAAGCTGCTAGATCAAGAAGGTAAGAACCATCTGGAGTGACCTGGGGCAGCAAAGTTGGGAGAGATCATTGTCAACAGAAACTGAATTGAAAGAACAGTGAGAGGCAGTCCAGCTGCATCTATTTGTGTTTCGAGATTTTTATCACACTGTAAAAAATGTCATCAGGTCATCTTGTCTTTTTTGCTCAGATGGAAAAAGAAAGGCACTACACAGTGCATTAGAGGAAATGAAACCTCTTTTATTTCTTGTTAATCTGTGTTTGCATCTTTATGATCTATGAGATATTCATGAACAACCAAGTGATTCATTCATCAAAGTGAAGGAACCCTACCTGAGCAGAGACCATATCTTGTACTATGACAAATAAGTGGTTTTGCCTAGAGAAAGTCTGTCTTAGAAATTATGTCTTCCAAACCACTACAGAAATCTATTCTAGTGGGACTACTTAATTGAAACCAAAAATTTTTAACAAGAATTAGTAGCAAAAAAGAACACCAGACAATTATCACCTATAGTATCAGCATAGTAAAGGCAGCCAATTGGGGGCGGGGCGGGGAATCCTAATAATTAAAAAGATTGAAGAGAATGGCAAATATTAGGTCCCAGTGCTCTAAGAGTTCCTCTCTGTTCACAGGTATCACCCATGTCAGTGGGAACTGACACTGAAGATATCCAGTAGAAACTAGACCGAGTCCTTTAAATGCTAAGTTGGTGGTTCTCAACCCTGGCTGCTCTTTAGAATCACTTGCTGGGTATTTTAAGGATACCAGTGCCTGGGCCCAGCCTCTGAAGACTGATATAAATGGTCTGAGGCCATGGCTCCTCATCCACACTGCTTAAAAATCCTCTCAGGTGATTTGAATGTACAATCAGTTCAGGACAATTGAGCTAAGCTTTTAGACCTGCACCTTCCTGCAGGGAGGCAGCAGAAATTCCTGCTAGAACAGCACCTGTGACCTCAGAATCCACTACCTGATTTCAGGATTCCAGGCTAGTCTGTCCCCACCTTCCCTAACTCCTTCCAATGGGCACTGGCCCCATCATTTTGTAACATTTGGTGCTAATTTGCCAGTCTGAGCCTGGCAGTCTGTGCCTAACACTGTGCTGGCTAACTGTGGATAAAATGAGAGTTCCTATGGCCAGGATTCTCACCTGGCTGTGGTTGACTGGCTCACTGCATACCTGTGGGCAATACATGACTGTTGACTCTATAAAAAGAGCTCTGCCCAGTGCAGAAATGACATGGTGGCAGGGTTGTAAGGCTGCAGGAGAGCAGAGCAGAGGCTGGAGTGGTGGCAGTGCCGAGGACAGAGGCCCAGAGGCTGGCTGTGTGGGATGACTGTGCAGAGGCCCAGAGAATGGCTGTGTGGGACAACTGTGCAGAGAGGCCTGGAGGACAGCTGTGCAGGGTGGCTGTGCAGAAAGAGGGGCCCAGAGGCAGAGACCAGCTTGCTGCATACAGACTTGCTCTGAGTGAACAGGATTTTAGTGACTGACCTGCCACCTGGAAATAAAGTTGTGTATAACCCTTTCACCCCAAGAACGCTTTGCTGTCCATTTCTTTGGTCACACTGAATCCATAGCGAACTTGCCCATGGCTGAAACCCATTGGCAAGACACTGCCCCCAAAGGTGCGTGTGATGGAAAGAGCTCATCTGAGCCCTGAGTGGGTGAGGTTGAGGCTCTGCCAGGAGTACCGGTGTGCGCAGGCTGCCCAGGACATTTTGTAAGGTTGGGTGCATGGCAAAGGGGGGAAAGCTCAGAACCAGCTCTGTCTTGAGACTTGGCCAGGCTTCCTGGAGCTGGAAGGCTCCTGCTGCCGTTTAGGAAACAACAGACACTCTAGGGTCCTAAGCAGCTCTTAGTAGCTGTCACTTCATAAGCCCTCATTCCCTTTCCTGGTGATTCTTACAGTTCTGTTTATTTCTGTGTCTGACTCCCTCTGCTTACATTTTTTTTTACTCAACCTCTGCTATATGACATCTACCACCTCTTCGCTTCAGTTTAACACCTCTCCCCATGTCCCTTGGTTTCTGCCATTGCTACCACTGTGTCCCTCCCTGGTGACCAGGAAGAGACTCTAGATACTTTTGCCAGTCCTTCTTTTGACAGAGAATACCTCAAATAAGGAAAGCTCTGGTACCAGACCACTTCATGCTATATGCATGTCTGCCTGTAGGCCGAGGACCAGTCTCCAGCCCAATATATTGGGACCAGGTTTCAGGGTGAACTGATATGAAACATGGGCAAGAACTTGCTTTTGGCTTTTTTATCCCAGAAGGGGATTATGAGGGACTGTTTCTTAGACCTATGTTACACAAGGGGGAAATAAGCCAGTAATAGCTAAATTAGTGTGTACTTGTAATGTTTTTGCTTGTGTTACTTCAATTCAGAGGTTTATGTACAGTAAGTGGTAAGTTTTCAAACACTGCATTTATGATGTGCTGAGACTCAGTAAGGCGAGTAGGAGAAAGTAATTCTCACGTACAAAAATACTGGTCTCCTCTGCTTTAACTAGTGTAATGTCTCTTCATACAAATGGGAAGTGAACAGATATGTTTGTTGTCTTAATAAACCATTTTAGATGCCAATGAAGAGTCTGTGGCATACGTTGAATGGTCTCTTCCTCCATTACTGGAGTTCTGCTCCGGCAGTGAGTCTAGTTACTGTGTTACACAATCCCAATTGGATACCACGTGATGGAACTTGGCATCGAGAGAGAATGAGCTAGTGAATGGAGGACTTCCATGAAACCTCAACTTTTTTGAGTAGTGCAAATATCAGGGGAGCAAAAGGACCCAAAACAGGAACCCTGTTCTTCCCCTCCTGGAGGCGGAAGTGAAGAGGAAACACTCGGCTGTTACACAGAGAGGCAGCCTGGGGAATGTATGGGAGCACATGCCATCTACTGACTCCCATTGCTTCCTAAAATGCATCCCTCAGGCCAGCAGGCTTTCTGCAAAATTACCTACTTAACAAGCCATTGTTGAGGCCCTACCTACACTAGGTACTATACTAGATGCCAGGTACATAGTAATGGTATTGATACTATCTGATATTACAGTGGCAATGATGGCTGTTATTTACTAGGAGCTTACTTGCCTCAAACAGGATTCTAAGCATTTTACACATATGATTTTGCCTGTTTTACAGATGAGGAAATAAGGGACAATATGGCACCTACTAATCGTGTGAAGAGCTTCTAGTCTAGAGACTAGGTGATCAGTGTTTTACATGTGTCTGTGACAGCCCAGACGTAGGGGACTAACCTGGACATTGCTTTGGAAGAAAGAGTCACAAAAAGGGACCTATTGTTGGGGCCTACCTGGAAATTTTAAATCCGGGTTCATCAGCACAAACTTCTAGAGTGTGTGTGATTGGTTAGTGAGGGTGAGCATCTGGCCCGGCCTTTCAGTGCCAGCTCCTGGCAAATGGCACCTGGTCATGTGGAAGCTAAAGCTTCCCCAGGAGGGAGCTGAGCCAGGCGGGCCCAGTTACACTGGCTATCCATGGTTTCCCCTGAGGCAGAAGAACCCCTCACAGACTGGCAAGATCCTGGAGGGAGGAAGCTGAGAAGACAGAGGGCTCACTAGGGTTAGAGGTAGAGCAGGGCAGAGGTGGGCCATGCCCATGGCAGGCACCCTTGTGCTCTGCCATCTGGAAGGAGGTAGGAGACAGTTACACAGTACCTGCCTGCATCCCGCTGTGGAGACTCAGGGTCAGACTGAAGTAGGGCAGGGACATGGGACAAGCTCATGATGAATTTTCCCTGCCTATGACGAGAAATGCTGAGATGTAAATATCATAGTAAGAACAAGAAGGACTCCATCTTAAAGCTAAAGATTCCATCTTAAAAAGCAGAATTGAAAAGCAAGATTCCTAACATATTCCTTGGTAATCAGCCAACATCCTATCTCAAAAGTAAGGCAAACAGTCTTAACTGATAAGTTCCCAGTGCTTGAGGGAAGCCACTACCTTGGAGAGGAACCAGATCAATAAATTTCTTGTGTTAAGTTTACCTTACAGAATTATCTGGAGGCCTCATTATAGAGAAGGACATGGTGTCTCTCACCAGGGATAGGCATTGTGAGACTGCATGACAAGCCTATGCACCCACCTAGCCCTTTATCCCATTCCTGAAAATCCTTAAAACAAAGAATCTCCAGGCTTTTAAGCATGCCTCTCTCTGAGGTTGCCCACACTCCTCTTCCTTTGAGTGGGTACTTTTAAATAAAGCCTTCTCATGGCTCAACTTCCTGCTTTTTTCTCTGGGCTCTTCCAGTGGTGTCTTTGTCTACTTGCTATTTCATTTTGTTTCCCAGACTTAAGCACAAGTCTTCACTCTGTTCTACTCCAGATAAGTAGGGAGGGGTTGCTGAGAGCTCTGATTTGGGCTTGCGAGTTCCTGTCCCCTGGATGACCCAGATGGAACTGCAGCTGTGCTACCATGCTCTTTAGTAGCCTGCTTGAAAATCTCCTTTCTTTGCCTTTGGGAAGTTCTCAGAACATAATCTCACTCCATCCAGTGCTCTGCAGTTTCCCCAAATTATAGGGTGGTGGGGCTTAGTTCCCATGCCATGCAGATTCAGGCAGACACTGGACATCAGGTGACTCTGGCTTCAGGAATTGGCTAGAGATTTGCCCTATGCCGAACTGAGTTCAATGAGCTTCCCTTCCCTCCCTCTGTTCTTTCTTACTCTCTGCTGCCTGCACCACTGCTGCCATTCACTGCTACTCTCGCTTTAATGAATTCTTTCTTTACCTACTTTCATCTGACTTGCTTGAGAATTCTTTCTAGTTTAGAGTCAAGAACCCTCCCCCATCCAGGTTGAGGTTTCTTCTAGTGCTTCACCTAATGCGCAGGGAGAGACCTCCCCAGACGCAGCTGCCCGGCAACAACATGAAAATGAGACTGTGTAGCGTGGGTGAAATGGGAGTGAACAAAAAACACAGACAACACAGACAGACAGACAATGGTTGCAGCCCCGATGTGGCGCAGCTCCTTAATTTTTATACAGCCTTTCTCGGACCTCAGCCAAGTGCTATACTCATCCTTCCCCTTTTCAGGGGGAACAGGCCAGAACACCTTGTTGATTTTCTTAGAATCTGCCCAGTAAGCAGGGCCGGTATTTTCACACATCCTCAAGGTCTCCCTATTTTCAGCGTGAGGCGTCCTGGCTTGTTTTTGAGGACAAGATATGCTTTTGTGGGCAGATAACGTTCAAGGACTGCACCCGTTGTTCTCAAGCTGGTGCTTCCCCATGCTGTGTTCAGATGTGGGGGAAGGTGCTTTCCCATTCTTTGTTCAGACATGTGAGAAGACAAAGGCCGTCCCCATCATCTCCTCCTTTCCTTAAATATTGCATGGCTGAGATTGAACATGTCGAAAGACAGGCATAACTTGAGTGTTTTGCTTCACGGTTTGTTTTCCTTGGTTCCACCAGCAGTAGACTAGGAGACGAAAACATATTGGTAAGAACAAAGTTCCCAAGCTAAGCATAGAGGAAGCAAAAGCACTCTTAATCTGTGATACAAGGTTAAGGTCAGACAGCCCTTGAGCTATTCCTTTAAAAATATCTTCTCCACTTAATTTGGGAAGCTCTTGGGTAAAGGTATTGATTATTTGAGTTTCAAGTTCTTGTATTCTCACGGATGTGTTTTTGTGTCCCCAAAGAAGATCTTTTATCTTAGCCCATTCTGATGACGTATTATATGGGATTGGGGTTACACAGAATTGAGTGGAATTCCAATCACATCTCAGTGAGAACCGCATAGTAAGTACACGAGTCTGGTCTCCAAGCCAGGAGACTGTTTGTTGAAGATTTTGAATATCAGTTTCCAATTGAATATCAATATCATGTTGTTGCTGCCATAATAAGTGAGAATTGTAATGCCAAGTTTGCACAAAATCTGCTGTTTGGAGACTTTCTTGTAGAGCTACTCCTGCTACTGCTGCTGTAGAAGCAATAGCTATAAGTCCTAAAACTACAGTTATAAGTGTTCCTACAAAGCGCTTTGTTCTATGAGTGAGGTCAGTGACTATGGTATAATTGTGTTATTCCAGCAGACTCGCTTCAAGGGCGGGTGAGATTCACTGGGAGACAGAGTTCTGTCCATGCGTGAAGCAAATAAAGGCTCTGTGAACTAGAATTTAAAGTTAGAGAAGCATTGATACAAGTAAAAAGCTGACACTCTGAGGTGCAATTTAAAGATCCATTCTCTGGGTGCCAGGTCATGGAGCCCTTTAGAAGGAGAAAAGGGAATCGTACTCATGCCTGGACATTTTTAGTGATGTTAGTATGTAAATGTACTTTAATGGAGTTATTCTCATATGACATGTTTCCTCTTCACATCTTATTAGGTTCAATGGCTGCAAGTAGTTTCCAGATATGTCTTTGAACCATCACGGATCCATTCAAATGAGGCAGGGGGGAGTCAGCCCTGCCTCATGCCAAATAATAGTTTCATTAGCCTGGGCAGAGATGCCGTGGTTTTCTTTATGCCACTTGAGAGGTATTTGGGAAAATTTTCTTCTAAAATCACCATGAGGGCTCCAATCAATAATGGAGAGAGATTGATTATTTGCTTCTGTACTGGATATTAAAATCTTTGGGTTATGCCCTCTACATTGGGTCCTTATAAAATGAAAAATCTCAGCATTTACTTCAGGAATTGGGTACAAAGAAACAAGTGTAGGGGGGTGTCTCTCTGTGGTACTATTTCCTACTTTAAAGCTTTTTACAGAAAACAGAAAGGTATTGCAGTGCTCGCATGCTCGCAGTGAGATGAGAATGATTGTTATCTGAGACCCCAGGCCTTGTGTAATGTTTGAAGACAATGAGATCCCTTTCCAACCCAGAGGGAAATACCCTCTGCCCCTAAGGGGAAATAACAATAAATGTTATTTCCTCCAGCGGGTTTCCCCGTCATTGGGATGTGCAGGCAGAAGAGGGTCAAAAGGTCCTGGCATCCATTGTGTTTCATTCGTATACACTAAAACCTCAGGGTTTCCCCATGAGATAGCCTGGAAAAGAGGGCAGTTTGGGATATAGGCCCAATATACATGATCTGAACCTACCTGACATGTGACAATGGCCATCATCACCAAAAAGAGGGATGAAGGTGTCAATGTTTGGCCTGCTTGTTGAACAATGTGTTCGCCTTCTTGGATGAGCTTCTTTAACTGCCCCCAGGTGGGGACCGAAGCCTGTCTAGTTCCCCTAGTATGAATCTGAGCCCTGACATTGAGGTCTTGGAATTCTCATAGAAAATCTTCATCCCTACTACGTTTGGTCATAGTGCAATTTCAGGCATTTGCTAGGTAGCCACTCACACTGGTTTCCTGTGGAAACATAAGCATAACCACATCCCCAATGTAAAACATGTCCAAGGAGCCATTGTCTTTCCAGAGTCCTGTAAGACAGGTTGGTAAACAGAAGAATGAGTAGTTGAGGGGGTAAAATGTGTTCCTGCTGCTGAAACTTTAGGGAGCATATTCCAGTGATTCAAAAAATTGAGAGTAAATAAAACTTTCTATATGTCTATGGGGTCATGGTAGTAAGGGAATCTCCTGTATCTCCCCCCCTGTGGTAATGTAAATAACCTTTAAATGTCCTATTGGCACGTTCAATAATGGCTTGACCTTGACTATTAAAAGGGATGTCAGTAAGATGTTGAATATGATAGTGTTGTAGGAAAGTGGATAACTTTTTAGAGGTGTATGCAGGGGCATTATCAGTCTTCAAAGTTTGGGGGAGACTCATAACAGCAAAGCAGAATAACAAATGCTGAATGATGGTATCGGCTTTTTCAGAAGATGAAGGGGTCACCCACTGAAAATGAGAAAAAGCGTCAATGGTGTGGTGAACGTAGCACAGCTTCCCAAAGGTAGGGAATTGAAAGACATCCATTTGTCAGATATGGTTCCTGTAAAGACCACGGGGATTACATCCTGGTGGGAGAGAAGGGGTGTTAAGGGATTGACAAATAGAACAAGAGCGGAGGATATCACGGGCCTGTTGGCATGTGATATGGAACTGAGAACATAGACCATGGGCATTAGTATGATGTAGTGCATGTTCCTCTGTTGCTGCTTGGATAGTACCTATTAGGAGAGAATCAATTTTAGCATTTCCGTAGCTAAGGGGACCTGGAAGAGAAGAATGTGAACGAACATGAGTGATGAAAAAAGGTGAAAGGCAATGGAGAATAAGTGACTGGACAGCACAGAAGAGTGACGGGTGGAAAGTAGGTTGTGAAGAAAATGAAGGGGGCAAGTGTGTAAAAGGCAACAGGGACACAGTATAAACAGCATATTGAGAGTCACTGACAATATTAAAAGGGCAGGGAAAATCTTGAAGAGCTAAGAAAATAGCGAACAATTCGCTCTGTTGTACAGAGGCATATGGAGAGAAACAATTTGCTATTTATTCTCTGACCAATATCCAGCTTTTCCAGAATGTGAGACGTCAGTGAAAAGCGTAGGGCCTGTTACTGGGATTGAAGCAATGATGGTGAGAGGCACCATTGGGTGAATCTTTAAAAAGAAAAATAGTTTGTTAGGAGGATAATATTGTCAAATGTACCTTGAAAATCAGCACAGGTGATCTGCCAATTAAGGTGGAACTCAAGACACTGAGAAATTTCTGAGGAGGATAAATTAGAAATAATTTGGGAAGGATCGACACCTTGAAGTATACGACACTGATGACAACCTTAAAGAATTAAGCAAGCAATTCTATCAAGATATGTCACCAGCCATTTGTTTTGTTTGTTAGATAAAAAAAAATCCACTCTAAAAGACCGTGAGGTTGGCCTAGCGCAGCAGAAGGTGAGTGAGGAGTATGGAAAATGTATAATGAGAGAGGATACGAGGGGTCTAGGCGTGAAAGAAAGACTTCTGAAATACGTTGTTCAACAAACTGGAGTTCTTGTTCAGCTAAAGGGATAAGGAGCGAGGGCTATCCAACTGTGGGGCGCCCTCTAGAGTGTGAAATAGATGCTGCAAAGCATAGGTAGGGATGCCTAAGGAGGGACGTAACCAATTAATGTCACCTAAGAGTTTCTGGAAATCATTCAAGGTCTTTAAGTTGTCACATCTAATCGAAGTCCTCTGAGGTTTGATTTGTACATCCCCTAGAATGTATCCAAGATAACGTATAGGAAGGCTTTGCTGTGCTTTTTCAGAAGCTATACATAAGTTATATAAGGACAATTGAGATAGAAGATATTGATAAGCTTCCTGTTCCATATGTGCAGCTAAAAGAATATCATCCATGTAATGATATAAGAGAATTTGAGAAAATTGTTGTATAATTGGTGAGAGGGCTCTGTCTACAAATTCTTGGCATAAGGTTTGGCTATTGAGCATACCTTGAGGCAGGACACGCCACTGATATCTGGCTGTGGGCCTATTATGGTTATATTCAGGAACAGTAAAAATGAATTTTTCTTGAAAGGGGGTATTATGATTAGCATGCATAATGTGGGGGGTGGGAGAAAGGGGAGGGCTGTGCAACACAGAGAAGACAAGTAGTGATTCTACAACATTTTGCTATGCTGATGGACAGTTACTGTAATGGGGTTTGTGGGGGGGACTTGGTATAGGGGAGAGCCTAGTAAACATAATATTCTTTATGTAATTGTAGATTAATGATCACAAAAAAAAAGAAAGAAAAGGGGGATTACTCCCTGATAGGATAAAACTAACTGCAAATCAATGATTAATGCATGCTTTACATATCCTTAATTTTGATCTTTTAAAGGGTGTCAGATGATCAGCTATGAAAGTATATTTTTCTGATAATATTCCTTTATCTTAAAAAAAAAAAGCAGTTCCTGTGTGGTGATCTCCAATAGTTCTTCACAATGGTATAAAGGTCATATCAAAGTGTGGGCAAAGGGTTTTTTGTGTTTATACAGAAGATCAAAGCCTAATTTGGCTACCCAGAAAATGAATTAAGATACGATATAAAGAAGAACTTCCAACACCAACATTCTCTGGAAGAGTCATTCCAGATGATGATCATAAAAAACTTCAACAAAGATCCTGGCACTGTTGCAGTTGTAGCTGCATTCATCCCACCGGTTCCTGGACTCGCCATTGAAATGAAGAAGGAGGTATCTAAGCTGGCCTGTGCATACAGTAAAACAACAAATTTGACTGGATCTATACTGTTGGAACTCAACTGAGAATTAGGAGAAGTGCAAGTTGTAGCACTCCAAAATCGTGCAACTATAGACTATCTACTGTTAAAAGAACATATGGGATGTGAACAGTTCCCAGGAATGTGTTGTTTTAATTTGTCTGATTTTTATCAAACTATTCAAATTCAGTTAGACAATATCCATCATATCATTGATAAGTTTTCACAAATGCCTAGGGTACCTAACTGGTTTTCTTGGTTTCACTGGATATGGCTGGTAACTGTAGGTATGCTTTTGTTATGTAGCTGTATTCCTATTATGTTAATGTGTGTATGCAATTTAATTAGTAGCTTAAAACCTATACATGCTTATGTTACTCTACAAGAAGATATGTCAAAGAAATAATCAATCTTCCCATGTTTTCTTCCGTCTGCTACTTCTATAGCTTTTCTTCTTCCTTCCTAATTACAATCCTTTAGTAGAATTCATGCCTCATATAGAATTTACTGAGCATCATAATTCCTCCAAGTGGTAAAGATGCCTCAAGACAAATGCTGGGCATAGAAGCCACAGGGCATAAATCTGCAAAGAAGTAAAAAGCTAACCTTTTCAAAGAATATTGCTTCTCTCTCACTTACCAACTTTACATTTCCCTGTATGGCCCCGGAAGATGACTGGTTAGCCAGAGACAGGTAAGATTCCTCAAGGGAGGAACAACCTAAGACAGGCACAGTTGCAGGGGGACCATCAGGTGAGAAATTGGGGATCAACAGAGGTGAGGCTTAGAACCTCACCCCCCCCCTGTTTTGAGAGAAGTCTTCTGCATCCATGGATATTTTGTTGCCCTTGTCTAGCTTGGATTAATACTTAGTCTATAGGCACACACCTGATCATCTACATTTACCCTCTTACAGCACTAAATTATGTTTTCCACCTTTATCTTGCATCTACCTACCACTTCAGCATTTTATTAAAATAATAATAATAATAATAAGGGAGAAATGTGGGATTCACATATAAATCAAGTATAAAAATCAAACGAATAATCATATCTGACTTGACTGTTTATAGTTCATGATGCATAATCAAAACCGAAAGTTTCTGTGATATAACTGCCCTTGCACTGTTCACCATGTAAGAACTTATTCACTATGTAAGAACTTGTTCGCCATGTAAGAACTTGTTCATTATGCTTCAGAAGATTGGAGACTGTTGAGAATTAGGCTTGGGGTTGATTAATGATTGTGCATTGAGTCCCCTATACAAAATTTTATTGTTGTTAACAACCATTTGATCAATAAAAATGAGAGATGCCCTCTCAAAAAAAAAAAAGAATTTTTCTTTATCTGAGTCTTGTAAAGGGATGGTAATAAAACAATCTTTCAAATCAATCACTAATAAGGGCCAATCTTTAGGGATCATAGAGGGGCAGGGCACTCTTAATTGTAGAGGACCCATAGGCTTAATGCACTTATTAACCTCTCTTAAATCTGTCAAAAGCCTTCATTTGCCACTAGCCTTTTTTTATAACAAATACTGGTGAATTCCAAGAGGAGACAGACAGTTCAATATGTTGAAGTTCCAACCGTTCCTGAACTAAAGATTTTAGAGCCTCGAGTTTATCTTTTGGAAGTGGCCACTGCTCCACCCAGACAGGTTTATGTTGGACCCATTCTAGCTGTAACACTCGAGGGAACAGGTGGGCAGTGGCCTTTAGTTTAAAGGTTTTTGTGTAAGATTTATTTGTGGTGGATTAGCATAGGTGAAAGGATCAAATCTCATATTCATCATGTTATTCTTGGCTTGTGGGGACAAAGAGGGAATATTAAGAAAAGCTCCAAATTGTTTAAGTACATCTCGGCCCCATAGATTGATGGAGATATCCACTATATAAAAAGAGACAACAGCCATTTGTCCCTCTGGCCCTACACATGTCATGGGTGAGGAGCTTTGAAAGACATCTCGAGTATTTCCCAACCCAGATAAAGTAATTTTCACTTTTTGTTTGTCCCATGATGTAGGCCCTGCACTTAAAGAAATAATGAAGACATCAGCCCCAGTGTCAATTAGTCCTAGAAATTCTATATCCTGTATTTTTAAGATCAGAGTGGGTCTCTGATCATTAATTAATGTTTCCCAAAAAATTTTCTTCCCAGTACTACCGAAACCACCACTTTGGGACTGTTCTATTCTTGGGAAGGTTACATAAGGAAGAAGCAACAATTGGGCTACACACTCTCCAGGGAGAATGTGTAGTATTTGGGAAACACCTGCCATAATTTTAATTTCTCCATTGTAATCTTCATCTATCACTCCTACATGTACAAATAATCCTTTCATGGTGGAACTGCTACAGCCAATAATCAGTCCCACAGTATTTGGAGGGATGGGACCAAAGACGCCCGTTGATAATTTGTACACTCCTCCACTGGGGGATAAAGTATAATTTTGTGCAGAACTAAGATCAGCAGCAGCACTGCTGAGGGTGGCTGCCCGTAGATCAGACACTGTCAATTTGGAAAATCACTCATTTGGTGAGCCACCCCATTGCTGACAGGGAAGAGAGGAGATCCTGTATTGCTGTTCTGTGGGGCCCAGGACCGAGGCCCCACCACACCGTTTCCCAGTGGGGGGAGAGGTTGCCATCCCTGTCAGTGTGGGATCTACATTTCTGAGTCCAATGCCTCCCTCTCCCACAGCATCTACCGAACCCTAAAGGCATCTTAGATGCTTTTTGTGAGGAATTATATTTTTTGCTCTTGCAGTCTCTTTTTATATGTCCAGGTTTCCCACAATTAAAACAAGTTGGCTTAGGAGTACCTTTCTGAATTGCAGCAGCAAGAACTTCAGCTTGATAAGCAACTCCACCTATTAGCACAGGCTGGAGCGCTGCTAGCTTTTAACGGGCAAAGCGCTTTCTGACACTCTGTGTTCGCATATTCAAACGCCAATACCTGAAGAAATGTGTTAGCTGCAGGACTATCTCCTAAGCTGCGGAAAACAGCATCCTTTAAACAAGATAAAAAATCAGTATATGGTTTCAAAGGACCTTGGGTGGTTTTTGTGAATGAAGGGGCTATCTTTCCTGAGATTTCAATTTTCATCCATGATTTGAACACTATGGACTTCACCCAGGTTAAGGCCAAATCACTAAGCCCAGCTTGAGCTTCCAAGGAGGCAGGAAGCCCCGTCCTGGTGGGTTCAGACTCCACCGGACCAGGAGGTTGCCAAGCTGCATTCTTCGTAGCTTGTGAGGTAGCTTCCTCATACCACCAACTTTTTAACTGTAACCATTGTGACCCTTCCAAAACAGTTTTACAGATATTTTCTCAATCCAAGGGTAGGGGCAAATTTTCTGCAGAAACAGTATTAAGTAGGCCTAATACAAAAGGAGATTGGGGACCATAATTTTGGACGGCTTGTTTTAACTCTTTCAAGACCTTATATGGTACTGGGAGATAATGTACCTCAAGTCCTCCTTGAGGGAATTGAGCATTATGAGGAATTGCTCGTCTAGTGATTGGGAAGACAGAAAAGCTAGTGGGTGTATGATGAGGCAGAAGGAGAGACAAAATCAGGAGGTGGTGGAAGATCTTTATCACAAGCACCAGGACCAGGTCCCTTGGGGACGGTAAAGGAACATCCAATCACCAGCAGTGGTGGCGGAGGCGGGAGAAAAGTGGGAAAGGCAGAAAGCAGCAGAGCAGAGGGTGCAAGCCTGGGGGGGGAGTGGCAGCTATTGTCAATTTTTCTATAAACTCTGTCAATATACAAGTGAGCTTCTGAATGTCAGAATGAGAGGCAGAGACACACTAGAACTATTGTCTTCCTGATCAGACTCACCCCCACCTTCATCAGGGGGAGGTGGCAAACTCAAAACCTCCGGCACATCTTCATATAGAGGACCACACTTATCAGAGACAGCAGAGCGAGCATCTCTCTCAGAGTCCGTGTCTAACAGCGGTAAAGCTTGAGAAATAGAGCTACAAAGGGACCACAAAGTAGCAGGTACTGTGTCCCCCTGTTGATGAGCCTGGCGAAGAGTTTTGACAACCTTACGCCAGGCTTCATTATTTAGTTGCACCTCTGACTGAAAGGGAAACCAAAAGCAGTATTTCCGGACCCTGGCAAATAAATCTTTCAACAGCTTGTCTTTGGCAGTTACACCAAGAGAATGCAGAAGTCCTTGTATTAGCTGTTGATACTCCCTCACAAGGGAGGGAGAGTTACCCATTAGTACTCCCTGTTCCTTCCAGAAGTTCAACTATCGTGTTGTCGTCTTACCCGAAGTTGGCCCCTTCTGGGTCCCAAATCACCCCTGGTGTCCTATCTCCAATTTCTTCAGGGTTGTGGAGTCCTGCCCCACAGTGGATTTGTTCGTGCCCCATGTGGGTGCCAGATGAAGCGAGCCGCTCATGTGGGTGAAATGGGAGTGAACAAAAACACAGACAACACAGACAGACAGACAATGGCTGCACCCCTATGTGGCGCAGCTCCTTTATTTTTATACAGCCTTTCTCGGACCTCAGCCAAGTGCTATACTCATCTTTCCCTTTTCAGGGGGAACAGGCCAGAACACCTTGTTGATTTTCTTAGAATCTGTCCAGTAAGCAGGGCCGGTGTTTTCACACATCCTCAAGGTCTCCCTATTTTCAGCGTGAGGCGTCCTGGCTTGTTTTTGAGGACAAGATAGGCTTTTGTGGGCAGATAATGTTCAAGGACTGCACCTGTTGTTCTCAAGCTGGTGCTTCCTCATGCTGCATTCAGATGTAGGGGAAGGTGCTTTCCCATTCTTTGTTCAGACATGTGAGAAGACAAAGGCCGTCCGCTTCAGACTGCCCTTAATGGGAAGAAGAAAGACACTTCCTAGTGCAAACAGGAATAAGAGACCCGGGAGGATGGGTGCTGAGCCCTGGATAGGAGGGGATATAGGCTCTGGCTGGGGAACTGTCTATCCTGTTGGCCAAACTGAAATGCCCAGCTTCTGTCTGTAATCATAGACAGCGGGCCATCCCTAGGTCAGTCATTCAGCCTTGCTTCCTCAAACTCTGGAGGACTAAGGCACTGCCCATCTCACTGCAGGAGGGCAACCAGCATTTGAGTCACCTTCACGAAAACAGGATCTGAGCAGGGAATCACACAGACCTGACAATATTTAACCATAGAAATAACCTTTCTGGAGTGCCCAGCCTCAGGAATCAGTCCCACAGCCTCATCTGACTTTCACTGGGTTCACTCTTTGAGAAAGGATTTTCAGATGAAGTTGGCCTCCCTTCTCAAGGTCTGCAATCATTTTACTAGGAGGTGCACAGAGGAGCAGGTCTTCTAAGAAGAATCGTTTGTGTGATCTCTTAGAGTTATGCAGAAATGCAAACATGAATCAGCTATTCTAGAGGAAGAGTGTAACACATTTTGGTAGATGGATCCTAAAGGTTGTAGTGAGGAGGTGCACAAATTTACAAAGAGTCTGTGGAGCTTCGTGAAAGGGCAGATATAGAAAGCCTAACTCCCTCACTTTCAAAGTCATCTAATTTCACAAAACATCTCTGATAAGTCAAAGTGGTCTCACTGAGGTCAGGTGGCAGAAAGATATCAGACCAGAGGGGCCCAAGGGAAACCATTTTGGAGGAAAGGGACGGAGAAGAGGTTGGAGAAGAGAGGTTTGTATTGTTCACCTGGGCCCACAGCATGGCCTAAATCCTTTTAGTAAAGGGCTACTTCAGGCACAGTGAAGCTTGTAGGGGAGGCATGGGGGTGGAAATGTGTGTATGTGCATATGCGTGTGTGTGCGTGCGTGTGTGTGTGTGTGTGTGTGTGTAACAAAGTCACAAAGATGACCTCATTGGGAGCCCAGAATGATTTTGGCACGGAACAACCAATATCTAGCAGTGAATCTGTATTTTGACTTCAGCCATTATAAAGAAAGTCTGACTCCTTGAATTGAAACAGTTTCTGAGTTCTTAGATTCATTATGGGAGGCAGAGAGGGAAGGAAATATGGAGGGAAGCAAGCCATTCAAGTGAGTTGGAGGCTGATTTGAATAATAGTGTTTCCCCAAGCTAGTGAGGCAGGATACTCTGGCATCTTGGAGTTTAGTGTGGAAGGAGTGGTAAGTCAGACACGTGTTACTGCTCCTGTGCCCCCTTGTTTGTTCTCCTGCAGAGTAGTCTGGGAAACACTGACTTCTTTCTCTTTTTAAAGTAACTTGCCTCCTCTTAGGGAGCCATAAACCATGCTGTCATCCTCTTTTAATACAGAACATCTCCACTAAATGTTTGTAATGCTGTATTGCATTTTCACTATTGCAGCCCTAAATCAAATCAGACCTGGGAGCTTTCCCCAGATGGAATTCAGCCAAGGACCAGAGCCAGCCTGAAAATTGGTCTTCTTTTCTCTTTTCACTGTCATTTCTTCATATTTTTTTGCTTTTGAGGCAAGTGCATATTACCCAAGCCTGATAGTATGTTTTGAGTGGGAAGAGAGTTTCCATTAACTCTACCATCAGTAAATTTAACCTCTGATGTAAAGTCTCAAGTTCTTTGCCCTAAAAATAGCTAGAGGTTAAAAAGGGAGCAGAAAGTGAGCATCAGTGTCAGCTGTGGTTTCAACCATCAGGAATCTGCTGATGTTAAATGCTGATAAGTTCTCATCCTACCCATGTTTTGTTTTCATATCCATTCTGGGGGGGCTATGTCCAGGCACACCATTGTTTCTCCCAGTCAGAATTAAGCCATATAAATAGCAGTGTTAGTGGGGGCATTTTTCACCCTCTCAAATGTTTTGGAATATCAGCCGACTTTTCCCTGGAAATTTGATCTCATGCAAATTTTTTGGAAAAGACAACAAATATTCATTATAAGCTTCCTGCCAACAAACCCAATATAATGTACATAACCAACTTTTTGTAGAAATGCAAATCTACAGTGGTTTATGCTAAATATATCCTACTGAAACCTTAAATCCAGCACTTACAACAGTACATCAAAGTCTCTTGTTCATGTTTCACAAAACTGAAATTTCCAACATTCTTAAACTACACACACACACACATTATTTAAAGAGACTGAGATAGAAGTAACTCACAGAATTCCCTGCAATGGCATTCAGTAGCTTTTATAATTTAGATTTAATGGAGTCAAGGGAGTCTGGATTTTTTAAAAACTTAGTTTATTGCTACCAATTGATATTTTAGTTCTATGCCTTCTATTAATGCCCAGCAGTAAAATTAAGTTATTCATTTCCAGATGGTACATTAAGGGCTCAGTTCTTGATCATGACTTTAGCTTATGTGTTCATTTGACACATAAATAACTTCAGACAGTTCCACTATCAGTAGCCAATTAGTCACTTAAGAAGAACATAAACTATCTATTTTTTGTGATCTGAATCATTTTAGTAACCCTGTGGTACATTTGCTCTCTCAGCCAGGAGGTTGGCATGCTTCTTCACAGCAATAAGTTTTTTTGGAGTGCAAAGCTAGAATGATATGTAGATAGATATGAACTAATGCAGTTCTCCCATTGCCCAGGTAAGAATATTGCTGCTGCTCATGAACAGCAGCTGCCAGCTGCCAAAAAAAGCCCTTTATCTGTACTTTATTTCTTAAATCTACAGTGTTTGCCAATAAAGAAAGTTGAGGCACAGAAAGATTAAAGTCATAAACTGGATATTAAAAAATTGTCAATCTACAAAACTGGACTAATTTTTGGCTTAACTTCTAAGAGCCATCTCAAGTCTCTGACTGTTTTTAATGAACCTCTTGATTAGCTGTATAGATGAATTAAGATCAAAATACCATCAGGCCATATTCTCACCTTATAAATATTTTGAAATTAATAGAGCAATAAGATAAATTAACCGAAAGAGTCATGCTGTTACATTTTTTTACATTGTAATGTGATGGGCATGGTTTTCTTGAAACTGGCATCACACACACCTGTGTGCATGTGTGTGCACACATACACACGTGCACACAGAGTCCAGACCAACATAAAGTTCCACCCTTGGCACCTTCCCTCCTGGCCCATGCTCCTTTGGTCCTCCATGCAAAGGAAGATGCTCTGAGCTTTCCCTTTTGCTTTCCCTCCCTCTTCTGGTTCAAAGTTCTCCCAGAGTGGGAGGGCAGACTAAGGAAAGGGGAGAGATATTTTGCTAACCGGGCATGGCTATAGTCTCTGCCAAGGGCCCTGAGGTCCCCTCCCACCCCCTGCCCCCTGGAAGTCCTGACCTGGGTCATCTGAGTCCTCCCTTTCCCCTTTGGCCTCTGGTTACTGAGATGCCTGTGCCTGGGAGACAGCACTCCAAAAGGGACACCTCAGAGAAGCTCCCCAAATCTCTCATCACCTCCAGGAGATTGTAGGGTACCCCTGAATTTGTTAAAGCCTTTAGTCTGTACTCCACAGAGGTATGGGATCTGAGCCAGTTAATCAGTTGGACTAAATAAAAATGGGAGGCAGACATGATAAAAATCACTGTGCATCATTCAGGCTTAATCAGATTACATGTGTGAGAGATGGATGTTTGCTTGATGATGGAACTCCACAGGCAAGACCACTCAGAATAAACCCAACCAACAAAATCAGAGTATAAATGACATGTTGTAGACTGCCGAATCTAGGAAAACTCTGTGCTTCAAAAGTTTCTAACTCAGTGTTGAGAAATCCAAGATGTGTGTTTCCCCCTGCCCCCAATTGAAAGGTTATGAATGGTGATCTGATTGCAAGCCTTTACTATAGAAGCCAGTTTAACCCCTAATATGGCCAAATGACAAACAGGAGCCTGAGTTCTGGGTCTGGGAGTGGTGGGGGGGGGGGGCGGCAGGGAAGAATGTCCTCTGTGGAGAGGAGGAGAAAGAAGTGCTTCTCCCCCTTTCCTGGATTCATGACCAGCCCTAACTGCCCTCCTCCACCTCAGATACCCCTTTTTTCCAGGAATCTAAACCTTCATTTGCCCTAAACTACTGCATTTCACCTGGGCCAGCCCTGACATGTCTAGGGCACCCAGATCGCCAAACTCCTTGCTCACCACTGCCCTCAAAACCCAATCCCTGAGATTTACAGGAACAAACAGAATTGGTTCAAGCTAACATTTGATTTTCCAGGATCCCTTTCTTTTCCGTAAGAACTTAGGTCTTTGAAAAAGGATATTTCTGTGTTTGGTATTTCACCTGGCTGTAGGAGGTTGGAGGATAAAACAGGGTACAGATTATTAGATCTGTTATTATTAAAGGTTGTCCCAGACTGTAATTATACTTCTCTCTCAACTGCCTCTTAGCCTCCTGGGGCAAAACAAGCCCCTTTTGGTAATACAGCAGCTCACCCCCTGCTCCCCCTGCCCCTCCTACCTCCAGCCCTCCCATCCATATGCTTTATGATTCTGCCTGCTGAGGCAGGACCTTCATTTCGCCATGGTGTTAGTGTTCTTGCATGTTGATACTGACTTTTGTAATAGATACGTGTTGCTTTTGTCAGTCCATCACTCTTTAACTGTTGGGAGCCAACAGCCCTCATTTGGAGGAATAACTCCCCCCCAACACTGGATACATTTAGGTGGGTTTTGAATCATGGTGGTCATCCTTTCTCTAGCCGATGGCCAGGCAAATGGCCCTGCCAGGCTAACTGCCATCTTCCTTTCTAAACTTAATGATGAAAACATGGAAAATGGTTGAGATGACTCATCCTTTCTAGTGGGGCTATCTAGACAGGGCTATTTAGTAACCCCTGCCCTGAGGTCTTCTGGAGATGCCTGGGCCTGTGCATTTTGAAACTGCCTTTCTCTTCTATCCTCTGTGCCCATAACCTCCCAAGAGAATTCATTTCTGTTCAAGTTGGCCAGAATTCTCTGTTGCTTGGCACAAAGAACCCTGACTGATACAGCTCTCTCCTCCCTCTTCTGCTCCATCTGTACCATGAACATGGGAAAAAGATCTCAAAAGGATGATATACTTCTTATTACACTGAGAGACCTCACTACTGTCAGCCTCCTCCCCATCTCCGACCCGCAGATAAAGGAGGTGATGCGATGAGATATCGAAGACCTGAATAGGCCAGCCAGGGGACTCGAGGCACACCAGCTCAAGAGTGGTGCTGGAAAGGCATCTCTCGTATTTATTGATCAGGCATCACATTCTTGAGTGGGTTAACAAGTTTCTAGACACAATGATTAACATGCTTTACTACAGGACTGTAATTGCCTCCAGGTCGCTGGGGCAAGTCATCCCTGGCACCAGGCAATTAGGGGGTAGAGATAACAAGAAACAGATCTTGGTTTAGATTTAGTGAGCTGCGGCATGCACCACAGATAACAAGGAAGGCAAACAATTCCCATAGAAACAGAATGATCTATGGGTGGCAATCCACACACTACTACCTCAAACCTTATCCTAATCCTCCAACCCCACAAAGAAGCCTTTGAACCCTTTGGGTGTTTTCTGTTGTTTGATTTCTAAGGGTTTGTTCGAGGACCTGTGGAGCCTGGTTTGCCTGCCTCCCTGGGAATAGTGAGGAGGTCCTTTCATCTCCTCTCACCCATCTTTGAAGTTAGCCTCCCCACATTCTACTCATTTCTAGTCAGCCACGCTTTCCAGAATTACTTAGCAGGTTTTATTGCATTTGTCTGCAAAGCAACACTTGTTCACCCAAATGAATCTGTCATTGGCTAAATGTCTACCAGTATAATAAAATGAATGGAAAAAGTTTAGGCTAAGTACGGTACTCATTTGCATCATTACCCAATGAAGCTGAAGACAAAATAGTTTGGAGATGCCACAAATCCAAGTAAGTGCCAGTTTCATTAGCCCCTGTCCCTACATATGCTTGCCAGTAAACTGCCAGTTTTTCAGTATATTCATATTACAAATTACATTACCTGTACTTTTTGAAATGACTGTCAACTGCTTAGAATTCCTGGGTGTTTCTTGACCAGAGTGTCTTATTGTAGTTACAGGCCAGATTTGCTGGGGGGTAAAATGCTCTTGGGAATGGTGGGATGCAAAACTAGCTCAAATTCTAGGAGATAGTGTAGGATGGAATCAAGAGTCAAATTTGGGCAGTCTGATTTTAGGGCTACACTGCCTCAGCAAAAAGGAAGGGACTGGATGTTTTCATGCAGCACTTTGCTGGCTTAATATAGGAGGCTACCAACATGTTTCAAATTTTCTATTCTTCAGTATAATTAACTGTAAAGTATAGCAATACATTTCCCATTTTCCAAAATGGGGAGAAACTGCTTTTGGGTGACTTGAATAGTCTATGTGATAGGAGGTCTCCAAAGATGGCACCCCAATCAACAACACAGTCCAGTTTTCATGCCCTTATGTCGTTTCCTCCCCTTGAACCTGGACTGGCCATATGACTTGCTTTTAACTTGCAAAAATGATGTCTGAAGCTACTTCATAAGAAGCCTTGCAGCTTCTACCTGGGTCTCTTGAAATGTTTGCTCTGAGGAAGCCAGAAACAATGTAAAAAGTCTGACCACCATGAGACCTCCATACTGGGAGGAAACCCAAGTTAGTCACATAGAGAGACCATGTGGACAAAGAGAGGGAGAGAGGGTGGGATAGTTACCTGGCCAGCCTCCAGATCTTCCATTCCCACCTGAGACAACGGACTGTCAAGTTGAACTTCCAGATGACTCCAGGCCCAGGTCCATCTGATTGTAAACACACAAGAGACACCCCAAGTGAGAACTGGCCACATGAGTTCAGTTAACCATTGAAACATCTGAGATAATAATTATTGTTTTAAGCTACTTAATTTTGGCTTAGTTTGTTATACAGTAATAGCTATCTGCAACAGATGATGAATGGAAGAAGGACTAACTAATACTGAGCTTTTACTATTTTCTTTACCTATACCATGGGGTAAGAATTATCAACATGAAATGTTGGCAGATTGTCTACTACATTACCTTCCCATGTCAACAAAGAAAAAGTCTGTAATTTTCATTTCAATTTAAACCTCCTTATCTGCCAACCTTCACCTTGCCAAACAAACTACTGGTCTTTTTTTTCTCAGAATGTTTTTTCTAAACTTGTAATACAGAATGGCCAGAGAAACATAGAATTGGAGGGATTGGAGTTGAAGAGAAAGGACTTTACAAAAGAGGTTAAGTCACCTTTGTAATAAGTATTGGGGAAAAGGTGGAATGGATATGCGGCAGGCAGGGAGGGGGTGTTTGAGGTGAGAGTGACAGAAAGAGCAAACAGGGGTGGAGAATATTCGTTGGTGATATGGTAAATGAGGAACTCCAGAGGCTAAAGATATAAGCGAATTAGGTAGAAGAAATGAGCAGCTATGAGAAATGGTGCAACTGGTTATGAATTGGATTCTTAATGCTGAGAAACTGAAATTAAATTGCAATTGCTTTTCCATGATATTTAGCCCATAAATTCTGTGTGTCTTTAACTGTGGCACTCCTCTGGAACTTCACCACACGGGTAAAGGCTTCAATTAGGGTTCTATGCATACCATTTCATTTAATCCTCTCAAAAATCTCATGAGGCAATATGTTATTGTCCTTTTTAAATTATATATTCAGAAACCAAGGCTCAGCAATGTGATGTAACTTAAGGTTGTATTAGTAAGCAGTAAGCCTGATTTTTAAACTTAGCCCCACTGACTCCAAAGCCCATAATTTTCCATCTTCCCATTCTAGAGTCAGCTCCCTGAAGTTGTAATGTCTTCATAGCACTGTCCTTTTTCTGCTCCTACATCCAGTTTATTTCACATTATGGCATTGTCTTTAGGGGTCACAAAATGTCACAAATGGCAAGATTTCATTCCTTTATGTCGCTGAGTAATATCCATTGTGTATGTATATCATCTCTTTGTTTCCTTTCATCTTTTGATGGGTACTTGGGTTACTTCCATATCTTGGTTATTGTAAACAATGCTGCAATGAACATAGGGGTGCATGTATCTCTTCAAAGTGGTGTTTCCATTTTCTTTGGATAAATACACAGAAGTAGAATTGCTTGATAATATAGTAGTTCTATTTTTTATTTTTTGGGAACTTCCATACTGTGTTCTATAGTGGCTGCACCAATTTACATTCCTAACAGTAGTGTATAAGCATTTCCTTTTCTCCACAATCTTATCAACACTTGTGATTTTTTCTTTTTGATAATAGCCAATCTGATTGGTGTGAGATGGTATCTCATTGTGGTTTTGATTTGCATCTCCCTGATGGTTAGTGATGTCAAGCATCTTTTCATGTGCCTATTGGTCATCTGCATGTCTTCTTTGGAAAATGTTTGTTCAAGTCCTCAGCCCATTTTTTAACTTTTTTTAGTAGGATGTATATATTGTTATATATTTCGGATGTGAACCCCTTATTGAATGTATGATCTGCAACTATCATCTACCAGTATGGGGAAAATGGAACCTTCTGACTAGGATTCCTGCCTGGCCTTAATAGAGCCCATTATTTACATAATAAGAGCATGCTTGCACATGTATGGGATGTTTACCAGCAACAGAGCTGCTGGTCAGTCATGGGAGTACTTGCCCAGGGGAGGGGTAGAGAGGAAACACCCATTCTTTCCTCTGCCTGTGTTCCTGGTATGTAACTGGTCAGGCATCCACCAGTCAGCAGGGACTGGCACACAAGAGTTGCTCCCGGAGTGTGGGAGCAGGAAGCTGGGCTGCCAAGAGAGTGGTGAAAGAGCTGTGGAGTCCCAGTACTCCTGGAGAATTATGCCCAAGTGTGGGGTCAGGAAGCTTGGCAAACTTCAAAGAGGTTGGGTAGCAAGGAGAGACTGAGACAACTGCCTAGAGGATTAAGCTTGTGCTGGGGAGCAGAACATGTAGCCAGCCTGGGGCATGCATTCAAGCCAGCTGTGTGTACTGAGCTGCCTGCAACTGCCATGAGAATAAATATAGTAATGCCTTACATCCCCAGCTTTTTGCCATTGCCTTTCTTCAGTCTCATCAAATTGATAGAGAGCTTGCCCTGGGCTGGGAAACCGCCTCCTCCAGAGCTACACCCATTAAGTAGATTGCCCTTTTGTTTTCTTAGTGGTTTCCTTTGCTGTGTAAAAGCTTTTTAGTTTGATATAATCCAATGTTTATTTTAGCTTTTGTTGCCCTTATCTGAGGAGACAGATCACCCCAAAATATTGCTAAGACTGATGTCAAAGAACTTACTGCCTATGTTTTCTTTTCAGAGTTTTATGGCTTCAGGTCTTACATTCAACTCTTTAATCCATTTTGATTTATTTTTGTATACTGTATAAGAAAGTGATCTTGTTTCATTCCTTTTCATGAAGCTGTTTAGTTTTCCCAACACTATTTTTTGAAGAGACTGTCTTTTCCCATTATATATTCTTGCCTCCTTTGTCAAAGATTGATTAGTTGACCATATAAGCATGGGTTTATTTCTGGACTCTCTCATTCCACTGATCTATGTGTTTTGTGCTACTGCCATTCTGTTTTGATTACTATAGCTTTGTAGTATAGTTTGCAATTAAGGAGCATGAGACCTCCAACTTCTTTTTTCTCAAGATTGCTTTAGCTATGAAGGGTCTTTTGTGATTCCATACACATTTTAGGATTATTCACTCTAGTTCTGTGAAAAATGCCATTGGTATTTTGATGGGGATTACACTCAATCCGTAGGTTGCTCTGAGTAGTATGGACATTTTAACAATATTAATTCTTTCAGTTCATGAGCATGGTATATCTTTCCATTCATTTGTGTGATCTTCATTTATTTCAATGTCTTATAGTTTCAGAGTACAGGTTTTTCACTTCCTTGGTTAAATTTATTCCTAGGAATTTTTTTTCAATGGAGCTGTAAATGGGGTTTTCTTAATTTTGTTCTGAAATTGTTATTAGTGCATAGAAATACAACCAGTTTCTGTACATTAATTTTGTACCCTGCAACTTCACTGAATTCATTTATTAGTACTAATAGTTTTTTGGTGGAGTCTTTATGACTTTCCATATGTAATTTCATGTCATTGGCAAATAGTGACAGTTTCACTTCTTCTTTTCCAATTTGGATGCCATCTATTTCTTTTTCTTGCCTAATTGCTATGGCTAGGACTTCCAATACTATGTTAAATAAAAGTGGTGAGAGTGGACATCCTTGTCTTGTTCCTGATCTTAGAGAAAAGGTTTAAGCTTTTCACTGTTGAGTATAATGGTAACTGGGGGTTTGTCATATATGCCCTTTATTATGATGAGGTACTTTCAGAGTACCTCACTATCTTGAAAGTTTGTATCAAATGCTGATGTTGATATTTTATCAAATTCAGATGTAAAATTTTGTCAAATGCTTTTCTGTGTCTAGTAAGATGATCATATGATTTTTATCATTCATTTTGTTAATGTGGTGCAATATATTGATTTGCATATGGTGAACTATCACTGCATCCTAGGTATAAATCCTACTTCACTATGGCGTATAATCCTTTTAATGTATTTTTCAATTCAGTTTGCTAATATTTTGTTGAGGATTTTTGCATTTGTGTTCATCAGGAATATTGGTGTATTTTCTTTCCTGTGGTGCCTTTGTAAGGTTTTGGTATATGAATATTGCTGGCCTATTGTTGGAACTATTCCATCCTCTTCAGTTTTTTGGAATAATTTCAGAAAGATAAGTACTAACTCTTCTTTAAATGTTTGTAGAATTTACCTCTGAAGCTATTTGGTCCAGGAATTTTGTTTTTGGGAGTTTTAAAATTATTGATTCACCTTCATTACTTGTAATTGGCTTCTTCAGATTTTATATTTCTTTGTGACTCAGTCTTAAAAAGTTCTGTGTTTTTAGAAATTTATCCATTTCTTGTAGGTTTTCCAATTTGTTGGTGTATAATTTTCCAATAGTCTTTCATGATCCTTTGTATTTCTGTGGTTTTAGTTATAACTTCCCTTTCATATCTGATTTTATTTATTTAGGCCCCCTCTTTTTTTCTTGGTGAGTCTGACTAGAGGTTTATTGATTTTTTAAAAATCTCTTCAAAGAACCAGGTTCTTGTTTCATTGGTCTTTCTGTTGATTTTTAAGTCTCCTTTTTATTTATTTCTAATCTCATCTTTCTTAGTTCCTTTTTTTTACTAACTTTGGGCTTTGTTCTTTTCTACTTGCTTTAGATATTAAGTTAGATTTTTTATTTAGGATTTTTCTTGTTTCTTGAGATAGGTCTTTATCATTATGAATGTCCCTCTGAGGGCTGCTTTTGTTGAATCTCATAGATTTTGGAAAGTTGTGTTTCCATTTTCATTTGATTCAAGGTATTTTTAAAATATTCATTTTGACTTTTTTTTTTAACCCATTAGTTGTTTAGTAGAATGTTGTTTAGCCTCAATGTGTTTGCATTGTTTACAGTTTTCTTCTTGTACTTGATTTCTAATTTCATAATGTTGTGGTTGGAAAAGATGTTTGACATGATTGAAATCTTGAATTTATCAAGATTTGTTTTGTGGCTTAAAGTGATCCATTCTGGAAAATCTTTCATATGTACTGAGAAGAATGTGTATTGTGCAGTTTTTGGATGTATTGTTCTGTATGAATCTACTAAGTCCATCTGGACTGATGGAGCATTTAAGACCAATGTTTCCTTGATTTTCTGTTTGAGTGATCCATCCATTGACGTAGGCAGAGTATTAAATCCTCTACTATTATGTTACTGTCAATTTCCCACTTTATGTCTGTTAATATCTCCTTTACATATTTACATGTGCCTATGTTGGGTGCATAAATATTTATGAATGTTATAGTCTCTTCTTGGTGTGACCATTTTATCATTATGAACTGCCCTTGATTTTGTTACAGTCTTTATTTTTTTATTTTATTTTTATTTTATTTTATTTTTGTATCATTAATATACAATTACATGAAGAACATTATGTTTACTAGGCTCACCCCTTCACCAAGTCACCCCCACATACCGCTTCACAGTCACTGTCCATCAGCATAGTAAGATGCTGTAAAATCACTACTTGTCTTCTCTGTGTTGCACAGCCCTCCCCATGCTCCCACCCACACTATATATTCTAATTGTAATGCCCCCTTTCTTTTTCCCCGCCCTTATCCCTCCCTTCCCAACCATCCTCCACAGTCCCTTTCCCTTTGGTAACTGTTAGTCCATTCTTGGGTTTTGTGATTCTGCTGCTGCTTTGTTCCTTCAGTTTTCCTTTATTCTGATACTCCGCATATGAGTGAAATCATTTGGTACTTGTTTTTCTCTGCCTGGCTTATTTCACTGAGCATAATACCCTCTAGCTCCATCCATGTTGTTGTGAATGTTAGGATCTGTTTTTTTCTTATGGCTGAGTAATATTCCATTGTCTATATGTACCATATCTTCTTTATCCATTCATCTACTGATGGACATTTAGGTTGCTTCCATATCTTGGCTACTGTAAATAGTGCAGTGATAAACATAGAGGTGCAGCTGTCTTTTTCAAACTGGAGTGCTGCATTCTTAGGGTAAATTCCTAGAAGTGGAATTCCTGGGTCAAAAGGTATTTCTATTTTGAGCATTCTGAGGAACCTCCATACTGCTTTCCACAATGGTTGAACTAATTTACATTCCCACCAGCAGTGTAGGAGGGTTCCCCTTTCTCCATAACGTTGCCAACATTTGTTGTTGTTTGTCTTTTTGATGATGGTGATCCTTACCAGTGTGAGGTGATATCTCATTGTGGTTTTAATTTGCATTTCTCTGATGACAAGCGATGTGGAACATCTTTTCATGTGTCCATTGGCCATCTGAATTTCTTCTTTAGAGAACTGTCTGTTCAGCTCCTCTGCCCATTTTTTAATTGGATTATTTGCTTTTTGTTTGTTGAGGTGTGTGAGCTCTTTGTATATTTTGGATGTCAACCCTTTATCGGATCTGTCATTTATGAATATATTCTCCCATACTGTAGGATACCTTTTTGTTCTATTGATGGTGTCCTTTGCTGTACAGAAGCTTTTCAGCTTGATATAGTCCCACTTGTTCTTTTTTGCTTTTGTTTCCCTTGCTCAGGAAGATATGTTCATGAAGAAGTCACTCATGTTTATGTCCATGAGATTTTTGCTTATGTTTTTCTAAGAGTTTAATGGTTTCATGACTCACATTCAGGTCTTTGATCCATTTCGAATTTACTTTTGTGTATGGGGTTAGACAGTGATCCAGTTTTATTCTCTTACATGTAGCTGTTCAGTTTTGCCAGCACCATCTGTTGAAGAGACTGCCATTTCCCCATTGTATGTCCATGGCTCCTTCATCATATATTAATTGGCCATATATGTTTGGGTTAATGCTTGGATTCTCTATTCTGTTCCACTGGTCTTTGGCTCTGTTCTTGTGCCAGTACCAAATTGTCTTGATTACTGTGACTTTGTAGTAGAGCTTGAAGTTGGGGAGCAAGATCCCCTCCACTTTATTCTTCCTTCTCAGGATTGCTTTGGCTTTTCAGGGTCCTTGGTGGTTCCATATGAATTTTTGAACTATTTGTTTCAGTTCATTGAAGAATGCTGTTGGTAATTTGATAGGGATTGCATTGAATCTCTATATTGCTTTGGGCAGGATGGCCATTTTGACGATATTAATTCTTCCTAGCCAGGAGCATGGGATGAGTTTCCATTTGTTAGTGTCCTCTTTCATTTCTCTTAAGAGTGTCTTGTAGTTTTCAGGGTATAGGTCTTTCACTTCCTTGGTTAGGTTTAGTCCTAGGTATTTTATTCTTTTTGATGCTATTGTGAATGGAATTGTTTTCCTGATTTCTCATTCTATTGGTTCATTGTTAGTGTATAGAAAAGCCACAGATTTGTGTGTTAATTTTGTATCCTGCAACTTTGCTGAATTCCGATATTAGTTCTAGTAGTTTTACAGTGGAGTCTTTAGGGTTTTTTATGTACAATATAATGTCATCTGCAAATAGTGACAGTTTGACTTCTTTTTTACCAATCTGGATTCCTTTGTATATCTTTGTTTTGTCTAATTGCCATGGCTAGAACCTCCAGTACTATGTTGAATAACAGTGGGGAGAGGGGGCATCTCTGTTTAGTTCCTGATCTCAGAGGAAAAGCTTTCAGCCTCTCGCTGTTCAGTATGATGTAAGCTGTGGGTTTATCATAAATGGCCTTTATATGTTGAGGTACTTGCTCTCTATGCCGATTTTGTTGAGAGTTTTTTATCATGAATGGATGTTGAATTTTGTCGAATGCTTTTTCAGCGTCTATGGAGATGATCATGTGGTTTTTGTCCTTGTTTTTGTTGATGAGGGGGATGATGCTGATGGATTTTCATATGTTGTACCATCCTTGAATCCCTGGGATGAATCCCACTTGGTCATGGTGTATGATCCTTTTGATGTATTTTTGAATTCGGTTTGCTAATATTTTGTTGAGTATTTTTGCATCTAGGTTCATCAGGAAACTATACATCAGGTCTGTAGTTTTGTTTTTTGGTGGGGTCTTTGCCTGGTTTTGGTATTAGGGTGATGTTGTCTTCATAGAATGAGTTTGAGAGTATTCCCTCCTCTTCTATTTTTTGGAAAACTTTAAGGAGAATGGGTATTATGTCTTCTCTGTATGTCTGGTAAAATTCCAAGGTAAATCCATCTAGCCCAGGGGTTTTGTTCTTGGGTAGTTTTTTGACTACTGATTTAATTTCATTGCTGGTAATTGGTCTGTTTAGATTTTCTGTTTCTTTCTGGGTCAGTTTTGGAAGGTTGTATTTTTCTAGGAAGTTGTCCATTTCTCCTAGGTTTTCCAGCTTGTTAGCATATAAGTTTTCATAGTATTCTCTAATAATTCTTTGTATTTCTGTGGGGTCTGTTGTGATTTTTCCTTTCTCATTTCTCATTCTGTTGATGTGTATTGACTGTCTTTTTCTCTTAATAAGTCTGGCTAGAGGTTTATTATTTTGTTTATTTTCTTGAAGAACCAGCTCTTGTTTTCATTGATTTTTTCTATTGTTTTATTCTTCTCAATTTTATTTATTTCTTATCTGATCTTTACTATGTCCCTCCATCTTCTGACCTTAGGCCTCATTTGTTCTTCTTTTTCCAATTTCGATAATTGTGACATTAGACTATTCATTTGGGATTGTTCTTCCTTCTTTAAATATGCCTGGATTGCTATATGCTTTCCTCTTAAGACTGCTTTCGCTGGGTCAATCAGAAGTTGGGGCTTCATGTTCTTGTTGTCATTTGTTTCCACATATTGCTGTATCTCCATTTTAATTTGGTTGTTGATCCACTGATTATTTAGGAGCATGTTTTTAAGCCTCCATATGTTTGTGAGCATTTTTGCTTTCTTTGTACAATTTATTTCCAGTTTTATACCTTTGTGGTCTAAAAAGTTGGTTGGTAGAATTTCAATCTTTTGGAATTTACTGAGGCTCTTTTTGTGGCCTAGTATGTGGTCTATTCTGGAGAATATTCCATGTGCACTTGAGAAGAATGTGTATCCTGTTGCTTTTGGATGTAGAGTTCTATAGATGTCTATTAGGTCCATCTGTTCTAGTGTGTTGTTCAGTGCCTCTGTGTCCTTACTTATTTTCTGCCCGGTCGATCTATCCTTTGGGGTGAGTGGAGTGTTGAAGTCTCCTAAAATGAATGCATTGCATTCTATTTCATCCTTCAGTTCTGTTGGTATTTGTTTCACATATGCTGGTGCTCCTGTGTTGGGTGCATATATATTTAGAATGGTTACATTCTCTTGTTGGACTGAGCCCTTTATCCTTATGTAATGTCCTTCTTTATCTCTTGTTACTTTCTTTATTATGAAGTCTATTTTATCTGATACTAGTATTGCAACACCTGCTTTTTTCTCTCTGTTGTTTGCATGAAATATCTTTTTCCATCCCTTGATTTTTAATCTGTGCATGTCTTTGGGTTTAAGGTGAGTCTCTTGTAAGCAGCATAAAAATGGGTCTTGCTTTTTTATCCATTGTATTACTCTTTGTCTTTTGGTTGGTGCATTCAGTCCATTTACATTTAGGGTGATTATTGAAAGTTATGTACTTATTGCCATTGCAGGCTTTAGATTCGTGGTTACCAAAGGTTCAAGGTTAGCTTCTTTACTAACTTACTGTCTGACTTAACTCACTTATTGAGCTATTATAAACACAGTCTGATGATTATTTCTCTCCCTTCTTATTCCTCCTCCTCCATTCTTCATATGTTGGCTGTTTTGTTCTGTGCTCTTTTTAGGAGTTCTCCCATCTAGGGCAGTTCCTCTAAGAAACCCTGTAGAGGTGGTTTGTGGGAGGCAAATTCCCTCAATGTTTGCTTGTCTGGGAAATGTTTAATGCCTCCTTCATATTTAAGTGATAATCATGCTGGATACAGTATCCTTGGTTCAAGGCCCTTTTGTTTCATTGCATTAAAAATATCATGCCATTCTCTTCTGACCTGTAAGGTTTCTGTTTAGAAGTCTGATGATGGCCTGATGGGTTTTCCTTTGTAGGTGACCTTTTTTCTCTCTCTGGCTGCCTTTAATACTCTGTCCTTGTCCTTGATCTTTGCCATTTTAATTATTATGTGTCTTGGTGTTGTCTTCTTTGGGTCCCTTCTCTCAGGAGTTCTGTGTGCTTCTGTAGTCTGAGCAATTATTTCCTCCCTCAGTTTGGGGAAGTTCTCAGCAATTATATCTTCAAAGACACTTTCTATCCCTTTTTCTCTCTCTTCTTCCTCTGGTACCCCTATACTGCAGATATTGTTCCTTTTGGATTGGTCACACAGTTCTCTTAATATTGTTTCATTCCTGGAGATCCTTTTATCTCTCTCTGCATCAGCTTCTATGCATTCCTGTTCTTTGGTTTCTATTCTATCAATGGCCTCTTGCATCTTATCCATTCTGCTTATAAATCCTTCCAGAGATTTTTTCACTTCAGTAATCTCCCTCCGGACATCATTCCTTAGCTCTTGTATATTTCTCTGCAGCTCTGTCAGCATGTTTATGATTTTTATTTTGAATTCTTTTTCAGTGAGACTGGTTTGGTCTGTCTCTGCAGATCCTCTCTCAGGTATTGTCTGAACTGTAATGACTGGACTAAATATTTTTGCCTTTTCATGGTGATAGTGGTGGCTGTAGGCAGGTTGTGGGTGTGTCAGCTGGGAGAAGAAAGTCCTTTCCTGCTTGCTGGATGTCTTGCCCTTCTCCGCTGCCTGTGTTGGTTACCTGCAGTCCTGGAATAGCCACTGGGTTAATCCCCTAGCTGCTGTGGGCAGAGTCTCTGTCAGTGCAGTGCAGAGCCCTGCAGGGAGTGGCAGGGATGCCAGGTGTGCTCCTCCACAATAATGGCACCCCTGCCGGGCAGCTATGTGCCAGCAGCGGCCTTTGTTTCTGGCCCGGGCAACTGTGTGTCAGGCTGGGATTCTGTTCGGCTGCTGGAAGCACGGCTGCTCCCTCTGGCACTACTGCAGGTGCGTGCGGGCCTCTCCCATGCGGACCTCTCCCGGGCTTCTCTGACGCCACTTCCACCAGTGCAAGCAGGTTGCACCCAGGCTGTTTGGTCACTGCCATGGTGGGCTCGCACGAGCCACTTCTGGTCCCCTCTTGTGCCACCAGTGCACACGATCTGCTCCCGGTTTCCTCCGGCGCCGCCACCCCTGGTGCGTGCTGCCACTCTCCCACTACTGGGCCGGTGTGTTGGGGTCTATGCCAGTTGGAGGAATGACTGGCAGGCTGCTTAGTTCTGTGAGGAGCTTCAGAGCTGTGCTGCCACACCAGGGTTTAGGTCGCCTAAAGTTCCCTGGGATTCCCAGCTGCTGTCTAAGTGTGCCAGGACGACTTCGTCCAGCTGTGGGTTCCCTGTCTGTCTCAGACTTGCAAAAAGTACTCCCTTTTCTTTTGTCTCAGGGGTGCTGGTTGCGGGGAACTGCCCACAGGTTTTGCTTTTCCATTTCTCTAATATCCAGCACCCCATGCACCTTGTGTCTGTGCTCCGGGTGTGGATTTCTAGAGCTGGTTGTTTAGCAGTCCTGGGCTTTCACTCCCTCCCCATTCTGACTCCTTTCTTCCCTCCAGGTTCTGGGGTGGGAAAGCGTTCGGGTCCCACCTGGCCGTGGCTTGTATCTTATCCCCTTTGTGTGATGTTGAGTTCTTGCAGATGTAGATGTAGCCTGGCTATTGTACCGCATCCACTGATGTTTCTTTTAGGAATAGTTATATTTATTGTATTTTCATAAATATGTATATTTTGGGGAGGAGATTTCCACTGAACTACTCACGCCGCTATCTTCCTGTCTACAGTCTTTATTTTAAAGTCTGTTTTGTTGTTAGTATTGCTACTCCAAATTTCTTTTTATTTCTATTTGCATGGAATATTTTTCCATCCCTTCATTTTCAGTCTGTATTTGTCTGTCGATCAGAAGTGAATCTCTTATAGAGACAGCATACAGGATCCTGGGAATTTTTAGTACATTCATCCACTCTATATCTTTAGAATGGATCATTTAGTGCATTTACATTTAAAGTAATTATTGATAGATATGTACTTATTGCTATTTTGCTCAGTTTTTCTCTGTTCCTTTCTTCTGCTCTTGGTCTCTTCTCTTGTAGTTTGCTGATTTTCTAGTTTTATGTTTAGGTTTCTTTCTCCCTATTTTTTGTGTACCTCTCTATCAGTTTTTGGTTTGTGGTTACCATGAGGTACATATATATTGACCTATATATAGATAGCAGTTTATTTTAAGCTGATTGTCACCTGGGTTTGAAAACATTCTAAAAGAACTACATTTTTACTCCTCACCCCCAAGTTGTATGGTTTCAATGTTGTATTTGACATCTTTTAATCTTAACTACTTATTGTAGTTATAGTTGATCTTACTATTTTTATCTTTTAACCTTTATACTAGCTTTTTACTTGCTATTAACTTGTCTGTTATGATATTTCAACATATTCATCCTGAACTTCCATGACAAAAAAAATACAATGTCATTACTTCTTATGATATGAATTTTCTATTTTAAACAAAATTATATCTGAAATTTACCCTTTAAACAGAAGCACATATATAAAAGCAAATCCTGATTACACAGAAATGTGTTGCCTGGTATGTTGTCACATTCACCTTTTGGCAGTTTTCACCTCCAGCAGAACTCAGGCCAGGGGGAAAACAAGGAATTTCACATTTTCAAGGAATTTTTCAATTCCAACCAATTTGATTATGTAACAGTTCCGATTTTTTAATTAAAAATCTGTCAGAAATGCTAAAATAAGAATTGGCAGTGATTTGTGAATTTCAACTTTGTGTTTTCTTATTCCTGTGTCTAAAATTTTCTGACAGATATCAGTATCAAAAAATAGTATGAGAGGTTGGACAGAAAGGGTAGGAAAAGCATGGGTGTAACTTGACCTGGGTTTGAACCCGGGATCTATCATTTGCTAAATGAGCAACTTTGGGCAATTTTTAAAATGTCTCTGAGATTCTGTTTCCCTGCTCATGAAATGGATGTAATAATACCAACCACAGATGTTGTGAGAGTTTAAATGACACAACAGGTCACACTCTGTGTCTAGTGCTAATGCATACATAGTAGGAAGACAAGAAGACACATGATACTTCCTCTTTAACTTCAGAGGTAGAAATGAAGATAAGTGCTGTCTTAAAGTATTCGTGCTTATAATTTTCTCAGATTTTCCAATAAATGATCATCTTCAAGTGTATAAAAACACACTGGACTTGGAGCCAGAGACCAGTGTTTAATTTCAGACCCAGCTGGGAATCCCTGACTTTTCTAGACTTAAGTCATCACAGTAAAGAAAATATAAACAGCCACATTCAGCTCTAAACCACTGGGAGGGTTGTTGTAAATATTAATAAGCAATCAGCTATTTTTAAATGTTTTAGAAAGTTGTTCCACATAATAACAAAGTATCATTATGTACAGAGCGAAAAATGCTTATAAAGTGTGCAGTTGCTTTAGAACTGTCCACTGAAGTCTGCATACTGTATAATCCTACTGTCTGATGATATGTGACACAGGGCCATGATATTCTGAGAAAACAGTTACATTGGAAAGAGGAAATGATTTTAAAGGGAGTATATACTTCATGGTAGTTATACCATTGTTAAGAATCAGTTTCTTTTGCTCATTGAAACTGTTAAGCTTCCTAAAGCTTGTTCTCTGCTTTGACCACAGGGCAGCAGGAAAAACTGCTTTAATTCTATTTTCCTATTTTAGGGATAATTGTCAACATTTTCACTGAGTTGTGTCACTATGTTTGAGCTGACCTCAATAGTACAGAGAAGCAGCATGGGAGACTTAGAGCCAATCAGATTTGAATTCTCAACAGGCTTCATTACTTATGAGCTGTGTGGCCTCAGGCAAGTCTTAAGCTACTCTGAGCCTATTTCTTCAACTGTAAAATACATTAATAATACAACATCTTGCAGGAGTTTTCCTAAGATTAAAGTTTTAGATACATAAAGATATACATAAAGATATAAAGATACATAAAAATATAAAGATATAAAATATCTTTTATATCATAGACATATAAAATACCTGGTATATAATGGGCCCTCATTATATATTTATGAGTACACAGAATAGTCACTCATAAATATTGTTCATGAAATTAAAAAGTCAAAAGATAAAGTACACTAATGCTTACCCACCACATTATGGATAATTCAGGATTAGATTTGACACACCTTTTAAAACATATACAGGGCAGATAAATTAACATTCATGTGCTTTGAGAATGGTAAATTTTTTATTTCCTGACTTCTGGCATCAAATTTACAACATAGTGTAAATTTTTTGTATGCTCCCTTTTCATTTTATTTACTTTTAATGAACAAATAAACCCATAGCATTGTCTACTATGTTGGTAATTAAAGCTGTAGGTGGATGGAGCAATAAAAATGAAATATTAATTATAGTTGTCAGAGGGAAACAGGAATCTAGGAGCTAATACAGTGAAGCTTCTAGAAGTAACTTAGGTTACTAATGTTGCAGGGATATTATAAATGGTTATTTAGTTTGAAACTAGTGGGCATTAACCAAAAAGGGATTATGGCATAGCCACCTGACCCTTTTCCTGATTCAGAATTGGAGAAATTATCTAGGCCATTCAGCTCTGCTCTGGAGGATGAAACTGTTTCTTAATTACCTAATTAGAAAACTCATGTGCCTCTGGAGAATTCTTAAGAAACATTATAGGGAGTTGGTGCAAACTGCAGCCTCTGGTGGCAAATGCCCCAGGGTGACTCTCCCAGTGAAATCAGATCTCAGGTCCCCGTGCAGCTGTTTTACTCTTCCCAGTGTCCCCTCCATCCTGTCCCTTTCTACATCACTAATCTAAGTAACTTCCTATCTGGCCTACTTCCTCCAGTCTCTCCCCACTCTTGCCTAGTGTGCACTCTGCTGACGGAATTCTTCCTAAAGCACTGGTCAGTCTCTTACTCAGATACTCTTGGTGGCTCCCTGAGTCCTGTACAAGGAATTCCAAACTCCTTCAGATGACATTTGAGGCCTTCCATTATTTGGCCTTAATTTACACTGAAACCTCACCTCCTGGGTTTCCATTATCACAGCTCCAAGTCCTTAACCTCACGCATTCATTCAACAAACATGTTAAAGTGCCGTAAATCATCGCATGGATAAGCAAGACACACCCTCTGCTTCCAGGGAGTTCAGAGTCTGGAAAATGGTGAAACATGTAAAAAATATTACTGAATAATCTGCTATTATACTTATTCGCTAAGTATCTGATGAAATTTTACAAATACTTTATAATGTGCTAGGAATGCATTAGGCACGTGGTGGTGGGATTGTCTTATGTTCCCTGGAGTCAGCAAAAGCTTCAAAGAGGAAGTGGCATTAACTGCATCTTGAGAGATGAGCAGGTAACCTCCAGGTGGGGAATTTCAGGTAAGGACAAAATCCACCTTCAGAAAAAAAAATGAGCCTGGAAGGGCAAAGCACGCGTGGTCTTATTGGAAAGGTTCTTGTGGTTTGAGCACATTTTTAACATCATTCAGGTTTTGAATTTGAAGCAAACACCTTCCTTCCTGGCTCTACATTCAGAACACACATCCTCTGTGTTTGTTTAATTCTCTTTATCCTGCAGGCTCAGCTTGGGGATCCTTCCTCAGAGAAGCCTTTTTTGTTAGTCCAGTCCCCAGTTACTTACCCTAATCATGCCCTGTACTTTTTCTTTCTAACATCAACAATTATAAGTAAATAATTAGGAAACTGCTTAATGTCTGTCTTTATTTCTCCCTGGCTTCAAACTTTAAATGCAGGGAGGGCATACTTACACCTGCCAATCTGCATTATATCCCCAGTGCCCAGCACAGTGCCAGACATGCAGTAAAATAAACAGGCATGACATAAAATAAATACGTTTAATGATTAGTGATGCCTGTGGAGCATGACTGTAATTCTCCTAAATGCTGGAGATGTATTCCCTTGTCCAAATCACTGAAAAACTATTCCTCACCTAGCCTGATGGTCAATAAGATGCATAGAACTGCTTTGGTTTTGTCCTGTACCCACACATCAACACACACACACTCATATCCCTCTACTCATTTTTATACTTGCTTCCAGACACCAGTCTTGAGGGGGTGGTGACCTGGTTAGGAAATCCTATTCCAGCTGAATACTTGTTACATAAATTCAGCTATGCAAGCACAGACTTTATACTTTGGAAACATTCAGAATTGCCTTGGTTTCAAAAAAACCAAAACCAAAACTAAAACCAAAAAACTCCACCAAAATATCTTAAAACATTAATACAGAGAGTAACTAAGAATATCAAGTCTCTTGATAGCTTATAGTTTGTGTAGACTCATGGCTTCAAATATTATGAATATGTTTGTCTAAGTTTGGATGCCCTAGAAGCAGACCCTGAGATACAGATTTGTGTGCAAGTGATTCATTAAAGAGGTGCTCCACAAAACGGGGGGAGAGGGAGCCAGGCAAAGGTACAGTCTCAGGCAGTCTCAGGGAGGGTAGTTTAATCCCCATCCCAGGCATGAGGAAAGTCTGGGGCTTCAGTTATACCTCAGGTTTTCCAGAGAAGGAGCTGGGCTTTCATACGTGCCCCCTCCCCTTGACCCTGCACCGTGATTGTCATTGGTTAAGGTTGTTCTGGGTGGAAGTAAATTTCCTGGCATTCTAGCTCTCTGCCTGTGGGGTGGGGCATGGGAAAGTATTTCCAGAGGTCCCAGGGCAGTTCTCTGAAGAAGAGATGTAAGTGCTGGATGTTAGCAGCAGAAGTATAAAGAAGTTGTGAGTGAGGCTCTCAGGAAAGAAGGCCTTCAAGAGAATCTGGGTGGAACACCTGTGTTCATTGCAGTGCTGATGGGTCTCAGAATTTCTTGGGCTTCTCCCCTTAAGTTCAGACCCATATATCCAGCTGCCCACTTGACATCTCTACTTGGATACCTGTATCAATGATCAGTTGCCCAGTAGTGCAGGGTTAACATCCCACAAAACCTCAGCAGCATACAGTAACAAACTATGTACATATTTGCTCACAGCCTGTAGGGCGGTGGGGTAGTTCTGAGGGTGTGAACGGCCTTGGCGAGGCTCCCTCACGCTTTCAGTGTCGGCTCTCAGGTTGGTGGCTGTGCTGGTTTGGGCTGGGCGTCTCTCAGACAGCTGGTTCCCTCGGCTGGAACTGCTGGGTTGACTCCACTCTGCTTGCAGGTCTGATCCTCCAGCAGGCCAGCCTGGGCATGTCTGCTAGCCCAGACTCAGGCACAGAAACAAGAGCGAGAGAAACAGGAAGCATACAGGCCCTTCACTGGCCTTTTGAGGCTTAGGCCCGGACTGGTATGGTCAATGTCACCACATTCTGTTGTCAAAGGAAAGCCACAGGGCCAGTTCCAAAGGTGGAGAAATAGACTTCCCCTTTGATGGGGCAGCTTTAAAGCCTGTTCTTGTATTCACCTTATATGATGTCTAACAGGCATCTGCATTCATGCTGGCAGTTAAGCAGAGTTCAATTACTAAGGAAGACTCATAGGACCCAAAATGACAATGCTTACAAATATTCAATTTATTGCAGGAAAAGGATACAATGTAGTAACAGCATTAAGCCAGGGGAATGCATGGCAGCCAAAGGCAGCCTTATAGCTAGGGGTCCAGAAAGCCAGCTGTGCTGCCTCCAGAAGGGCTGTGCTGAACATACTTCCTCTGTTTCTTATCAGGAGCCATGATGTGTGCACGGACACCTTATACCCAGGGAGCCCCGAACGGCATCTTGGCTAGGGTTTCTACATTCTATGGGCCTCACACATGAGCATATTCCCCTGGGGAGCCAGGCCCAATGGCAGAGTCTTCTAGGGGTCTCTCTGAGACTAGATGCAGATTACTCACTTCACACTATCAAAAAGCAGTGCTGCCAAGCTGGCATAAACTGCCCAGAAACTCTGTGGACCATGGTTACAAAGCAAGCAGTGTGTGTATCTCAGCTGGGGTCAGTGCCGAGCAGGTATACTTCTCATTCACTGAGAGGTCAGACCAATTCCAGACCTGCTGGAATCAGCATCTCAACTTACGGTGTCCCAAACTGAGTTCCTGACCTCCTTCCTCATTCGTTACTGACACTTCGATTCTCTTTCTGGGACTAAAAACCACAATGTCCTCTGTGAATCCTGTTTGTCTGATGTCCTGCCTCCAACCCTTCAACAAATCCTGTGAGCACTGCTTCACAATACAGTCAGAATTCCACCATTCTCACCACCTGCACTCACGCAACTACAAATGGAGGCACCCTCTCCTGTCACCTGGCTATGGCAACATCTACCTCCCTGGCTTCTCTGCTGTGTGCTTCCCCTTTCCAGTCTCCACCTGACAGCAGTTACGATGCTCCCATCAGAAACGGCAGCCATATACTGTGGCTCCTCCACTCAAACACCTCACCGCTCACCTCTCACCTCACTCGGGAAGAGCAGAAGTCCTTACTCTGATCTGCAGGCCTGTAAGAACTGTGCTTTCCTACTTCTCTGATTCCATCACCTACTTCCCTTCTCTTCTGTTTTCTCCTCTGCATTCAGGCCGTCCTCCTCGCTCCTCAGACACTTCTGCCTCAGGGCCTGTGCTGTTCCCTCTGCCTCCTTTAGCCAGATGTTTGCATCTGGAGTCCCTATTCCTTCATGTTTCTCTCAGCAACAGCTTTCCAAAGGTTTCCTGAAATTTCAGCCTCGCCCAACGTGTCACAGTCTTCTTCCAGCCCTTATTTATTTTTATTTGTTTTTCTTAGCCCTTATCATCATCTAACACAATATACACTTACTTGTTTGTCCTTTTTACTGAATGTCTTCCTTCAAGGTAGTAAGCTCCAGGAGGGCAGAGAATTTTGTTTTGTTTGCTATTGTATTCCTAGCCCCCGGAGCAGGACCTGATAACATAGAAATGCTCAGTAAATATTTTCTGAATGAACAGACAAATGAAACACACCAGAACAGTAGTATCATACTGATCTACCAGGCTGTAAATTCTTACAGGGGCTATCTTGTTTATTCTGATGTTCTACATTGTACCTAATATTGTTCTTTTTTTTTTGCAGATTTTCAGTAACATTTATTGAAGGAGGTAAATTCTACTGAATTAAAATATGCTTACATTTAAGTAAGAAGATTCATTAATGTTAATATTTGGAACCATGGGTAATTTTCTAAATGCAAATATTTTCAAATTTTATAGAAAATAATCAGCACATTTGACAGAAAAAAATGCTGTCAAACTATGATAAAATGCTGTTTCATTACTTGAAGTTCATTTTATATTCAATGAAAGAGTTCTTAAAGACTTACTTTACAAAGATGTTACTTTATTTCATGTTTATATAATGAAAAGAAATGAATTGGTTAAGCATTTCTAAACATTTTCATATTTAGAATCCAACTCTTTGGAATCATTTTTCTGTATTCTATGAAGTCATTACTGCCCATGTTTTCTACCAAGAATATTCTTATGAGTGCTCCACTATCGTCTCTCAGATTTTTTCTGCCAGGTCTCTGAGACCCTGCTAGCATTTTTTAATATACAAGTGTAGCAGTGATGGCTGCATCATGATGGCCACTGGGCCCCAGTGGCTGTGAGAAGCATCTCAATTTCATCAGGATTAAGATGTGAAAAAAATGTGCATTTTAGAATCAGTGAAATAAGGAATATAATGACACACCCATTTTCAAAGGCCTTAATGATTTTTTTCAACCAATTCTAACTTATTTTTCTCTACCATTGTGGAATAGGTATATTTCATTAAACATGACAATTCACCTACAGCATATGGAGTCAAAAAATCCTTTCATTTACATTCATCTTGATTATTTGCACAATGACATAGGTCAAGAACGTGAATTGCAGGAGTAATAATAAAATTATTAAAAGTTGGTAATGATTAAAATACCATCAATTGAAAAAAGAACTCTTTAAAATTTATTTTAATCCAGGAGGGATGTGTGAAAATTATTTAGATTGCAATATTTTTTCCATTATCTCTTTAACAAGGAACTAGTTACCAAACTGTCTAGTCATTAAATATGTTTTTAAACCATTTAAAATTTTTATTGAAAAATAATTTTCAATATTATTTTAGTATTATATTTCAATATTATTTAATATTAGTAATTCAATATTACTCTAAAAATATTTAAAAATAACCTCTTGAAAGTGTAGAGTTTAATGGCATTAAGTACATTCACATTGTGTCCATTCATCACATCTGTTTAGTTTTAAAACATATTCACCATCCCAAAAGGAAATCCTGTACCTGTGAAGCAATCTCCTGCCTATTCTCCCCTGTTCTCAGCCCCAGGCAACCACTCATCTGCTTTCTGTCTCTACAGACTTTTCTTATTCTGGTTATTTCATATACATGGTATCATACAGTATATGACTGTTTGTGTCTGGTTTCTTTTACTTAGCATAATGGTTTTGAGGTTCATGGATGTTGTAACCCATGTCAGTACTTTATTCCTTTTATTGGCTGAGTAATATTATACTATATGGATATAGTACATCCAATTTGTTTATCCATTTGTCAGTTGATAAACATTTGGGTTATTTCTACCTTTCGGCTCTTATGAATAGTGCTGCTATATGCATTGGTTTTCAATTCTTTTGGGTATATACCTAGGTGTGGAATTGCTGGACTATAGAGTAATACCATGTTTAACTTTCTGAGGAACTTTTAAATTTATTTCCATAGGGACTGCATCATTTTATATTCCTATCAGCAGTGCATAAGGGTTCCAGTTTCTCTATGTCATCACACACATTGTTAAATATATTTTTTGAAACAGTTTTTCTGGAATTGTAAAACAAAAATTGTGGACATTTAAATTTATAGAACTTTTTGGAGGGTATTTTGACACACTGCTTAGATTCTTAGAGTTGTGAGTAATGCAGAGTTATCTGGTACTTGCCTGTACTTACAGCACCATGTTATTCTTGGAGCCACATGTGTTCGACCTCACAGCTAGTTTTAAGGCCCCTGCCCTTGCTTCTATTTTCTCATTGGCCATTATTTCCCTATTTTCTCTCTGTGGCAGAAAACACCTTCCTCCCCAACTCAGTAACTCCTCCCCAACTCCCCCAGCATCAGTCATAGGCCAGCCGGAGGGAAAGCCACCAAGGGAGTTAACAACTGCCCCACAGTTGCCCTAGTCTGGTCTGATGCCTTTCCAAGGCTTACCTTAGCGTGTCACTGACTTTCCCTGCTGGATTCCTGCTATTCCAGGGCCCAGTCCAATCCCATCCTGTTATGAAAACTAGCAGTCTTTCAATCATATGGCATATGAGTCTTACCAGAAATCTCATGAACCTGGTGTGGTGAAAAGGATATCGTATCAGGTGGCAGAAAGTCTGTCCCATCACCTGTGACCTTCATTCTTTTCAGCATTCCCTTCTGAATTCCTGTTATGTGCAAGATACTGAATTAAGGTGGACAGATCACTTATCCTGACTCAGATCTGTAGCATGGAAATACCTTATTTTCCCAGGATATGATGGTCTTGGACATCCATTCCAATGAAATAGAATCTTGTGATTATGAATTTGAAAGCCTGCTCTGTGGGTTGGACAGTTGTTCCTAGGTTTTGGTAGCAACAAAAATTTCAGAATGAAAGGTCAGTCCTTTAACTTAAATGCATTTTTGCTTTCTGTATTGGCCTTCTTTTTCTAATTTCTAGGGAACCACTTGCTCAGAGGAGAGACATTCAAAGAAGTGGAACCCAAACTCTCACCATCTCAACAACATGTGGACTGCTTCTCATTTCTCTGTCTCCCTAGCTGCTTCTTTAGTTACCTAAACTCAAAGTTTTTATTCCTGTGGGCAGGAAACATTTGCTGGAAGGGCAGCGGCATTTTCAGAGTAACTAGCATCTGCAGCCACTAGAGGGCAGACCTCAGCCTGAGGATGCAATTTCCTAGGATGCAGTACCAGTCACCTCACTGCATCTCCCGGGGGTCCCGGGGAGGCGCAGCCGCTCACATTAGCGTGCCTACACCTGGGCACCTTATCTTCTCAAGACACTGTTCTGCATTAAAAGTCCAGGAAGAGTTTTCCTTTTTGGAATTTAATTCTGTAACTTGAATTCATCACTGGCATAAAAATTATAAAGTCCTTCAGGAGCATTGTACTTTTCTGAGCATTCAACTGGAAAGACTAAACAGACACTGGCCTGTCAGGGTTGAGTGGCCTATCAAAAATGCTGGGGGAAATTCTCCTGCTGTTAGTCAATTTGAGGGGCAGCAGGATGATACCACTCCTTTCCTTCATCTAAAAAGACAGGCATGACATCAACTTGGAAATTTTCTTAGAATTCTTAAACACATGCTCTCATTTAATCCTTAACCCTGTGAAGGAGGCATTATGATTATTCCCATTTTATTACTATTTTAAAATTCAATCTTTTTTTCCATTCAATTTCTATTTTAACAATTTAAAAATTTTCAAAGTAAAGTTGATGTTAAAAACATGAAATGCCATGAGAGCGCTTATCCCCTGCTTTACCCCTTCCCACACTCCATCCCTGGTTCTGCAGCTCAGAGGTGACCACTTGGAGGTCTTAACTGTCAGGGTTTGCAGGATTTCTTGGGGTCCCCTGCATATCTCTAAGTAATGGGTTTATGCTCTTATTTCTTGGTTTATCAAGTCTAGATGTTAGCAATTGAATTTCTCTTACAATAAATGAGCATTTAACCTTTTGAGGAAGTCTCTTATGATTCCTGTTTTGAAGATAAGAAAATCAGGAAGTTCAAAGGACTTGTCCAAGATCACACATAACCAAGAACCAATGGAGTGGAAATTAGGAACTGCATCTTCTAGGTTTAGAGTCTAGTAATTCTCACCACCATGCTGTGTGTGTGTTGTGGGGGGTGGGGGATACTAGAAAATAATGGTTACCCTCCAGGGTTGTCAGCACTTGGTATTCAGGTACCAAGATTGATGTAGTAAGTCCCCTTAAAATAGAGTTGCTAGATAAAATACAAGATGCTCAAGCTTGAATTTCAGATAAAGAACAAATTATTTTCAAGTACATGTCCCAAATATTACATGGGCTATACATACTCAAATGTTATTTATACTTGCAAAATCTGGCAATACCACCTTAACACTATGAATGTAGGTCTTCTACTTACTCTGGTTTTAAAAACCTAGAACTACAGATAAAGTAAGAAAATTATCTGACTATAATAGTTATTATAAATTTCCTTGATTTTGGAATTTTGGCAGTGACAAAGGAATTTTTCTAAGAAAGACAGACATTATTCATGATCTCTATACCAAAAATATAAAACAGTAAAAACTTCAAAATATAATGTTTAGGGATACAGATATGTGATGTAATAATATACAGAAAAGGAAGCAGTTAGTAATATAAAACTCAGGAGAGTGGTGCCCTGGGAAACGGGAGAGATGCCATGAGGAGAGGGACATAGGAGGCTTCTAAAGTGTAGGTAAATTGACAGTGCAATGGTGTTTATTTTTTGATGTAATATATTTCTATGCACTATTTGTATGTATGATATATTAAAATGAAAATAAAAGCATGTCTAGATTCTGGAATAAGACAGACCTAGTTCTAATCCCACCTCTGGCCACTCTGAGCTTTAGTTTCTTCATCTATAGAATGTGAATAACAATAACTAAACATCAGCATTGTTGTGTGGCTTAGAAATAACACGTGTGAAGAACAGCATAGTGTATATGCATAGTGTGTCTTTAGGAAATTTTATTATTGGTCAAGTCCACGGAGGGTGAAATGGAGTATTGTGCCTGGACTTCTACATCCCACTGGGTACACTTGAGTCAGAAATTGTCTTAGCTTCTGCTAACTATTGTCTTCATATCTAAACTCCCTCTCTGATTAGAGTGTACTTATATTCTGAAGAAATCACTTGGAAATTTATGCAATTTTGAATGTTGAAATACTCCTTAAAAATTAACCTCAGCCATCTAAGAAATAGATTTATGAGTGAATGAGATGATCTTTGTAACTAGAAGAGTTAAAAAGAAAAGTCAATTCCTTGCTAATGTTAAGTTCCAGCTTCAAAGCCTGGTGGACATGGAGAAATCCATGAGGAAAAGTCTTCTGATGGGAACAGGAAGTCATTTGCCATTGATGTGCAAAAAAGCGAATTGTTTTTTTAATTGTATATTCTCAGTAGCCTTTCCCCTGATTTTAAAATTATTCCTTCCAGTGGATAAAGACATTTTTGGCAAAATTCTGAATCTTGACTTTTTGTTTTTTGCATTTCTAAGTGTATATTTCTGTAATTCCTAACATATTAAAGTCCTTCTGGGTTTAAAAAATGTACCAACTGTCCTTAACCAAAGATTTTGCTTTAAGCCATGATTTAATGTTAAATAAACAGTGCCTTTTTTCATCAGAGAAAGAGAACCTTCAAATTTAAAATAATAATTTAAGCATTTTTCTTACAAGTGTTGAAAATTGGCTGAAAAGGGGGTTTACTTTATCAATTTAACAGAAAACAGACTACAAAAATTTATTTTTATGCATCTTGCATAAGGGTTAAAAATGCCTTGGGAGTAAAATATTCAAATTCACTAGTAATCCACTGAGAAATCATTTCACCTTAAAAAATATTGATACTCAATGCTGCCAAAGATATAGTGAAGAGGGCATTCTTGTATTTTGCTAGTGGAGCATAAATTGGGGCAATCTTCTGAAAAGCAATTTGCTAGTTAAATATTAAGAACTCTAAACAGGTGTGTATTCTTTTGTGGGGAGAGACGTTGTGTATTTTCCTTGGTTCTTGTCCCCACCTCGACAAAGAATTGAAGGGCAGAGACACAGCAGTAAAGCAGAGTAAAAGTTCTATTTAAATTTACTTATAGAGAAAGTGCAGGTGACCTCAGAGAGAGAGAGAGAGAGAGAGGAGTGCCCTGAGAGGTTGGGGGTTCCCCCTTTTAAGGATTTTTCAGGAATGTGACAAAGGGCTAGGGGTGTGGACTTGTTAAGTGGTCTCAAGTATCCTTCATGAGACATTAAGTTTCTTATCAGTCCTCTAAGTAATTCTTCAAAATTAGCTTAACACAAGAAATTTACTGCTCTGGTTCCCTCCAGGATGGCAGCTTCCTGGTCTGGGAGCATATCAAACAAGACTGTCTTTCCTTTCCTCCAAGGTGTGCAGAGTTATTTGTTTGCTAAAGAGTATGTTAAGAATCTTTCTTATTAACTTCTTGGATTTAATATGCAATTTTAGCTTTAAGATGGCCAATAATTTAGTCAGTTATGACTATGCAATGAAGCCCTCACAAAAACCCCTGAGAAGACCTTACCGCCCTCTGCTCTGCTCTCTTGGATCCTGCTTCTCAGCCTGAGAGCTTCCATACTTGGGGAACCAGCATGTGTGCATATGCCCCTGAGCGAGGCCCCATGCTCCATGAGGACAGAAGCTCCTTTATTTGGGATCTTGCCCTGTATCTCTCTTCATCTGGCTGTTAACTTGTTTCCTTTATGGTAAACTGGTAAACATAAATGTTTTCTTGAGGTTTGTGAGCCACTCTAGCAAATTAATCCAATCTAATGGGGAAGTTGTGGGAGCCTCCAATCTGCACAGGTAACTGCCTGGGGCTTGCAACCAGTGTCTGGAGTGGGGAAGGAAGACAGTCTTGTAGGACAGAGCCCTTAACCTGGGAATCTGGTGCTGCCTCTGGGCAGATAGCATCAGAATTGAGTTGGGTTTTTGGACACCCTGCTGGTATTTGAGAGGTGTAGGTATGTGTGGGAAGACCCTGTCCCACATATTTTCACACATTGGAATAGGGTCTGGGTACCTGAATGAAGTTATACTACTATTACTGCAGGGTGTAATATTATTACTGTTACGCAGGGAAAAAATACACCATCTCATTTGGTGTCACAGATGTTGCATCAGGGAAGAAGAAATCTAATGGCACAGGTATGATGTGCCATTTTCAGTTCCTCAAAGAAGGGATAAAATGGCATTTTCTCAGAATTTGTGCAGCTTACATTACTATTGTATCATGTCACTATATTTAGAGAGTCCCATTGTGTGGGTTAAACAAAATTCATGATTTCATATTGGTATATGAAATGACACAAATCTCAAGTCCCTTGGGAGAGCATCCAATTTGTAATGCCTATTATTTTTATGTTATTAAACCTAACTCTGTTAATAAGACCTATAATTATTAAGCAGAAATCATAATGAAGTTGGCTGATTACAAAGGGAGGAGATGCCAAGTGTTTCAAATCCTCTGACATTTTCTGGGGCCTACTCATTGACTAGAGCACTGTTATTCTAAAGTAATTTTACTGAGAAAGGAATGTGTTTATAAGACATTAACTGATGAGTTTATATTGCTTAAGATCATTAAATTTCTGAATTTGGGCATTGACTCTCTCTGTCTTTCTGTTCAGAATTTCAAGGTGGGAATAGTGTAAAGCAGGAATCCACAGCCTAAAATGAAGGTGTGAGGCTGGCTTAAAGAGCTGCGGTCTGTGGACCCTTGCAGCATGCCTGCCCCCAGGGGGACACTTTAGAGGTGGGGCTCTGACTTCAGCAGGCTTTTCGCTTGGTATGATTCCCTCACATTCAGTAAACAATGACTTTAAAAGTTTTGTTAGTGAAGCATTCGTATTTGAAATGCAGTCTAATCTTACTGAGTATAAAAAAGGAAAGGGTCCTTCCTATCTTGTGCTCTTTATTCTTTGGAGCTTTTTATTTTGAAATTAGTCAAATTAATTATGTGCATATCCTCTGAGTTCCTTATTCCTTTACATGAAACTCATCTGGAATAGTGGGGTTCATGGACTCTTTTCCCAAATATTGGTAAAAAGTCATTTCAGAATGTAAGAATAGAAATAGGTTAGCGTAAGCATAGCCATCTTAAAGGCCTAGAAGCCATTTTCTGAGTATGTGACTTAAAAAAAAAAAAAAAAACCTGGGCCTGGGTAAGGCCTTGAAAAACAAGTTAATCATGAGCACTGGGTGGTGGGCAGCTGTGACCCTTGGTCAGCTAACCTTGGTCAGTTAACCTTACATACCAAGCTTATCGTGCAGAACCTCCCTAACCATTGAGGAGTAGTCTTATCCTGCCCTTGCTTAACCCCAGGATGTATGTCTTGCAAGAATAATGTATAGTTGTGGAAAATTACTATGAGTTAAGTGCTTTGAAAATGCTATATAAACCCTTGGCTCTGAGTGCTCGGGGTCCTTGTTGAGACCCGCTGCGTCGGGCTGACGCTTGGACCCCAGCTAGCTGGCTGAATAAAGACTTTGCTTGAATTTACATCTCTATGCCTGTGTAGTTTGTTCTCTGGAGAAGCCTCGGAAGCCTGGACCCTAACAAGAATTAATCGATTATATCTTACATCACAGTCCCCAACAGTCTTCATTTTTAGCTGCAATTAAATTTGTACCCAAAGAGTGAAGATTTCAAATTCCTTCTGGATAAATAACCCATGCTTCTGTCAGTTCCTCAGACAAGATTTCACCTTGCTAAGCTTTAAAGTTTGAATCTAACAGCGTGTAACTCTTTGCTGTTTTTGTTTAATTGTTTGACAAATGTGCTTGAAGAGAGGCATTCCCAAGGACTTGGGGGATAAACATAAAACAAGGGTCAAGTTTATGGAGGTAAGTGTGAGAGGTGGGAGGGGCACAGCCGTGAAATATGTATGCTACTGTAATTCATATAGGCACATATATGCATGTATCTATTATGAGGTAAGTACTATTTTGAGAAAAACAGTTGTAATTTCGGTGCTGCCTGTGCCTTGCTTACGAAGCAAGTGTCCCTTAGCTTCCAGCCCAGGCTCCTACGTTGCTCTGGGGTGCTGTGACTGCACACCACTGTGCCCTTTACTGAGTGGCCTGCCTTTAGGCTTGGGCAGCTGGGCACCAGAGGGAGACTGCTGGGGGGAGGGAGAGAAGCGCTTCCTGTTTTTGTCAGTGTCACCGAACAACACAGCTTCACCCCAGCGGGCAGCTCCCTCCAGGGGCAGCAACTGATTCCAGATGATTCCAGTTTCCTGAGTTTCTAGCCCTTGGAGAACCAACCTTATGCACTTCCAGAGACGTGGCCTCAGTCAACAGGACCTATCTTCACAGGTCCCGGTGTCACCAGCCTGGGGCCCCTCCCCCAAGTTCCTGAGGCCCCTGTTACCTGGCCAGCTGCCCTTTCTAAGAGGTCTGGATTCCGGTCTGTGGAATGATTCTCTAAGCTCCTGAGCTGAAGTACCTCTGACCTGGTGCTTTAGCTCTCCGTCCGGGGTAGTAGCTGCGTCCTGGGGCTGTCCTTCCTTTCTTGGACGCACAGACTGCTCCTTTTTTGTCTTTCCATTTTCCGTATCTGACTAGTAATCCTGTATATTACATTTTGTCTGTTGAAATAACTGGTGTGATTACCATCTACTTTCTGGATCCTGAATGACTGAGCTTCCTAAAACAGTAAGATGAGGGTCAATGTTAATCCTCATGAAATGTACAGGGCTGGTTGCTAATTATTTTCTGCAACTAAGAGATAAAAAAATTACTTCTTCATTTCTAGCCCAGAAAACCTTTTCTAAATCCCAACTGACTGGGCTATATAGAAACTAATTTAAAACTACACATATTTAATCATTATATATAGAAGCTGATTTTAAGAATCCACATGTATTGTTTTCTCCTTGCTTTCATAAAAGCTTGTAGAAATGCCCATTCCTGTAAATCATGTGCTGCATCCAGACATTCTATGAGATTCCAGTGACATATTAAAAAAAACAATGGTTACATGTAGAAGTACAATCTCATTAACTCCATCTCTAAAGTAGAGTTAAGCAGAGAAATTTCAAGTATTTATTAATTCAATAAAAACTAACCCAAAATAAACCTATTGTTAACATAAATATTTTTAATGAAAAATAAATATATTGCCCAAAACATAAAATTTTTAGTCAGAAGAGTGGCAACATTTTAAAACTTTGCAAATCCTTTTAATAGCTGACTTAATAGAAGACAGCTGGATTCTCATATATGCCTCTCATTCAGTCTGTTGAAGTATACTTCAACAGTATATGAAAGTATATGTAAAGTATATGAAAAAAAATAGCCTCATATAGATATATAGTTTGAAATGTGAATAGTATTTCATTAGTCTTCTCAAATAATTGTGGATATTCTTTATTATAACACAAAAACTTGACAAGTGACAGTTTCTTTTTTTTAAGTGATAGCTTCTTAAAGTTTAGTTGCAGTGCTCAATCTGAGAACATACCAATGAACTGAACATTTTTTTTGCAGATTTGTTGAGATATAACTAACTTACATTAAGTCACATATATTTGAAAGGTATAGTTTAATAAGTTTTGACATGTAAGTACATTCATGTATACATCACCAAAGTCAAGGTAATGAAAAAATTTTATTACCCTCAAGTGTCCTGCTCCCATCTGTGGTTCATTCTTCCTTCTTTTGTTCCCAAAACCACTCCTGGGCAATTGCTGATGTGTTTTCTGTCACTATAGATTACTTTGCATTCTTCTGTAAGAGTATTGCCCAAAAAATATATAACATGAGCTACAAATGTGAGCCACATTATTTGTATAGTTCCAGTAGCATTCTTCATTTAACATATTATCTCAAAATATTATCATTTGGTATGTAAGCAATGTAAAATTACTAATGAGGTATTTCCATAGATTGAATGTGTCCTATCCAATTTTAATATGAAACCTAATCCCCAGTGTGATGTATTTGGAGGTGGGGCCTTTGGGAGGTGACTGGATCATAAGAGTAGAGCCCTCATGAGTGGGATTAGTGTCCTTATAAAAGAGACCTCAGGGACCTTCCTTGATGGCCATCAATAAGCCAGGAAGCAGGCCTTTACCACATACCACATCTGCTGGCACCTTAACCTGGACTTTCCAGTCTCCAGAACTTCAAGAAATAATATGCTTTTGTTTATAAGCCACTCAGTCTAGGGTATTTTTGTTATAGCAGCCCAAGTGGACTAACAAAGGTACTTTATATTCTCTTTGTGTACATTAAATCTTTAAAATCTGGTATATATTTCATACTTGGCAGCATCTGAATTTGAACCAGTCACATTTCAAGTGCTCAGTAGCCATATGTAGTTAGCGACTACAACATCTGACAGTGCAGGTCTAGAATACTATTAAAATATGATTATATAGTCTTTTTTGACTAGCTTCCTTCACTGGCATAATTATGTTGAAATGTTTCTGTGTTTAGCATGTATCAGTAGTTTGTTCCTTTTAATTACTGAACAATATTCCACTGTTCATGTATGACACAATTTGTTTACCATTCCCCTATCCTGATGGATATTCATTTTTCCCACCATGGTTTTACTATTATTAATAAGTCTACTATGAATATTTATGTTCTAGTCTTTGTGTGGACATGTATTTTTATTTTTCTTGGGAGTATACCTGTGAGTAGGATGGCTGCATCAGCATATGCTCAGCTTTTTGTAAAACTGTCAAATTGTTTTCCACAGTGGCTGTACCATTTAACATTCCTAGCAGCCGTTTATGAGACTTCCAATGCTTTATGTCATCTCCAATACTGGATATTTTCAGTCGTTTTTAGTTTTAGCTATTCTTGTAATGATATCTCATTGTGGCTTTAATTTCCATTTCCATAATGACTAATTATGTTGAGTATCTTTCAATGTATTATTTGCCTTTCATAGATCTTTTTTGGTGATGTGTCTGTGCAAATCATTTCCCCACTTTATATAAGGTAATTTGTCTTTTTATTGTTGTAAGAGCTATTTATAGATTCCAGATATCAGTCTTTAGTCAAATATGTGTTTTGTAAATATTCCAATTATGGCGTGCCATTTCATTTTCTTGGCATTTTGAAGAGCAAAAGTTTTAAATTTTGATTGAATTGTTTTTTCTCTTTACAGTCTATGAAATCCTTGCCAAATTTAGGGTCACTAAATTCTATGTATTCCTTTACAAGTGTTATAGTTTTTGCTTTTACATTTAAGACAAAGATATAGTTTGAGTTAGTTTTTGTATATATTATGAGATAAAGACAGACATTCCTTTTTTTTTAAGTTTTAAGTGACCATCCAATTATTCCAGAGTCATTTGCTGAAGATTAGCTTTACCCAGTTGGAATGCCTTAGTAAGTTTGTTAAAAATATATTGGCCAAATACAATGTAGCACAGAGAATACACGTAGTGACTCTGTGGCATTTTATTTATTTATTTATTTATTTTGGTATCATTAATCTACAATTACATGAAGAACATTATGTTTACCAGGCTCCCCCCTTCACCAAGTCCCCCCCTTCACAGTCACTGTCTATCAGCATAGTAAGATGCTGTAAAATCACTACTTGTTTTCTCTGTGTTACACAGCCCTCCCCATGCCGCCCCGACACTATACATGCTAATTGTAATGCCCCATTTCTTTTTCCCAGCCCTTATCCCTCCCTTCCCACCCATCTTCCCCAGTCCTTTCCCTTTGGTAACTGTTAGTGCATTCTTGGGTTCTGTTTTTATGCTGCCGTTTTGTTCCTTCAGTTTTCCTTTGTTCTTATACTCCACATATGAGTGAAATCATTTGGTACTTGTCTTTCTCTGCCTGGCTTATTTCACTGAGCATAATACCCTGTAGCTCCATCCATGTTGTTGCAAATGGTAGGACCTGTTTTTTTCTTATGGCTGAGTAATATTCCATTGTGTATATGTACCACATCTTCTTTATCCATTCATCTACTGATGGACATTTAGGTTGCTTCCATATCTTGGCTATTTTAAACAGTGCAGTGATAAACATAGGGGTGCATCTGTCTTTTTCAAACTGGAGTGCTGCATTCTTAGGGTAAATTCCTAGAAGTGGAATTCCTGGGTCAAAAGGTATTTCTATTTTGAGCATTCTGAGGAACCTCCGTACTGCTTTCCACAGTGGTTGAACTAGTTTACATTCCCACCAGCAGTGTAGGAGGGTTCCCCTTTCTCCACAACCTCGCCAACATTTGTTGTTGTTTGTCTTTTGGATGGTAGCCATCCTTACTGGTGTGAGGTGATATCTCATTGTGGTTTTAATTTGCATTTCTCTGATGACAAGTGATGTGGAGCATCTTTTCATGTGTCTGTTGGCCCTCTGAATTTCTTCCTTAGAGAACTGTCTATTCAGCTCTTCTGCCCATTTTTTAATTGGATTATTTGCTTTTTGTTTGTTGAGGTGCGTGAGCTCTTTATATATTTTGGATGTCAACCTTTATCGGATCTGTCATTTATGAGTATATCCTCCCATACTGTAGGATAACTTTTTGTTTTATTGATGGTGTCCTTTGCTGTACAGAAGCTTTTTAGCTTGATATAGTCACACTTGTTCATTTTTGCTTTTCTTTCCCTTGCCCAGGGAGATATGTTCATGAAGAAGCTGCTCATGTTTATGTCCAAGAGATTTTTGCCTATGTTTTTTCTAAGAGTTTTATGGTTTCATGACTTAGATTCAGGTCTTTGATCCATTTCGGACTTGCTCTTGTGCGTGGGGTTAGACAGTGATCCAGTCTCCTTCTCTTACATGTAGCAGTCCGGCTTTTGCCAGCACCATCTGTCGAAGAGACTGTCATTTCCCTATTGTATGTCCATGGCTCCTTTATCGTATATTAATTGACCATATATGTTTGGGTTAATGTCTGGAGTCTCTATTCTGTTCCACTGGTCTGTGGCTCTGTTCTTGTGCCAGTACCAAATTGTCTTGATTACTGTGGCTTTGTAGTAGAGCTTGAAGTTGGGGAGCAAGATCCACTCCACTTTATTCTTCCTTCTCAGGATTGCTTTGGCTATTTGGGGTCTTTGGTGGTTCCATATGAATTTTTGAAGTATTTGTGCCAGTTCATTGAAGAATGCTGTTGGTAATTTGATAGGGATTGCATTGAATCTGTATATTGCTTTGGGCAGGATGGCCATTTTGATTATATTAATTCTTCCTAGCCAGGAGCATGGGATGAGTTTCCATTTGTTAGTGACCTCTTTAATTTCTCTTAAGAGTGTCTTGTAGTTTTCAGGGTATAGGTCGTTCACTTCCTTGGTAAGGTTTATTCCTAAGTGTTTTATTCTTTTTGATGCAATTGCGAATGGAATTGTTTTCCTGATTTCTCTTTCTATTAGTTCATTGTTAGTGTATAGGAAAGCCACAGATTTCTGTGTGTTAATTTTGTATCCTGCAACTTTGCTGAATTCCAATATTAGTTTTAGTAGTTTTGCAGTGGAGTCTTCAGGGTTTTTTTATGTACATCATCATGTCATCAGCAAATAGTGACACTTTGACTTCTTCTTTACCAATCTGGATTCCTTGTATTTCTTGTTTTGTCTAATTGCCATGGCTAGGACCTCCAGTACTATGTTGAATAACAGTGAGGAGAGTGGGCATCCCTGTCTTGTTCCCGATCTCAGAGGAAAAGCTTTCAGCCTCTCGCTGTTCAGTATGATGTTAGCTGTGGGTTGATCATATATGGCCTTTATTATGTTGAGGTACTTGCCCTCTATTCCCATTTTGCTGAGAGTTTTTATCATGAATGGATGTTGAATTTTGTCGAATGCTTTTTCAACATCTATGTGTTAGGGTCCGGGCTTCCAAGGCTTCTCCAGAGAACAAACTACACAGGCATAGAGATGTAAATTCAAGCAAAGTCTTTATTCATCCAGCTAGCTGGGGTCCAATGTCAGCCCGTCGCAGCGGGTCTCAACAAGGACCCCGAGCACTCAGAGCCAAGGGTTTATATACCATTTTCAAAGCACTTAACTCATAGTAATTTTCCACAACTATACATTATTCTTGCAAGACATACATCCTGGGGTTAAGCAAGGGCAGGATAAGACTACTCCTCAATGGTTAGGGAGGTTCTGCACGATAAGCTTGGTATGTAAGATTAACTGACCAAGGTTAGCTGACCAAGGGTCACAGCTGCCCACCACCCGGTGCTCATGATTAACTTGTTTTTCAAGGCCTTACCCAGGCCCAGGTTTTTTTTCTAAGTCACATACTCAGAAAATGGCTTCTAGGCCTTTAAGATGGCTATGCTTATGCTAACCTATTTCTATTCTTACATTCCCCTCTTCTTCTTGTATCTATTTCAATCATGAAATTAGGGGTCATCTGTTTGGTTAACACTCTGATAGTTCTGTCTCAACACTATGATTTGCATGGTGCTAATGCGTTCTTTGATAAAGGTAACACATGGAGTGACTCCGGTTTGGCAGGCGTACTACTTGTTAGAATAAGCTGGGGTGGTGCTGATTACTTCTGTCCTGTTGCAGAGGGAGGTGTAAGTTTTAGGAACTCTCTCAATGCAGGTTCTTTGCCTACTTACAGAGGATAAAGTGAGTCTTGGTCTTTGTCTCATTCTCTCTTCTACAGATAGGGACTCTAGCTGCTGCTAGGGAAAAGGGGCAATGACCGCTCTGGCTGCTTCGTGCTGAGAAGGGGGCGCAGTAAAGGGTGCAGCTAGGTCTCCATCACTGGTCAGTTGAGAGGGCCTCAGAAGGCTGGCGCTTCTATTCTGGGTTTCATTTCTATTACTATTTGCAGTTTTGTGGCTTCTAGGCAAGATAAAACAAATTGTGTTATTAGGTTATGTAGCAACATCTGGAGTTGGATTTTCTATTCTGGAAGGAGGCTGCTGTTATTGAAACAATACTTTTCTCTAAAATCACTCTCATTTTTATTAGAAGTAACCAGGTTAAGAAAATAATTAACAGCTGGCTTGATCATTTGCACAAGTGCAGCAAGAAGAGCAATTGATTACACAGGCCCTTTTAAATATGCTTTGCTGCAACTTTTTGTAGGGAATTTCAGATTGAACTTTTAAAGGCCTCTCTCTTGAGGCCAGACAGCCAAGCTAGACTTGCCATCAGGCTTTGCCTGCAGTACCTGTAGATTTGGATGAATTCTTCTCTTCTCAAGGTCTCTGCACCTGCCAGGAAGTGACCTTCTTTACTCACCTGGTAAGGCTGCTGGGAACTCTGTAAGCAAGGTACCAGGCCAGTTCTTCCAAGGGGCTTTGTTGGCTTTATAAAGTCAATCTTAGTTCCTTAAAGTTGTTCACATCTGAGTCCATGCACATGTCTCTCAGGTATGACATTCCAGTCAAAGCCCTGGTAGTATAACCAGTGTTCTTAAGCAGTCTTCTCACAAGGAAAGCAGATTCTTATTGAACTTGTGCAAATAAACATACTGCCATGGAATACAAAAACAGTCACTGAAAGTTTTTAAACTCTGGAGGGATCAGGTAGAGAGAAGGATGTTTCAATTCTGCTCATAAAGATAGTCATTTACTAAACTGTTGTCAGTTTAAGAGAACAAGGTTAAAACACTTTATCAGCAGCATTTGAAACAAAAAGACACAAAATCATTTTCTTTAGTTTATGTAATCTTATGTAACTAATACCTGTTCTGCTGAAATCCAGTTCTTTACCAGTTTAGGGATAATACTATAAATGACAAAAGACTTACAAATGACAATGGTTAAAGATCTGATGAGAGCTTACTGTAAGACAGTTGACATAAGGAAATTCTGATATTTCTGTAATACAAAACATTCAGTAACAAAGTTTAGCATCATTCTCTTTGACAGTGCTTTCCTGGTAAATATATATATATTTCCTGGTAAATATATATATATGATATATATATATATCATATAAATAAGCCAAGTTAGTCAAATACTTTCTCTAATGAGAAAAAATTCTTCTGACATGTTCCAGGGGCCCTCTGGAAAATATCAGAGTTAACTAGAGGTAAAAGAACTTTTTTGAACTTAGCATAAGTGTCCAAGACCAGATACAAAAAAAGCAGAGAAAGTGCTTAAGTCTACAGGTCTTCCCTGAAAGCTTCAAGAATGTTTTACTCTTTAATAGTAGATATAAGCTGCTATGCAAATTCTATTAAAAGCTCTAAGATCAGTTGCATTAAAAAATATGGAGAGTCCCCCATGTTTTTTAAAACATACAGCATATAAATTAAACAAGAAGACCTGGTGGTTGTCAAAAAAAATCTATTACAACCTTTCTCAAAAGTGGTCACACGTTTGTCCATCTAAACTTTTACAGTGAAACCTGTTTTTCTGGGAGAAACATAATCTTGTCCAGATTCTACAGTTTAATTTTTAAGAATAAATTTTGGTTTGTTAACTAAGTGCATTTAATCAGCTGAAAAAAGCTTTGTTACCATTCTGCTTAGGATAAATTACGAAAACAAATAATCAGTAACAACTTTAATCATTTGTTGGTTAGAGATTTTTCCACTTATAAAAATATATGGAATAAATAATTCAATTTCTTAGGCCATGCAATCATTTTCAATAACAAAATATTTCAAAGGCAAATAAAGGTTATACAGTTGTTAACAAACTTTAGCTTTTAGTCTTTTTAATATTACGATTTCATGGCAACTCACTGAGACTTTAAGCATGAGAAACTGCTTTGATCTTTCAACATTAAGAGCAGACTAACAGTTAAAGAAAACTGTTTAACTGGAAACGAGATTCTAATTTTGCTGTGCACTTGATATCAAGACTCACTTGCTTTAATTTCACTAGGCACGACTATATTTGTAAGAATATAGTAATTTATTCTTCATTTGCCCCATGGTCCCAAGCACATAAGCCGGTGAGAATTATGCCTGGGCTTGCCTGCGGCTTGACTGGGTTTATCTCACCTAATCTCTAAACATCCTGACCCTCCCCCCAAAGCAACAGGCTGAGAGGATCTTCCACAACAAAAGGCACCACGCTGTTTTCTCTCTTTAAATAAATAGCTGTACTTTAGAACAAAGTTACTTTCTTTTATCACAAAACACATTCTTTAGCATGCAGAAGAGTTTTCATTCTTTATACTTTTTCTTATTAAAACATACATCTTTTAGCATAGATAAATGTTTTATTACTTTAAGTAGTTCTAATTAGAACTTAAAACCATTAGAAACTTTAATTTCCAGTGAACACTGAGAAGTAGGCTATTGTAAATTGTTAAACTAACATTCTTTAGATTGACAAATTTATGAACACATTTTATAATTTCTGTAACCATGAGCTTTACAGCACAATCTCTCATAGAGTATATCTTCTTAACTTAGCAAAACTTTAAGGTTTTAGGTTACTACAAAGATTCTCAGGCAGTAGGTAGGTATACACACTGTAACACACAATTAAAAAGGTGTTCACTTGTCACACTCATTTAGTTCACTCATTCGTAACAACTATTCTAGATTACTTACAAGACCTTTACTGAATATTAGACAAAGCCAAGCCTTTAAGCATTTTATTCTTAAAAGATTTAGCAGATAACATGACTTAAATGACCTCAGGTAAATTTAGGCAGCTGATAACCACAAGGACATGCCCGCCTCAGGCAAACTCAAATTAGCATTAATGCTTAACACTTTTTATCAGGTTTTCTGGAAGTTTTAGAATACCCAATTTTCACAAGCGCTTGTCTTTAAATCAATTTCATTAATACCATCCGGAGGTAGAAAGATATATTCATTTACACACTTAGGGGGTTGTCTGAGTCTGTCCCATAGTGAGAAAGAAGAAGGAAAAAGAATATGAGGGAGACAAAGGCGAAGGATGAAGATGCCACTTCAAACAGAATGACTGTTGTATGTGCTTGTGAACGAGTGCCTGTCGTTGCACAGTTTTCCTTCCACGGGGGATGCGAATTTATCTGGGATTCACGGCTGTGACCCCCTTATCCTGTCACAGGAGTCTTCTAGCGGCAGGCACCCTAATGGCTCTTAATTGCCCGACCCGTGCCCACGGGGAATGATGTAGTGGCAGAAAGGAGGAACGGAGAGAGCAGGAGAACCTTAGAACAAGGAAACTTAAAATGAGAAGCGCAAAAAAAATATAAACCGAAACCAAAACACAGTAAAACAATCAATGATAACACCAAGCACACACACCACATCTGATCGCACTTGTTCGGACCGGTCCTTCTCTCACTCTGGTGCGCACCACACTCACCACTTTCAGGGTCCTCAAAAACTCTTGTAATTCTCCCGAAGGGCGTCCACTCGGACTGCCGCAGGGTGACGAGCTCAATCTTTTCCTCCTCGGGCGCCAGTTTTCTGCTGATCGGATTTGCCTTCCTAAGGCCGAGTCACTCGGACCCTAGGGCCAGGATTGGTTACCTGGGCTTTTACCCAGGGTCGCTAACCTGGGGGCCGGGACTACCAGCCCAGACTTCCTTACTCGGGACCACTAACCCGAGACCATACACGGGATGGCGACTCCCGCTTTATAATGGATTTATGCAGACACGAGGGGGCGACCCTCAAATTACACTGCCCCATCCGGACAATTAGACCTTGCCTCCAGCTGTCCTTTGTTCTCAGGGAAGCCGCTCATATCCCGGACGAGCCCCCAAATGTTAGGGTCCGGGCTTCCGAGGCTTCTCCAGAGAACAAACTACACAGGCATAGAGATGTAAATTCAAGCAAAGTATTTATTCAGCCAGCTAGCTGGGGTCCAATGTCAGCCCGTCGCAGCGGGTCTCAACAAGGACCTTGAGCACTCAAAGTCAAGGGTTTATATAGCATTTTCAAAGCACTTAACTCATAGTAATTTTCCACAACTATACATTATTCTTGCAAGACATACATCCTGGGGTTAAGCAAGGGCAGGATAAGACTATTCCTCAATGGTTAGGGAGGTTCTGCATGATAAGCTTGGTATGTAAGATTAACTGACCAAGGTTAGCTGACCAAGGGTCACAGCTGCCCACCACCCGGTGCTCATGATTAACTTGTTTTTCAAGGCCTTACCCAGGCCCAGGTTTTTTTTTCTAAGTCACATACTCAGAAAATGGCTTCTAGGCCTTTAAGATGGCTATGCTTATGCTAACCTATTTCTATTCTTACACTATGGAGATGATCATGTTGTTTTTGTCCTTCTTTTTGTTGATGTGTGGGTGATGTTGATGGATTTTCAAATGTTGTACCATCCTTGAATCCCTGGGATGAATCCCACTTGGTCATGGTGTATGATCCTTTTGATGTATTTTTGAATTCAGTTTGCTAATATTTTGTTGAGTATTTTTGCATCTACATTCATCAGGGATATTGGCATCTTATACACTGATGGACAGTGACTTCAGTGGGGTGTGGGGGACTTGATAATATATATTTATAGGCCACATATGTATAGAATTATTTATTGAGCCTCCATTCTGTTCTATTGATCTATATATCTATCTTTATACCAATACCACACTATCTTGATCACTATACTTTATCAGTAAGTGTTGAAATTAGGTAGAAAGTTCAACTTCTTTTTCAAATTGGTTTGGTTACTCTAATTTCTTTGCATTTCCAATAAATTTTAGAATTAGCTTGTCAAGTTTTATAAAAATGTCTCTTAGATGTGGCATCTTAATACAGTGATGTACAGTGACTACATGGGGTGTGGGTGGGGACTTGATAATGTGGGTGAATGTAGTAACCACATTGTTTTTTTCATGTGAAACCCTCATAACAGTGTATATCAACAATACCTTAATAAAAAATTTAAAAGAAGATACCTTGGTTTTATCTCACCATGAATAGATTTAACCCATACATGACTTTAAAATATTATGCATTGGTCATGTGAAAAATATTGGTTCACTGAGTCATTCAGATCTTCCAAATGGGTATTCATTTTATATACAGTATATATTTTAAAATTCATTATTATGTTCACCAATCTCATCAGAAAACTCTTTGAGTACTGGGAAGCTGTCAAGCTCATATGGCAGATATATGCTTTTCAAAACTTCTAATTTTTGTTGGAAAGCTCAAATTTTATCATTGGCAACAAATACTTTCAGTTGTTTTCCTTGAAGTGACAGGCTCTCATGTTTCCTTTTTCTGGAAACATCTACGAAATACCCAACTCTGATCAATCTTAGTTTGTCTGTCAGTCGTCTTTTTAAGTAAAAATGTTCTATGAAAAACAAAAACAAAAATAAAAAAGGGCTAGATCAGTTTGCAACTGTTATTTTTTCTTGTGACAATCATTGTACTTTGGCATGCAGCTCAAGTTCTTTATTTTTACTTATTTCATCATGTAGAATATTAAAAAGTTATGTATTCAAGGGTTGAGATTTAATAGAATTAGTTCATTCTTATTGCTTCAACATTGTTATGTGTTACTGGTGTTTTTTTATTTTTATTTTTTTGTTTTTTTGCTTTTCTCTTGTGAGTGTGTGGTGAAGAATACAGTCACTACGAAGTAGTATAATTTGGTGTCACTGCCTTGATTTGTGTTAAGATGCCAGCAATTTTATTCACCATTGCTTTTGCACTATTATCACCAATGTCAACACATTGGGAAAGGCAAATAACATCCTAGTCTTATTATGAGAATTGTTTGACCTTGTGGACCCCTGTAACCATTTAGGGAACCCTCTTCCCCACAGGGCTTCAAGGGCCACAGCTTAAGAATCATGGCTTCAGTGGCACAAAAGGACCCTGGAGGGATGCCATAAAGCTTTGTTGAGAGGGTGAGGCCTGAGCCTGAGGTTGGTTGGATGCATATTTAAGGAAGGGTTGGCTGTCTAGACAAAGGAAACAGCTCAAGCCAAGGCCCAGTCTGAACAGCAGGCCTCCCTTCCTCAGATTTGGTCAAGCAAAATGTACAATGAGGACAGGAGCCATAGCTGGGATGGCAGGAGACACAGAGGACCCTGACAACATGAAAAGGGTTAGAACTTCTTCCAGTGATAGAGAGTTCCTGAAGGTTTTGCAGCAGGGGAGTAATGCAGTTAGAGGCATCTCTTAGCTCTAGCGCTTGGCAGCAATATGGTGAATGGATCTGGTAGGTTTACACTGGAGAGAGGGAGCTCAATTAAGGACCTGTATCTTGTCAAGGTAAAAGATGATTTAATAGAACAGATGGTCAGCTAATTAAACACTCAAGCCCCTTCCTCCCATTAATATAGTCAGAATATTCTAACTAGCGCATTTACTCAAGGGACACAACTACACATCACCTTTAATTCATGGATGCAAACATAGACAATAAAAAAAAAGCAGTCTTACAGACCAGACTTCATGTTTCTAGTATCTGTGACTTTCCAGGCCCTCAAATGGAAATTCCTACCCTCTCTGCTCAGTTTAATCATTTCCTATAATAATTAGAGCACAGACAGTTGAAAGCAGGGACAGAAGTGGGTTTACAAGCTACGTTTAATTGTTTTTCACAAGAGCATGACTGGTATGGTATTACAGAAGTTCAAGGTCACAAAATTATTTTTTTTGCCTTAACTATGTTGTGCATATTTCTGTGTGTGCACTTGCACACATGTGTACTTGTGTCATATATAGCATTTTATATTTTAATATCGCACTCCACTGCTACATCCTAAACCAAACCTCTACTAGCTCTTGTCTGGACTTCTCCAATGACTCTTTGCTAGTCTTATTTCTTCTCTTAACCCTCTACAATCTATTTTATACACACTATCCACAATGATCTTTCAAAAAATATGAATCAGATCATGTCATTGCCTGTTTACAATCCTTCAATGACTTTCTGTTCCACATAGAAAAATTCAAAGCCCTTCTGCTGTTTCACAAAGCCCTTCATAACTGACTCCTCCTGCCTCTCTGACCACATCTCCTCCCACTCGTTGCCTTGATCACCACAGTCTCATCGTCCTGGCTTTGGGGTCTTCGACTCTTTGCACTAGCTGTTTTTTTCTGCAAGGGATGCCCTCCCCCAGAGCCTCACATGTTCTTTAGGTTCTAACAAACTGTGGCAAGCCCCTTTGCTGATCACCCATCCTGGAGTAGCCTCTCTCTCACTCCCTATCACTTCATTCTGTTTTATTTTCACTGAAGGCTTAGCTATGGTAGCACCTGGAACACTGCCTGGCACATTGTAGATTCTCAGTAAGTACTTGTGGAATGAATGGATAAATGAGTGACAGGTAATTTTTTCTTTTTGTGTTAACTTTTATGGTTCTCACGAAGTTGCAATACGAATGATGTCATAGTGGTGGTTAGTTGAGAGCCATCTTATGAATGTTTCATTTTATTCTGGTCATGATTTTACACCTTCTAAAGGCATACATAGAGTGGTAATTCAAAATTTCTCAGAAAGTAGATGGTTTTCTCTTGACCAACTACAGGTATTTGTCATGGCTGTAAAACAAGAGAATTTACCACTATATACATTTATGGACTAAAGCCAACGTTTCCCTCTTTGAAGAAAAAGGGAAAGAATAAAATATAAAAATTTTACAATCTGGAGGATACAAATGTATAAAAAAATTATTACAAAGTGTGACAAATAGTGTAATTGAGACCCAAAGCACTGTGGGAACACAGTGGCAGGAACTGCCTTCTGTGCCTCTGGCAGTCGGGGAAAGCTTCAGAGAAGAGGTGGCAGGTGACAGGAGTCATGAAAGATGAGGAATTGTCGAGGTAGAAAAGAGGGGGAAAGGCATCACAGGCACATGGAGCAGCGTACAGAAGGCCACAGATGTGTAAAAGGACATGGCATGAGGAAATAAGTATTAGGGAGACAAAGGCTTAGGTTCTATGAAGAACCTCGCCACCAGTGGTATTCCTTTAATTTGAAACTAGTTAGAAAGCAGTGGAATAATTTTCCCCTGAAAGAAGTCTTATGCAGAACCCCCAACTTATACAACAGTAAAAGCCTCTCTGGGTGAAAAGGGGCAGTGTTCTCTGCAGAGGTTCTTGCCTTCTTCTTGGTCCCTCCCTGTGTCAACTGGTCAACTGTGTCACTTTGGGACCCCAGAGCTTTTAAGAAAATAGTTAAAAAGCCATTGCCATCCATGAAAACTACAAGACACTCTTGAGAGAAATTAAAGATGACAGTAACAAATGGAAATTCATTCCATGCTCTCAGCTAGGAAGAATTAATATCATCAAAATGGCCATCCTACCCAAAGCATTCTACAGATTCAATGCAATCCCTATCAAATTACCAACAGCATTCTTCAATGAACTGGAACAAATACTTCAAAAATTCATATGGAACCACCAAAGACCCTGAATAGCCAAAACAATCCTGAGAAGGAAGAATAAAGTGGGGGGGATCTCACTTCCCAACTTCAAGCTCTACTACAAAGCCATAGTAATCAAGACAATTTGGTACTGGCACAAGAACAGAGCCACAGATCAGTGGAACAGAATAGAGACTCCAGACATTAACCCAAACATATATGGTCAATTAATATATGATAAAGGAGCCATGGACATACAATGGGGAAATGACAGCCTCTTCAACTGTTGGTGTTGGTGAAACTGGACAGCTACATGTAAGAGAATGAAACTGGATCATTGTCTAACCCCATACACAAAAGTAAATTCGAAATGGATCAAAGACCTGAATGTAAGTCATGAAACCATAAAACTCTTAGAAAAAAACATAGGTAAAAATCTCTTGGACATAAACATGAGTAGCTTCTTCATGAACATATCTCCCTGGGCAAGGGAAAGAAAAGCAAAAATGAACAAGTAGAACTATATAAAGCTGAAAAGCTTCTGTACAGCAAAGGACACCATCAATAAAACAAAAAGGTATCCTATAGTATAAGAGAATATATTCATAAATGACAGATCCGATAAAGGGTTGACATCCAAAATATACAAAGAGCTCACGCACCTCAACAAACAAAAAGCAAATAATCCAATTAAAAAATGGGCAGAGGAGCTGAACAGACAGTTCTCCAAAGAAGAAATTCAGATGGCCAATGGACACATGAAAAGATGTTCCACATTGCTTGTCATCAGAGAAATGCAAATTAAAACCACAATGAGATATCACCTCACACCAGTAAGTATGGCTACCATCCAAAAGACAAACAACAACAAATGTTGGTGAGGTTGTGGAGAAAGGGGAACCCTCCTACACTGCTGGTGGGAATGTAAACTAGTTCAACCATTGTGGAAAGCAGTATGGAGGTTCCTCAGAATGCTCAAAATAGAAATACCTTTTGACCCAGGAATTCCACTTCTAGGAATTTACCCTAAGAATGCAGCAGCCTAGTTTGAAAAAGACAGATGCACCCCTATGTTTATCACTGCACTATTTACAATAGCCAAGAAATGGAAGCAACCTAAGTGTCCATCAGTAGATGAATGGATAAAGAAGATGTGGTACATATACACAATGGAATATGATTCAGCCATAAGAAGAAAACAAATCCTACCATTTGCAACAACATGGATGGAGCTAGAGGGTATTATGCTCAGTCAAATAAGCCAGGTGGAGAAAGACAAGTACCAAATAATTTCACTCATCTGTGGAGTATAAGAACAAAGAAAAAACTGAAGGAACAAAACAGCAGCACAATCACAGAACCCAAGAATGGACTAACAGTTACCAAAAGGAAAGGGACTGGGAAGGATGGGTGGGAAGGGAGGGATAAGGGGGGAGAAAGAAAGGGGACCTTATGATTAGCATGTATAATGTGGGCAGAGGCACAGGGAGGGCTGTGCAACACAGAGAAGACAAGTAGTGATTCTATAGCATCTTACTACGCTGATGGACAGTGGCTGTTGTGGGGGGGACTTGATGAAGGGGGGAACCGAGTAAACATAATGTTCCTCATGTAATTGTAGATTAATGACACCAAAAAAAAAAAGCCATTGCCTTGTACTTTTTAAGAAAACTGTGTGGGAGCTGTGGGGGCAGTGAAAGTGCACCACTCAGATCTGCTGTGAGGTGCAGAGTGATGGCTGGGAGTCTCTTGGCACCTGCACAAGTCCCTGCTGTGCACAGGCTGCACCTGGCCTGGGGATGAATGCAAAGGACCGCTCATGCAGGACTGTTCCTGAAGATAGGGGACTCTTCTGATGGGTGACTTTGGCTCTAAGACTTTTCATCAGCTTGGCTTAGACATTCTCAGAACTGTGCTGCAGTCTGAAAACTGCCTATCAGCCCCCTGTTACTTCCCTCTCATCCTTCCCAGCTCTCCCCACCTCCTCAGCTCCCCTCTCTAGTTCCCTCACTGGCACTTCCTGTGATAAAATTCCCTGCATGTCTCATCCTGTCTTGGCATCTGCTTCTACAGGGACCTCAGCTAACACAGGAGCCCATGGAAGTGAAACAAGATTTGCATTATCTTTACAATTGTATATTTCCAGGTTATCTAAAGTAAGAGTTCCAAAGTGCAGATATTGGCACAATTTCTATGAAACCCAACAGAGAAGAGGAGAGGATTGAGAAAGGAACTCCTAGGCACTCCATAATATTCTTAAAGCTTATAAATTGATCGTGAGTAGAACCCAAAATCTAAATATGGGCAGACTGAAAAACTTGAAGATGTTTAAACAGCCAAAGTAGAACTGAAGATGAGTTAATGGAGGGTGTTTTTACACCCACACAACCTGGCAGATCATTGCTGTGCAGTCTTTGTAGCAAAAAATATTACAGAAATATGTTCTTTGAAAACATCTTCTGTCTCTATATAAATGACATAGGATCTGTTGGCATTTCTGAAAATATGTTTTCCTATGCCAGTGTATGAATAGCTTTAGAGTACTAAGATAAAGAGAAAGTTGCCAAGGCTACTGCTACACTGCCGAGAAGCAGCTGATTGGGCTCCTGTACTGCTCTTTGCTGCTAGTCCTGAAATTTAGCAAGACTGGACGCATTGTTGTTTGTATACAACCACATTAAGAGGGCAGATGCTGCCATCTCTGACTCCATAGAAAAGGCCCGAATGGGGCCTTCACAATTTACTGGCCCTTTTAGTGAGATTTACTTAGCAGGCAAGTGATTTCCTTCTATTACAAAAGACTGTTATTTTAAATGATGACCAGATCCAGGTCTTCCCAAATTTTAATGCCATAATGTTCATCTGATCTTTCTGGGGTGGACAAAAGATACTTATATTTTTCCTTTATACATTGTGGCAAAACGTATACAGGGGAGGAAAGATTTGCAGGAAGTATAAAATTCCAGGATGTCCTAGCATATCTTGGAGATTTGCATCATCAAGTATCTTGATCCCCTGACATGCCCACAGTTACCCTTGCTATCAGTGTGGACTTTACCATTTCTTTGTTTATACTTTCATTCATGTATTAAATCTTTCTTGAAAGCATACTATGTGCAGGCACTGTGCAGTACATTGACGACAGCAGAGAACATGACCGGCAAGGTCCCTGCTCTCTGGCAGCACCCACTCTTGGTGGGGAGGTAGGTAATACATACACAACATAATGGAAATATGAGTGATCAGTAGTGTGACTGGGAAGAGAGTGGTCAGGAATGTCCTCTCTGAGAGGCTAGTCATGGAGAAGACTATGGAGAATAGGGAATATCAAGTGCACTTAGGTGGGAATGAATTTGGCCTGTTCAAGGAACGGAAAGAAGGCTGAGGGGGTTGGATCACAGCAAGCACAGTGGGAGATAAGATCAAAGTGAAAAGCGGGGCCTGACCTTGTAGGGCATTATGGCCCAGCATGGTTAGCAGCTTGGGCTTATTCTAAGTGCAAGGGGTCTTATTGGTTATTCACTTTGTTTTGTTTTGTTTGTTTTCAAACACAGATACTTTAAATGTTAGATATTTCTGTCAAAGATCTGAGCACTTACATTTTTGTAATAATCAATTGCTCTTATTTCTTCTATCTCCTTCCTCACAGAATATGAATATTTGTGTCCTAAAGCCTAGCACACCACCTAACATATGTGGATATTTAATGGATATTGACTAACTGAAAATGCTATTGAGTACAGGGAAAGCCAAGGTTGTGATAAAAATCAGTGAGAAACACTAACAGTTAATAGGTCCGCACTGGATGGGAACCAAAGGGAGAAAGGCGGCTGAGTAAGCTCTTGAATCACGACAAATCCCTGGTGAAGGAAGGTGGCAAACTGGCTACCAACACTAATGATGGGACTTTAAAGCATAATTCAGTGTGAGATACAGGAAATAGGCACAGTTATAAAAGTGTTCCAGTGACCACCAGGATGGGTGCTGTATTTGTGTTCTTGCTGGATATGATCATGTCTCCCTACTGGAGAAGAGAAGAGGTTTGAATATTTTCCCTTCTTCTGGTTTATTAGAAGGTAAGTAAACATCTTTCTTTCTTTTTGGCTGTTCAGTATCTGAAACCCTTTCCCATGTTTGGATTGTCCCACCTTTTGTTGGTGAAAGACACAGAATATACCTGCCATGATAGAGACAGAAATGCCAGATACTCGCTTTTCCAGTTTCCTTTGCTCTGTCGGGTATGAGTCACAATATCCACTTGTAGGATGAAGTCATGAAGTTGGGGCAGCCCTAAGAAACTCTCCACTGTGTCTCAGGGTCAGAGGTGGCAGAATGAGTTTCTGGGGTAGCAGTGCTAGAGGGCAGCTGGAACCCAGGGTCCAACTAGCTTACTGCCTGTGCTGGCCATTGTGTCCCTTCTCAGCAGTACTTTTGCTACCTCACCACACACTTGACTCTTTAGCCTTCCTAGAGATTCTGTTAGCATCCAATATCTTTTAGTAAATTCATTTTCTGCTTCAATCAGAGTTGGTTTCTAGTCTTTGCAACTAAAACTATAAATAAGTCAGCACAACACATTTGTATCAATTAGTCATTGTATTAGGGGCAAGAAGTCCAACCATAATAGTTTAACTAAATGGGGATTTAGTCTCATCACATACTAAGAAGTATGGAGATAAACAGCCCAGAGCTGGTGCAATGGCTACTTAATACCAGTGGTATCTCAGGATCCTTCTATCTTTCTGCCTCACCATCCACATTTGTGATTTGTGCTCATGCTTATTGCCTCATGGTCATGATCACAGGTTGGCTACCACAGCTCCAATAGGAAGAGGGAGGGAAACAGAAAGAGATGGTGCCTTACCAGAGATCTTGAGCTTGTGTTGGATTAGCCATACTCTGATACTTGATGATGCCTAGCTGCAAGGAAGTCTGAATGTTTTTAACTACACACATTGCTGCTCAAACAGAAATAGGGTTCCATTAAATATTTTTAAGGAAATCCGTATTGGTTGACAATTAGTAGTGTCTGTCATAGCATCCACATGTGGTATGTATTACTTACAAAATTCAAAAAGACCTATAAAGTCTTGTGCCTCTCTTTCTTAGTGGTAAGAAGTACAATGGATAGCTACTTGTCTTTCATTTTATAAATATCCCAATATTCCCCAATTCCCCGGTCCTCTTCTCCATCTCACCCCCCTACTCTCTCCACCCACCCACACCTCAACAACCATGACACACACACTTGAAATTTCACTAAGATAACAAATCCTCTAATTTCACATAATTTACAATTTACCTTCTGACACATGTGATTTATCAAGGCACCTAGGCTGCAAGCTATTTCTTGTTCCTAAGTTCATCAGTATGATGTCATTAATATAGTGAAGCAGCCCCATATTCTGTGGGCTAAATTTGATATAAATCCAGAAAACTGGCATAAATCTGAGGCACTGTGGTAAAAGTATATTGCTGACCCTAACAAATGAAAACAAACTCCTTCTGACTTTCCATACTTACAGGGATAGAGGGAAGAGGCAAAAAATACTCAGTGGGGATTCAAGATTCAGGATATTCTGAGTAAACCAAGTTAGACTACAAAAGCTGATCTAGATTCAAAACCTAGTGGGAATGGCTGTTCAGATTTGGCTTAAATTATTTTAACTTGATTTTATTATTAAACCAGCAAGCAAGATTGCAAAAAGACAAAATTTTAGAGTTTACCAAAAGTTTGATAGTTTCAGTAGTCTTCATGGAGTAAGGATTCTTTCTGGTCTGCTATTTATATTATTTTCCTCTTGGAAAGGCATGGAGTACATTATATCCAAGGGTCCATCATACCGCTATATATTGTATAAGACAGAGATCCAATTTTATTTTCTTTCATTGAAATAACTATTTGCATCAACACCACTTATTAAATAACACACCCTTTTCCGACTTAAAAGAAATGTCATTTATCACATATTGGATTTTTATGTATAGATTTAAATTTGGGGTTGTCTGTGCTGTTGTATTTTGATTTATTTGTCCATTCTATGACAATAACATATTTATTTTATTAGAGCAGATTATAATTATAGTGTGTTCTTACAACTGTTGAAGCATGTCTCCCACCTCCCTCTCTAATCTTACTTTTCATACTTCTCTTAGTTATTCTTGGAAACTTATCCATTGGTATAAACTTTAAAATCATTTAAATCTCCTTTTCTATTCTCCTTTCTTTTGCCAAGAAAGAATTTCTATATGAATTATAGTTTCATTAAAATTTATATTTTATGAGGATTGAGATTTTTATACTAAAAAATTTTCTATGCACAGTCATGGTTTACCTTTCTAGGTTACACCGCTCATTATGATTTTTATACTTTCCTGTACTCTACTTTTCTTATTAAATTTATTCCTAAGCATTTTATAATTTTTATTACTTTAGGACTTCACATCCATTTCTAGGCTTATTTCTAGAATAAATTTTGTTTTTGTACATCTATCTTTTCTCTAACCACTTCACCTAAATCTCTTACTAAGTCCAATAATTTTTTTCTAACAGGGTCTCTTGGATTTTCTACTTCTACCTCTTCCTTTCCAATGTTTATGTAAGTTATTTTATTTTCTAATCTTATTTCAATAGCTAAAATTTCCAAGACAATGTTAAATAAAAATGGCAATGGTGAGCAGTATGGAGGTTCCTCAAAAAACTAAAAATAGGAATACTATTTGGCCCAGGAATTCCACTCCTAGGAATTTACCCTAAGAATGCAGCAGCCCAGTTTCAAAAGACAGATGCACCCCTATGTTTATTGCAGCACTATTTACAATAGCCAAGAAATGGAAGCAATCTAAGTGTCCATCAGTAGATGAATGGTTAAAGAAGATGTGGTACATATACACAATGGAATATTATTCAGCCATAAGAAGAAAACAAATCCTACCATTTGCGACAACATGGATGGAGCTAGAGGGTATTATGCTCAGTCAAATAAGCCAGGTGGAGAAAGACAAGTGCCAAATGATTTCACTCACTTGTGGAGTATAAGAACAAAGAAAAAACTGAAGGAACAAATTAGCAGCAGACTCACAGAACCCAAGAATGGGCTAACAGTTACCAAAGGGAAAGGGACTGGAAGAGTGGGTGGGAAGGGAGGGAGAGGGGAATAAGAGGCATTACAGTTAGCACATATAACACGAGGGTGGGGGAGCACAGGGAAGGCAGTAGAGCACAAAGACAAGTTGTGACTCTACAGTGACTGTAATTGGGTATGTGGTGGGGACTTGATAATGGGGGAATCTAATAACCACAGTGTTGCTCATGTGATTGTACATTAATGATACCAAAAAAAAAGAATGGCAGTGCTGATATAGCTGTCCAGTTTCTGATTTTAATAGAAATGGTTATAGTGTTCTATCACTTAACCAAGTATTCAGTTTCATTTTTCTGTTAGTCTTTATTACATTTAAGTTATCTCCATTTCTTACTTCAATTAATTTATTTCTCTATCTTTATTGTAGAATACAATCTATAATGCATTAATAACATACAAAATATGCATTAATCAATTGTTTATGTTACCACTAAGGCTTCTGTTCAACAGTAGGCTATTAGTAGTTAAGTTCTGGGAAAGTAGAAAGTTACATGTAGATTTTTGACTATGTGGGTGGTCAGTACCCCTAACCCCCACATTTATCAAGGGTCAACTGTACTTTCATTTCTATTTCAAAGAGATACATAAAGACTGTATACATGGACTTATATCAACTCAGGTCACATTTCTCCACCAAGTGATGATTATTTAGGTTAAGTTAGGTCTTGCCACAAAACACGTTACAAAAAAGATGTCCTTTTAAGAGTTTGAATATTTCAGATTATGGACCAGTGTACTTATTATAAAGTCTTTTGTCAGACAATCCCATAAAATTAATCTCATCTGAATTGAACTCATCTTCCAATTGATGATATTATTGCCTGTTTCTTAACAATAGATTTCTTTGTTTTTTGGAGGCTTATTTTATTTGCAGGCTTATTGGCTTACTTTTATGATAGGTTTTTCTTATCCTCTCCCTTTTTTCTCTACACCCCTGTCAGACTACTAGTTTTTTTTTTTTTTTGGTATCATTAATACACAATCACATTAGCAACACTGCGGTTACTAGATTCCCCCCATTATCAAGTTCCCACCACATACCCCATTACAGTCACTGTCCATCAGCTGTAGAGTCACTACTTGTCTTCTCTGTGCTCTACTGCCTTCCCTGTGCCGTGTCCCCCTTTACATTATATGTGCTGATCGTAATGCCCCTTATTCCCCTTCTCCCTCCCTTCCCACCCACTCTTCTCAATCCCTTTCCCTTTGGTAAATGTTAGTCCATTCTTGGGTTCTGTGATACTTTTATTTTTTATAAAGGTTAAGTGAAAAATTTTATCAAAAGACTGTTAAGCACCTGCTTTTTCCCCTTTAATTTGTTTGTATAATAGATTATGTTAATAGTATTCATTCACACTTCATGTAAGTCCTGATTTATTATTCTTAGTTTTTTAAAATGTATTTTTTATAATGTATTTTCCTTTGACATGTTGCCGTATTTTATTTGTTAAGGTTTTATTCAGAATGTATATATTTCTGTACATATAAGATTGATCTAAAATTTAATTTTTTTGTAATGATTTTCTGGATTTGGTATTAAAGTTATTCTAGCTTCATAAATAAATTTTATGTATTTATGGAGTGGATTTCATCTTTTCCAATGATTGGAATATTTTAAATAACATTGGAATAATCTGTTTTTAGGAGGTTGGATAAAGCTCAACTGTGAGGCCATCTGGTTCTGGTATTTTTTCCAGTGGTAGATTCTAATTACCTTCCAACACCTGTTATTGTAGTTGATTTTTAAGCTTTCTTGTTCTTACTGAGTTTTCTAATTTTAATTTCACCAGAAAATTATTCATTTCTTCTAGATTTTAAAGTGTTTGCCATAGAATTGTACGTAGCATTCATTTGATTTTTCCCTTTACCTTGGTTGTAGAAGCATTTATCTATTTTATCATTTCTTTCAAAGAACTAACTTTTGGATTTATCCATTTGTTTTTATTTTCATGAATTTCTGCTTTTTTTTCTTTATCAGATCATTCTTTCAATTTCTTCTAACTTATTTTGTTGTAATTTGGAAATTTTTAAAATACTTTTCTTAATAATCCATTAATAAAAAAACTTTTTTTGGTTAAATTCACCGAAGTTGATTTTTATTGCTTACAACTAGAACTTATATTTTTAGTTGTAAAGAAGAGTTTCTAGGAAGGACAAAAAGAACAATCTATGAAGAAAGCTTCAGAAGTGAAGTGAAAAAAATTCTATTGTTATAAGAATGTATGAAGGAGATGAAAGTTAGTAAGAAAATACTCTTCACACTTTGGGGCAATGTTTCTTTACTTTTCCCTTTATTGCCCTGTGAGGAGGTAAATTAAATTAACTGCTTAAAGTTTAAAATTAAATCAGTGTGTGGCAATCAAGATGGCAGAGTGAGAAGACCCTGAGCTCATTTTCTCCCACAGACACACCAAAATATACAATAACACATAGGATAACTATTTCTGAGAATGAACTGAAGACTAACAAAACTACCTTACACAACTAAGGATATAAAGAAAAAGCCATACTGAGAGTAGTATGAGGGGTGGTAACATGTTTAGTCAGACTCACAGCCCTTGCATAGCGACCTACAAGCAGGAGGCCCATGTATCTCAACTGTAGAGGCCTTCCCTGAGGAATGAGGGGTCTGAGCCCCACATAAGGTTTCACAGCCCAGGGAACCTGCACTGGGAAAATGAGCCCCATAATGCCTGGCTTTGAGAACTAATAGGGCTTATATCTGGAAGAGCCAGAGGACAGTAGGAAACTGAGACTCCATTTTTTAAGGGCCCATCCACAATCTCACTCACTCTGAGTCCCAGTGTGGAGGCAGCAGTTTGAAAAGCACGTGGGTTATGTGTGAAGGAGATCCACTGATTAATTTTAGGGTGTGTACCAGAGGGGCAGGGATTTCTTCGAATGTTCTCTGGGACAGAATCACTGGTGGGCATCATGTTTTTTGTGTTTTTTAAACTTATCTCACTTCTCTTCTACTGGAGAGGTCATTTCTGATCCTCTCCATCTACTGTGCTAGCCCCTTTCACCCTGACTCAGTATTCCCCTGCACTGACCTCATCCAAACTTCTATCTGGCCCCAAGCCCCTCCAGTGGCTTCCTACCCTGGTACCACTGACAAGCACCTTCATCCAACACAAAAGCCCCTTCTAAGGTGCTCCCTGCCCCAGCAGGCATCCTCTGCCAGCACTGGAGCCCCTTCCAAGTGCCTCTGCCCTGCCCTGGAGGACCAGTTTCATACAGTAAAATGCCTCTAACAGGCACACACAGATCTCGTAGCAAGCCGCACCAGAGATCTGCCAACCAGAGGACCCACAGCTATTGCAGCTGGACCTCACAGACAGCCCACACCAATGAGCCCACACCATCATGACAAAGCCACAGCAAGAGAGTGCATGAAGCCCAAACAAGGAATATGGCAGGGGCACCTGGCTTGGGTGACCATGTGGTTTGTGATACTGGGCCCCACAGGGCACCTTCAACAGCTAAAAATAGAGAGAATATTAAAAGCAGCAGAGAAAAAAATAATTGATAAAAAGGAAGCCCCATAAGACAACCAGCTTATTTTTACGTAGAAACATTGCAAGTAAGAAGAGAGTGGCAGTATATATGCAAAGTGCTGAAAGAAAAAAAACCTACAACCGACACTACTTCTACCAGCAAGGTTATCACTCAGAATTGAAGGAAAGATATGGAGTATTCCAGACAAGCAAAAGCGAAAGGAGTTTGTCAACACCAAACTTCCCTTATAAGAAACGTTAAAGGGACTGCTTTAAGTAGGAAATAAAAGGCCATAACTAGAAATAAGAAAGTTATGAAAGACAAAATCTCACTGGTAAAGGTGAACATACAGTAAAGGTAGTGGATCAACCACCTACATAGCTAGTATGAAGGTTAAAAAACAAAAGTAGTAAAATCATCTAGACCTATAATAATTAGGTAAGGGACACATAGAATAGTAAGGTATAAATTATGACATCACAAACATAAAATGTGGGAGGGAGACCATAAATATGCAGTAATTTTAGAATGCGTGCTTGAATTAAGTGACCATTGACTTACAATAGACTGCTATATACATAGGATGTTACATGTGGACCTCATCATAACCACAAACCGAATACCTACAATAGATACACAAAAAATAAAAGAAAGGCATACAAATATAACATTAAGGAAAGTCACCAAATTATAAGGGGGAAGAGCAAGAGAAGTAGAAAGGAACAGAGAAGAACTACCAAAATACCCAGAAAACAGTCAACAAAATGGGAATAATTACATATCTATCAATAATTACTTTAAATGTAGATATAATACATGCTCTAATAAAAGACATAGAGTAGCTAAATAGACTTAAAAAAATAATACACATATATATATTGCCTGCAAGAGATTCACTTCAGATCTAAAGATATACACTGACTAAAAGTGAAGTCCTAAAACTTCTCATCACCAGGAAAAAGACACATATTTTTTGGTATATTACATGATGGATACTAACTAAACTTACTGTGGTAATCATTTCATAAAGTTATTATGCTGTACAACTTAAACTTAGATAGTGCTCTATTTCAATTATATTTCAATGGCCTGAAAGAAAAAATTTTCAAATAGTTAGATTAAATCAATTTCCTCCTGACAAGAGAAATTGAATAGTAAGGAATAAGATGCTGTCAGGTAGAGCTGAACTTAAGACGACCTCAAAACATTGTAAAATCTAAGCTTTTCACCCATTCCTCTGCCCTCCCCCAAGAACTAATTTTTGCCCTTGTGGGAGTGAGAATAGATGTTTTGGGATATAAAACATAAGAGAGCCTTACCTTATAACAGGTTATTGCAGATATTCAAAAAAGGTAGTAGTATCTAAGGTTCTGGAACAAAATGAAGATTCACAGGAACTAGCAAGTATGAGAAATCCTCTTACAGACCCAAAGAAGAAGAGACACAGTCTGGTGTTTTCTAATACTTCTGGAGGCAACCAAATAGGGATCTGAGACAGTTCAGCAGAAGTCATGTACAGGAGAAGGGACAGGAAGCACGGTGTGTCAGGAAGGACTGCAACTATGTTGGTCCTGGGCATGTTTGCCTTTGGGTCCACCCCTCACCTTCCTCTTCCCCAGCTTGGATCTGTACAGCGAGAGGCCGACTTCCACAGCTGGCACCTCGCAGGGTCTCATGCCAGCTGTCTTCCAGCTGGGTTTGTCCAGTTGGAAGCGCTGGTGGGAAACTGGGAGCTAGGATGCAGGAAAAAGTAAAGGCATAGCTTCTCCTCCATTTCCTCCATGGCTGTGTATTTCCTTTGAGTCCAGCTCCTGACAATGCTATCCCACTACGGTTCCAGCTGCCAGTGGGCTCTCCCAGCCTCTGGGTTCTGGTAACATGAATTCCTCCCTTTGCTCCTCCTGCCAACCCAGTGTCAAGTGTTTCCATCTCTAATCTCTCAGTGGCTTCACTATTCCCTATTGTCTTCTCAGCTCTTCCATCACCTGTGTGACAAATGTCCTGCATTAAATAGTCTCTGTTTTTACATAATCAGACCCTGACTAATTGAGTAACTAAGTAGAAACCTCCCAAATTTAGCACAGATGAACAGTGGAGCATTTATGAGACATGAAAGAACAGAGAAAAGTGATATAATTGTAGAAGTCTATTTTCAGACTGCTTAGCCAGAGGGAGTGTACAAACTACAGTTTATACTTAGAAATCATAAGCAAGTGCTTCCATAATAATTTATTTGTATCTTGTTACTATATCATAATGCTTATCAGTTTATACATTTAATTCTCTCACTAGGCAATGAGGATAGGAACTGTAAGGTTGGAGGCACCGGAGGGAGGGGTGAGCACGTCAGACACTGATGACGTGCCAAAGTCCCCAGCTGCTGTCCCTCCCAACCTGAAAAATGTGCCTTAGGCTAGCCAATCCTCACGCCGCTGTAAATCTAAGCTCTGCCTCCCCCTACCTTCTATAAAAACTTACTGCCTGCCCTGCTGGGCACGACTTCTCCAGCCTGTGTTTCAGACTGGTGAACCTTGTCTGGGATTGCGCTCAAATAAACTGCCTGGCCCTTTGTTGCCTCTCGTTGCCTGCTTGTTTCAGTTAGAATTTATCTTACATTTGGTGCCTAAAAACCCAGGAAGGGATGTGAGCGCTGGGCCCCAAACGGCCATTGGTGGCCATGCCCCCCTCCTTCCCTGACCCGGGACCTCAGCCTGCTTTCCACTGCGTGGACTATTTTCTGGTGAGTCCCTCAGTTTCCCCCAGTCTGTTTTCCTTCCTAACCTGTTTTCACCTGGTCCATCCAAAATTGTAGCTACATCCAGGTTGGGGCATCCAGCCCCTGGGCATCCGGCCCGTCTGCTGTGGGCATCCGGGATACCCACCCCTGGCCATGTGGTGTGGGAAACATCCCTCACCCAGGCTCCCAGGAAGTCTACCCTGACTTGGCGTGCTTGGGACGCTGGGTGCTCCTCTCAGCAGGATTAGTTGGGGAGTGGCTCAGACATGGGGAACCAGCCCTCAAAAGCAGAGGCTCAGACCCCGCTGTGGTGTCTCATTTCTAATTTGGCTACTCTGTATTTGTCCCAGGAAGTTTGCAAATGGAAGCTGGTCTTCCTTTGCTCTGAGGCCGGGCCTCAGTATCTCTTGGACAACCAATCTCACTGGCCCCCTGAGGGAACTTCCAATTTTGGCCTCCTCACCGACTTGACTAATTATTGCCACCGGAGCACAAAGTGGGGTGAAATCCCATATGTGCAGGCTTTTTGGACTTTGCATGCCCACCCAGATCTGTGTGTTAAGTGTTCTCCTTCCCAAGTTTTGTTGGCCTAGGCCTCCACCAAGGACCGCCGAGCTCTGCCCCTCCTATTACTGGGAGGCTTTTCTCTGACGGACTCAGCAGAAGATCTCAGCTACACCCCCTTCCCACTCCTCTAGGCCCACTGCTGGGGCCAGCTCCTTTCCTCAGTGTTCATGTCCTCACCCTTCCTCCTCCTCTCCCCCTCCGCCATCTTGTTCCTCTTCTCTTCCTGCCTCTCTGTTATCTTGTTCCTTTTCTCTTCCTGCCTCTCCCCCATCTTGTTCCTCTTCTCATCCCACCCCTACACCATCTTGTTCCTCTTCTCTTCCTGCCTCTCTGCCATCTTGTTCTTCTTCTCATCTTGCCTCTCTGCCATCTTTTTCCTCTTCTCATCCTACCTCTCCACCATCTTGTTCCCCTTCTCTTCCAGTTACACCACCGTCTTGCTCCACAGGTGCCAATACCACTTCAGAAAAAATGGATAAAACACCCCATATCCTAGTCCCTGGCCTTCAAGTTCCGCATTGATTCCCAAGTTGTATCCCCCACTGCCAATGTTGCCTCCTCCATCCCCTCCTTCAAACCCGCCACCGTCCTACTCACCATGACTGGTGCCCAAGTTGTCTAGCCCTCCCGTAACTGCTCTAAGTCACAGCAGTCTCAAGCTCATGTGATGGCTCCTCTGAGAGAAGTGGCGGGGGCTAAGGGGGTGGTGCAAGTTCATGTTCCCTTTTCCCTGGCAGACTTGTCCCAAGTAGAACAGGGATTAGGGTCCCTTTCCTCCAACCTCATAATGTTTGCTAAACAGTTTAAATATCTCACTCAAGCTTACAAGCTCACCTGGCAAGATGTACATGTAGTCCCCCAATCCACTCTAACTCTGGAGGAATATGACCGTGTCACGGCAGTGGCACAGCACTGTGCCAATGAGGCCTATGCCACAGATGAGGGGGAACCTATGGGCAGGGAAGCTATTCCTCTACAAGAACCCCTGTGGAATTATAATTCTCCCGAGAGTGAGGCATGCCAAAATCGCATGGTTTGCTACGTGTTGGCAGGTATGAGCTCAACTGCACAAAAAGCCATCAATTATGATAAGCTTACAGAAATTACCCAGAAACCTGATGAAAACCCGTCAGAATTCCTCAAGCATCTAAAAGAAACCCTAGGAGCTTTTACTAAGATTGACCCGGCCTCAGCGTTAGGTTCCTCTCTCCTGGCCATGCATTTTATAACTCAGTCAGCTCCTGACATCCAGCCCAAGCTTAAAAAGGCTGAGGATGGTCCCCAGACCCCTCTAGGGACCTGGTAGATATGGCATTCAAAGTTTTTCATGTCCAAGAGGATGAGAGCAAGAGGAGGTCAGCTGCCTGAATGGCAGAACAGACTCACGCCATGACAGCGGCTCTGTGGTGGCTCGTGGAGATCGTTGGGGTGTCCCTGAAGATCGACTCAAACCTCCAGGTCCTTGCTTTCTGTGCGGTGAAGAAGGGCACTGGGCACGGAAGTGCCCCGACCCACGCAGACCGACCAAACCGTACCCCAGCTGCAGTAAGTGAGGTCATTAGAAAGTGGACTGTCCACTAGGGGGTGGTCCTCCTCTGGCAGCAGAGCCCTGCGGGGGCAGACACCCTCAAACGACTACCCTTCAGACCTGCTGAGCATCCTCAAAGATTGAAGACACCTGGACTTGGACACCCTGATCACCCTCGCTGAGCCCAGGGCCAAGCAGGTAAGCCCATCTCCTTCTTGGTAGACACAGGGGGTACCTACTCTGTTCTCCCCTCCTTTAAAGGGCCTTTATACCCTGCCAGAGTCTCCATAGTTGGGGTCATGGGAACCCTCTCCAGGCCTTTAGAGATGGGCCCAGTGGCCTGCACCTTTCAAAGCATCCCATTTACCCATTCTTTTGTCATACCTTCCTGTCCTACCCCTCTGTTAGGATGGGATTTGCTCTATAAGTTAAGAGCCTCTATTTCCCTCCCACCTTTTGAAAGCTTACAAGACGCCAGAAGTTCCCTCATTGCTTTGGTCGGCGAAGGAGAGTTAGACGATGGTAACCTGAGTCTCCCAACTCCCTGGACTGCTGTCAATCCAGTCGTGTGGGACATCTCCACCCTTGTGGTGGCAACCCGCCACACCCCGGTTTTAATATGCTTTAAAGACCCATCCTGCTTTCCTTTTCGGACTTGATTTCCTATTTCGCAGGCTCACCGAAGGGGACCACAGCCTATTGTTAATCATCTGCTCTCACAGGGGCCTTTAGTACCAACTAACTCTCCATGCAATACTCCCATCTTGCCGGTAAAAATGCCTTCTGGAGCATATCGCCTCGTTCAAGACCTCCGAATAATTAACAAGGCTATTATTCCCTTACACCCAGTGGTGCCGAACCCATATACTTTTCTGTCTCAGTCCCTTCTGGTACCTCTCATTTTACTGTACTGGACCTTAAAGATGCCTTTTTCACTATACCTCTCCACTCAGACTCGCAGTTGCTATTTGCCTTCACATGGGAAGACCCTGACACTGGTCGATCTAGACAATTGACCTGGACAGTTCTACCTCAAGGTTTTAGAGATAGCCCCCATCTTTTTGGACAGGCCCTGGCAGAGGACCTCTTGTGACACTCAACGGGCTAGAGTACTCTCCTCCAATATGTAGATGATCTTTTACTTTGGTTCTAGACACCACATCCCTTCTTAATTTCCTGGAAGACATGGGATACAGGGTATCCCCTGCCAAAGCACAGCTGTCTCTATCTCAAGTTACATATGTTTGGGCTAGGTCTAACTCCCACCACTAGAGCCCTAATAGTGGACCAAGTGGCTGCAATTAAAGCTCTCTTGAGATACTATCCTTTCTAGGATTAGTAGGGTTTTTCAGACACTGGGTGCCTAACTTTGCCCTTCTGGCCAGACCACTTTATGCAGCTGCCACAGAGACTCCTACTGGGCCACTAACTTCACCCACTGAAGTAGCTTCTGCTTTCAGTCAGTTGCGAAATGTGTTGCTCTCATCTCCCCCGTTGATGCTCCCCAACTTAACTAAGCCCTTTACCCTATATACAGCAGAGTGTAGGGTAGCAACCAGGGTGCTAGTATAGCCAGTAGGGCCAGGGTACCGTCCGGTTGCCTTTCTCTCCAAACAGTTAGATACCACTGCCAAGGGGTGGCAGCCTTGCCTCCGAGCCTTGGCAGCTGTGGGAAGCCTGTCCTGAGAAGCCCTGAAATTAACTCTCCAACAACCCATTACTGTGTATTCCCCACACCGGTTGCTATATCTTTTGAGTCATAAATCCCTGGCCTCCTTGAGTCCTTCAAGAATACAAGAATTCCATCTTCTGTTCATTGAACAGAAGTTTCTCCACCCCTTAACCTAGCCTCCTTGCTTACTGTCAGCAATCAGGCAGATCAGCCCACTCATTCCTGTGTAGAGATTGTAGAGGTCCTTAGAAAACCCAGAGAGGGCCTACAAGACATGCCCCTTGAGGACCCTGACTTGACTTTTTTCGTGGACAGAAGCTCAGTGAAAGAGAGTGACGGGGTGCAAAGGGCAGCCTATGCAGTGGTGACTCTGGCGCAAGTAATAGAAGCAAACCTACGCCCATCTGGGACCACCTTCCAGAAAGCCGAATTAGTAGCTCTTACCCAGGTGTTACAGCTGGCAGCTGGGAAGAGGGCCACAATTTATACTGACTCTAAATATGCCTTCCTAATTATACACACTGATGCTACAATTTAGAAGGAAAGGGGCTTCCTTACCACTAAGGGAACCCCAATCATCAATGGCAGGGCTATCAGCCACCTGCTACAGGGCCCTATAGAACCCCAAGGAGGTGGCCATCATGCATTGTAGAGGACATCAGACTGGAAATGATCCAGTAACCAGAGGTAATGCATTGGCAGACACCACGGCCTGACAGTTAACATCTGAGTCTAGCCAACCCTCTGTGCTGTTTCTTTCCCCCTCTCTATTGCCCCAATACCCCAATGACGAACGGTGACTGCTTCTACATCAAGGGGGGACATTAAGACATCAGAAGTGGATATATCTCAGGGGACGAATTGCCCTCCCCTGAGCCCAAGGCAGAGATATCATATCCAAAATTCATCAGTTACTACACATTGAGCCAGAGGCCGTGCACCAGTTTCTCTCCCCCATATTTGCCCCTTATAATCTCTGCAAAGCAATAGATCAAGTGCACCAAACCTGCACTACTTGTCATCGCATCTCATCTCAAGGTGCTCTGAAGACCCGGATGGCCCTCCGCCAGATGAGAAAAACAATCCCCGGACAAGACTGGTAGGTCAATTTCACCCATATGCCTAACACAAAAAACTCCAGTATTTACTAGTTTTAGTTTGATACCTTTTCAGGGTAGATTGAAGTCTTCCCCACCTGCTGAGAGACTGCATCAGTGGTAGCACAAGTGCTGGTGAAACACATCGTTCCACATTTTGGGCTCCCCACTTCACTCCAATCCAATAACAGACCTGCCTTCATCTCCCAGGTCACTCAGCTAACAGCTGAGGATCTCAATATCACCTAGGACCTCCATAAACCCTATCACCCCCAATCATCAGGTAAAGTCAAAAGAGCTAATGGTCTCCTAAAAGACCAACTAACTAAGCTGTCTCTGAAAGTAAAGCTCTTGTGGCCTAATCTCCCTATCGCTCTCGCTCAGTTGCATGCTGCCCCCCGGGGACCGGCTGGACTAAGCACATTTGAGCTAATATATGGTAAGTCCTTCTTACTGAACCCAGGCCTACCTGCTACCTCTCCTCCTTTAGCCTCCTACCTTCCTTACTTTTCACTATTGAAACATCTTCTCAGGGAACACACAAACCAGCTCCTACCCCAACCTACGTCATCCAACAACCCAGAAAATGCAGTGATCCTTCAGCCAGGAGACGAGGTACTTCTAAGAGAACTCCAGCCTCGATCGCTCCAACCATGGTGGACGAGACCATACACGGTGATCCTTACCACTCCCACAGCTGCCAAATTATTAAGACACTCCCCGTGGGATCACATCTCCAAGCTCAAATGAGCGTCCAGTCATGATAAGTAGAAATCTAGTGAGACGAGGCCTCTCCGTTTGTGCCTTACTTGCATTAGTGCTAGCCACAATGACCCATCCAGCTCCAGCAAACTGGGTCTGTAACATGTGCGTTAAATCGAGTAAACTCTAACTCCACCAATTAGTTCCCAAGACATGTTACTTTCAAAAAATACCTTGCCAGCAAAAAGACCAATTATACTGGGCTGCTATAATGTTGAGAGATTTCAAAACTAGCTGTCCAGGAGGAGTCAGCACGGCCATTTGCTGAGTATGAACCCCCCCCAAATTCTCCCCCTTGTCTTTCCACTCTTTCATCCAGGCTGCCTGCTATGAACAAGCCTCAGTCTGCCTCTCCTCCCTCGGATGACAGTACTGGACAGGACAAAGCCTGGGTTGCTACAACAACACCTAGCAGAACTCTGGCATTGCAGTAAACCAAATGCTGTTACACCAGTACTCACCCCTTCCCTCCAAGCCTCCTCCAGCCTCCCACCAGCCTTAACCCTACCCACGTAGCCCCTCCTCAGCCGGAAGTAGCCAGATCGAGTCAGCGCCCATTATAACCAAAAGGCTGAAATGTAAGGCTGGAGGCACAGGGGGGAGGGGTGAGCACGTCGGACACTGATGATGCGCCAAAATCCCCAGCTGCTGCCCCCTCCCAACCTGAAAAATGTGCCTTGGGCTAGCCAATCCTCACGCCGCTGTAAATCTATGCTCTGCCTCCCCCTACCTTCTTTAAAAACTCACTGCCTGCCCTGCTGGGCACGACTTCTCCAGCCTGTGTTTCAGACTGGTGAACCTCACCCAGGATTGCGCTCAAATAAATTGCCTGGCCCTTTGTTGCCTCTCGTCGCCTGCTTATTTCGGTTAAAATTTATCTTACACTCACATTGTCTTATTCAAACCTATACCCAGTAATTAATATCTAGCATTTACCAGGTGCTCAATAAATGTGTATATAACAAATGGTAAGTGTTAAATGATTTTTAAGAGTCTATTTTCTAAGATTTCCTAACTTGGAATCCACAGACTCCAATGGGGTCTACTTCAGGGGTCCACAAACTAGGGTGAGAAAAATGAAATTTTAATTTTATTAATCTCTAAGGAAAAATGTAGCGTTTTCTCCAGTCATGAGTGTAGGAAACATCCCCGATAGTTTTTGGAGTACCTGCTACCAACAGAAATCATAGATATTTTTATATCCCATTATGGTTGCTGCAGCTATCTCAAAACATAGTTTATATTCACAATCATCTCAAAATTCAAGTAGTTATTAGACCTACCACTAGATCTTGCTATTTAATGTATTAATAAAATTACTATATAATAAATTTGTTTTTTAAAACATTTTGATAACTATAATTCTATATGGCTGGTTTCCTTTTTAAGATCTCTTTCTTTTTAAATTTAGAAGCATTATTCTGAGAAGGGGTTCATAAATTTCATGAAATTATCAAAGACGTAGTTTCAAAAAAGCTAGGGAGCCTTGTAAAGTTACTAACTTGGATTGTGGTGTCAAACAGACCTGGATTCAAATTCCAACCTTGCCTCTTAACAAGTAAAGATTCTTCTATTGTTAAGTGGGGATAATAACAGTAACTAACCTAAGGATGTTGCAAAGATTAACATGTCAAGTTTTTAGTCCAATACGTGGCACAGTTAGAGTTAAGTTATATAGGCATATGAATTAGAAGTCACACAGATAAAAAGCAGTTTGGCAAACAATGGCTTGTCAAGCTGGGGTTTAATTTGAAGACTATGAAAGGGGGACTTACCTGATGGATAATTTGACAAAATAGGCCAAGTCTGTTGGGCCAGTTGAAACAATGGGGTTTAATGTTCATGATATTTGTCACTCTGTCTATTGGGAACACACTAATGAACCAATTAATTACAACAAGGAAGTTGCTTTATTGTAAGAAAGTATTCTTTAGGGGTCCTTTTGGAATCTAAAAATAAGGAGGCACTTTAAGCTTGGTGTAATTGTTGTCCAGCCTCAACACCCACTGTTGGCCAGTTATCTCCTTACACCAGTGGGTCTGACAGGTGACCTCAGCTGGGAGTGATTCACTGGAAGTGAACTGGCACAGCAAAACCTGGAGCAGCTAAGTGACAAAAGGAAAACAACTAACAAATCCAGAAGGCTGAGTAATGCATTAGAAACTCTCTGACTCTGCCAGAAAGCACCATGCTGCGGTTCCTCATGCGTTCTCACCTTTCCCAGTGGCTGACAGGCCTTAGAGAAGCAGTGGGGTGGTGGGGAGGTAGAGGTATCTTAGAATATTGCCAGATACAGGTTGTTTCTGTTTTATTAACTGTTCCACTGTGGCCCATCCTGCCATGATTAGGAGGAAATTCTATTATATCTTTCCTTACATGTTTATATGCTAGAACTTGACATATTCCTCACAATACTCTAAGATAGGTATTATTACCCCTACTCTCTTTAACAGGTGAAAAAATCAAAGTTTAGTGATCAACTTATCTTTAACTACACATATTGCAAGAGACAGAGCTAGGATTAAAAGTTTCAAAATACAGCTAAATTGGAAGAAACTGTAAATACATGTATAGACTGTGGACTAAATACATGTATACTCAAAATTTACTCAAAGTCTACTTAAGTCCTTCATATCCATATCACCCAATGAGAACTTACTAGATTTACCAGTAAATGGTTTAGCCAGGACAAAATATAAATCTGAAAATATATGTGATTCTAGACTAACAGACAAAATCTTATCTTTAAAGTTAGTCATCTTTACTCAAATGAGAAGAGCATTTTTGAAGCTCCTTTCTGACGCTTCCTAAGCTTTCAGTGTTTTCCAGGTTTCCTTTGGGCTAGTTGTTACAGAATAACATGTAAGTCAAGTTCTGGTTAGTACTAAGGCCTCTGTCCCTTTGTGCTGCCCAGACATAATCCATGAAGTCTGGCTGAAAGGCGCTGCGGGAGGGTACGGAGCGCTGTGGTCGCCTCCAGGCCTCTCCCTCCCCTGTTCTGCGGGGAGGGTGGGGGACGCGCTAGGCAAAGTCGAGCTCAGGGCGTAGCTGTCGTTCTGTTGGGGGGAGGGCGTGGGGGAGAGGAAGGAGTTTTCTCTGATATGTCCTACCCATCTCTGGGACTAAACATTTGTCATATCCATAAAAGTCACCAAACTCTAAACCTAGAAGGGATTGTAGAGATGATCTAGGTAAAGATTTTACCCCTGAGGAAAAGGCTGGCAAAGTCACATAACTAACTAATGAGCTCAGAATCCACCATGCTTCCCACTCCACTGAGATTTGATTCCCATCTGATCAGTCATACATCATTACTTTCAAATGCACTCAGTACTGCGGGCGAGTTCAAGAGTGAGAATTGAATTAGCTCCAGCTGTGCCCTTGAGGGGCTTACAATCCAGTGAAAATAATGAATTGAACATTTATCAAATGACTTCTGCTGCTTCATATGCATTATTTCTGGTCTACCCAACATTTTAGTTAAACATGATTATAGGTTCACAGAGGTTAATGCTCACAAAGGTATGTGGCCTTGTCCAAAGACACATTATTAGTAGGGCTGTGATTTGAACTCTATCTGTTTGACTCTAAATTCTCCACTTGTTCTGCTGTGTAACACTGCCTCAGGGAAGAGATAGAGTTCAATAATCAAGAACATGGAACTGACTTTCTAAAAAAGATTTTAAACAGCTAAGAGGAACATACACAGTACATGAGAGGATGAGGGAAAGCAATTCAACAAAGCAGCAATAAAAGTATAAAGGGGGAGCCAGAAGTGAGGTAGATACATAAAATGCTATGGGGCTAAGACATCTAATAGCAGGGGTCAAAAAAAATGAGGTGTATTTTTTTTACAAAACAGTTCTGAGGATAAGTATGCTGATTTATCTGCATACAGTTTGTTGATTAATACTAGAAAACAGAAGTGGCACAGAGATAGAATAAAGCTGTTAAGAGTTCCATTCTCTCTTTTCAATCCTTTTAAAGGATTTAACCACATTAGACTTCCTATACAGAGGTTCATTTAAGTACCTTAATTAGATATCATCTTAAACCAGGAAATAAACTTTACACCAGTACAGTAGAATACAGTTTTACTTAAGGGAGGTATCTTTCTTAGGCAAGGCCCAGTTTTTAAAGTTGACATGTTTAAGGTGTTCTTTGAGTTACTATATTTAACTGTATTCTTTGAATACAATAGCATTTTAGCTGGGAAGCAAAAAAGTAGAAGGGGCTTGTAAGATAAATTTTAGCGGAAATAAGCAGGCAAAGAGAGGCAACAAAGGGCCAGGTAGTTTATTTGAATGCCACCCCAGGGTGATGTTCCCGCGGCCTGGGTACTACAGGCTAGAGAAGTCACACCCAGCAGGGCAGGCAGCAAGTTTTTAAAGAAGGCAGGGAGGGAGAGCAAGGGTGTACATTGGTGTGAGGATTGGCTCGTCTAGGGTACGTGGGGGTCTCTCACTGGCCTTTAGCCACGTACTGCAAAGTTACCACTAATCCTTAAGCTTGGGGGAAGGGCTCTAGTTGGGAGGGTTATCGGATCAGGCTCTGGAATGTTGTCAGACCGCATCGTTTGGTGAGGCCTGAGCTTGTCCATCAGGCTCACCCCTTCCCCTGATGCCTGCAGCCTAACAGGGCCAAATGATGGACATTCCAGGCAAGGATGAGAATCATAAATTCAGGGGTCTGGAGTCAGATAAATTGGAGTTTTAGACTCATTTTGGCCTTGTGGTCTACCAAGTTATTTCGTGTCTCCAAGTCTGCTTCCTTATTTATAACATGAGAATAACATCTACTTCATAGAATTTTTGTGAGAGTTAATAGAGTTACAGAAGTGAAATGTCTGGCAATTTAATGCCATTGACATGATTGTTAATGAGGTAAAAACTACAAATTTCCTCCTTCATGATTAGCTAATTCTTAGCCCAATTTCATCTCAGTGTTGTCTCCTTACCAGAGAGCCTAGTTAGAATCATTATGATCAGAGACTAGCATGTGATGATGACAGAGACAGAATTCGAAGTCCTTTCCTTTGTCCAAATAATAACATCTTTCTGTGTCACAGATTGGGTTCCCTGGAGTTCAGTGTGCAGGATGTTTATTAGGAACATCCCTTGGGATAAGTATCTGTGGAAGGAAGCAGGTGTGAGCCAAGAGAGCAGCTGGCTGGGATGCAGGCCTCGGAGCAACCTCAGCCCACTGGGAATGCTGGAGCTAGAATGGCCCTTCAGAATTCTTCCAGGTTGACCTTAGGTGGCCTGATCTCTATACTCCCACATCAGTCAGGCAAGGCCTGTCGAAAGGAGACTGTTCTTAGTCAAGGAGTTGCTCCACAGCTGAGGAATCCCTGACTTCCTTCATGGAACGGGGGTCTGGGCAGGGCAACGCTGTCTATGCACCGACTGAATCCTATGAAGATGAGCTGTTTCTCTGGTGGTGCCTTTCCTGCTTTTCCAGACACAGACAGTGTTAACATTGCCAAGTTCCTTCTAATTTTTTATTAGCAGTTCCTAGGGAAGATGAAGCCAGATTTGTAAGGAGGGTATACAATGGTTTCCAAGGGAGAGGGAGTTATCTCTGATCTCAATGGAAGAGCAACTCCCAGTTCTGAGTGAATTAATCAGGAGGAGGACAAATGCAGACGGGTTTCACACAGTCCTGTCACAAGAAACTGAGCAAAGGCTGAGGTCAGCTGAAAGGCGAAAATGTTCAAAAAGCACAAGCTCTGAGACATTTGAAGTACATCACATTCCACAGACATGACCATATCCCAGCATTTCTGTGACTATGGGAGCAAATGAAGGTGCAGCTGGTGTACTCTAGCTGAGGGTCCAGCTTCAAGATAGAAATTAAGTACCTAGTGGCAGAATGCAAATGGCAGCACGTTCTTAAAAAGGAAAAGCTTTAAAAAGTGGAGGGAGATGGACACTAGGTTTTCTCAACTCTCCCTTAGAAAGGAAACAAGAAAGTCTGTAGAGGTATCACTGGTGAAACGTACCTAGTCTTTGTCTCAGATCAAGTGAGAAGGCCAAGACTGGTCCACCTCACTCCAGCCTTCCATGAAATTCATCTCTCTATATTAACATAAAGAGGGAACAGAACTCTTCTCAGGGTATTACAGACAAGGAGAGAGTAAGTGGTGTGATTTTGCATAGGCTACTAAATAACACTTAGGTGAAGCCCACTGAGCTATTACAGAGAGAATGGATGTTTCCCTTCTAGTAGAACAGACATGGTCATCAAACCTGCTTTGCCAAGTATATTTAGTTGAATCTCCATTTCAAAGCTGAGGAATCAGTAATTCACAAAAGGAACGAAAAAGAATTAATTAAACTAAATTTAAACCACCTTATAAGTTAGAATACCATGAAATAGCTTGTACAATAATTGCTGGGGTCTTCTCTAGAACTTTAAAATTTTGTCTTTTGATGAGCACTTCTGGCCATCAAATCTACATATTACACCAACTTGGTATCTGTGCCTTGTAGAGGAAATTCGCAGAAGGCTTAAGAGAAAAACAGTACAGGAAGTCCTGCCATCTGAATAAAATAGCACCTGTCAAAACATCAATTTGCATGAAACGGCAAAAGAACATCTAATACTCAGGGCCTGTCAATGAACATCTAAATAATAGTGCTTTTCTCAGCAACTTCTGTGCTTAGGTTTATACTTAAAATACACTTGTCTGGGAACTCAGAAGAGATGAGGGTTGACTTAGTACTGCCATGGTGTTTCACACATTTGAGCTCCAGTTCACGACACACTTAATAGTGCACTTATTACAAATACTGACTTCATGTCATTCTGAACAGACAGGCTAAAAAGAGAGGCATGCATCCTGTATTTGTATAGCACCTCTAATTATGGGTTTGCATCAAAAAGCCAAGAACGGTCATGCCATTCATCTCACTGAGAACCACACAGTCTTGAAGCCTTTGAGAATGAGAAGTACGCCACAGTGTGGGAGAGGATTCCTGTACAGAAAATTACCTCACAGCATTGTAATGTTTCTATTCCCAATCCTTATGAGTTCCTCTAAATAAATCATGATCTAGATCTCCTGGAAAGTTAGTGATACCTGCTCACTGCAGGCTTGTAGACTTCATTTAGCCAGCCAGACAGAATGATACCGAAGTACAGAATACTAGCTCAGTGCTGGAAAGTGTCTACCTTACGCCAGATATGGTGCACTATTAAGTGTGTCGTGAACTGTCGTGAACTGAAATCAAACTGGGTCAAAACCTTCCTCTCGAGAGAAGGATGTAGTGCTATGGAAAGGGAATCCTGGAAATCTCATGGATTGAGTTTTTCAGATTTGTATGGATGAGGGTTAGAGGCATGTGCAGATTTGGGAAAATATTGCACAATTCTTTACTTTTTTCCCCATTCTCAACATAGAGCTACACTTAAATGAAATGCTATGGATGGTTTTACCTCAGTTTTGCATCGTTCTCTGCGATGAACCTATCACCTATTCCCTTTGAGAAATTCATTAATCACATCAAAGTGTTTAAGAGGTTTTCCGACACATATCTTATTTCTTTCCTTCATTTTTATTCTTTTACATTCACTTTGGATACCTTAGACCATTCTAAATAATCCCTCCTCTTAGGTTAGGGATTTAATGATGTGGTAAGAAATTGCAGAGTCACTTGAATTATCACTAAGAGAATGAAGGTAGACAAGTCTGCAACACACACACACACACACACACACACACACACACACACACACACACTCTCTCTCACACAGTTTCCTGTCATATCCAAGCTGCAGGTTTTATCTTTCGGGCCTGCCAGCATTATCAACATCCTATATCCTTTCAACTGTGCTAATGCAGCAAAAACTCCCCCCCACATTTCCAGTGGGGCTCTCAAACTCTTGTGTCACTGTGTCATTTCTAGCTTCTCTGTTGTGTGCACTCCTGAACAAGACTACTTCTTTCTCCACAAAATAAGCACATGGGCAGTGAAGGTCTAAGAACTTTATAAGCAGGAGGAGACTGCATTCGGAGACTAACCACCTGTTAGCCATTTTTAGGAAAGTAACACCACCACCATTTGCTGCTAATATGCTCAAGAACTTGAGTGGGACTGAAACAGGCTAGCTGGCTGAATTTGATATTTCTTTAGAGCTGGGCTTTTCTTTCTGGAACTGCTATTTCATGCTTCAGTTCTGACGCAATGCCAAGGTGCAGGGAAAGTGCCTAGTAAAACTAAGCCTACCAGAACAGTGAGGCTATAGCAGCGAGGTGCTGCCTCTGAGAGAGATGGCACCTCCTTGTTCCAGTCCTCTGGACCCACTGAATAGTTTTAAAAAGCACACCATATTTTTCTACCTATACCTACCACTAAAAATGCAGACATGTGGAACTTGGAGCAGGAAGTGCCCCTAAGTATCAACTCCTCCAGCTGTTGGCAGAAGCATTTCCTAAATCAGTAGAATGTCACTAGAACAGCAGATGGAGCTGTTCTGGCTGAAATGCAGGAAGAGTTGACCTCCCCTGCCCTCTACAGAATCTTCACAAAGCTCTATGGAACTTCTTGGCTGAAGTAGTTTGAAAACTCTTGATCTTGTTCAGTTTCAATCTGGAGGTTTTCAAGTCATGGCTCTGGCCTGAAAAGGTGTTTTTTGTTTGGTTTTCCCATTGCCTTAAACATTTTTAATTTTATTTCCACCATTTAGGGCTGACAGATTTTAACATAAAGGCATGACTTTCAAACTCCTCTTAAAAACCTAGCAGATGAGGAGAGGCTGAGCTTCCAATCCCTCCCAGCCACAATGAACTGAGGCCAGTTGCTGCTTACTGCTCTTTTCACCAGATTGGGGCACTCATTTAGGTCACCTGCCCACCCACTTGGGTTTGGGGCCTCCACACACGCTTATCTGGCCAACTTTATTTTATAGTTGAGGCAATGACATGGCGGGGAAGTGGCAATGGCAGGATGAGAACCTGGGTTTCCTAAATTCAGGTCCGGCATAGCTTTGTGTATATCGGACTTCTCAAACTGGGGGTCCATGGAGTGGACTTCATGATCAGTGACGATATGTCTTGCCAATGGGTTTCAGCCTCGGACAAGTTTACTATGGATTCAGTGAGACCAAGGAATGACAATGGAACATTCTTGGGGTGAAAGGGTTTATAACCAACTTTATTCCCATGGTGACAGGTCAGTCACTAGAATTCCATCCTCTCAGAGCAAGTCTGCATGCAGCAAGCCGGTCTCTGCCTCTGATCCTCTTCGGCCTCCGCAGCCATCTCAGTTTCTGTCCTCAGTGCTGACACCACTCCAGTTCCTGCTCTCCTGCAGCTGTGCAGCTGTGCCACTGTGTCGCCCAGAGCACTGGGTGGAGCTCTTTATAGAGAGTCAATAACAATGTGTTGCCCATACATATGTAGTGAGCAAGCCGACCAGGACCAGGTGAGAGTCCTGGCCATAAGAACCTTTACTTTATCCACATAGTACTTTTTTCTCCAATACACGTATTTGACAGAAATTTAAGAAATTCCACATACATGCAAATAACAGTAGTGTCTGAAGTTTCATAGCCATAAGTGTATTCAGTTCTTTCTACTTTGTTATTAGAAAAGCAGGATTCCTCATGATATGGTACACCTCACTAGTATGCAATTTGGATTATAATGTTAGCCAGATATGTCCCCTGACATATAACAGGTAGACACAGAAAAGACCTTTAAAGCAATGAGTAGTTCTGATTCCTCCAAAGCAGTCTCACAAAGGGATGTACAGTTGGGGGTACAGAAGGAAAGGGTCATAAGAGAGAGCCCCTGGAGACAGCACTGCCTTCTACCCCAGTACAGCAAGAGTAAGAGCTCTGCAGGGAAATGGAAGTTCCCATGGCCAGGATCCTCACCTGCCCTAATCTGCTTGCCCACTGAGCACATGCAGTGCTCGCACATGCAGGCTTGTACGCATGCTGGCAGTGGGTTATTATTGACTGTGTTACTATAGAAAGAGCTCCACCCAGTGCTCTCCCCAGAGGCAGAGAGGCCCCAGAGGCAGAGAGGCCCTGGAGGCAAAGAGGCCCCAGAGGCAGAGAGGCCCTGGGCAAAGAGGCATGGTGGAGGCAAAGGTGGAGGCGGACTGCAGACTTGCCAGACACGGATGTGATTCTAGCGCTCAACCTGCCACAAGAATAAAGTTTGGTAAAAAACCTTCTACCCCCCAATGTTCCATTATCATTATTTGGTCTTACTGAAACCAGAGTGAACTTGCTGGGATCTGATACAACACCCATCCTCAGCAAGACAGCATCTCTATACTCAATTTTGAACAGTGAGTTTAATACACAAGTTATATTGGAAAGTAACTCAGCATCATGGTGAGTAGGCTTGGCTGCCCACTGGGATGGATTCAAATCCCAAAGTCACTATTTACTTCTGGTATTATATTTTTTGGCAAGATCTTTAAGCTCTCTGTGCCTCAGTATAGCCACCTGTAGAACAGGAAGAACAATATTTGTCCTGTAAGGTTATTGTGAGAATTCAGTAAGATAACACCAAGACTCAGTGCCTAGCACATAATGAATACTGAGATATGTTTGCTATTGTTAGCGCAGCAGGTTTATAGATTATAAACCACTCTCATTTCCTTCTATTTTTTTCAACAAAGCTGTGAGATAAACAGGAGGAAGTGTATCCATTTTAACAGATAGGGAAGCTGAAGAGGTTAAGTGATCCATGGTCATGTAGGTAGTAGAGAGAAACCTACTACTTGAGTCCAGGTTTTCCGCTTCAAGATCCCACCTTGTTTCTACTATCCACAATGCCTCTGGGAGCCTTTGAGCAGTAGGAATAATTTTCAATGACTATTCTGAGGGTGAGATGCCAGCATGTGTTCACATAGAAGCAAATCACTTAAAAGTTTGGGCTTCCAAGGGAAGTAGCAGAAGCAGGTGGAAAAACAGAGAGGATTTAGGGATGTGAAAAACTGCAGCATACTTGAGATTTTTTATTTGGGGAAGGAGATAATGCTCAAATGTTGGGCAGCACTCAGGCAGTGGCAGCAGCTTCCATGAGGTAACCAAAGGGCCTTTAAGAGCACTTGGGTGAATTTCTGAGCTTGACCTGCTACTCTCCAGGGTGGACAGAATGCAATTCAAGGGCTAGGCAGAGAACAGAGTGGATTGGGGAGTAAACTCTTTCCGGTCTGAGCAGAAACTCTGCACATTGCTACTGAGTTTAAGCAAGGCAGTAGCCAACATTTCCCATGCAAAGAAAACCTGTTAGATTATGGGATTTTCATTGGTTAAAGCTTCAAGATGTTTTATTAATTTTTTTCCTTTAGGGAAAAGTGTGAACATAGTCCCCAACTACCACAAATTATGCAGTCAAGTTTCCCACATTTGGGGAAATCACAGGGCTCAGCACATCCAGAGTGCAAAGGATAAGCCTCACCCTGGGAAAACCACCTTCATAATCATGGTATCTCCCCTGCCGGGTAAGTATTCAAGGTGTTTTTAAAGATGTTTCCTAAATTACTGCTTTGGATTCCAGAGGTTTTATATTGGAACTAGGCACCGCAGCAAGCTCATTGGAAATAGATGCTGAACAGTCTTGTTTAGGATTAGACTTTGGTCCAAGAGGCAGTAAGAGAAAAGTGGCTCTGGCCTGCAGAGGTGTATTTTCAGTTTTATTAAAAGCCACATGGGAAGGGATCATGGGAAGATGGCGGCATGAGTAGTTCAGAGGAAATCTCCTCCCCAAAACATATATATTTATGAAAATACAATAAATACAACTATTCCTAAAAGAGACACCAGTGGATGCAGTACAACAGCCAGGATACATCTACATCTGTGAGAACTCAACATCACACGAAGGGGGTAAGGTACAAGCCATGGCCAGGTGGGACCCGAATGCTTTCCCACCCCAGAACCCGGGGGGAAGAAAGGAGTTGGAATGGGGAGGGGGTGAAAGCCCAGGACTGCTAAACAACCAGCTCTAGAAATCTGCACCCGGAGCACACACACAAGGTGCACAGGGTGCTGGATATTAGAAAAACAGAAAAGCAAAACCTGTGGGCAGGTCCCGCAACTGGCGCCCCTGAGACAAAAGAAAAGTGAGTGCTTTCTGCATGTCTTAAAGAGACAGGGACCCCACAACTGGATGGAGTCATCCTGGCACACTTAGCCAGCAGCTGGGAATCCTGGGGAACTTTAGGCGCCTGAAACCCCAAGGAGGCAGCACAGCTCTGAAGCCCCTCACAACACTAAGCAGCCTGCCAGTCATTCCACCAACTGGCACGGACCCCGACACACCAGCCCAGTAGCAGGAGAGTGGCAGCACAGGCCGGGGGCGGCAGCGCCGGAAGGGACCAGGAGCATATCACATGTGCCAACAGTGCCAGAGGGGACCAGGAGAGGCTTGTGCGAGCCCACAGCAGTAGCGACTGAACATCCCAGGTGCAGCTCGTGCGCATCTGGCGCAGTTGAGCCAGAGGAGTCCAGGGAAGGTCCATGCAGGAGAGCCCCGCACGTACCTGCAGCAGAGCCAGAGGGAGCAGGCACGCTCCCAGCAGCCGACTGGAATCCCAGCCCAATGCACAGCCACCAGGCCAGACCCAAAGGCCGCTGCTGGCACACAGCTGCCTAGCAGGGGCGCCACTATCATGGAGGAGCGCACCTGGAGTGCCTGCCACTCCCCACAGGGCTCTGTGCTGCCCTGACAGAGACCCCGCCCACAGAAGCTTAGGGGATTAACCCACTGGCTGCTCAAGGAGGGTGGGTAACTGACACAGGCAGCCAAGATGGGCAAGGCATCCAGCAAGCAGGAAAGGACTTTCTTCTCCCAGCTGACACACCCGCAACCTGCCTACAGCCACCACTATCACCATGAAAAGGCAAAAAAATTTAGTCCAGTCCAAGACAGTTCAGACAATACTGAGAGAGGATCTGCAGAGACAGACCTAACCAGTCTCACTGAAAAAGAATTCAAAATAAAAATCATAAACATGCTGACAGAGCTGCAAAGAAATATGCGAGAGCTAAGGGATGATGTCCAGAAGGAGATTACAGATGTCTGGAGGGAGATTACAGAAGAGAAACAAACTCTGGAAGGATTTATAACCAGAACGGATAAGATGCAAGAAGCCATTGATGGAATAGAAACCAGAGAACAGGAACGCATAGAAGCTGATACAGAGAGAGAGAGAGATAAAAGGATCTCCAGGAATGAAACAATATTAAGAGACTGTGTGACCAATCCAAAAGGAACAATATTTGCATTATAGGGGTACCAGAAGAAGAAGAAGAGAGAGAAAAAGGGATAGAAAGTGTCTTTTAAGAAATAATTGCTGAAAACTTCCCCAAACTGGGGGAGGAAATAGTTGCTCAGAGGATGGAAGCACACAGAACTCCCGAGAGATGGGACTCAAAGTGAACAACACCAAGACACATAATAATTTAAATGGCAAAGATCAAGGACAAGGACAGAGTATTAATGGCAGCCAGAGAGAGAAAAAAGGTCACCTACAAAGGAAAACCCATCAGGCTATCATCAGACTTCTAAACAGAAACCTAAAGGCCAGAAGAGAATGGCATGATATATTTAATGCAATGAAACAGAAGGGCCTTGAACCAAGGATACTGTATCCAGCACGATTATCATTTAAATATGAAGGAGGGATTAAACAATTCCCATACAAGCAAAAGTTGAGGGAATTTGCCTCTCACAAACCACCTCTACAGGGTATCTTACAGGGACTGCTCTAGATGGGAGCGCTCCTAAAAAGAGCACAGAACAAAACACCCAACATATGAAGAATGGAGGAAGAGGAATAAGAAGGGAGAGAAATAATCATCAGACTGTGTTGATAATAGCTCAATAAGCAAGTTAAGTCAGACATTAAGGTAGGAAAGAAGCTAACCTTGAACCTTTGGTAACCACGAATCTAAAGCCTGCAATGGCAATAAGTACATATTTTTCAATAATTACCCCAAATGTAAATGGACTGAATGCACCAACCAAAAGACACTGAGTAATAGAATGGATAAAAAAGCAAGACCCATCTATATGCTGCTTACAAGAGACTCACCTCAAACCCAAAGACATGCACAGATTAAAAATCAAGGGATGGAAAAAGATATTTCATGCAAACAACAGAGAGAAAAAAGCAGGTGTTGCAATACTAGTATCAGACAAAATAGACTTCAAAATAAAGAAAGTAACAAGAGATAAAGAAGGACATTACATAACGATAAAGGGCTCAGTCCAACAAGAGAATATAACCATTATAAACATATATGAACCCAATACAGGAGCACCAATATATGTGAAACAAATACTAACAGAATTAAAGGAGGAAATAGAATGCAATGCAATCATTTAGGGGGACTAACACACCACTTGCTCCAAAGGACAGATCCACCAGACAGAAAATAAGTAAGTACACAGAGGCACTGAATAAAACACTAGAACAGATGGACCTAATAGACATCTATAGAACTCTACATCCAAAAGCAACAGGATACACATTCTTCTCAAGTGCACATGGAACATTCTCCAGAATAGGCCATATACTAGGCCACAAAAAAAGCCTCAGTAAATTCCAAAAGATTGAAATTCTACCAACCAACTTTTCAGACCACAAAGGTATAAAACTAGGAATAAATTGTACATAGAAAGCAAGGCTCACAAACACATGGAGGCTTAACAACATGCTCCTAAATAATCAATGGATCAATGACCAAATTAAAATGGAGCTCCAGCAATATATGGAAACAAATGGCAACAACAACACAAAGCCCCAACTTCTGTGGGAAGCAGCAAAAACAGTCTTAAGAGGAAAGTATATAGCTATCCAGGCATATTTAAAGAAGGAAGAACAATCCCAAATGAATAGTCTAATGTGACAATTATCGAAATTGGAAAAAGAAGAACGAATGAGGCCTAAGGACAGCAGATGGAGGGACATAATAAAGATAAGAGAAGAAATAAATAAAATTGAGAAGAATAAAACAATAGAAAAAATCAATGAAATCAAGAGCTGGTTCTTCAAGAAAATAAACAAAATAGATAAGCCTCTAGCAAGTGATTAAGAGAAAAAGAGAGTCAACACACATCAACAGAATCAGAAACGAGAAAGGAAAAATCACAACGGACCCCACAGAAATACAAAGAATTATTAGAGAATACTATGAAAACCTGTTTGCTAACAAGCTGGAAAACCTAGGAGAAATGGACAACTTCCTAGAAAAATACAACCTTCCAAGACTGACCCAGAAAGAAACAGAAAATCTAAACTGACCAATTACCAGCAATGAAATTGAATCAGTAATCAAAAAACTACCCAAGAACAAAACACCCGGGCCAGATGGATTTAACTCGGAATTTTATCAGACATACAAAGACATAATACCCATTCTCCTTAAAGTTTTCCAAAAAGTAGAAAAGGAGGGAATACTCCCAAACTCATTCTATGAAGCCAACATCACCCTAATACCAAAACCAGGCAAAGACCCCACCAAAAAAGAAAACTATAGACCAATATCCCTGATGAACGCAGATGCAAAAATACTCAACAAAATATCAGCAAATCGAATTCAAAAATACATCAAAAGGATCATACACCATGATCAAGTGGGATTCATCCCAGGGATGCAAGGATGGTTCAACATTCAAAAATCCATCAACATTATCCACCACATCAACAAAAAGAAGGACAAAAACCACATGATCATCTCCATAGATGCTGAAAAAGCATCTGACAAAATTCAACATCCATTCATGATAAAAACTCTCAACAAAATGGGCATAGAGGGCAAGTACCTCAACATAATAAAGGCCATTTATGATAAACCCACAGCTAACATCATACTGAACAGTGACAGGCTGAAAGCTTTTCCTCTGAGATCGGGAACAAGACAGGGATGCCCACTCTCCTCACTGTTATTCAACATAGTATAGTACTGGAGGTCCTAGCCATGGCAATCAGACAAAACAAAGAAATACAAGGAATCCAAACTGGTAAAGAAGAAGTTAAACTGTCACTATTTGCAGATGACATGATAATGTACATAAAAAACCCTAAAGATTCCACTGCAAAACTACTAGAACTATTATCGGAATTCAGCAAAGTGGCAGGATACAAAATTAACACAACAGGAATCTGTAGCTTTCTTATACCCTAACAATGAACCAATAGGGAAATCATGAAAACAATTCCATTCACAATTGCATCAAAAAGAATAAAATACCTAGGAATAAACCTAACCAAGAAGTGAAAAACCTATACCCTGAAAACTATAAGACACTCTTAAGAGAAATGAAAGAGGTCACTAACAAATGGAAACTCATCCCATGCTCCTGACTAGGAAGAATTAATATAATCAAAATGGCCATCCTGCTCAAAGCAATATACAGATTCAATGCAATCCCTATCAAATTACCAACAGCATTCTTCAATGAACTGGAACAAATAGTTCAAAAATTCATATGGAACCACCAAAGACCCTGAATAGCCAAAGCAATTCTGAGAATGAAGAATAAAGTGGGGAGGATGTTGCTCCCCAACTTCAAGCTCTACTACAAAGCCACAGTAATCAAGACAATTTGGTACTGGCACAAGAACAGAGCCACGGACCAGTGGAACAGATTAGAGACTCCAGACATTAACCCAAACATATATGGCCAATTAATATACGATAAAGGAGCCATGGACATACAATGGGGAAATGGCAGTCTCTTCAACAGATGGTGCTGGCAAAACTGGACAGCTACATGTAAGAGAATGAAACTGGATCACTGTCTAACCCCATACATGAAGTAAATTCGAAATGGATCAAAGACCTGAATGAAAGTCATAAAACCATAAAACTCTTAGAAAAAAACATAGGCAAAAATCTCATGGACATAAACATGAGTGACTTCTTCATGAACATATCTCCCTGGGCAAGGGAAACAATAGCAAAAATGAACAAGTGGGACTATATCAAGCTAAAAAGCTTCTGTACAGCAAAGGACACCATCAATAGAACAAAAAGGTATCCTACAGTATGGGAGAACGTATTCATAAATGACAGATCTGATAAAGGATTGACATCCAAATATATAAAGAGCTCACACACCTCAACAAACAAAAAGCAAATAATCCAATTAAAAAATGGGCAGAGGAGATGAATAGACAGTTCTCTAAAGAAGAAATTCAGATGGCTGACAGCACATGAAAAGATGCTCCACATTGCTAATCATCGGAGAAATGCAAATTAAAACCACAATGAGATATCACCTCACACCAGTAAGGATCACCATCATCAAAAAGACAAACAACAACAAATGTTGGTGAGGTTGTGGAGAAAAGGGAACCCTCCTACACTGTTGGTGGGCATGTAAATTAGTTCAACCATTGTGGAAAGCAGTATGGAGGTTCCTCAGAATGCTCAAAATAGAAATACCATTTGACCCAGGAATTCCACTTCTAGGAATTTACCCTAAGAATGTAGCACTCCAGTTTGAAGAAGACAGATGCACCCCTATGTTTATCGCTGCACTGTTTACAATAGCCAAGATATGGAAGCAACCTAAATGTCCATTTATAGATGAATAGATAAAGAAGATGTGGTACATATAGACAATGGAATATTACTCAGCCATTAGAAAAAAACAGATTCTACCATTTGCAACAACATGGATGGAGCTAGAGGGTATTATGTTCAGTGAAATAAGCCAGGTGGAGAAAGACAAATACCAAATGATTTCACTCATATGTGGAGTATAAGAACAAAGGAAAACTGAAGGAACAAAACAGCAGCACAATCATGGAACCCAAGAATGGACTAACAGTTACCAAAGGGAAAGGGACTGTGGAGGATGGGTGGGAAGGGAGGGATAAGGGTGGGGAAAAAGAAAGAGGGCATTACGATTAGCATGTATAGTGCGTGGGGGGCATGGGGATGGCTGTGCAACAAAGAGAAGACAAGTAGTGATTAGGCAGCATCTTACTAAGCAGATGGACAGTGACTGTGAAGGGGTATGGGGGGGGTATGTACATGTTCTTCATGTAATTGTAGATTAATGATACCAAAAGAAAAAAGCTACATGGGCCCACAATATTATTTCTTTTAAAGCCAGAGAGGGGAAAAAGCAGGTTTCTTTACACTGTTTTTAATGGTGAGGGCTTCTCCCCTTGCAGTTCACTGTTAGTACACAGGAATATCAACTTTTTTTAGTATATAGAGATGCAACAGATTTCTGTATATTGATTTTATATCCTGCAACTTTGCTGAATCCAATTAGTTCTAATAGTTTTTCAGTGGAGTGTTTAGGGTTTTCTATATATAGTATCATGTCATCTGCAAATAGTGACAGTTTAACTTTTTCCTTAGTAATTGGGATGCCTTTTATCTCTTGTCTGATTGCCGTGGCTAGGACCTCCCATACTATGTTGAATAAATGTGGTGAGAGTGGACATCTTCATCTTGTTCCTGATCTTAGAAGAAAGGCTTTCAGCTTCTCACCATTGAGCATGATGTAGCCTGGGGTTTGTTGTATATGGCCTTTATCATTTTGAGTTATGTTCTCTGTACCTGTTTTGTTGAGAGTTTTTATGAATGTATGTTGAATTTTGCCAAATACTTTTACAACATCTAATGAGAATATCATATGACTTTTATCTTTCCTTTTGTTGATGTGGTGTATGATATTGATGGATTTACAAATATTGTACAATCCTTGCATCTCTGTAATAAACCCACTTGGTCATGATGGATGATCCTTTTGATGTATTTTTTATTTCAGTTTGCTAATATTTTGTTAAGGATTTTTGCATCTATGTTCATCAGGGATATTGGTCTGTAATTGTCTTTTTTTGCAGAGTCTTTGGATTTGGTCTTACAATGATGCTGGCCTCATAGAATGAGTCTGGAAGTGTTCCCTCCCCTTCTATCTTTTGGAATACTTTAAGAAGGATGGGTATTAGCTCTGCTTAAATGTTTGGTAGGATTCACCTGTGAAGCTATCTGTACCTGGACTTTTGTTTGTTGGGAGTGTTTTGATTACCAATTCAATTTTGTTTCTGGTAATCAGTCTGTTAAGATTTTGTTCCTCCCTTGGTCAGTCTTGGAAGTCATACATTTCTAGGAATTTGTCCATGTCTTCCAGGTTGTCCAATTTATTGGTATATAATTTTTCATAGAATTCTCTTACAAGTCTTTGAATTTCTGTGTATGTCAGTTGTAACTTCTCCTTTTTTGGTGAAACCTTATTTTCTAGATATCAAGGCTTTCAAGCACAGTAGAGAGCTGTGAGTCCTTAAAAGGCAGCTGGGCACAATATCCATCCCTTAGTCACCTGGACTGCCCTGTTCATTCTCTGATATCTGGTCTTCCATTGTCCAATTCCTGGTTCCTGCTTTTTAAGTCACATAACTTCTATGAGATGGAAAGATAACTTCTATGTCTCAGTTTCCTTACCTGGAAGGATAAAGCACTGATACCACAAAGCAGGGTTGTGGTGTGGATTAGATAAAATAATGTGCAACTATCACACAAAAACATACATGAGCACTTAATAAATGACTCATTTCCTTGTTTCCTTCAGCCTCACAGCTTTCTTAAACCAACAGGCTTGACACCTAACAGTGCTTGGTATGACTACAAAGCTACAAACTAGATGTTCAACCCAAATGGTACTGCTCTACGATCTACTTTTCAAAAAGTACAATTATATAAAATATCCTAATAAATTACAAACTCTGTAAATAACATAAAAAATATAAATATTCAATATTACAAATCTGATCACTAGGAAATAGGCTGATAGCAATGATCATCAATTAAATATTTCCTAGGCAGTCTTGTCTTTTTTGAGAAATTTTTAAAGAGATAGTTTGCATAATTCAGGCCTCTTAGAAAGTTATTAACACATATTTGGAATAATTTTTCTCACTGATCAGTTAATCTGTAGAGAATAGAGGTACTCAGCAAAAACTTATTGACCATGATAGTTAATATGACAAGAATATTTCATACTGATGTATTTATTTTTAAAGGATTAACTCTATTTGTACCCTTATTTTCCTCAATCTTATTTGAAGCTATAATAATAGTAGTGGTAGTAGTACCAAAGATCTATTGAGTAATTACTACATGTCAGGCATTCTAAGTCCTTTACAAGCATTAACCCACCTAATGCTCCCCAAAACACCATTATAATGAAAATAGCTACTGGTTCGATAGTATTTACTAGGTGCCAGAAACTGTTTAAGCACTTTATATGTATTAATTCACTTGTCTCACAGCAGATCTGCGATGAATGTACAACTGTTAAGCCCTTCATAGGGAGAAGAGAAGTGAATTTGAGGGACGTTAAGTAACTTGTTTAAGTACAAAGGTCAGCAACAGGCAAAATCAAGCCACTAGGATATAGCAAATGTTGTTCTATCACCTTTCTTTATACTGGGTTGTCTCAGATCCTACCAACAAAAAAAAAAAGACCTTATGTTGTGTTAAAAGCTCTAACAATACGCCAGACCATTAAAGGAGACTTCAAACCATCACAGAATTTCTAAAATGATCTTAATGTCCTGAGTGTGCTTAATCTATTTCCTTTGTCATTCTCAACATTTTGTTGAAGTTTCTTATTTGTATCCAGATGTGTACGTGTATGGAAGATGCAGAGAATTACCTGAATCTGCTGGAGCCATCTATCTTGAACCACAAATGGAGTTACCTACATATATACTGAGGGTGAGGGGAAAAGAATCTGGGTTCTGATGACACAGTTGAGAAGCTGAACAAACCAACCCTGGAATCACCTACCTCTGTTATATAAGCAGCAGTTTTATTGTGCAGGCAATGTGCAATTTGGGTTTCTATATTTGGAGCTGAAAGTAACAAATACAGATACATCAACTATACTTATATTTCCTCCTATATTTCTGTTTCTATTTCAAGATTCTTGTCTTGGTGTCCTCTTCAGAAATATACACATGCAGACCTCCTCCCTTGCCAAACACACACAGAATAGAAGCTCCCACTGTGAATCAGTGCAGTAACACACATTGCCAAACCTCAGTGGCTTCAAACATCAAACACTTATTTCTTGCCTGTGTCTTTTGCCCATGTCATTGTGAATTTGTTCTTTGTCACACACCCCTGACACCAAGGCTGATGGAGAACAATAACTAAAAAACTGCTCGTCACTGTGGCGGGATGAAAAGAGAAATCCAGAGGATCTCATACTGGCAATTGAATGTTCTGGCCCAGAAGTGACACACATCATTTCCACTTACAACTCACTGCCCAGAACTAGTCACACAAAAGGAGGCCCAGGAAATGTGATGGAACCATGTGACTGGGAGAAGTAGACTAGCACTAACCAACTGCCAAAGCTTACAAGCTATTGGTGGTCCTAAAGAGGGCCATTCACTTGTGGGAGAAAGTCAGGTGGAGGAAGATAAGTGTGGGAAAGAGATCGTTTTTTAAACTGTATACCTTTTTTCTTGTCATTGATCTACAATTACATGAAGGACATTATGTTTACTAGGGTCCCCCCTTCATCAAGTACCCCCACAAACCCCGTTATAGTAATGTCCATCATTACTAAGATGCTGTAGAATCACTACTTGTCTTCTCTGTGTTGTACAGCCCTCCCCATGCCCCCCGCCAACATTATACATGCTAATCGTAATACCCCCTTTCTTTTTCCCCACCCTTATCCCTCCCTTCCCTCCCACTCTCCCCAGTCCCTTTACCTTTGGTAACTGTTAGTCCATTCTTAGGTTCTGTGATTCTGCTGCTGTTTTGTTCTTTCAGTCTTTCTTTGTTCCTATGCTCCACATATGGGTGAAATCATTTGGTGTTTGTCTTTCTCTGCCTGGCTTATTTATACCCTCTAGCTCCATCCATGTTGTTGCAAATGGAAGGATTTTTTTTCTTCTTATGGCTGAATAATATTCCACTGTGTATATGTACCACATCTTCTTTACCCATTCATCTACTGATGGACACTTGGGTTGCTTCCATTTCTTGGCTATTGTACATAGTGGCTTTTGGATGTAGAGTTCTATAGATGTCTATTAGGTCCATCTGTTCTAGTGTGTTGTTCAGTGCCTCTGTGTCCTTACTTATTTTCTGTCCAGTGGATCTATCCTTTGGAGTGAGTGGTGTGTTGAAGTCTCAAAATGAATGCATTGCATTCTCTTTCCTCCTTTAGTTCTGTTAGTATTTGTTTCACATATGCTGGTGTTCCTGTGTTGGGTGCATATATATTTATAATGGTTATGTCCTCTTGTTGGACTGAGCCCTTTATCATTATGTAATGTCCTACTTTATCTTTTGTTACTTTCTTTGTTTTGAGTTCTATTTTGTCTGATACTACTGCAACATCTGCTTTTCTCTCCCTGTTGTTTGCATGAAATATCTTTTTCCATCCCTTGACTTTTAGTCTATGCATGTCTTTGGGTTTGAGGTGAGTCTCTTGTAAGCAGCATATAGATGGGTCTTGCTTTTTTATCCATTCTATTACTCTGTGTCTTTTGATTGGTGCATTCAGTCCATTTACATTTAGGGTGATTATTGAAAGATATGTACTTATTGCCATTGCAGGCTTTAGATTCGTGGTTACCAAAGGTTCAAGGTTATATTCTTTAGTATCTTACTGTCTAACTTAACTCATTTGTTAAGCTATTTTAAACACTGTCTGGTGATTCTTTTTCTCTCCCTTCTTATTCCTCCTTCTCCATTCTTTATATGTTGGTTGTTTCATTCTGTGCTCTTTTGTGTTTCCTTTAACTGCTTTTATGGGTAGTTGATTTTATTTTTTGCCTTTAGTTAGTATTTGGTTGGTCTGCTTTCTTTGCTATGATTTTATTTTCTCTGGTGACATCTATTTTGTCTTAGGAGTGCTCCCATCTAGAGCAGTCCCTCTAAAGTACCCTGTAGAGGTTGTTTGTGGGAGCAAATTCCCTCAACTTTTGCTTGTATGGGAATTGTTTAATCCCTCCTTCATATTTAAATGATAATCATGCTGGATACAGTATTCTTGGTTCAAGGCCCTTCTGTTTCATTGCATTAAATATATCATGCCATTCTCTTCTGGCCTGTAATGTTTCTGTTGGGAAGTCTGATGATAGCCTGATGGGTTTTCCTTTGTAGTACCTTTTTCCTCTCTCTAGCTGCCTTTAAAACTCTGTCCTTGTCCTTGATCTTTGTCATTTTAATTATTATGTGTCTTGGTATTGTCCTCCTTGGGTCCCTTCTGTTGAGGGTTCTGTGCACTTCCGTGGTCTGATTGATTAGTTCCTCCCCCAGTTTGGTGAAGTTTTCAGCAATTATTTCTTCAAATACACTTTCTATCCCTTTTTCTTTCTCTTCTTCTTCTGGTACCCCTATAATGTAAATATTGTTCCTTTTGGATTGGTCACACAGTTCTCTTAATATTGTTTCATTCCTAGAGATCCTTTTATCTCTCTCTGTGTCAGCTTCTATGTGTTCCTGTTTTCTGGTTTCTATTCCATCAATGGCCTCTTGCATCTTATCCATTCTGCTTATAAATCCTTCCATAGATTGTTTCATTTCTGTAATCTCCTTCCCAACATTATCCCTTAGCTCTTGCATATTTCTCTGCAACTCCATCAGCATGGTTATGAGCTTTATTTTTAATTCTTTTTCAGGGAGATTGGTTAGGTCTATCTCCTACTCAGGGTTTGCCTCTGTGATCTTGGTCTGTATCAAATTCTTCTGCCTTTTCATGGTGATAGAGGTATTTGTGGGGAGCTGGTGCATGTGTTGGCTAAGAGAAAGTTCCTTCTTGCTGGTTTGTGGCCTTCCTCTCCTGGGAGAACAACGACCTGTAGCAGCTTGTGCTGGGCAGCTGTGTGCAGACAGGTCCTCTGATTCTTGCCCGGCCGCTGTGGAGCTCTGTGGTTGCTGTGGGCATGGCCGGCCTCAGGCTGCTTCTCCAATATGGCGGAGCCATGTCGGAGGGGAGACAGGTGGGAGGCTGATTACTGCCATGAGGGACCTCTGAGCTGCGCTGCCACCCAGGGGGTTAGGGTGCCCAGAGTTCCCTGGGATTCTCAGAAGCTGGGCTAAGTGTCCCGGGACATTTCCGTCCAGCTGTGGGGTCACTGTCCCTTTAAGACTTTCAAAAAGCACTCACTTCTCTTTGTCCCAGGGGCGCCAGCTATGGGGACCCCCTCACAGGTCTCACTGTCCTGTTTCCATAGTTTCCAGCACCCCATGCACGCACTGTGTGTCTGCGTTTTCAGTGCGGATGGCTAAGGCTGGGTCTTTAGCAGTCCTGGGCTCCCTTTCCCTTCCCGCTCTGACTCCTCTCCTCCTGCTGGGAGCTGGGGTGAGGGGTGCTCAGGTCCCGCTGGGCCGCAGCTTGTATCTTACCCCCTTCACAAGGCACTGGGTTCTCGCAGGTGTGGATGTAGTCTGGCTGTTGTCCTGTGTGTTCTGGTCTCTTTTAGGAATAGTTATATTTGTTGTATTTTCAAAAATATATATGGTTTTGGGAGGAGATTTCTGCTGCTCTACTCACGCTGCCATCTTGGTTCTTCCCCAAACTGTATACCTTTTTGTTAGCGCTTGGATTTTCTCAACCTTTTAGATTGAAGTATAACATATTAAGATGAGCACACAAATCATAAATGTACGACTCAGTGCCTTGTCATAAAGTGAGCTCATTTGTATGATTACCACCCAGGCCAAGAAATAACCTATCAGCATGCTAGAAACCCACGTGTGACCCATCCAATTTTCTACCTCCATCCTTCCTCCCTAAATTATCCTGACTTTTAATCCCATAAATTAAAAGTTAAAAATAAATAAAAATCTTCAGACATATGAGGTTAAGTAGAAGATGATGTACCCTTGGGGTTTCTCTAAACCCATAGGGTGAGAGGAATAAACAGGCAGTTATTTTGGGTAATTAAATTTACAGGAGGTAAGGAGGGTAGAGAAGTAGCAGGACCCTGGGAGGACACTGGCTTCTCTGAGGCTTGGAGGATGGAAGGTTCGCCTAGTGGGGGAGATGGTACTCGTCCTACACATCCCTCAAAGTTCAGGAACTCCATGGGGTTTCTCTAGAGCAGTCTTGCTCCACAGATGATAGAGCACCAGGCTAAAACACTGGCTCTGAGAATCAGGAGGAAGGGAGGTGATGGCCACCAGCCTGGACTAAGGGCCAGGCTCCACTCTGTTTCTGTGAGCCCCAGGATTCCTGTTATGTACAGCAGGGGTCAAGGTGAGGGGGTGAGGGTGGTGGTAGGTATCTCAATAATAACTACTTTTGAATGTCCTCCCAGAGGGGGCTGGGGGCACAAAGCTGAATATAATTTACTTTGAAAAACCAAAAGAAAATTAGCCACCTCCTCCTCTGCCAGGTGGGCTCTTCACACCTGTCCTCATGATGCAGCCTCACCTTCCTCTTTGTGGCTGACGTCCAGGGCTACATAGCGCACCCTTCGAAGGCTCAGAGCACCTATTCCCGGTCCTAACATGCCCCACTGGCCGCAGTAACCTGGGAGCAGGCACAGTGGGGGCCTCACTCAGGTCTTAACCATGAAGAATATATGTCTATATGAATGAATTATTAGGAATTGGCTTACACAATCGTGGGAGCTGGCTAGGCAGTCTCCACAGGGCTGTTTTCTGGACCACCGTCGGCGCTGCAGTGACCCCCACAGCAGGTGCTGGAGCACCTTGGCGGACTGAAATCCACGTCCTTCTTTGTTTCCTCTCACTTTGCTTATGAGAGCAGCCTGCAGATGCTGAGGCCCTGGGTCACGTTGCTGAACAAGTGTCCACCTGGCCCAGAGGAGCAGAGAACAGATGGAAGATCCAGAGGGAAGGGAGGGAATGGCAGGCCCACACATAATTCTTCTGACAGGTGGGAGGCAGGGGACCAGCTCCACTACAAAACAGCTGCCACCTATTTTCCAATTCTCCTGGTAGAACATCCCTTGGAGCCCATCCTCACGTGAAACCTGGGAGCACAAGGAATCCTGGGAAATGTAGTCGGCCTGCTTGAGTAGGCGCTTTACAAAGCCGTTACTCTGCTCTGAGTCCTGAGTGAAGCCTCAGTAGAGTCTGTGGCCCATATCTTAAGAAATGAGTGTGACGTTTAAATGAGTACTAGGTTCCTGGTTCCCTCTTCACCCCAGCTGCTTTCTGCTTCTCTTGGTGAATCCCAGTTTATGGTAGTCCACATCTGCTGAGAAGATACCAAGACTGGTGAAAGATGCAAGAAATTTATCAGGGGAAATGTCTGTGAAAGAAAATGGGGAAGATGCTGGGGGATGCTTGGAAAGGCATCAGACCATGGCTGATGCAAGGCTGATCCCAGGGGGAAAAGTGTTAACCTTAAAAATAAAGCTGTCAGGGGTGGAGCCAGGATGGCAGCATGAGTAGAGCAGGAGAAATCTCCTCCCAAAACCACATATATCTATGAAAATATAACAAAGACAACTCTTCCTAAAATAGAGACCAGAGGACACAGGACAACATCCAGACCACATCCACACCTGCGAGAACCCAGCACCTCGAAAAGGGGGTAAGGTTCAAGCCCCAGTCCGGCGGGTTCCGAGCACCCCTCTCCCCAGCTCCTGGCAGTAGGAGAGAGGTCTGAGAGGGAGGGAGAAGGAGCCCAGGACTGCTGAACACCCAGCCCCAGCCATCCAGACCAGAGCGCAGACACAGTGCATGCGCGGGGCCCTGGATACTAGGGAAACAGGGCAGCAAGAATGGTGAGCGGGTACTGGAAGCCAGCCCCGGAGGACAAAAGAAAAGCGAGCAGCCATCTTTTTTGTTGTTGTTGTTGTTGTTGTTTTGTTGAGGTGAGTGCTTTTTGGAAGTCTGAAAGGGACAGGGACCCCAATACTAGGGAAACAGGGCAGCAAGACTGGCGAGTGGGTATCGGAGACCAGAGCCAAAGAACAAAAGAAACGCGAGCGGCCACCATTTTTTCTTTCTTTCTTTTTTTTTTTTGGTGAGCGCTTTTTGGAAGTCCTAAAGGGATAGGGACCCCAATACTAGGGAAACAGGGCAGCAAGTCTGGTTAGTGGGTGCCTGAGGCTGGCGCTGGAGAATAAAGAAAAGTGAGTGGACTTTTTTTTTTTTTTTCTGGTAGTTGTTTTGTTTTGGCAGGTGCTTTTTGGAAGTTTTAAAGGGGCAGGGTGGGACACTTAGTCCAGAGGTAGGGAATCCCGGGATCTCTGGGCACTCTAATCCCCTGGGTTGCAGGGAGCACGGAGGCCCCTTACAGAAATAAATAGCCTCAGGGCCGCTCCCCCTCCAATGCAACTCCACCACTTTGGAGCAGCAGCCCGAGTCAGGCCACACCCACAGCAACAGCGGAGATAAACTCCATAGCAGCCGGGCAGGAAGCAGAAGCCCTGTCTGTGCGCAGCTACCCAGCACAAGCCACTAGAGGTCGCTATTCTCCCAGGAGAGAAAGGCCACAAACCAACAAGAAGAGAAGTTCCTCCATCCTTCACTAGTCCCAGCTCTGCAAACTATTCCTATCACCATGAAAAGACAAAATTACAGGCAAACCAAGAACACAGAAACACCAGAGAAGGAGACAGACCTAACCAGTCTTCCTAACAAGGAATTCAAAGTAAAAATCATAAACATGCTGACAGAGATGCAGAGAAATATGCAAGAGAAATGGGATGAAGTCCAGAGGGAGATCACAGATGCCAGAAAAGAGATCACAAAAATGAAACAAACTCTGGAAGGATTTATAAGCAGAATGGATAAGATGCAAGAGGCCATTGATGAAATTGAAACCAGAGAACAGGAATGCATAGAAGCTGACATAGAGAGAGATAAAAGGATCTCCAGGAATGAAACAAATTTAAGGGAACTGTGTGACCAATTCAAAAGGAACAATATCCATATTATAGGGGTACCAGAAGAAGAAGAGAGAGGAAAAGGGATGGAAAGTATCTTGGAAGAAATAATTGCTGAAAACTTCCCCAAACTGGGGGAGGAAATAATCGAACAGACCACAGAAATACACAGAACCCCCAACAGAAAGTATCCAAGGAGGACAACACCAAGACACATAATAATTAAAATGGCAAAGATCAAGAACAAGGAAAGTTTTAAAGGCAGCTAGGGAGAAAAAGGTCACCTATAAAGGCAAACCCATCAGGCTAACATCAGACTTCTCGACAGAAACCCTACAGGCCAGAAGAGAATGGCATGATATATTTAATGCAATGAAACAGAAGGGCCTTGAACCAAGGATACTGTATCCAGCATGACTATCAATTAAATATGATGGTGGGATTAAACAATTCCCAGACAAGCAAAAGCTGAGAGAATTTGTTTCCCACAAACCACCTCTACAGGGCATCTTACAGGGACTGCTCTAGATGGGAGCACTTCTAGAAAGAGCACAGAACAAAACACCCAACATATGAAGAATGGAGGAGGAGGAATAAGAAGGGAGAGAAAAAAAGAATCTCCAGACAGTGTAAATAACTGCTCACTAAGCGAGCTAAGTTAGGCAGTAAGATACTAAAGAGACTAACCTTGAACCTTTGGTAACAACGAATCTAAAGCCTGCAATGGAAATAAGTACATATCTTTCAATAGTCACCCTAAATGTAAATGGACTGAATGCACCAATCAAAAGACACAGAGTAATAGAATGGATAAAAAAGCAAGACCCATCTATATGCTGCTTACAAGAAACTCACCTCAAACCCAAAGACATATATAGACTAAAAGTCAAGGGATGAAAAAACATATTTCAGGCAAACAACAGTGAGAAGAGAGCAGGGGTTGCAGTACTAATATCAGACAAAATAGACTTCAAAACAAAGAAAGTAACAAGAGATAAAGAAGGATACTAGATAATGATAAAGGGCTCAGTCCAACAAGAGGACATAACCATTCTAAATACATATGTACCCAACACAGGAGCACCAGCATATGTGAAACAAATACTAACAGAACTAAAGGGGGAAATTGACTGCAATGCATTCATTTTAGGAGACTTCAACACACCACTCACTCCAAAAGACAGATCCACCGGGCAGAAAATAAGTAAGGACACGGAAGCACTGAACAACACAGTAGAGCAGATGGACCTAATAGACATCTATAGAACTCTACATCCAAAAGCAACAGGATATACATTCTTCTCAAGTGCACATGGAACATTCTCCAGAATAGACCACAAAAAGAACCTCAGCAAAATCCAAAATATTGAAATTCTACCAACCAATTTTTCAGACCACAAAGGTATAAAAGTAGCAATAAATTCTACAAAGAAAACAAAAAGGCTCACAAACACATGGAGGCTTAACAACATGCACCTAAATAATCAATGGATCAATGAACAAATTAAAATAGAGGTCAAGGAATATATAGAAACAAATGGCAACAACAACGCAAAGCCCTAACTTCTGTGGGATGCAGCGAAAGCAGTCCTAAGAAGAAAGTATATAGCAATCCAGGCACACTTGAAGAAGGAAGAACAATCCAAATGAATAGTCTAACATTATAATTATCAAAATTAAAAAAAGAAGAACAAATGAGGCCTAAAGTCAGCAGAAGGAGGGATATAATAAAGATCAGAGAAGAAATAAATAAAATTGAGAAGAATAAAATAATAGCAAAAATCAATGAAACCAAGAGCTGGTTCTTTGAGAAAATAAACAAAATAGATAAGCCTCTAGCCAAACTTATCAAGAGAAAAAGAGAATCAACACAAATCAACAGAATCAGAAATGAGAATGGAAAAATCACGACAGACTCCACAGAAATACAAAGAATTATTAAAGACTACTATGAAAACCTATATGCCAACAAGCTGGAAAACATAGAAGAAATGGACAACTTCCTAGAAAAATACAACCTTCCAAGACTGACCAAGGAAGAAACACAAAAGTTAAACAAACCAATTACGAGCAAAGAAATTGAAATGGTAATCAAAAAACTACCCATGAACAAAGCACCCTGGGTGGACGGATTTACCTCAGAATTTTATCAGACACACAGAGAAGACATAATACCCCTTCTCCTTAATGTTTTCCAAAAAATAGAAGAGGAGGGAATACTCCCAAACTCATTCTATGAAGCCAACATCACCCTAATACCAAAACCAGGCAAAGACCCCACCAAAAAAGAAAATTACAGACCAATATCCCTGATGAATGTAGATGCAAAAATACTCAATAAAATATTAGCAAACCGAATTCAAAAGTATATCAAAAGGATCATACACCATGACCAAGTGGGATTCATCCCAGGGATGCAAGGATGGTACAACATTCAAAAATCCATCAACATCATCCACCACCTCAACAAAAAGAAAGACAAAACCACATGATCATCTCCATAAATGCTGAAAAAGCATTTGACAAAATTCAACATCCATTTATGATAAAAACTCTCAGCAAAATGGGCATAGAGCGCAAGTACCTCAACATAATAAAGGCCATATATCACAAACCCACAGCCAACATTATACTGAACAGCGAGAAGCTGAAAGCTTTTCCTCTGAGATTGGGAACTAGACAGGGATGCCCACTCTTCCCACTGCTATTTAACATAGTACTGGAGGTCCTAGCAACGGCAATCAGACAAAACAAAGAAATACAAGGAGTCCAGATTGGTAAAGAAGAAGTTAAACTGTCACTATTTGCAGATGACATGATATTGTACATAAAAAACCCTAAAGACTCCACCACAAAACTACTAGAACTGATATCAGAATACAGAAAAGTTGCAGGATACAAAATTAACACACAGAAATCTGTGGCTTTCCTATACACTAACAATGAACCAATAGAAAGAGAAAGCAGGAAAACAATACCATTAACAATTGCATCAAAAAGAATAAAATACCTAAGAATAAACCTAACCAAGTAAGTGAAAGACCTATACCCTGAAAACTACAAGACACTCTTAAAAGCAATTAAAGAGGACACTAACAAATGGAAACTCATCCCATGCTCCTGGCTAGGAAGAATTAATACCATCAAAATGGCCATCCTGTCCAAAGCAATATACAGATTTAATGCAATCCCTATCAAATTACCAGTAACATTCTTCAATGAACTAGAACAAATAATTCAAAAATTCATATGGAAGCACCAAAGACCCCGAATAGCCAAAGCAATCCTGAGAAAGAAGGATAAAGTAGGGGGGATCTCACTCCCCAACTTCAGTCTCTACTATAAAGCCATAGTAATCAAGATAATTTGGTACTGGCACAAGAACAGAGCCACAGATCAGTGGAACAGACTAGAAACTCCAGAAATTAACCCAAACATATATGGTCAATTAATATTTGATAAAGGAGCCATGGACATACAATGGGGAAATGACAGTCTCTTCAACAGATGGTGCTGGCAAAACTGGACAGCTACACGTAGGAGAATGAAACTGGACCATTGTCTAACCCCATATACAAAAGTAAATTCAAAATGGATCAAAGACCTGAATGTAAGTCATGAAACCATTAAACTTGTGGAAAAAAACATAGGTAAAAACCTTAGACATAAACATGAGTGACCTCTTCTTGAACATATCTCCCTGGGCAAGGAAAACAACAGCAAAAATGAACAAGTGGGACTATATTAAGCTGAAAAGCTTCTGTAGAGCAAAAGACACCATCAATAGAACAAAAAAGAACCCTACAGTATGGGAGAATATATTTGTGAATGACAGATCCGATAAAGGCTTGACGTCCAAAATATATAAAGAGCTCACATGCCTCAACAAACAAAAATCAAATAATCCAATTAAAAAATGGGCAGAGGAACTGAACAGACAGTTCTCCAAGAAATACAGATGGCCAACAGACACATGAAAAGATGCTCCACATCACTAATTATCAGAGAAATGCAAATTAAAACTACAATGAGGTATCACCTCACACCAGTAAGGATGGCTACCATCCAAAAGACAAACAACAACAAATGTTGTTGAGGCTGTGGAGAAAGGGGAACCCTCCTACACTGCTGGTGGGAATGTAAATTAGTTCAACCATTGTGGAAAGCAGTATGGAGGTTCATCAAAGTGCTCAAAACAGACTTACCATTTGACCCAGGAATTTCACTCCTAGGAATTTACCCTAAGAACGCAGCAATCAAGTTTGCGAAAGACAGACACACCCCTATGTTTATTGCAGCACTATTTACAATAGCCAAGAATTGGAAGCACCCTAAATGTCCATCAGTAGATGAATGGATAAAGAAGATGTGGTACATATACACAATGGAATACTACTCAGCCATAAGAAGAGGGCAAATCCTACCAATTGCAGCAACGTGAATGGACCTGACCATAGCTCTCAGTTTTGTGGCCTTTGGGTCAAATTATGCACTTGAAATGAGTATTCATGTCATTTCCTCATTGAAAATACTAGCAGCTGATTCACTAGATCACCGAAGCATGTACTAATATCTACTTAAAAGGATCATCAAGAAATAGTCTCCTTTCTAGTCCACCTGCCTAACAGGAAAAACACAGAGGCAAACTGTCTTCATTCTTGTTAAGCCAGGACAACAGGAACATTTCTGATGCAAGTTCCCTAGAGAGCATTCCTTTTGCAGGTTTACAGATGAATAAACCTCACATGCTAATTAGGACCCCTCGACCCCCTAATCAGCTCACAAGGTACTGAAAAGCAGCCCTTTATTCTTAGTTTCTGGCGGTGAGGGCATTGTCTTGAAAGAACCTGTTTTCTCCTAATTTAGAGCAGCCCCCTGAGCTTAGCGATGTTTGCTGGAGTTTGGTAAACAGTCTGTTCTGACACAATGTAGTTCTTGGCAGCTCTACACCAGTATCCTCACCAGGTCTGAAGACTGAAAAGTGAATTCATTAACATCTCCCAGGCAGGGGCCTGTGCTGGTCCCGTGGAAGCAGGCAAGGGATGCAGAAGGCGTTGGAAAACATCCTGGGAACCTCAGTGTTGGATTAGTTGGAAATAAAGCCCTATGTCTTTCTCTCTGATAGCAACATCTCCTTTACACAGTTTATGTTGAGCTTCATCTTTCATAACCAGGCCCATCAGTTTTGCCTGTAAAAAGTATCTCCTAGCTGCCTCTTTCCTATTCTATTCCACACTCAGGGCTTCTATTCTGCTATATTGTACTGTCATTCCACATGGCAAATAGCTGCTGGTGAGTGCTTCTCCCCAACCCATGCCAGCCGTTGGCCACTTGCCTGGGATCCAGCACACCAGGGGCTAAAATCCAGGCTGTTGGGAACTCCAGGACTGTTAGACCATCTGCTCTGCCTAAGTCCTTACCACCTGTGGTGGGCTGAGTAATGTTCTGCAAAGATATCAGGCCTGTGAATATTACCTAAAAGGCAAAGGATGTGGTCAAGGTAAGGATTTTGAGATAGGTAGAGATTATCTTGGATTATCTGGGTGAGCACTAAATGCAATCACATTTGTTTCTGTAAAAAGGCAGCAGAGGGAGATTTGACATTTGACATGGAGAGGAGGAGGTGATATGAAAACAACCAAGAAATTTAAAGATGTTGGCCTTGACACTTGGAATGACATAGCCACAAGCCAAGGCATGCTGGAGCCACAAGAAGCTGAAAGGGGCAGGGACCATGTCCTCCGCTAAAGCCGCTAGAGGGAGTGGGCCTGCTGGCACCTTGATTTCAGACTTTGAGGCTGCAGGACTGTGAGTCTGTATGTTACTGTTTTAAGCCACCCACTTTGTGGTACTTTGTCACAGCAGCTGTAGGGAAAGAAATACACCACCTCTCACCTGAATTGCATCAGCCTTGCAGCTGACTTCTTGGAGTCTAGTTCTTGCCTCTTCATTCCAACTTGCACACTTAATTTTCCTCAACTCTTCTGCGTGGTTTTCAAAATCTTCTATAATCTGGTCTTCTTTCTTACTGGCACAGATTTAGTTTCCATTAGTGATAATAAAAATCACTCTACTTGACTGCTTTTGTTGTGCTGAGCACTTTTTAGAAAGCATTGCATTTCATCCTTGCAACAACACACTGAGGTTGGTGTTAGTATCCTTCCTTTACAGATGAGGAAACGGAGGCTGGAAGGAAGTTGAACAGCCACCTGTGTGAGAGTCAGCACGGCAGGCATGTTCATGCTCAGCCACCTGCTCTAGTGCTCAGTTTGTGTCCTAGGGCCAGGACACCAGCAGGGCTGCCCGAGAGCCTTGTTCTCTTATCTGCTTGTCTAAAACCCACCATCCTTCCAGACTTGGTGTATGTACCACCTTTGCCACAAACCTCTCTAGAATACCCATCTGTTGCCTGCCTCTGAATTCCCTGTAAATGGCTGATAGAGTCCATTTCATAAACTGTAGAAATTAGACTCTGCTTTGTATTTTTAAAAATTCAAGCATGTTATTGGAAAAGAATATACCACATAGAGGAAGACAAAAAAATATAATTCCAAACTACCTCACTCGATGACTCCTGGCTCTCAGGATTCACTGATTGTTTCTGAAATTTCACCCTACTTTCATAAAGAAATACTCACTCTTTTGGTAAGCTGGCCAGTTAGAACTCCACTGAGCTGCACAGGTACCTGAAAGCACATTCACAGCCTCATCTGGAAAATCGGATTCCCCCATGGCCTCCACGTAGAGATTCTCTTACTCCAGAGCAGCACTGTCCGATGGACAGGTGTGAGCAACAAATGCAAGCCACTCATGTCATTTAAAAATTTCATAGTAATCATGTTTTAAAAAGTAATAAGAAAGACATGAAGTTAATTTGATTTAACCCAATAATGTGTGCATCCAAAATATTATCCAAAAGTATATATTCAATATATCCAAAATATTATCATTTCAACATGCAATCAATATAAAAATGATTGCATCGCCTTATTTTTTTGTATTAAGCCTTCAAAATATGGTGTGTAATTTATATTCACACCACATGGAAATTTGGACTAGCTGAAATTCAGGTGCTCAACAAGCCCATAGTACATAGTGCAGGTCTAGAATTACTCACAATGTTTTTAGAAGGCCACATTTCCAAGTTCTGTTCTTCAGTAAAATAACATCTTTGAAGATGACAAAACAAAATGTTTTTTTCTTGATGTCTAAAGTATATTCTATTCACTGTAGAAATTTGGAAATAGAGAAAATTACAAAGGAAAGAAATAAAACTCCCCACTAATCCAACCTTCCAGGGATTTTTTTCCTAAGCATAACTAAAAATATATAGATTTTAAAAATTGGAATCATTCGTTCATACTATTTTGTAATGCTTTGGCTCAGAAGTAGCCCTTCCCTGAAATTTTTAGACTTTTCCATGTATTTTGGCTTCCTAAGATTTAAACCTAGAAGACAGAGGTCATATTTTATACCATGGCTATATACCTCAGAGAATATTAAACACTTCAATTGACAAGGAAAAAATATTAGTTAATCAACAAATATTTATTGAGTGGGAATGATTTCTCTGACCTCTTAGTTAGCAATACACTGGATTTGAGAGTTGGACAAACCCAATAGAATATCTTACTTTAGTTTGGAATAAACCTCTGAACTTGGAGACAGCTTGCTACTTGCTAGCAGTCAAACATGGGGTGACCATTACAGCTTCCTCAGCCTCATTTTCCCAACTGTATGGAAGAGAAATGTGTGCTACTTACCTTATTAATTCTCTCAATTCTCCCAGGGTTATGTGAGAACCAAATGAGATCATGTTCAAATGACATAATACATATGACAGCACTGTGCAAAATACAGAGTTGTTAACATTCTTCTTTCTTACTTTGCTACACTATGTGAAATGTGCTCTGAATATCCTTAATATTTGTCCACAGCCATTGATTGTACCCATTTTAATGGGTAACATTATCTAAGATTATAGACCCGAAATTATTAATATTTAGATTAGTTTTAAATCATTACTTTAACAATATATACCTTTTCTAGAATTTTAACCATATTTACATCAATTTTTAAAAGTTAGTTTTAGTGCTCACTGCTAGTCCTTAGCCCCCTTAAGTCGTAACTTTCTTATTCAAGTTTTGGAATTATTTACTTTGTGAATATCTGAAGTTACTCTTTTAGAAAACACAGGGTATGGTGACTCTTCTAGCTCTTTACTGTTTAAAATATAAATGTTTTTTATATAAAGGCTGACAGATAAAATACAGGGCATCCATTATATTTGACTTTCAGATAAATAATAAATGTTTTTAGTATACGTGTATCTCAAATATTTTGTCTCAATATATATTATTTATCTGAAATTCAGATTTAACTGTGTGTCCTACTTGTGTTTTTCTTTGCTAAATCTGGCAGCCCTATTTTATATATAAATATTTGACTGAACATAGATTTCTTGACCTGAAATCATAAAACTCCTAAAAGAAAACATGGGCAGTAAACTCTTGGATATTGACCTTAGCAATTTTTTCTGGATCTGTCTCCCCAGGCAAGGAAAACAAAACCAAAAATAAATAAGTAGGACTACAACAAACTAAAAAGCTTCTGCACAGTGAAGGAAGCTACCAACAAAAGGCAATCTACTGGGTGGGAGAAGATATTTGCAAATGGTATAACCAATAAGGGGCTAGTGTCCAAAATACATAAGTAACTCATACTACTTAACAACAAAAAACAAATAATCCAATTTAAAAATGGACAGAGGACCTGAACAGACATTTTTCCAAAGAACACATACATATGGCCAACCAATATAGGAGAAGATACTCAACATCACTAATCAGGGAAATGCAATCAAGATCACAATGAGATATTACCTCACACACAGTCAGAATAACTAGTGTCAAAAAGACAGGAAAGAACAAGCGTTGGCAAGGATGTGGAGCAAAGGGAACCCTCATGCACTCTGGTAGGAATGTAAACTTGTGCAGCCACTATGGAAAGCAGTATGGAGATTCCTCAAAAAATTAAAAATAAAAATACCTTATGATCCAACAATTCCACCTCTGGGTATTTATCTGAAGACGATGAAAACACTACTCAAAGAGATATGTGCACCCCTCTGTTCATTGCAGCATTATTTACAAAAGCCACGATAGGGAAGAAACCTAATTGTCCACCAATACATGAATGGAAAAAGAAGATGTGGTCCATATTTACAATGGAATACTACTCTGCATGAGAAAGAGTGAATTGACATAGATGGATTTAGAGGGTATTATGCTAAGTAAATAAGTTAGAGAGAGACAAATACCATATAATTTCACTTATATGTGGAATCTAAAAAACAAAATAAATGAACAAACAAACAAAACAGAAATAGTCTCATAAATGTGGAGAACAAACTGGTGGTTGCCAGAGGGGAAGCTGTGGGGGTGGGGGATGGGTGAAATAGGGGTTAAAGAGATACAAATTTCCAATATTAAAAAAAGGGAATTCTTGGGTTATAGGCTTTTCCTTTCAAAATTCTGTGAATGATACACCATTATCTTCTGTCACTGTGGTGTCTGATTTTGTTCCTCTTTGGGCAAATGTCTTCTATTTGACCTTCTGAATTCCTATAGGGAATTTTCTTTATTTCATAATATAAAGTATTTTTAAGCACACATAGGAACTTCAGGCCTTTAATTAAAGCTCTCATAAGGTTTCTGAGACTACTGAAGTTAGATTGCATATCTGGTAGCTAATCTTCCCAACTTATCTTAAATTTTCCTACCCCTATTCTTTCTTTATGAGTTTGAATTTTTTGAGGGTTCAGTGGTGTACATATAGCTCTGAATTGGTAAGCCACAGAATACTGAGAGAGAGTGGAAGAAATGATGGCTAAAGATCAAACAAATGAAGAGGGGCTGAAATTAGGACAAGCCACACATTTTTCAAAGTCTCATGCACAGTGTAGCTAGACATTACACAGTCATTAGTGAACAATGGGAAGATAAAGATAAACCCTGATGACAGCTTTCTGATATAAGGAATACTCTTGAGGATGAAGGAATGGGCACTGGTTCACAGAAAGGGGAAATTAAAATAGGTCTCCATTCCTTGCAGGGAGATACGATACAGAAAAAAATTTAATTGAGAATTATAGGCTAATTAGCTTTTATTTATTCAGAAGCAGAGTGCAACTCATGTTTCATATTGTCACCCTTGCTGATAGGCCCAGGAGCATGAGAACCTCATTTTCCCCATTTAACCGTGATTGACAAGTTGCCCCCTGCTGTTTAGAAAAGCAACATTCCAGCATTTGACAGAGCCAAGAGGCCAGGGAGAGCCCTGGGTTTAGGTCCAGACAGAGAGCCCCAAGAGATGGGTGGGAGTGGGGACTGACTGAGGAGGCCATCAGCACACTGGGGAGCCCTTTGATGTGTGGCTGCAACCCTGAGTCAGAGACTTAATCCCCAGGCATCTCAAACCTCATAACCGAATCATAGTTGCACTTTGCCGAGTAGCGCAGCTCTGAGGTCCTCATCTTCTGAAAAGCCAAGAGCTCAACATCCTTTACTTCATCACCAACCTCTCCCTGTTCTTCCATAACTGTAGCAAATGGTTCACACGTGTCAAACAGTTCTGTCGGTGCTGTGAATAAATAAGAATTTTCTTGACTGCTTGTTATTTAGCACAAACCCATTTTCTAAGGGCACTGGTTCACATCTAAAAATAAATATCTTTAAATTCTTAAATCTTAACAGTTAACCTCCTCAGTCACATTTAAAGCGATTTTAATTTGGTTCCCAACTGCCTTGCATTCCTTCATTTTTTCAGTCGTGGGAATATCCCATGGCATCTGACTTCCATGAGATGCTATTCTTTAAGAATTAAGCAGTAACAATAACATTCAAGCTCCAGTTTTCTAGAATTCCACCACGGAGCCACCATCTTGGATGCAGGCACTTAAATAGTGGTTGCTACCCTGAGAAAGCCCTCAGTCTCTCATAATTAAAAAGATTGAGTGGCTTCAAAGGCCCAGAGGGAAAGCTCTTGCATTCCTAGTGTGTATCACCATAGTGCCCGGTAAAGTATGATAAGATCAAGCCCTTGAGTGGCACCATTGCCACTATGGGAATTTGAGTACGGGCATGTCACACTAGGAGTTTTCAGTAGGTGTGCCGATGTATGCAGGCCAATAGACTGGCAAGTAACATAACATTGATAACTATGAGTTACAAATCATAGAAATGAACTACCCAACTAGAGAAACTAGATTAGATGGTATATGGCATCTTTTCTTGTGCTTTTAGAGATCTGCCTCCATCAGAACCAAATCTTGGCATTTTTTAAAACCATTTATTGAAACTCTCTGGTTGTTTTATTAAATTAAGAGATTGGGTTCTTCTGAGACCTGAGAGGATAATAAGGGAAACACTGGTGTCTGACAGCTTGAAGATGTTTGGCAATATTTAGGACACCTTACTATAGTGTTGTAGGGCAAAGAGGCAATTTCTAACTCGCAGGCTTAAGTCTTGCTAGTGTGGAACATCAATTGAAGCATGATATTGACCATGGCATTCCAGGTCTTGGAGGACCCATTGTTCTGTGCCTGCTATCTTGGGGGCGTGGCCTTCTGTGAATATGCATGAATATGCATGACAGAGGTCAAGCCGATGGCTCTGACATTAAGAAGAGATTACAGTCATCTTTAATGAATTTGACTGTAGTTACTGTTAAGTAGGTACCTCAAAGTAACATAAATCCACAGGATAAAATATTTATAGATGAGTTTTATAAGTCCCTTACCTTATTAAGAGGAATAAGGAATTTGCCACCTGATTAGAAGTGGGAAAGTAAGTGTGCATACCGTATGGCCCTAGTCCATGTCTGCACTGATTATTCCCTTTCTTCCCATTCCGTTCCCAGTGATTGATTCTGTTGAGGATAAATCACTCAAGGAATGGAAAACTGCTGAGTTTTGGGGAAATGGTTTTTTTTTAAATCCAGAAATTGTTGTATATGTACTAAAGAATCCTTCCAAAGCTGGGAATGTGGATGATTCTAGTGAAGTTACTTCTTGAAGTCAGCTGTTAAACAGAAAAGAAATTGGACAGGCTAAGGGAAAGGACCTGGGCCTGCTGTGGCCCAGAATAGCTCAGCAAGTATTGAAAAATCACAATGTGCCATACTGATTGGGAGAGAAGGGCTGGTGAATAGGACAGGCTCTGTAATAGCTGATGTCAGACTGGGCAGGTGGGAAAAGCAAGTTCTGGATGTGCGGTCAGGTTTGAAGAACTGAAATGTAACTGAGCACAAGGGGAACACCGAACTGCCTGGGCTTGGCTCTGGCGGAGGACACCCCTGACATGAGGACAAGAGCTGGTGGCAGAAAGCAAGGCCCTGCAAGGAACCTAAAGATGTCAGGGTAAGAATCGAGGCGTGCAAGTGCATATTAGTAACTCAGACCAGAAACGATTGGGTAGCAGAGTCAGAGTCAGGCAGAAAATACTCGGGCTCCAGGAATAGCAACCAGACATGGCAATGCCCAGACAGGGAGACAAAACTCGATTACATGAAAACTGAGAGGGGTCGGCAGCAAGATGATAATACCAAAATGTATTAATAAACACAAATAACTGTAGCTAACATGTGCCAAGTAATTACCATGTATTGGGCTCAGTACTCAACTTTTCCTTGTTTCTATTCTTATTTAACAGAGGAGAAAATGGAGACCTAGAGAGATGAAGCATCTGTTCCAGATGACACAGGGCTAAGTGGCAGAGCTGGGATTTGAACCCAGATTTGTCTCACTCCCAAGCTCATGAGTTTATCAGGATGGCTTCTGACAGAATCTCCCTCCCTAAGGCTCTGGGGAGACCTGAGCCCGCAGCTGAGATGGTGTACAGGTAGACATCAAAATCAGATCGGTGCTGCTCCCAAAACGAACATAAGTAAATATCAAGCCTCGTTACATGCAAAAGACGCTAAACCTGAAAAATCCTGGAAAGTGATCACTCCACCATGCTTGACATTGGTGAAGATCTTCATGGAAATCTGTTTCTGTTGCAGATACCCCTAAGGCAATTAAAATATGAAGTGATACTGCTGGGGACCTCATGATGGGATGGGAACTCTCATATGCCACTTGTTATGGATTGATTTGTGCCCTCCCAGAAGATTCGTTGAGATCCTAATCCCAGGAACCTGGGAATGTGCTCTTATTTGGAAACAGGGTCTTTGCAGATGTAATCTAGTGAAGATGAGGTTATATTGAATAGGGTGACCCTCAGTACAAAGGCTGGCATCCTTATAAGGAAAGAGAGGTTTGGAAACCCACAGATACCTAAGGAAGAAAGGCGTGTGAAGAGCGAACCTGAGATGGGAGTTATGTTGTCATAAACCAAGGAGCACCAAGGACTGCTGGCAACCGGCAGAAGCCGGAAGAGGCAAGGAAGGAATCTAGGAATCTTCCCCGGAGCATTCAGAGGGAACACGGTGCTGGCAAAGCCCTGACCTCTGACTCTGGCTTCTAGAACTGTGAGAGAACAAATTTCTGTTGTTTTAAGCCACCCCATTTGTGGTTATTTGTTACTGTATGAGAAGAAGTGAATGGATGAAATCTTTTTGAAAGCAATTTAAACAATGTATCAAACCTTAAAAATTAATATTCTCAGGATCCCTATTTCTAATAAACTATCCTACAATATTGTTTATAGGTTGAGATACATATAATATTTTTCAAAAGGTAACCACCTAATAGCTAATACACAGGAATGACAAGTAAACTATGGCATATCCATAGGAAAAGGTGTTACAAACCATTAAGACATTTCAAAAATGGTTTTTAGTAACATGGGAATATATATAAGTTATCATGGTAAGTGAAAAAATAAGGAAATAGAATATTCAATTCAATATGATCATAGCTCTGCTAAAATATGTGTGGGGAAAAACTGGAAGGAAATATATCAAAAGATTAGTGGTGATTATCTCTGGGTTGTGGGACTATGGGTGACATTTTTTCTTTATGTCTTTTGGTATTTTAAAATTGTCTATAATGAGCATATATTACTTTGTCTAATGAGAAAAAAGCTTAAAAAGAAAACTTAGAGGAATTTCTGTAAGAGGGTTGAAGAAGAAACGTCAACTGAAAGGTCATCTATGAAGAACAGAAATCCACCGTTATTATTTCCACTGATGATAGAACAGGAGTAAATGTTTTTTCATGTGAACGTCATTAATGCTTATATTTGCATGGAAGTTCATAGCACCTTACAGGGCATACAGTTTGCAAACCATTTTCATCCAACATGTATTTTCTCATTTGATAAGTTCAGAGAAGTCCGAAAGAGTAGGTGTTGTTATACTTACTTTAAGGAGGGCGTTGACTCCTGAGATGCTGATGGAACTCAGAGCAGAATGGGATAGAACTGGATGTCTTGGACCTGCAGGCTCCCCTTCATTAGTGATGTGGTGGAGCCAGGCTGGCCTCAGGTGACCTGAGTGTGGCCTGGGCTCTGCCTCTCACTGTGGCGAACTTCCTCCCACTGGGCCTCAGCTACCTTATCCACAAAATAGGAGGGAAGCACAAGAGGTCCTTTCCAGCTCTAAAATCCTGATCCTTAAACAGGTGAGTTCTTGGGAAATGGAGAATTGCCTTAGCAGTTTTTCACTTTTTGAACCCCCTGATTTCTTTCCAGAGAAGAGATAACGTATAAATGTACACATTCTCTCTCTTCTTCTCTCATTCTTTCTGCTTCTGCTCCAAGCAGAAATCCCTGAAATATCTTTTTTATCTCTTTGTGAATCAGAAATAAGTAAAACTCCAAGGATGCAGACTTCATACTTTTCCAGCTGACCCCTCTTACACACAGAGGCTGTGGATACCTTGATACCTTCACATGCGATGATTTATTGGTTTATTACAGTGTCACAGTGACAGGGGCAGAGCCACTATGAAATAGACTCCCAGCCTTTCTCCATGCTCTCTCAGACAGGCGCACCCCCAGCCTGGCTGCCTCCTCTCTCCTGCCTCCTGTTACCCAAATAATATAAGCATAAAATTGAAAGACAGGAGGAGAGTTCAGTAAGACAGCTCATCTAGCTCTCAGGCTGGGGTACGGGTTGCTCCTAAATCACCCCAGCTTTCTTGCCTTATTGAAGCTCTTGTCATTTGATAACCAATTCCAGGGCCAGAGGAAAAGGCATCAGAATATAAAGCGAGGGCTCCATTTTCCACATCCCATTTGTGTGTAAGTATAAATTATAAAGGGCACTTTAATTCTGCGTCCCAGTTTCCAGCAGTACAGGGCTCTAATGGATTCATCTGAAATTACATTAGCTCCAGGCCCATCGTTCTTGCTGTTTCACAGGCTTGCCTGGAGGAGGCTGAGTCCTGCCAATCAGATCACTCTACTGCCTCAGGGGAAAGCTTTGTGGGCCTCTCTCAAAACTTTGTATTGTTCATAAACACATATTAAGCATCTACTAAGTGCAAGGCAAACTCCAGGGTGTGTAATTTTGCTCCCTCCCTCCTCCTCTTCCTTCCTTCTTTGTAAAAAAATGTGGTTTGAGCCCCTACTTAGACTGTGACAGATGCAGTGGAGATACATTGACGAATTACAGGACTGTCACCGCCAAGGAGGAGCTCACAGTCAGGGGGCTAGTGGTGGGGGAGGCAGACAAATAAACATGAGGCAGTGTGCTGGAGAGGGGAGACCCCATGTCAGTCACCGACTGGCTGTGAATCCCTGCTGCGGCCCTTGTTAGCCAAGTGATCTTGTGACATAATGTGTCATTTCCCTGAGTTATTTCCTTATGTTTAAAATAGAGATAATTATACTCCTGTCAAAGGATGGGCATGAAGATTAAATGACATAAGGTATGTAAAGCAGCTAATATAAAATCTGGGTCATACTAGGTAACAGTAAATATTGGTTACCTTCCCTCTTAATTAAAATATAACATGGAAAATGTTGGGATAATCAGGGTTGTGTATTTCTGGAGTGCGAGAGAGGCCTTGAGTCCTGAGCCCCCACCTATTCAGGGACACAGGGGGGTGGGGATCGGTTAGCCATGTCATGCTAACATCACGGGTTCGGGCAGTCTGCTGAGCTTCCCGGGGCCATAGGATGCTGATGTCATGGGCTTGGGCAGTTTGATGAGCTTCCTGGGGCAGTCAGTGACTTGATGGAGAAATTGACTGATGCTTTGGCCTTGTGCCCAGATTTATAAGTAATTCGCTCACTAAGTGGTGTCTTTGAAGGAGAAGGAGCTCATCCTGAAGAGAGCTGAAATGTGCAGTCTAGTTTTGGGTCCTGGCTTGGGGTTGGTGAAGAAGAATGCCTTTAAGGGCAGCAGTTGCACTTCCCATCTCACCTCCTGAATTTGTCAGGTTTCTTCAGAGTGGGTGAGCTGCAAGGAAGCAAACAGGCAAAGTCAAAGGAGAGGCTGGAATCACAAGAGGTGCTACTGAAAACTCCCTTTTGGGGTCTAACATGGTTTAGCACGAGTTGGATGAGGACAGTTGTGCTCCGACACAAGCCTGGTTGGCAGGCCAGGCTGACATCCATGGGGGCGCCTCAGGGTGGCGAGGGCAGGGCCACAGGAGCACTATCTGTGTACGGGAAGTGTCAGCTCTCTGCGCTCTGGCCACAGACCAAGCATCTGGGTAACCAGGAAAGAAACAAATGACACAAAATGTGGAAGCAAAAGACCATCCTGGCTTTCTGCTGATACACTGTGGACCCATTGGGATTTCTCCAAAGAGAAAGAATATGATTGACCTTGACAAGCCATTGTAATACTTGTCATAACTCCAGTCATTGCGGAGGCTCTACTCTGACCACAATGTGTGGCCAAGAGGAGGGACCTGATCCGAGAGAAGCCTTCCAGGGGCTTCTGAGACAGCCTGACAGTCAGAATCCCAGCTGCTGAGAGGATGGACGTGAGACAGAGAGAGATTTGGCAGTTGGTAGAGCGGCAGGCAAGGATCGATCCGAAGAGAAGCAGACGTAGGAAGAATAGGTAAGCTCTAGAAGGAGCTGCATGAACTCCAGCTGCTGGTGAGACAGTAACTCAGTCCTGAACAAATTCTCAGCTCCAGTCTCCAGTACACTTCACTGTGCCACCCTTCAGTCCTCCATGGGTTTGATTCTTTGGCTGAACTGTTGTTAAGAATCATTTTCATCAGTGTCGTCAGCTTTAAAAACACCAACCTATAGAGGGTTCATCCCGACCCAAATGCTTACCTTTAGCTGCTAGGGGTTGAGAGCAGGAGACTCTCCCTCTGGCCATCCGTAGTGTTCTGCTGCATCTCCAGGCTGCCAAGGCCCAGGAAAGTCTGCGTCGTGTGTGAAGGCTCTGGGCACCAGAGAGACCTGGCTGCTTGAGGGACCCAGAAGGAAGGCTCTCAAAGGAAGTTGCATTTTCTTTAAGTCTGACAAGGGTTGCTAGTTCAGATATGGTGAAGAGGGACAGGACCTGCTCTAGGCAAAGGCAAGACTCCAGCATTTGCTGAGGTACAGAGGGGTGAAAGGTCACCTCATGAGGAGGGAGAGCTGCTCTGTGTGTCTTAGGAACATGGCGGCAGGTGAAGCAGGGAAGGTGGGTGGGGCCAGACTGAAAGGCACTGCACGCATGGGTTTTATTCTGGGGGTAATAAGACACTAGTGGTGATTTTCAGTCAGAGGAGTTATGTGACTAGTTTTGCATTTGACAAAGGTAACTCTGGCAGTAGATAGGAGGGCTCGCTGGAAGTGATGGCCCCATACAGAAGGCAGGAAGACCACTGGGCAGCTAATGCAACAATTCAGGTGAACAGTTGAGGACTTGAACAGAGGGAGTGTCACAGAGGGTGAAGAGAATGAAGACTGGGAATGATCTAGAAAGCAGTGATGGCACGACACTGGTGCCTGCTTCTGGGCGGTGGTACACAGAGCTGGAAATTGCCTTAATAAAATGGCAGTTCTAAACACAGGTGTTCAGACATGTGTCTCTTCATTAAAAATATGCTGCACTATGAAAGATGAAAATTTGTGGGGTTTAAAATAAGGAGTCAAAAAGGACCCAAGTCAGTTGACCTGGAAGTCAACCAATGCTTGCATTTGGTTTTGGGGGAATGTCTACATGCATCTCAAGTAGAGCTTATAACTCTGCCTTACACTTGTTTATTTGTTTATTGTCTTTTTCCCCAGCCAGAGGACAGTCCCAGGAGAGAAGGGGCTTTGTGTTGTTTGCTACATTCCTATTGCCTAAGAAGTGCCTGACATGCAGTAGGTACTGGCTAAATATTGATCAATTTTTTGTCCTCTTTTCATGCAGCCTAAGAAATACTTATTCTGGCCTCATGACTTACTCTTACTTAGGAAGCCTCACTCATTCAGTAACCAGTTAATATTTATTGAGTACTTACTATGTGCTCGGAACAAAGGTGAGAACTTGTGAAGCTGGCGTTCTGTCCCATAATGAGCCACGTGGTCTCCTGGCGTAGCTTATATATATAAGAGCACAAACATATGTAATAAATTTTGTATATAATATTTTTCCTGAAGAAATAATCAAAAATAGGTAAAAGTTCTGTTCTATTTGATGCTTGACCCTTGTGGAAGAGAGCAATAGAACGTTACAAATAAGTGAAAGAAATGAAAATGGGAGGGGATGCTGACGTGAGTGAAATGTCATGCACTTAGTAAAGGAGGTGCAAAGCAAGAACTCACATTCATCACATAAATGATGCTGGTTCTGCCTGTCCTCCCCCAGTGACGATTTCAAAGTCTATTAACCTCATTTAATCTGAGATGTGAGACAATCACCCTCAACTCCAGTCTTAGTAATAGCACAGGTCCACAGGCACCTTGCTGCTGCTCAGAGTTCCAAATCACCTTTAATTCACATTTATATTCAATTTGATATTTTGTACTTGATGTGCTCTGATCTTCCAGTTGTGCCATACCCCTAGGAAAAAGAGAAATTGTTTTTTTTTATGAGAAAGCTAATTTTCAATTATAAGAGTAAAGAAGAAAATCTTACAAACTTTTCTTCCTAAGCACATAGCTATACATTTGAGGGAGTGTTAACTCACTGTGTACCCATGAAAAGAACACAACATCTTGAGTGAGTCCAGCCTGGAGATGCCAAATGGTGATGGATGGACTTTTTAAATTAGATCAGAACACTGGCCAGCATTTTACTTCTGTTATTTTAGAGCAGAGTATTGGGGATCATCAGCCTCGCAAGTTAGGCAAGAGGGGTAATGGCATCACAGAGTGTCTTCATTATCCTTGTTTACTGGATTGGGGGCTGTGGTGGGGCACAGAGGGGAAGCTCCCCACTGGTGATAATGTCACTTGTATTGGTGTGCATAGTTCTCCAGCACCATCCACACTGACACGAGAGAGAGTACGAAGGCAACTGTGTTCTTTACATGTGGTTTCAGTTCTCATTACTCCGTGGTACCCAAGCCTAAATTATGAAACAACTAAATTTGATTTCATTATTCTGAGAAACTCTTCCATCTACCCTTAACTGCTACTGTTTTACTAAAGTATCTTAAAGAATCTTGTTAGAAAAATGGACTTTCCTACCTTCTCTATATCAAGGCTAAAAAGTAATTGTTCAAGGTAAAATAAAGCCAACCTCTTTCTCTCAATCTCAGTCTCTCACTCCCATCCCCCACAGCCTCTCTTTCTCTCTATATACATGTCATTTGCTTTCATTTGTGCTTTCCTTCAGTCCACATACACACACACATGCACACACACGTGCATGTGTGTGTGTTTGGTAACTGTCAGCATCCACTGACTGTGGCCACAACACTTCCATCCCTGCCTCATCAGTCACACTACCTCCTCCTCTTCTGCCTGGAGTATCTCCCTATGCCTCACTCTAACAAGGGCACCTACCACTGCATTTAGGGCCTACCTTGATAAGCCAGGAAGATCTCCTCATCTCAAGATCCTTAACTTCACTGCATCTGCAAAGACTTCTTTCCCAAATATGGTCACATTCATAGGTTCTTTGTGGAGGGCCACCATCCAACACATTACACATCAAATATTTGTGAATCCCTGTGTTCTCAATCAGTCTTGCTAGAAGCTGCAAAGATGTTTATTTAAATTAGCATTCTGTCCTGCACATTCATAAATCAAAACTTCTTTGGGGACAGCTGCCAAAGATAAGACTCCATTCAAATTCTGAAAAGGAGAATGGTTTAAAGAGGGAGTTAGAAATTCATAATCGGTAGTCAAATCAGAGGCAGGAAATTATTGTTGGTTAAATATCTTCTGCCATTTGCTTTCAAATGTGGCCTCATTCAGTTCTCATTACAAGTCTGTGATATAACATTCCCAAGTCCTACCACCAACTAAGGCTTGAACTAAGATTCAAAGGCCAGTACCTGGCTCTTGTTTACCAACTGCATTCCCTCTATAGCCAGGAGAGGGGATTTCTGGGTGCTAGTGGGACCTCTGAGCCAGTTGGCACAGACACATACAAATGTCTTCCCTCTATTGGAGTCCCAAGCAGGGAGAATAGGGCAGAACTCTTAGGATTTTGGCAAAAGTTGGGTCTTTGATCTAAGCTAATAGTCCTTGGATTTTCTATTAGGACAGGAGAGGAAAGATAGTTACAAACAACCTTCCTCTCTGCTGCCCACCTGTATGTTTTATTACTTTAATTGTATCTCAATAACTAGAAAACCGAACAGGTAGTACAGACCTGAAAAACCCAAATGGGGTTTCCCAGGGCTGGGGCTTCAACAAGGATGCACAAATTATCACCATGATGATTTTGTGATCAGTTTTCTCCTAAATAAAAATGAAAGAAAGATAAAAAGCCCAAAAGGCAATACTTTTTTGTGAAAGCTAATTATGACACTTTGGATTTCAAAATGAATAAACATACTTTGGAGGGGGGAAGAAAGCAAATTTAATATACTAGAAGACAGAACAATTTTGTTTTTCAAAATTAACATTTAACTATAAATCTTGAATGCTTCTTTGTTAGGTAAAGAAATATTTCACTTGAAGTAGAAAGAAAAGGAGAGAGAATCTCTTCTTTGGGCATATGTACCAGCTTCATTTCCCCTCTTCCCTCCTCACCTTGAAGATAATTGAATGACATCAGCATCCAGCTTTTGAAGACAGTGTCCTTAACAGGAAGACCCTTCAATATGCCTACTTGCATTTAATGAGAAAGTCCCAGGTGGCCCAGCCCGTGATAAAAACTGCATTTCTTCTTAGATGGAGGACGTGTTTGGAATTACTGAGCAGTTACCTCCTTTGCAACAATCATTAAGCAGAGTAGCCCACTTTTAATTAAACTTAAATGTGTGAGTCACTAATGGTTTAATGACAAACATAATTTAATAATCAGGCCCTTTTGGTTCTGGAAATTTGTCCTGGAAAACTTTAGCCTATTCCTCAATGAGGGCACATAAAGGCTGTGAGAGTTTGGGATCTCAGAAGTTTTTCCATTTAGTCTTCTAGGCAAAAGCACAAACAACTAACTCAGTTTTATTGACTACCTCTTTATAGGCAAGGCCTGCTATTTATACCTTGTGGGGCTTGGAGACGCACACCAGGACAGGGCACCACAGGTTGGTTTCATTGCCTCTCTCTCACTTTCCTGTGTCTGCACAAGTATTTTTCTTCTCACCAGGATGCCTGCAGGAGGTGGCAATTTATTAGCCAATCAAGGTAGGGTTCTGATAAAGCTTGGAAACCTCCAGACATATTTAAACCCTATTAGCAAATTCCTTGGCCTTTGACAGCTAGAGAGATAAAGTTATAATGGTGGATTGACCAGTGTGGGTTTCATACCTTCTGGCAGGATAGCCTTCACAGCTCTCCAGTGAAGGCAGGAGGCTCCTCTCTAACTAGAAGCTGACCGAGCTGGCTGTGCAAAACTCAATAGCTGTGTCCATGACTGAAAGGTCAGTTTCATACCTGCTCCACATGAAAAGGACTCTGGTCATTTTAGTCAACTTCACACAACGTTTGATCACCAGTGTCCACAAATCCCAAAGGAAAGAAGTACTTTATACGAGAGACTCTGTTCTTCGTGGTGTAAGGCACTCTCCGTCCATCACTCAGGGGGCTGTGGCATGCTCAGTCTCCTAGAATTTACAGCCATCAGCTAGGATGACGGCATCTTCCCAAGTTGGAAGAATGTCCTAAGACATTATTACACTTTTAACAAATATTGTATAGATAAGTATGTCATTGAGAGGCTATTTATTTTTAAGACAGTGGGTTCCTTTAGTAATAATAATAGGTAACATTTACAGAGAAGTTATCTAGTGTTAATTTTTCCTTTCAGCAATCCTTGTGGGAGATATGGCATTACCATCCTCATTTACAGAAACTGAGGCAGAGAAGTTAAGTCACTTGTGGAAGGTCACACAGCTGGTAAGTGGTAGAGCTGGTTCCAAAGCCCACAGTGTTAACCATACAAAATCCTAAAAATGTACATATATAATCTATGTGATTCTTACCTTTAGTTGCATAGTTGATTTTACCACATAGACAAAGGCCTTGAACAAGGGCAATGTGGACAGAAGATTGGTACTAGAGAATAGAAATGAGCTGACACCCTAGGTCCAACACATACAGCTTGGGGGGCTTGGGCAACATTTTGGGACATCAGTTTACTTGTCTTCAAAATGGGAACAATAAGGGTGCAAAACTCACAGGGTTGTAGTGGTTATACAGGAAAACTATACCAATACCTAACATCCACTGAATGCTTATTTTTGTGCCAACTACAAGATGTGTGGCTTCTCCCTTGGAGTAAGATAACCATTGACATTAGCTATTATTATTATTTTCTTATTACATGTCAAATGCATTTTGACAGACTTCGGAGATCATCAGCTTCTTTGGATGCATTGGAATTCTGACCCATTGAAAATAGTTTGTGATAAATGAGTCAGGGAATCAGCTTAGAAATCATTCTTATTATGTGTAATTTCACCTATAATTTATTTTCCATTTTAATCTAATGCATCACTGATGCACTTTTTAGAATACACATTTTGCATTGCTTCAATTAATCTCAGAAATACTTGGTTATCATAGGGTATCCCTAAATCTAGCTAAATCTCCAACTTCCTGAGAACCTGAAAAGCAGGCTCATTTTTCTTCACAGATTAATAAGGAGAAGGGAATTAACTCCAAACCCTGATTCTTACCTACAGGTCAGGGAGGAAAATACAGTTAGAGTAACTTGAACTCATAGTTACAGTTACCTCTTGGGCAAAATTATGGGTTATGCTGTAGCCATCAGGGTCTCAGGGGCTGCAAAGTAATGACTGCCATAACAGCCTTTATTTTCTCATCCATTTCACAATCCACTCTTGGCATAAAGCACTTTGCACCTTTCCCACTGTCACATTCTTTGACTGAGCAAATTGGGTACAGCCTTTTGATTATGTGTTCAGTTCCTTCCCAGTTTACGGAGTGATTTCACATGCCCAGCATGATTTCCCAAGGGGAGAGCCATTTTAGGGCACAGCCCAAATTATGGAGCAGCCCCCAGGTGCAAACAAGGGCTCTGCAGAACTATGTACCCCTTAAAGAAAAGTAACCAAGTTTGGGTCCCTACCATTAAAGAGTCAAGCATAGTCCCTTGATTCGATGGCTCTGAAGCTAATTCGATGTTGGGTAAAGTTTGCTGTCTTCTTTCTGGTTAGCACTTTGAAACCCTGTCTTCTGGTCCCTCTTCCATTGGCCTTCCCAAGGCATTCGATGCTCACATGTTCTTCCCACCACCTTCCAGTCAAACCAGCTCTTGACCCCCTTTACTCAAGCGTCAGTAATGTGCCAGCATCTTCTTAAGGCTTTTATTCTTACTCTCCCAACTTGTTACACTGTCAGAGACCAAATCCTTGGGGAAAGGGTTGGGGAATAGCATGATGGAGGAGCAATTGGATGACCAATGGAAAGCTAAAAGATGGGATTAAGATCTGCTTTCTAGCAGGCATATCACCCATACATCCACTCTGGGTCTTGTTTTTTTTTTTGTTTTTTTGTTTTTATCTGTCGGATGACTAGATTGGACAATCTGGATTTTTGTAACTCACAGGCTCATGGATCATCATTGATTCTCATTCTGGAGAAGAGGAAAGCAAAACATTAAAAAAAACTTTTCCAACTCTGATGTTCTGCAATTGTGATAGTGAGAATCAGAATCAACACACGTGAAGGAATGTTTAGAGGGTGTCATTGCACCATCTCTACATACAGGTCTCGTAGCGGGCATGGGGACAGGCAGAGGAATGGGCACGAATCCAGTGCCTTGGTGCATGCTTGTTACCTCCAGGATCCTCACTGCTGCTCATACACTATTACCACCAGAGGGCAGGTGAAGAAACTGAGGCTTAGAGAGAACTTGCCTAAGGCCGCACAGCTAGTAAGGGGCAGTCTATCAGCTCTCCCATTCTCTGTCTAACGTAAAACTGGTCCTCTGCATAATGTTTGGTTGGTTGAAAGAAAATTCTGAGCAAATTCCCAAGATTCCAGAAGCAAGAAGTCCCAGCTGTTCTGCTTGCCATTCCCCAACATTTTTGAGCATTTAAAAGAGCCTGGATATCTCTAAACTCTGGAGTCCAGCAGAAAGTGTATAGTTGTAGCTGAGACAGGGCCAAGGAACATATCTTATCTGGGTCAGCTTTATCTGTAGGTGGGTGGTAGATGATCAGTCAGTGTTGTTACAAGAGGATGGAAAGGTCTTCTTTTGCACCCCATCATTTCCCAGCTAGGGTGGCCAACATGTCTCAATTTGCCCAGGATAATCTCAGTTTTGAAACTGAAATTCTCAGGTCCAGTGAACATTTCAGTCCTGGACAAACAGGGTTGGTTGGTTACTCTATAATTTCCTGAGCTCTAAATTCCTGTAACTGGGAGGACAAGCCTTTTATTCCACCCAATATAAATAAAATCACATTTCTGCTTATTGAGATACTACCTCATCAAATCTGGGTATGATTTGAGATGGTCTGCTGCAAAGTAGAGATGTCTGTAGAGTATGCAAAACTTATTTGGGGCTTTGAGGCCTGAGGAATCTCAATGGAGCCAAAACCTGGATACACTGAGAAGCCTCATGATTATTGGTTGGGAAGAAATGCCATAGATATAGTCAAGCAATTAACAGTGGTTTCAGACAAGCTCCAGACTGACACTCCACATTGCAGAGTTGATTTGCAATGAAACAGCTTCCCACTTGGGTAATTCTGTTGCATAAGAATCAGTTGAGCAGCCATAGAGAGTTGTTTATTTAACCATGAACTACAGTTACTCAGGAACTCAGCAATTCAGCCCACCTAGGAAAATCAGGGAGTTAAAATTATAAAGTGCAAACCCCAACTTAAATGTACACACACAGAGAATGATTTACCATGCCTCTGTTCTGATGGAAGGGAGGAACAGAGAGTCCCAGGATTCATGTAACAGAAATGGGGCCTTCTCTGGAGAGGAAATGAGATTGGTATTTGTTGAATACATGCCAGGCATTAACATATACTATTTCATTTGATCCTTTGACTAACACTCCTTCTGTGTCACCATTCTTGCCTCCACCATCTATTGTATAATCCAGGGAATTGAGGCAGAGGCCCAAGGAGAGGTTAAAGGCTAGTCCAAGTTCTTATGGCTGCCTGACTCCATGCCTTATCCTCCTGAGGCTGGGACATGGGGAATGGAGGGTAGTTTACCTGAGGTAGGCCCTGAGTTCAAGGAAATAAATTACCTGCTAATTTTTCTGCCTAGGGAAGCCCACAGAGTGACAGTTCAGCACAGCTTCATCCTCCAGGAGGAAACGTGGGCCCAGATGTGGACATCAAAACCATGTGTTCAGACAGCTCCCAGTACTATTGGAAGGTCCAAAAACTAGTGCCTAGAGATGGACAAGCGAAGCCCCCCAGGAGGCCCAAGCAGGGAGCCCAAACATGACATAGCACCAGAAAAGCAAGGGGCGGGGACGATGCAGCCAATGGCACCCGAGTCTTACCCTCTGGAGATTCTGACTCAGTGGGTCTGAGGTAGGACAGAAAGGTGAACATTTAACAAGCTGATTTGACCACTGCCTGATTTACTATAAAACACAGAACCCAGAAAATGAGGCCTGCATCCTATTTCTTTCTCAGCTGTAGACTAACTTCTAGAGGACAATTTTAAGTCTTCGGTGTCTTCTGTGGCGGTGAGAATAGATGAGTTGACTCATGGGTGGCCAAAACACGGCACAGCACTCATTTGTCATCTCTCTCTGTGCCTTAGTTTCCCCAAACACATGAAAAAGTGATATTTGAAAGTGTTTTTTCTGAAATCTTGTGAGGATAAGTTAAATGCATACACACACAGAGTACCATGAGCTCTTGGGGGGAGAGGAATTCTGGCTATTAGTATTACAGTGGGGCTTTACTGTAGCAGCTGAATGAAGTGCCACATTTGTTCTTGATCATCTTGGAAAGAAGATGCAATTCTTGAGGTATAAAGCCCATAAAAATCTCTTTAATTATTCGTGTGAAAACTACTTTGAACCATGTGCATCATCCTCCTGTACCCTGGGGGCGGAGGTCAGCAAGAGTCCTGGCCCAACCCACAGACATATTGTATAGCCTGTGCATCTGTCCTTATGGTTAGAGCGACCAATTATTAATCAGTTCTCTTGAATTCTAATTCTCACTCAGCAGTTAGTACAGGAAACCTTAACAGAGTCCCTGGTGTGTAAATGGACTGTGTATCAAAAGTTCACTTGGAACTTGGAAAACCCCAATGTGTTTAAACATCAGTGTGTTCCCCTCCCCTCCCCCACATCCATAAATACCATTTATCCAGAGATGCCTAAAGACTTGAACAAAGAAGGTGATAGAACTTAGTGATGTAGTTTAGCAATGTGTCTATGGGGAAATACATCCAGCAAAGAAAAGTTACTTCCCTGCTGCAGTGAGATCTGGGGTCTGGGACACTGGCCTTCCTCTAGGAAAAACCACCTCTGGACCACCTCTCCCTTTTCTGCTGGCTGGGGTGTAAAGGACACTCAGCTTCCCATCAGCGTTTGTGGCTCCTGTGGCCTGGCTGGGTGAGACTGGGGCTGGGTGTTCAGGGGCAGGAATAGGGTTTGGCCCTTTAGTTCTGGGGAGGAGACTTTTGGACACGATGACCTGATGCTCCAGGGGATGGGAATGGGAGGGTCTGGGGAGTTGGATGGCGGCCCCAGTAAAGATATATCCACTGGAACCTGAGAATGAGACCTTTTCTGAAGAAAGTCTTTGTAGATGTGTCTGTGTTAAGGATCTGGAGATGAGATCATCCTGTGTGCGAATGGGACCTAAGTCCAAATAAATGTCCTAAGAAATGAAGGGAAGGGGCAAAGTCTCAGAGAGGATGATTGGTAATGGAAGCAGAGGTTGGAGTATGTGACCAGGAGCTACCAGAAACTGGAAGAAGTGAGGAAGGATTCCTGCCTAGAGCTTTTGGAGAGAGAATGACACCTTGATCTTGGACTTCAAGCCTCTAGAACTGTGGGAATAAATTTCTGATGTTTCAAGCTCCCCAGTTTGTGGCGATTTATTACAGAGCCTGGGAAACCAACAGAGAGTGAGAAGTTTAGGGAGCCAGTTCTGCCAGCCCAGCACCTAAGACCCCTTCTCTTTCCTCAAAGCTCCACCTCACTCCTCTCGCATCCATTTATATGAGTCCCTACAAGTCTCCAGTCTGCTAGATTCTACATGACTAAAATGCAGACTCTTTCTTTTTCCCTGAAAAGCAAATTCAGGAAAAACAAATGGTTGCAGGCCATGTATTTTTTTTTCTCCAAAATTTTTTTCATTATGAAACTATATAATGATCTAGGAAGATGTTTATGAGACACTGTTAGGAGAAAAGAACAGAACAGGCTAGGAAGATGGTATTTATAGTACTACATTATTTTAAAAAACATATATAGTCAAAAAATATGTTTAATATGCAAGCTTAGGAAGATATACCTAACACAGTGTCTATCTACAGATCTTAGGAGATTCTTTTCCTCTTTTTGCTCAATATTAATTATATTTCCTTTAATACATATGTATATATTACTTTTGCAATAAGAAACTATTTTTGAAGTAAAATTAAGTAGAAAACTTCTAAATATGCATCTACAACCATGATGTTCCTATACTTCAGTCCTGTGTCTCCAATTAGGACTCCCTACAGAAATGAGATCTGTTCCTCACTTCTGTCATTGTATTTCTCCACTCACCCATAGCTAAAAACTTAAGGACTGAATAAGCATACTTTATAACTTTAGCATAGCGAAGTGCTCAAAATTGTAGATGGTAATTAGTCTCAGAAAAGCAAAAAACAAAATTTTTTTTGCAATCAGAGAACTGTGCATAAGCATTCTTCTATTATTTCTTACCGAAATCACAGTGGTTTCTGGATCAATCAATTCAAAGGATCAATTTTTGGGCCTCATCTTTCATGTATTTTTCTTTCTTTAAGAATTTATCCCTTACTCAACCCTTTTGTGAACAAGAGCAAAAGTGAAATGGGCATTCACAGCCTTCGAGTTGATCACCATGAGCTCTCACCCACAGGTTTTTCCTGAAAGAAAAATTAGCCCCATAACTAATACACCTATTCCCCATCCTTTGTGGTAGCAGAGAGGCTGAAAATGTGGCATGAGGATCTATGGGTACTTTAAGTCCTCTTCCTAAGAAAGCCCTCTTTTCCCCATGTCTACTCATTTTAAATAGATAATGGACCCAATTATCCATATAATTCAACTGGTATTTATTAAGAGCCTATCCCCTCTTATTCCCCACTCCTGATGCCTAGCAACTGCCCCGGCACATGCCCTCGGGAGCCTAGTAGGTTTACACTTTGGGGAGAATGGACACAAACAGGATCCCTGCATGAGTGTAAGGAGAGACACCCCCAAACACGTCAGGTGGGCCTGGCAAGTTAGCTCATGTCCAAAGAAGTGCTCATATTTATAACCAATCTGACCAGCATCCACCAAGCTCTTACATCTCCCATACCATGAGCTTCCTGAGATGAAAGTTTGTACAAAAACCTGGAAACAAACAGAAAAAGAATCCATCTACATTATTAGATGCTCACCCCAACTAGTATAGTTACTGTCAACATAGAAAAATGTTACAGAACTATTGACTATATTCTCTGTGCTGTACTTTCTTCCCCATGACTAATCTATAGTGTGATTGAGATTTCGTGCCTCTTTCCCTGCTCCACCTATCTTACCCACCCATCCCAACCCCTCTGCCATGCTAAACACCAGTCACTTAGTCACTTCTCAGTGTCTATGAGTCTATTTCTATTTTGTTTGTTTTGTTTTGTTTTGAGATTCCAAATATATAAATGAAATCATATGGTATTTACCTTTCTCTGCCTGGTTTATTTCACTTAGCACAATACCCTCTAGGTCCATCCATGTTGTCACAAATGGCAGGATTTCTTTCTTTTTTATGGCTGAATAATATTCCATTGTGTATATGCAGCACATCTTCTTTCTCCATTTATCTATTGATGGACATTTAGCTTGCTTCCATATCTTGGCTATTGTAAATAATGCAACAAGAAACATAGGGGTGCATATATATCTTTTCAAATCAGAGATTTTGTTTTCCTCAGATGAATTCCTAGAAGAAGAATTACTGAGTCATATGGTATTTCTGTTTTTAGTCTTTTGAGGAACCTCCATACTGCTTTCCATAGTGGCTACACCAATTTACATTCCTATCAACAGTGTAGGAGGGTTCCCTCTTCTCTACACCCTTGCCAACACTCGTTATTTCTTGTATAGTGGCGATTCTGACTGGTGTGCGGTGGTATCTCATTGTGGCTTTGATTTGTACATCTTCTTTGGAAAAATGTCTATTCTGGTTATCTGCCCATTTTTAAGTTGGGTTATTTGTTTTTTTGGTGTTAAGTCATATGAGTTGTTTACATAATTTTGATGTTAGCCCCTATTGGATATATCATTTGCAAATATACACTCCTATACCATAGGTTGCCTTTACTAGGTTGACATGCTCTTTACTAGGTTTCTGGATGCTCTCTCCCCTCTGTATTTTCTTCCCATCTTCCTTACTACACTCTCTCTTTCATAGGCATGTTCTACTTTACCCAACCACATTTTCTCCTCTAACTCTCTACTCACCCCACATATACTCGTGGCTTTAATCAACATCATGCAAACGACTCCCAGATTTCCACCTCCAATCTTGACTTCTCCTCTGACCCATTTGCCTGACTCCTTCCTGCATATTTCTTGGATTTCTCAAGGGCATCTGAACACAACCTGCCCCAATCCAAACTCATCATCCTCGCTCGCACCTTCCAACCCGGTGTTTTTGCAGTATTTCCCATCTTGGTGAATGGTTCCACCAGTTAGTTACACAAGGTAGAAGCATAGATACCATCCTTGATATCCCTCTCTTCCCCTCCCATTTCCAATCTGTCACCAGGGCCAATGATTTTTCCTTCTAAATCTCTCTCAAAACTAGTCATTAAGTGTTCATGATTTTCACCTGGACCATTGCAATGGTCTCTTAACTAATCTTCCAAATCACTCCTGACCCCTGTGTTCCCTTCTCTATTTTATTGCTAGAATGATTGTTTTGAAAGGCAAGATGCTAATGCCACCTTTCTGCTGTTCAGGAGCCTCCCCACTACCCCAATTGCTTGAAAGATAGAAAACAAACAAGCAAATAAACAGAAAACAACTCCCAAACATTGGCTACAAGGTACTGAATAGACCTTGAGAGCTTCTTGGTCCCAAACTTCCCTACTTCCCAGTTCTCTCTGTCTCAGCCACACTGACTTTTTTGTGTGGCCCTTTCTACCACAGGGTCTTTGCACATACTTTCCCCAGTCCTCTTTGCCTAATCAACTTCTACCTGTTCTTCAGATCTCAGGTCAAGACTTCCCTCATCTTTACAAAGCAAATCCCCTAATCCTCTGTCATATGCTGTATACTCCTCTCCTTAGCACTGGTCATAAGAAAGCTTTCATCTTGGTTTAGAACAGTGGGGGACACCTTTTCATTTATTTTATGTTAAAAGGGACTTATACCTCATTGTCATCACTGTCACTTCACCAAAACTTCTGGGTAGTTATAATTAGGTGACTCAATGAGAGGATGACCGGAGTCTCAATGATCTTGGACTGGAAATAGGGATTGATGCCTACTCCTCTCTACTGTTCCTTTAGTTGATATTCTTGGAAAACACCTGGTGACTCAGGAAAGCCCCTGGAGGTCTTGAGATGAGAGTCCAGAAGTGGTTAATATTTGGAAATAGGGTGCCAAATGGCTGAGGATTGTAATTTTGGATCAAAGTGTCTCTGTTACCTTGTTCTACAAATGGGAGAGCCATTTAGGTTAGCAGTCTACTCTTTTGAAGAGAAAAGTCCTCCTAAGCAAACTCAGACTCATTGGCCCTTTTATGAGAATTACTGTAATCAAGAAGACAACTTATAGCAGGCACCCTGCAGCTTGGAAGATATGAAGTTTGATGGAAGATCTTTTCTAATTTTATGTTTATGAAAACCAATGTGTGCATATGATGTGGTAGGGTTCTTTTATCATAAAAAACAAGAGCCATTTTTAAACTGATGATGCAATTTTGAGTTGATGGAATCTTAAGACCTTGTCAAACTAGGACGAGGGGCTATCAGGCCTGGGGGGTGTTGTGGGACCTGCTGAAGGTCAGAGGCCATCAGGGGGATGCCGGTCTCTGAAGGCTGGGCACAGGGTGCAGTGGGAGGGAAGAGAGGGCTTGGAAGGAAGCCTTGGCACTTCTGTCATCGCGCAAAGAAATCACACTTTTCCTCAGACTGTGCAACATGTTATCTCATCTGTGTCTTTTCTAATCTTATATGACTTTAAATTTTGATCACAGTATCACATCTCCTTTCTCTTGCTCCCAAAGGTATATATTTTGAATTTTCTGGCATTTGGTATACTAAAAGGCTGTATGAGTGATACAGTAATTTTTCTCTTACCCTCCAGAAGCCCCAAATCTGGGAATGTCAACAATTCACCTGCCAAACCATACCTCCCAAGCTTTTCTCACACTCAGAAAGGACAAACATACTTGGACAGATTGCATAACCCATTTTAGTTATGGAAAATACAGGTACAAGTGGGCAAGATTTGCCATCACATGAGAAGCGAGGCTCATCTGGTGATAGGTTTTACAAAACAAAGCACTCATCTAAGATTCCAAAGATTCTACTTATCACATGTTTGAGAAGGAGAGTTGAATAGCAACACTGTGCAGGGCCAGTAGCTCCCTCCTCCCCTGTGAAGCTCGGCCAGGGATGCACAGGCACAGAGAGAAGAGCAGTGTCTGTCCCATGTCCACGGACTCAGGGCGAAGGCCTTCGGCTTGCTGCGTGTGCTGGTCCTTCAGCTGCCCTGCTCCCAAATCCATGCTCTGCCCTTCTCTGCCTTGCTCTGGGATGGGAAAGGCTGAGCCCTAAGAACCGGGTCATCTGGCTACCTTGCCCTCCATTTCCTGTCGTGTTCAGCCCATGGGAAACACACAGGAGCCTGGCAGTGAGGAGGACCGGTCAGGAGGCTCTTCTCCTCCCGTCCCTGCCCCGTCTGGAGGACTCCGGTCATCCACTCAGTGACCACAGCCCATCCTGGAGGCTGGCATGCTGTGGCTTCCTTCCGCCGTCAGTCTCAGGAAGTTGATGTCTTTAGCTCTGCCAACACCTTCCTTGAAGTCTTTTCAGTTGAACCAGCTGAATGGAGTACTTCCATGATCTCAGTCAAGACCGTGGAATATGCTGTATTCAAGGGGCTTTGATTCAGTGCAGTTGAGTTCATAACAATTCCTCTATTGCCATACACTGTCCCCACTGAGACCATTTGGTGACCTATCCAACCAGAAACTGGCAAGGAGAGAGGCGAGAACCAGGTGGGAGGAGGAATGTGGAAGAGAAGAAGGTGGGGGCGGGTGCCTCTGCTGAAGAGCCTGCAGGAGGAGCTGCTCTCAGGGAGTGTGGTGGCTTTGCCCTGTATCTTTGCACATTTCCAGTTGGGGCGGGCCACAGGGACACCTGCCACCAGAGGGCGTCCGCATTGCCTGCATCTGGCAGGATGGCAGCCGGTGCACATTTTCATCTGGCTGCTGGCTCATGTTGGTGTGCGACAGCAGCTGGCCTGCAGCTACCCCACCTTCTCTGAGACCTTCCTTCAGCTTTTCCAATGCCTAGGCCCAGTGGGTGTTGAGCTCTGTGACGAAAGAGCCTAGTCTCTGAGTTCTACAGGGACCTCTGTCATCAGGGTGGAGGCCCTGAATGGCATGGGCTTCAGTCTGTCCTGTGCATCCTGGCTTCCCTGCAGTGTCCCCTGCTGTTTTAGTTCAGGCTACTGTAACAGATTACCATAGACTAGGGGGTATGACACATTTATTTCTCACAGCTCTGGAGGCTGGAAGACAAAGATCAGGGTGCCAGCATTGCTGGGCTCTGCTGAGAGCCTCTTCCTGGCTTGTGGACAGCCGCTGCCTTGCTCTGTCTTTAAAGAGCAGAGAACATCTCTCTCATATCTCCTCTTAGAAGGGCACTAATCCCAATTAGGAGGATCTAGTTGCCTCCCAAAGCCCCTCCCCCAAACACCATCACATTGGGGATCAGTCTTCAAATAGACTTTGAAGGGGACACAAATATTCAGTCCATAGCACTCTGTATCCATCTCCCCTTCCAGGCTCTCTGACCTGCAAACTTCAACTTTCAGCATCAGATGCAGCGAAACAGCCCTCCAGAGACTTTTACCAGTGCCTGCAACTGTGTCAGGTCAAATCCCTGTAATACATTCCTGTATCTGTGTGTATGTGAATGCGGGTGTGGGTATCTAGTGGTCTTGCTGCTCGGAGCCTGAGTGAATCAGCAGGAATGGATAGGGCAGGGGGATGTTGGCAAAAAGGGACAGCACCCTTGCTCTGCATTTGCAGTCCTGGGTCCTGCCCACACAAGGGTGGGCCTGACTCTAATCCAGGCAGTCCTCCCAGGGTACCCTAACCAGAACTGAGAGAGCCGGTCCCTGTAGGTGTGGAAGCTGGGAGAAGAAAGGCTGGGGAGCTGTCCGCAGCTGTGTCAGAGCGGCTATAACACAGTAGCACAGACCAGGGCGAAGGGGGCGTAAACCACAGAAACCTCTTCCCTCACAGTCCCGGAGGCTGGAAGTCTGAGGCCAAAATGCTAGCTGGGCTGGTCTCTCCTGAGACTCCCCTCAGCTTTCAGATGCTGCCTCTCGCTCTGTCTGAACGGGGCTTCCCTCTGTGCATGTGATCCCGGTGTCTCTTCATCTTCTTGTAAGGACACTCGTCATAGCAGATTAGGGCCTCACCCAAAGGGCCTCTTCTAACTTAACTGCCTCTTTAAAGACTCTATCTCCAAATACACTCACATTGTGAGCAACTGGGGTCAGGACCTCAACATATGAATTTGGGGAGAACAACTCAGTCCATAACAGTAGCTGTTGGTGGGCAAGTGCCGGGGTGTACTCCCTGCCTTGTGGAGAAAGCCTGACTACAGTGTGAGAGAAGAGCACCTAGAGATACGTGGAACCAATAGACGGAGAGGAGCCACTGCCTGGGGGACTTTGTAAGGAACCATTTGCAAATTGCTTCTGAATGTGGCTCATGCACAGTTTATATTCACTTACAGACCCAGCAGGCACCGTGTCTGATGGCTCCTCCTGCAGCATAGTCAGGCCCCTCTGTCACTGTCCTGCCTGCTGAGCTCCCAGGTGTCTATGCAGGAACCTACTGTAGCCACACTATCTCCCCAGCCACGTGAAAGAGACTGATGTTGGGATCAGCCAGAACAGCTCTACTCGCAACAGAAAGACACCTGTTTTTTCCTTCTTTTAATTAAAAATTGTACTATTTTTTCTCTTCTTTGGTGCTGTAAATTAGAATTTTTTTACAGAATGGTCTTTCTGCATGTTATAGGCTCCCTTTTCATTCTACAAACTAAATTTGTATTATTACTTCCATTCTATAATTTGTCAAATTCTCAGAAGCCCAATCACATTTCAGTGACATGTGGCAGTTAATCAATGAAAAATTCACCATCTGGATGAACCCCAGGACCAGTGCACTGATCTAGGAATGCACTTGATTGGAGTCAAGGTCAAAACATAATTTTAGTTCTGCTTCAGCCTCCTGGCCAGAGGAGGAGTCCCAAATTACAGCCATGCACCAGCATTTAAATAGCTTAGCTTTGTCTACAGGATACCCTGGCCAGCTGGGCAGTGCTTTTGATAAATTCCAAAACAATTTGGATATGTTACAGAAATGGAGGTCACAAGTCTTTTTTTGCTATTGTGCTGTTTTTAAAGAAGTCATTTCGGAGTCCCTTTCTGTCTGGGCCCTCGGTGGCCTGTCAGTTTTGCCTATGGCTGGTAGTGCTCTGTGGCTGTACAAATATTTGGAAGGATTTGAAAAGAAGTACAGATGCAATGAGTGGGACCTGTCTAGTGGATCGACTGCTAATATAGTTCTGTGGCTGGTTACTGCTTTGAATACTTAGGGTGAAAATAAGGGGCTGACTTACAGAGTGCAGCCTGCTGCATGAAAAACACAGAATAGTAAAGTAGAAAGAAACAAGGCTATTTATTATTAGGGGCCCATTATGTGTGACCCTGTATATGTGAAGAATTTAACTTACCTGCATAAAACAGAAAAATTTAAAGAAAAATAGGGACATCAATAAGATAAGCACACATTTGTGTCTCTTATAATGAGAAATCTGGAAGCAGGCAGCCAAATGTTCTATTAAGCATCAGAAATCCAAACTCTTTCTAGCTTCTTGATCCATTATTCTTAGAGCTTTGGTTCTCAGGGGTTACAAGATGGCTGCAGAAGCTCCAGATGCAGGAGGAACAAAAGGCTAAAGCTCAGAGGGCACTTGGCAGCTGAAGTGTCTTCTCCTCTGTGATGGTTAATTCTATGTGTCAACTTGACTGGGCCATGGGTGCCCAGATACAGGTTTCCCTCACTATCCAAAAGTAGAGCATTTCAATGAAACCTTTTATAAGACAAACTGGCATAAAGTGAAGGGTATCTCTCACTCTCCCAAAGTTTGCCTCACACCACTTCACGTTTATGAAGGACCTACATTATATGGTAAGTGCTTTTCTCTTGAAAGTAAAAATTCTCTTTGGATTTCTTTTGGTTGGGGGAAGAGGTACTAATGTAGGCCTTTCATAAAAATGAAGAGGGGTAACATGAACTTTTGGAAAATGGAGGATAAGTATATATGGTCAAACATTATTCTGGATGTTTCTGTGAGGCTGTTTTCAGATGAGATTAACATTTGAATAGGTAACACTAGCCAAAGCAGACTGTCCTTCCCAAGGTGGGTGGGCTACAGCCAATCAGTTGAAGGCCTGAGTGGAACACAAAGGCTGACCCTCCACCAAGGAGAGCATCTAATTCCCTGGGACATGAACTTTTTCTGCCTTTGGACTTGGACTGAGGTATTGGCTCTTCCTGGATCCCAGCCCCTGCAGACTCTCCTGGGTGCCTGCTTGCCCGTCTCCATAATCACATGAGCCAATTCTTTATAGTAGATACCTTTATATACATATATACATAAATACATTCTCTAAATATATACTCTAATACATCCTCTTAATGATAGTGTCTTTGGGAATGGAGGAAGAGAAACCAGAAATCTGTCTCTGTGCATGCGTGGAGGAGGGACCACACAAGTACCCAGAGAGAAGGCAGCTGTCTGCAAGCCAGCAAGAGAGCATCTGCCAGGCTCTGACCTCACAGACACCCTCATCTCAGACCTCCAACCTCCAGAGCTGTGAGAAAAGAAATGTCTATAGTTGAACGCCCCCGGTCTGTGGCATTTTGTCATGGTAGCCTGAGTGGATTAATATACCCTCCCACCCCGATACAGAGACAAACATAAATACAAACGAGTCCACACAGAATAAGTGGCCATAAGGGCAAGATGATAGAGGGTGCCAGAGATGGTGCCAGCTCTTCAGAAAGGGGCCACGACACTGTGTGATGTGGCAGAGGCTTGAGGTGAGGGGCAGTGAGACATACTAAGGCCTGGGCCAGAGCACTCCAGGCCCAGGCACCAGGGGTCTCAGAGCCCATGAGGAGGAGTCTGCCCTGTGGCCACAGCGGAGAGAGCACAGGGCAGAGTGGTCAGTGTTGAGGATGGAGAGAGGGGCAGGGGCCAGCTCGCTTGGGAGGACCAGGGCTCCACATGTGATGGGAAGTCCTAGGAAAGTCAAGGCAGGAGAGTGATGGTCTGACCTCCTTTTTAAAAAGATCACTCTGGCTGCCACGTGAAAAATAGAGCCCTGGGGAGAGGAGAATGGGAGCAGGGAGACCAGTCAGGAGGCTGCCTCAGTGGTGCCCGTGAGAGATGACGCCAGTCTCAGATGTGGGAGTGGTGAAAAGTAGCCCTACTCGGATATATTCTGAGGGAAGGAGAGCAGGCAGTAATGAATCTGAGCAACTGGAAGGAATGAGTCACCATTTACTTAAGAGGGATCAGAGGATAATGAAACATTTGGGGTCATCAATATACTTTTATTAATTAAAGGCCTGGGACTTGGTGAGAGAAGATACAGATAGAGAAGAGGAGGTCTGGCTACTCTGAGACTCAGAGGACAGTAAGAGGAGGAAGATCTGGCAAAGGAGAAGGCATGGTAAATGAGGTAGGACAGCCAGAAAGCCAGATCAGGACCTCTCAAGAAAAGGAGGTAATCAACTGTCACATGCTGCTGAGAAGTCCAGCACTGATCTTTGGATCTGACACATGGGGGTGGATGTATAATAAAGAATTTGGCTTATCTTTGTCCTGGGTTCTTGAGGGGGAAACCAAATCTTTGGAATTACCCAACGGATAAGAGTGTCTTTGTTAGTCATGGCTGGTTCCTAGACAGTTTATGTTAATGAGGTTAATGAGATGACTCAGTATGTTAATGAGGTTAATGAGATGACTCAGGATGGGGGCTGGCCGTGCCAGAAAGACCAACCTTTTGATTATCATATGGTTGGGGCTTTGAGCCACGTGATGTCAGGCTGATCCTCTGACTTTGGGGAATGAAGAGCAGGTGAGATTGCATTCAGTCACATGGCCAATGATTCAGTCAGTCACACCTACTACTGAAGCTTGGTGGGGCTTCTTGGTTGGTGAACACATTGGTCTGCGGGGAGGGTGGAGTAAAATCCTACAGGGGCATTCATAGGAGTTGTTCTGAAAGAGTGGGTGTGTATTATGTGGTCATGATTAACAAGTTGTATGGAAAGGTAGTATCCTTATGTGGAGGAGAGGCAGAGAACTAATACTGGAAAAGCTGTGAGAGCTGGGATATTAGCATGGCACAGCTGATCTGAGGACAAAGGAAAAGAAGGGCACAGGCCAGCGGAAAGCAGTGAGAAATGATACAGAGGTAAGGGTGGGAGCTGGAGGGTGGGGAGCAGATGAGCTGGGCCCCCACCATGGCTCTGAGAGATTTTAAGCACCAGAAAAGCCCCAGTAAAAGAGCCAATTTACAAATAGATCAAAAACCAGGCTTCTCAGCTTTAAGGGGCTATAAAGTGACTGAGAGTGGGCAATTTGTTCTAAGTGGACAGACTTTATGCCTTTCACTTAGTGCTCCCAGTACAGTGCTTGGTGTAGAGTAGATGTTTAGTAAAGGCTTGCTGAATGATTGAAGCTTTACTATGCTACCTACTTTATCTAATTTGAACCCCCAATTCCCCCATACCATGCTTTTAGATTGTGTATGAGGGAATTTAAATATTAGGATTTCCAATGAGTAAAGAAAATGCTGGAGAGCCAAAACTGGATAATTATTTGCCAAGGACTTTTGAAAAGTATTTCCTGAACATAGATGACCCCCAAGTCCTTAACAGCATAAGATGTTTGGTTCCATGATCTACAGAGAGGCCAAGAGCAATCCAAATGATGGCAATAATTCAAATATCATGAACACGGCCTGTTCGCTATGTCCTCATCACAGAGGTGCACCATTGACACCATTCTTCCATGTAGTAGCATTGATAAGGTAGGTGCTATCATCATACCTATTTTACAGATCAGAAAGCTGAGGGATGGAAAGAAAAAGCAACTTGCTCAAGGTGCTCCCCCTGTAAGTAGTAAAGCCTTGACATGAAGGGTGTTTTATTGCTCCCCATTCTCAGCTGCACATTAGAATCATCTGGGGAGCTTTGAAAACTCTCCATTCTCAGTTCATATACCTGATTAGTGAAATTAGACTGTTTTGGTGTCAGATGTTAGTTTATGACCTTCTTGGGAGCTTCTCGGGTGTAATCTAAAACAGGCCCCCTTTCCAGGAGGGCAGGGAGATACCACTGTAGATTGGCAGGTGGCAGGTTTAATAAGCAAGGGCACTTACACATGAAGCTTGTCCTGGGCGGCTGCAAGACAAGTGGAGCTGCACACAGAGCTGCCAAATCTTAAAAGCTTATATAGAGGCCTTAGTTGTGCTCAGTCACACATACCGTCCAGTGGTCCCAATGACACCTTGCTCTCTCAGGGCTCTGTTCTTGGGACAGCTCCTGCCGTGGGAACTGAAGCAGAACATGCACTCCAAGGTTGGAGGTGAGGAGCTTCTGATTGCCTGGGACCAGCTCAGGGGTCAACTGGAAGTCACAGCCTCTTGATTATTTCCTCCACTCACGCGGGAGGGAGCTGGATGTTAGGATCTCTTAAAGCTCTTCAGCTAATTCCGGTTTGCAGCAAAATTTGGGAACCACTTATAGACTAGATTTCCTCTCAGAGGTAGAGGCCAAGAGCTGGGCAGAGGTGTACAGAAAACACTTGCCCTTCCCTGCTCCCTCAGGCACAGTGCAGGGCATCCTGGGGGGAGCCATCCTGAGCTGAGAGTGTGATATTCCTTAGGTACAAGTTCTCATCCCTCCCCTGCAGCCTCAGGAGTGGGCAAGCTGAAATATTACAGAAGAGAGGATGAAATTGATATGTGATTTATTCTTGTTATTTTTGTCATCATTCTACAATATAGATCAGCCAGAACAGTTGTGTTCATTTCAATATGCTAATGAGTGCTGTAGGACAGCCTCCCCCCAGTGACTCATGGTGATGCATTACACCAAGTGGTAACTGCCAAGGCCAGAAAGTTAAAAAAAAGACACCACCCTCACTTTCCCTGTAATCGCCCATGCAGGGAAATTCCTCAGCCTTGAGCTAGATATTCAGCTAAATGCCGAGCATTTAGTCTATACACTCAGCCTTGTAATTTACAGATGGTCAGGCCGGAGAGACCATAAATGACTCTCCCTCTCCATCAGTGTGCACATGGAGGGATTTGAAGAATAGGGCCTGTCTGGATTTCATGGTGTAGCACAGCCAGGCCATCTATTACAGCCAATAAAATAAAGCAGACAGCTCAAGGGCTGTGGAAGTCACCAGGCAGTTGGCACCATCAGATATTTCAGGGCACTGACTACAGAATGGCTTTGGTGTGAGGGTAAGAGGTTATGTGCTAGGTGATCCAAGGCATAAAAATAATGGATTGAAAGCACATGAAACCCACACTCAGGAGCAAGGCAGGGAATGTGAGGTGACACTGCCTGTCACACAACAGTCTGGTGTCTTCCTGTCCTCACTTGTGTTTGCTCTTATATATATGGGGGGAGTTGTATTTCTGGAACTTTCTCTGGCAAAGTTAACAATGGCAGTAGGAGTGAGGGGTAGGTGTGGAGTATATGGGTATTTATGTGGTAAGGTAGACTCATCTTTTACAGTAAAGGAGAGGGTGCTTACCACAGAATTAGCAGCTTAAAATAACACCCATTTATTAACTCACAGTCTTTAGGTCAGAAATTTGGGCACAGTTCATCTGGGTTCCCTGCTCAAGGTTTCACAACTCTGAAATCAAGGTGTTGGCTGGGCTGTGGTCTCATAAGGAGGCTTGACTAAGGAGGAATGTAGCTCCAAAGCTTATTCAGGTAGTTGGCAGAGGTCAGTTCCTTAGTTGTAGGACTGAGGTCCCATTTTCTTGCCGGCTCTTAGCTGGTGGCCGCCTGCACCTTGAGACCTTCTCTATCTTCAAAGCCAGCAGCGGCGAATGTTCTTGACAATCCAAATCTCTCTTGCCAAGAATAATCCTGTTGCTTTTAAAGGTTACCTCATAGGATCAAATGATTTGGGACCTCAATTGCATCTGCAAAATTCCTTTATAGCAGCATGTAGATTAGTGTTTGACCAAATAACTGGGAGAAGGTGATATAAGCCAGGGGACAAGGGAATCTTGGGGCCCATCTCAGAATTTTGCCTACAACAGCATCTTAGGCAAAGTTCTTGGAAGTGTACTAGTGAGCATGAGCCATGTATGGGCCCCTACCTAGGCCACTTCTGGGTGCATCTGCATGCTTGAGGATTCTTCCTTCATGATCCTTGTACATACGATGCTTGGTCTATAGGTATGGTCTTAGAATTGGTAATAAAATCTTCCCACTGTATATATTTATTTTAAGCATGGCTTATGGAAATGCTAACATCAACTCATTAAGAGACCAAAGGATGAACTTTTCAGTTAGTGAGGGAGAAGATCTGTTGCTATTGGAGAAGGGGAAATCCAGGAAAATTTTAGTGTCAATGGTTTTACTTCTCATGTAGAAATTGTGCATTGCACATTAAAACGATGAGCTTGCAAACACATCTATCAGAGGACAGATTTTTTTACACATCTTGAAAGAGGAAAGAGCTAGCCAATTCTCTCTGAGATGAGGCAGACAGAGTTGCTTAAAAGATGAAGAAGGTGGATTTTGTTGAGGAATGTGATATCAAAAGCCACATTGTAAAATGTTGTGGGAAAGAGGTAAAACAAATAATGGGTGTTTAGGATGAGTAGGGGGAGAAGATGAGAATTAAGGGGACCTCCAGACATAAGCCTGCCAAGGGCTATGGAACATCTGAGCCCGAAGAGAGGGTTACTGAAAGGACCATATTTATTCATCCTTGACTCATTTATTTATTAAACGCCAGACATTGGGCTTGATGCTGGGATACAAGTGTGCTCCCTCCCTGCAAAGAGCTCACATTAGTGGTAGAAACCAGGGTGAGGGCCAATAACCATGCTGCCCAGCAGTGAGAACTGCGAGCCATTCATGTAAAAGTGGTGAACAGGAAGCCCACATCCAGCACTGGCTGGGAGGGTGTGTTTGGAAAGTCAGGGCTAATGAGCCTTAGAGAGGGACTAGGACAGTTTTACATTGATTTGCCCACTTTCAAGGTATGTGTACCTCATTGGTAATGAGAATGCCTGACAATATTGATGACTGCCATCATTGTTGCCATATACTGTGCCCCACCCCTCCATGTACATTCTTAGAACTTTGGATCTGGAAGGGGTTGAGAGATAATCAAGCCCAATCCCCTTGCTTTCAAGTACAAGGTTAAGTGACCCAACCACAGGCAGAGGGGAGGGTCTGTTCATCGCTGGAGGGATTACTGACCCTGTTTCCCGTCCAGAGCACTTCTGCAGTGGTTCTCAAGCTTGAGTGTGCATCTGAAGCACATGGAGAGCCTGATAAAGCAGATTGCTGAGCCCCACTACAGATGTCCTGGTTATTTTGTTGGTCTGGGTAGGGCCTGATTATTTGCATTTTTAATGAGGGCCAGGCAGTGCTAGTGTCGCTGGGGACTTTGAAACATGCTCTGCTGTAAGCTGTCATCTCTGTGGGTGGTGCTCACAAAGGGTTAATAAAACATCAGATGGTTGGTAATTTTACAGCAGACATTGATGAAATTGGCCTTGGAGGCAGCTCACTATAATGAAGAATGGCTACTCAGAGGAAAGGGCTAGAAGTTTCCTGCCAGCGTGGTGAATTGTGTGGAATTTAGGAAGGTTGTAATCGAGCCGGAAGCCATTTGCCTGCCTGTGATCTCCTGTGTTCCTATAGTGGTGACAGAGCAAAAGATAAAGCACTCAGCATTACCCAAAGTGACTTGCAAGTGATTAATTCTCAGAGCTCCTCGACCAGAAAAGGTGGGCATGCAAGATGCAATTAAGATGATGAAGAAGCCCAAGAAGCCCAAGAAGCCATGCTTAGCAGCAAACTAGGAATGCTAAGCTGATGAGCAGGAAAGCTACTGCCTGTCTGCTGCTTGGCAGAGACTGCTTGTGAGATGCCAAGATGGGGTTCACGATTCTGCCTGGCCCATCAGGAGAGAGAGGAAAGGTAATTGGAAAGGCTGTTTTCAAGATGTGGGTGTTTTTTTCTCTCCCTCCCCAGGAGGATGGGAGCTCTAGCAGTCACCCATCATGATGTTAATGAAGATTTCAGTGTGTGGTGGGTGGAAAAAGCAATTGTGATTTGGTTTAAATTCAGACTGTGTCTGGCTTGGCCAGTAATTGATAGAGGGAAGTAAATGACCCAAAGGAGGTACTCAGTGTGATTCATAAGTCTTGTGTGAAATTATAAGGCAGCACAGGTTACATACCTGGCCGGCCCTATGTTGCAGGAGGAAATCACTCCTTGAGCCACCTCGCCTCCCCTTTCTGTGCTCTCCCTGCTGCTCTGCCATTGTCACAGTGCCATATCCCTCCCTGGACCCTCACTCAAGATCAGCAACAGCTGAGGAGAGATGGCACTTAGGCGTGCCATGATCCTTCCACTATAGCAGACAGCCTGTGGCTTCCTCTGATCACCTTCCCTCTTTCCCAAATGTTAAAACTCTGTACCTCTTAGGAGGCCTCCATGCATGGGCTGTCACTTCCTTACCCACACAGCCGATGGTCACCACCCCGTCCTTGTAGTGCTCCCGGGTTGGGCCGGTTGGCTCCGTCGCTGAGTCAGTCTGCTGCTCCACCAGGACTGCTGGCCCACCCTCCTCATCCTACTGTTCCCCGGAGCCATTACCCGAGGTTGCCCCAGCCACATCCCGGGCAATCTTCTTCTGCCACCTGCTCAAATCCACTGCTCAGGGAGGGAAGAGATGAAAAAGGTTCTCCCTGGAGACACAGTATATGATGGTGCAGACTATGCGCATCACAAGGGATGTGTAGTGCCCTCTGGAGGTGGCTAGTGCCAACCTGCGCAATACACAGGTTGTAGTGCCAACTCTCCTAGCCTTCACCTGACCCCACCTGGAATCACGTGCATTCGTGTGCAGTCATCTCTGAGTTTCTGAAAAGGACTTGGAAGACTGAAGGCAACAAATCACTGGGGCTCCTGCCTACCTGCTGCCTCTCTTTTTCCTCAAAGTTGGTCAGTGGCTCCCTCCTCCTTCCCTCCCCGCCTCTCACCTGCATCCACAATAGAAAAGGCTGACTTCAGGAAGGGTGGGCAAATGACTCCAGGCTTGGCCTCCCACAGCTCCCCTTTATAGGCACATACCTTTCCCAGCAGTTATAGCTTCACAGGCTCTCAGCAATTGCTCAGGCCCCAGGGCCTGAGTCCATCCTCCTCCCGGCCTCCGACTCTTCTTCAAGACTGAGATCAGAGAACACAAAAACATTAGCACACAGGTCTATACACCCCACCCAAGTACCTTTGTCAATAAGCCTCTCTGTATCTTGTCCCCTGCCACCCTATCTCTCCCATGTTGCCCTCCTCACTGCCCACTTACCACTACTAGGGTCCTGTTGGGTGCGGGGATCCCGAGGAAAAGAGGTGAAAAGAACGATGTGAGCTGGGGATAGTGTTGGTGAAAATAATGCTTCCAGGCAACCATGAGGGCAGGAGGGGCCAGATCCGCCTTGTTCAGGACCAGCAACGGGGCCAGCCCAAGTTCTCCAGTCAGTACTCATAAAGTGCTGGTGGGAAATTCACAACCTGGGGCAGAGTTGGAGAGAGGAGGAAGCAGTGAGAGATAAATCCAGAGTTCTCTGCCTCCAATTCACCACTCACTAGGCACAGCTCAGAGACAGGAACCTAGTGGTGGCAGATTCTGGGGCAAAAGGACAAATCAGCCACCCTCAACTAGGAAGATAAGCTGGGGTGATACCTGTGGATTTGGAGGAAATGACAGGAATTTGATGAAGGGATAGAAATAAGCAGAACACAGGAAAAGTAAAAGCACACTACAGTAAAGGCTGGGATCAGATGGGGGGCTGGAACCCTTAACATATTATGTTTTTTCCTAGACATACATACCTGATATATGCATATGTATATCTATTTGGTAAAGTTTAATTTATAAATTAGGCACAGCACGAGATTAATAATAACTAGTAATAAAGTAGAACAATTATGATAAGATGCTGTAGTATATTGTGTGACGTGAATGTGGTCTCTCTCAAAATGCCTCACTGTGCTGTGAGATTCTTGTGAAGATGCAAGATGATAGAATGTGTATGTGATGAGAGGAAGTGGGGTGAATGATGTAGGCATCATGATGTGTGGCCTTGTAACAATCGTCAAAAGGAAGACGACCTGCTGCCAGATTGCGTTGACTGTGGGTAACTGAGCTTTGGAAAACGAAACCGCAGGGAAGAGGGGGCTGATGATAATGATTAACAAAAGGAAAATTGAGTTATTTTGCTTCCTCTGCCCTCAACCCTCTCATGCCTTCCCCTAACAAATGGCCTAAAATCCACTCCTGTCAGCCCTCGCCGACTGGTCTCTGCCCAGCTCTTCAAACCCACTTTCTCTACCCGCTTACCCTGCTCTAGCCACCCTGTCTCTTCCCGCTCCCTGAACACCCCTATCGTTCCCATCCCAGACGCTTTGCACTTGTTTCCTCTTCTGACTGGAATTCTCCTTTCCAAATCTTTGTACTGCCAACTCCCTCATTCCTTCAGGCTCTGTCTACATTTCACCTTCAGAGATGGAACTTCCCTTAAACCGCACTCAGCACCTTCCCTCTGAACTCTCTCACCTTTCCCTTCTCAGTTTTCTTCAGGAGCTGTGTGCACCGGCTTGCCAGTGTATTTCTCATCTGTCTCCCCCTTAGAACATCAGCTCTTTGAGGGCAGAAGCAATGACTTGTTCACGGTTGCATCCTAGAGGGAGAATAACGCTCGGCACACAGAGGTGCCTAGGAGTATTTGTAGAAGGGGTGAGTGCTGTTTATTAAGCACCTGGTAGGCAGTACCTTTGGCTGTGCAGGCACTGGCTCCTTTGTGCAAGTCACAACTCTGTGAGGCAGGCCCCGTTGTCACCGGTTTACTCATGAAAGAAACAAAAGCTCAGAAAACCTGGGTAACTTTTCTAGGATGACACCACTGAGAAATGATTCAACTGGGACCCAACCATCATTGGGAAGTGATTTAACTGGAACCCAACTCCAGCCCTCTGGGGTCCCCTGGCCAGATTAGTGGTGTTTTAGGACAGATGAGCCCTCCGTGCACATCTCTTACAACGGTGTGAACAGTAATAATAGCTAGTACTTGGCAAGTGCCTACACTGAGTCAAGGGCTGTGTTTTCTCCTTTGGGATCTTCCTAGCAACCTTTAGAAGAAGGCCTTTATTATTATCCCCATGTTGTAAAAAGAGGAACGAGGAGGCACAGATGAGTTTAGGAACTTTCCCAAGGTCATTTGGCCAGGAAGAGGTGGAGGCAGGATTTGAAACTAGACAGCTGGACTCCAGAGCTCTCTCACAGAACTTCTGCTCTACCTGCCCGATGTCACGCCCCACACACGCTGCCTTCCCTGGCCCGGGTCTATGCACACACCACTCCCCCATCCCTTAGTCCCCTCCCGTGAGGCCTGTGGCTTCGTCTGTCTTACTCTTTCCTGTATCTGAAGGATCTAGATGAGTGTCGGGCACTGTGTGGAAAATGATGTGTATTGAATAAATGAAGGAAGCCATGAAAATTTCAATAGAGAAATTTTCTATCATTAAATTGTTGTAAATTTCCCATTTGAGCCAGTAAGTCTTTAACAAATGTTCTCACCATGAATGGCTTATGTTAAAAAGAGTTTGCCTGTAAGTTTTGACCATAGAAGTGTTGAATGGATGCTTACATTTATAAGAGGGAGAAGATATTGCATAATCTACAACTCTGTCATTTTGTTCTTTTTAATATATTTTAGAGTCTGGAAAGGATGGAGCATTGATAAGGGCCAATGGAGTAGATGCGGTGCTGCAATGAACTGTGGAAAGTGCCATAATTTGCGTATGCAAAACATGTGCAAATGGATGTATATCCATACACAATACACAAGTGTCCATGAGCAGTATCTGTATGTAAGTGTGTGTATTCAGGGTCTAGTTGGGAAACAGAACCCACATGAGTTACTTTAATAGAGAGAATTTACTACAAAGAATTGATTGAACAGCTGTTGAAGGACAGAAAAAGCCCAAAGGGAAGCAGCATTAGCATAGAGATTGTCACTGCAGGCAGCAGCTGGGAGGAGGAGAGAAGCCGGGGTGTCCAGAACCTAGCAGCATGGATGGGGGCCCACATAGGGAACAGAACTCTGAGGGGAGGACGCTGACTGCTGCTGCTGGTACTCAGGAGCATGGAGGAGGAGCCCCTGGAGCTGCTGGTACAGCAGGTAGATGGCCAGACATGACCAGGGAAGAGGAGGTGGATGTCGGCCCTGCTCACATTTGACTAGATGCTGCTTACATTCCACACATTTGTGTAAGTTGTTCTCGTGGGAAGAGGGTAGTGAGAATACTGATAGATTGCCCCAAACTGGCTGGTGCCAACATGGAGGAGAAACTGACCCAAACTTCACCCCAAAATCTATTAGCATAGTACAGTCACATGCCTCTGTCATTAACATAGTAAAAATCACTCTTCCCCTTGCCGTGACAGTTCCAATGGGGACCAAATATAGACAAAAATCCCTCTGCTCCATGTGAAGGTGGAGCAAGCCTGAACTCCAAGAAAACCACCTGTTGGCTTTGAAACCTAACCCTACTTAGTGAGCACTCATCTCCCTTTACATAAAAAAGGCTCCCTACTATTTCCTTGGAGTGATCCCAGCCTCTGGGTCTGCCTGCACCCCAACTCTTGCCTTTCTCTATAACCTTACTTTGCAATAAACTCTTAATGCTCAATGGTGGCTTTTTTTGCATCCATTCCTGAATTCCTTTTTGCGAAGAGACCACAGACTCATATCAGGTAACACTGGGACTTGGGTCCCCAGGGAGGTGTGATGTGCAGCGGGGCTGGGCACCTCCAAGGAGCAGATGAGGGCTCTGTGAGCCAAGTTCTGGGACAATGAAAAGAAGCCGACAGTTGAACCAGCTGTGCCCAGAACCAACCTGGTGCCAGGATGCAGGGCCTTCCTGGGGTGGTGCAGGCAGGAACAGCTGCACCACTTTCTCCCCGGCCTCTGGTCTTCATCCCATGCCACGGACTACTGGAGCCCAACAGGGAGGCAGCTAGCAGAAGACAAATAGTCTGCCAAGTTCTGGCCCTGTGTCACTGTGAAATTGTAGAAGGGAGTTTAGAGCTGAGAAACAACTCTTAATAACATGCAGACAAAAGTCCTTTACCATGGCTGTTACCGACACCCTTTGCAGGGAGGTGACTTTTGTCTGGATGTAGATTGTGCACCAAGATTCTTGTCACCATTGCTGGCTTGAAGGTTTCCTTTTGAAGACTACATTTCCCTGCTCCAGTCCTCAAGAAGATGTGCCTATCATTGCTGGCTTGAAGGTTTCCTTTTGAAGACTACATTTCCCTGCTCCAGTCCTCAAGAAGATGTGCCTATCTATTTTCTACTCACAACAATCTGACAACAGTTACTCAGCTAATAACAGTAAACTAACTAACATTTATCAAGGACTTTTCTCCGGGGACCACAGACTCGTCTCAGATGAGATAAAGTTATCTTCATCATTTTCAATGTAAAATTGGGAAATCTTTTGTATTGCAGTTAGAGGGCTTAAACAAGGTGGTGGTTGGTGGTCCACCTCTCAGGTAGATTGCAAGACAATTTTTTGGACTATTGGGCCACTCCTGCTTCATAGGCCCCCATGATCCTGCAGGAGCTGAAGGCTGAAGCCACCCCTGGATGTAAGAGGGGAGGAGCGTAGAGCAGTGGCTGAAGGGCAGACATCTGCAGCAGGTAAGATCTGTGAGTCACGGAGTGGCCAGAGTTGGCCAAGACAGAGCAGGTGGTTCCACCATCCTCTGCTGTCACAGAATTCCTCTCCCACTATCCTGCCTGGGATAGGTTGAATATTAATGCCTAAATTTCCAGAGCTGTTGAATCCATTACATATAGGAAAAAGGGACTTCTGGATGTGATTAAGTTAAGGCTCTTGAGATGATGCGGTTATCCTGGTTATGTGGGTGGGCCCACTGTAATCACACGGCTCCCCGTGAGAAGCAAGAGATCCGGGGAAGAGAACGCAACTGGCAGTGGAACCAGAGCATGGAGTACTGAAGCCCCAGCCTCCAGAAGGTGCGAACGGCCTCCCCCGGGAGCTCCCAGGAGGACACAGCCTTGCCAACACTTTGATTTTAGCTCCATAAGACTAACGTTGGACTTCTGACCTCGGGAAGATTAAGAATAAATCTGTGTTTCAAGCCACTCAGTTTGGGGTCATTTGTCACAGCAGCCATGGGAGAAGAACACACTCCCCACCTAACTCCTTCTTTATCACTTTCTATCTCCGAACTTTGTTCACACCTTTATTATCGCACACATCAGGTCCCACTGTGTTTCCTTGCTTGCTGGCCTATTTCCCCCACTAGTCAGACAAACTCTTTGAGGGAAGGGGCCTCAACAGCCTCAGAGCCTGTCAGAGGGCTTCATAAACGTGGGTGACCTGAATTAACATATGGATTCAAAATAAGATGTGTTTGCCTGTTATTCTTCTGAGCTGTCTTCAGCCTGACTATCCTACAGGATCTTCCTAAATTACCTCCCTTTGGCTTAAAAGCATTAAAGATGGTGGCCGGAATAAAAAAAACTTATACTCTGAACTTATACCAACAGAAACCACAGCATCCTTGATCCCTTTGATGTTTTGCTGGCTATGGTCCACTCAAAGTTCAGAGCAATAACCTTTCATGAAGGGATCATGGCTATAGAGAAGGGAAGGGAGGAGAGAGAAAACATGCAGAGCTCTTTGGAAGAGGAGTGTTAAACCGAATATAATTGAAGCAAGAAGCGATCAGAATAGGCAACACCTGTTATGTTAAGGAAAATAAATTCATGAGATTCAGATTTCAGTATAGCAGGAAAAAAAGGGATGTTTTTCACATTCTCCACAAGATGTTCAGTAAGATGAATCTGTCAAGAAACGGGGGAAAAGGTCACACGGGAGCCAGCGGGAAGTCGTGGTTGGAATTTGTTCTGTCACACGGCATCATCTCAATTAAAATATTACTGGGACTGTCATTTAGACGCTCATCTTCTCAGAATCTTTTATGTAGAACATTGACAGGGCTTATTTATTCAATAGGAGAACCTCTGAAATCTTCCCATTAGTTTTGCAGTCTGAGATAATGTGTGAAATGGTCTATTGCCTCTATTTTGACAGCAGCTGTCTGAGATATATGGGATAGTCAACAAAGCCTTGAGTCCCCTGGGACGTCCAGGGTGTGAGTTATTCTACTGGATTGTGCCACATCAGGGGTTCTGTCAATGCCATGCCAGGGTCACAAGGACCTGGAGACCAGACACACTCCCTGGACGAGGTCTCAGTGACAGGCAGTGGGCGTAGTTAGGGGAGTGTGGCACAGACTAGACATGCTCAAGAATGAGGGGTGGGCATGGTGTGAGTTCATAAATCAGCTCTTGGACACATGGGGATGGGGGACACACAGATTTATTTGTAATGGCAGCCAGTTTCCATGGTGTGCCTATTCCTGCCATAGCCTATTTCAACTGACTAGTAAAATCTCTGAAAATGACATGACCGGTTCTCACCAGCCAGCACAAACCAGCTCCAGAATACCACTGGTGGGGAAGGGGGTGTTGTTAAAGGCAGGCATCAGGGGGATGTATCACAGTCAGAAGTGCAACCTAAGAAATTACAGGAAGAAACTGCAGGCAGACCTAAAGCCTGAGCCTGTCTGGGAGACTGTGTGTCTGGGAAACTGACCCAGAATTTCCCAGTGTTGCATGACCTTCAGGAATATGTTGTGGTTGTGGGCAGTTTTCTGAATCTGGCAGGCAAGTGAACATGTGACTAGAGGCTCCAGAACTTCTGGGAAAAGCCACGAGAGGATGTGCTGAGGCTGGATAATAGTGTGGTGACCTTTTTCTGTTGGTCGTCCATGTACCAAATGCCCTCCCTATTTGTACACATTACTTTTAATCCCCCGACAACCTTGCAGAACTGGTGGTGGTGCTTGCATTTCTTAGATGAAGCAGGTGATGTGGAGCGGGGTTAAGTACCTGCTTAACATTGTATCACTAGTAAGTATCAAATACTGGAATCCAGTGCTTCTGACTCAAGTCATTCCCTTCAAATGAGCTGGAAAAGGGGATAGAAAACTGAATAAACTAACCCAGCTATGGGACTTTCTTTCCCAAGGGAAGTATCTCAAGTTTGTGTCAAAGGTGGACTGGATTCCAGAGTCCTAAATTACTGGGTGTGGCCTGTGGACAGCATCTGAGGCCACAGACCCTGAAGTCAGGTTCTAGTCATGTAAGGTTTTGGGCTCTGAGCCCATTTACAGCAAAGCCATAAACCCCATAAACTGAGGCTCAGGTAGATGGATATGGCCATAAAGGAGAGGGGTGAGAATGAGGCAGGGGGTCAGAAGCACATGAAGAGAGAGTGAGGCTCAGGGCAGAGTTCCAGGTCAGGAAGGAAGAGGACTACAGGAGGGAGTTTCGGGTACAGGAAAGCAGAGAGCCTGGTGGTTGTAGAGCAGTGTGCTCCCCTAAGGGGAGACTGCACAATGATCACCGTGCAGGGCTTTGATCACCCAACCCTCTTTCCCTATTTATGAAGGCTGTTGAAAGGGAATTGTTCCTGAACCAAAAGGATGATCAGGGCAATATAGATAAACATCAGCTCCAGAGTCTTTGAGGGTCAGAGCTTGTGATTTAATAACATGATTAGCCTCAGGCACACTATAGCTGATCAAATTGCCACCACATAACAGTTGTGTATGCGGAGTTTCCTTGTGCTCTGCTTGGCTCCGCACAGAGTTGAGATGCAATGGTACTGCCCTGGTCCAAAGCAGAGGCCCCAGTTGTGTGCTTTTGTGGTGGTGAGACTCGGAGGTATTGCAATGATTCTGGGAATCCCTATGTGTATATGTGTGTTCTCAGTCAGTGGCTACTTGAGGTATAACTATGTGGGTAAAATTGTAATATTTCCAGAATATCTCGCCTGGCTTTAGTATATCTGCATATCAATGGCATTCAGAGGTGGAGAGAAGTATGGTTTTAGTGCATTTGCATCATTCCTCAGGGGTGGAGAGAAGTTTATCTCCATATCAATGGGTAATTACCTGGGCAACTGAGGGCTTATCTATACCTGAGAGGTGAGGGGGGTGCCGGTTTTGCTTTTGCTGGAGCAGGAAAGAGAGAAGGCCCCAGACTGCAGTTTGTAAGCAATAAACGGGTTTTCAACTTTATTTCTCCCTTTGACTGATTTCGGTTTTTAGAGGTATTTGCCCGGGGATTTCCTTTCCCTGGACTTACAAACTATTATCCTGTGGACATTTTGTTGATATTTGAAAAACAGAATTTTATGCTTAAAAAGAGAAAAACTGAAACTGGAAGGCAACAACTGAGACCATCATATAGTTCAAAAGCAGATCGTTTTCATTCATTGCAAATGGGCAACTTAAAACCTCTCCCCAAACACTGGTGTGTGGGTATGTATGTACATGCATGTTTATATACACGTATGTATATGTATACATGCACGTGTGTGTGGGTTTATGTGTGCTTGTTTGTACTTGTGTGATGAGGGGAGAGGGAGGAAGGGAGAGAGAGAGCAGAGAAGTGCAACAGCGCTGGGCCATGGGGCTTTGTGGAAAGCCCGTGTTAGGAAAGAGTATAAAACCTAAATGTTATTTATTCCCACTAGGATGTTTGAACATTTTAACAGTAAGGTATTAACAAAGGGCCACGTGGTGGAAGCTGCTCGGGCTGAGGGTGGGGGTGGGGCTATACCTGTTTGAGTTTTTTAAACCTACCAATAAAATTAAGACAAATGTAAAGGAAAGATATAACTAGCTTAGGCGAGGTCTGGGGAAGACTGTGAACCCTGTAGTACTCAGCCAATGAGGAATCAGGGGAGGGACTCATGTACTAAGAGATAAGTTATTGGCGCCAAACTCCCCAGGTGTGCCTGCCCACCAGACACCCCATCTTGCAAGACCATCATTAAAGCCTCGCTCTGCTGTTCTCTTTGTTTCCATGTCCACTTATTGAATTTAGACCAGTGAGTGTGTTTCTCACACCCGGCAGGAGGAAGATGTTGGACAGAGCAAGATGGAGAGAGAATGGATGTGGGCTGGGGCAAGAGGTAGAACAGAGAAAATTAACAGCAAGTTCTGAGAAGCTGTCCTTTTACCCCAAGTTTGCCATGTTTCTCAATAGGCTTCTGCTTTCAAGAGGGCCCAGTACATTACGCACCATCAGAAATCCCTATCAGGTCTTCAGTCCAGGAAAAAGAAGGGAGTGGAGAAGGGTTGACTGTCTAACAGACAGTAGGCCTAAAGGGACGCGGGCGAGCTCACAGACATCGGCTGTGTCTCAGTTAACTCTCTGCTAGACAGGTGTGTGCGTAGCTCACCGGCAGTCACGCGAGGGGCTGAGGAAGCAGGGCACTTTTTGCAGCACTCAGTCCCAGATCTATGGGCTATGGCCCCACACAGACTGCCCAGCCAGCTCCCGGGGCAGCTGAGGGTCAGGACCCATCAGAGGACCCAGTGCAGAGATCAAACAGCCTGCTCTTCCAAGCGGCTCTTTTTCATTGTCACATCACATTTACATTTTACCTAAACATTTCTTTTGTTCTTCTTGTGAGACAGGATGGTAATGAATGTAAAAAATGGAGGAGAAATGCCTCTTTAAATATTTTTTTTTGTACTTAAAATGTTTTTAAAAATCTAGTTTCAATTCATTAAGTGAAAAAAGGTATATTTAAACCCTGTATTTACATGCATGAAGACAAATGGAAGATTAGAAGAAAAATAATATTTCAATTTTACAACAATAGCCTAATTCTGAGGGAAATTTTACAACAAATGAAGACATCAGCATAGAAGTAATCATCTCTTTTAAATCGCAGAGAAATGTACCAAATGCCTACAAAGAAATATAGCTTCAAAATAGCCTGCTTCAGGAAGCAACCATCTTAAGTATTATGGATTGATTAACAGAAAAGAGCTTCATGGTAAATCTGCTCTCTGTCTGAACAAGACATTCATCATTATTCTATCCTTTTTCTTTCTCTTAACATGATAAACTTTGAAATATGAGATTTTGAATAGGAGTTTCCAAATCCATCAGCATGGAGTTCTAGCTTTCTTATAATGTGGTATTGGACACAAAAGCAACTCACATTCTGGGTGAAATTGTAAAACAAAAATTGAAACATAAACTGTCCCTTAAAAGAATGAATAGTAAAATCCTGTTTAATCTCAGCAACCTGAATTAATTGCTGTGCAACATTTGGGTGCACCCCCTTCCAGTCTTCTTTGCATTATGTTTTTTAAAACAAAATTAGGGTCATCAAACACTGAGTTCTTTGTATTAGGTTTTCCTTAGTTACTGTTTAACATTTTCCCATGGCATTAACCACTTTTTAGAAACAATTTTTTATGATGATTTCATAAATTACTAAGCCCTTCCCCAAAGTCTGAACCTTTTTTTTTATGGTTTAATATTGTGCCATTATGAAAATACTATGAGGAATATTCTTGTACAGAGGTCGTTGAGTGAATCTTGGTTATTTTCTTAGGAGAAATTTCTAAAATAATTGCTTGGTCAGGTGGTATGAAGATATTTCAGTCTCCTGACATAGTGAATGTTCTTGGGTACTTTTAGCATATGGGCAAAAGTGAAGTCACAGACTCACAGTCCTCAGTATGTTTTGAGAGTTAAATGGCTTAAATAAGATATTCAGTCCTACTGGCAAAAAGGACCCCAATGTGGAGGAGCAATACAGATCAATACTCCTTACGTGGCTCAAAAGCAGAGCAGCGCCTACAACCCGTTTGAACAAACAGGCCCTTCCGTAGTTCTCTAGCGGTAAGTCCTCCCAGGGAAGGAGACTCATCTGTTGCTATCTGACCTGAGCTCCTGCATCTTTTCAAGAAGAGGTCAGATTTCACATGCCAGAGGGAGGCTGGCTCAGTGGGCAAAGGGTCTGTAAACTGGGATGTGATTTGTCTTTTACCAAACCCCCATAATCCTGAAGACTTGCAATGATGTGCATTTTCAAAATGTAAAAAGCAATGAACTCAACATTCAACAGTCAAAGAAGAAGACACAGCTTTTACTAGCCTGAGGGCCCCTCCTCTTACCTGAGTAGGTGCGGTTACATGAGACCCCTCTACAGCACATCAGGGAGCTTCTAGAAGGTGCCTCATGGTGGGTGGTGAGCCCTCAGGCACGTGGGTGCCATCATCTGCTGCTGAGATGCTCCCGGCTGCTCTGGCTGGGTGCTCACCTTCCCTCCTTTCTTATCTCTACCGACAGGGGGGTGGCCCTTGTAGAGTTTCTCAGGCTGTGAGCTCTTACAGCCTTTGTGCTAAGGATGTCAGGTTTCCATTGTAGCTCTTTTGCTCTCTAGAACATCCCAGGTTCTAGATCTGGGATCTGGCTGGATCTGGACAGGTCCAGGTACTGGTACACTTGCCAGGGTGCTTAGAACTGCTGCCTCCTCCAATTGGACACCCTGCTGCCTGACAAGTCTGGCTGGTGTTTCTTCCCCATGGAAGATTTTCTTCCAAGGACACTGTTTCTCCTCTTAAAACCTAACTTCAGATGGTGCCATCTAAGTTTAACAAGCACATCTGATCTTCAGATGAGGACATAGTTCTGAAGAGTTCCAAGATGGCTTCCAGCCTCCCTAGCAAATCAGTGAATTGAAGTAGATAGGAAAAAAGAAGGCCATTGTCAGGGGTACTCTAATCTCTGATCCAGCCAGCAGGGACTTGCTCTGTAATTTGCATAACAAAATTTTTCTTCAGAAGGGATGTATGCATTTACATGCCCAGCAGAAGTGCCTACTTGCTTAAACCATCAACAATATTAGATGCCATCACTGAAAAAAGAATTTTGTCAATTTAGAGGCAAAAAATAGTATCTGGTCATTTTTATTGGCATTAGTTATTAGTAAATTTGAATGCTTTTTCAAATGTTTATTATCTATTTGTTTTTCTTCATTTGGCAATTTCCTGTTTTTTTCTTTCACTTAGTTTTTAAAAACATTGAAATAGACATCTTTTCCTCATTAACTTTTATACTTTAAAGATGTTAATTAACCATCTGTTCATCAGGTGGGATACTTTCCTTTGCAACCTACAGAAAATCTAAGGATTTATATTCTCGTAAGACCCAAGTAGGGCAGCTCTGAAATTGGTTAATTCAGGGGCCTCATGGCATCATCAGGGACCTGGTTCTTTGTCTTTCTCTCTGCTTTCCTTAAATTATGTGCTTGCTTTCAACCTCATGCCTTCCTGTTCTGGAGATGGTGGCTTGTAACTCCAGGAATCACCTCCTTCTCACAACATCATCTAGATGCAGAAAGAGGCTCTTCTCCTCCATGGATCTCTCTGCAAGTTTGAGGAAAACCTTTCCTGGAAGCCCTCTGGCAGACTTCCCTTTACTGCATCATATACACACCATGATGACCCACGGGCAAAGGTGGCCACTGTGATTGGCTTAGATCAGTCACCACTTGACCTTGGACCTCACAGGGGAAGAGTGGATAACTAAACAAAATGGTGGCTCTCTTGCCAGGGAAGAATGGGGGAATGGCTTTGGATCTGCTTTCAACAGTATCTGCCACACCATGACTTTCATATATGAAATTCCAGTTTTGAGACACAAAAGTAGCACATCAGAGATCTTTCTCAGTGCAGAGGCCATGACACCAGGGAAGTCTCTTCATTAGCGATATGCAGCAGACCCCTGGCTTAGTACTCAGAGGTGTTAACATCAAGGGGTCTGAAAACATTTCCTTTTTCTCCTAACAACTGCTTGGAGTTCCTCATGGATTTCATTCCTCTGAGGGGAGCATGAGGTATATACACCTAGCACTCATCAAGAATGATTCAGACATGGTAGGTCTTCTCACTTGGTAGGTGTATGAGTTTCCTATGGCTTCTGAAACAAATGACTGTAAGCTTTCTGGCTAACAATGACACAAATCTGTCATCTTACAGGTTTGGAGGTCAGAAGTCCATTTGAAGTACATCTCGTTGGGTTAAGAGCAAGGTGTCCACAGGGCTGCTTTCCTTCTGGAAGTTCTAGGAAGAATCCATTTCTCTGCCTCTTCCTGCTTCTAAAGGCTGCCTGCATTCCTCAGCTCATGGCCCCTGCACATTCTACCTTCCATTTCAAACCAGCAATGGCAGGTTGAGTCCTTATATTGCATTGCTCTGACCTTCTCTTCTGTCTCCCTCTTCCACTTGTAAGAACACTGTGCTAATCCCACCCAGATAGTCCACAGTATCTCCCCGTCTCGAGGCCACCAATTAGCAATCTGCACTCCCCTTTGCCATGTCATCTATTATATTCATAGGTTCTGGGGATTAGGATGTGGACATCTTTCAGGGGGAGATGTTATTCCGCCTACCACAGTAGGTAGGAAAATAATTCCCTCTTCCTCCACTATCATCTTTAATGCTACTGTGGTATTTGTAGGTCTCAGAGGATCATAGTTAGGGTACTTCTGGTCTCAAAATAGTTCTGCTTCAGTCTTCCAAAGGCCATTTCATTTGTCTCCCTCTGGACCCATAAGGGCTGTGCTTCTGGCTTTTTGCTGAAGACACAAAATTTAAAATCAGATCAAAGAGCAGAAGTAGCTCTTCTTCCAGGCTTTCTATGCCTCTCTGATCCTAACAATCTATATTTTTATCCTGTTGCCCATTATAGAACTTCCATCCCACTGTGCTCCTATTTAGGGCCGTGCTATATGTATTCATTCCTCTTTCGTATGGCCTCCTTGTCAGAATAAATCCATCTCAGAGCACAGCGTGCCTACTTCCTTTTGGCTGTCTTCCGATCTCACAAGTCTGTGGAAACCACGTACAAGGATGGAGCAAGCCTAGCTCTCGGCTCTGGCAGCCATTCACACTGGCCTGAATTATTAGAAATTGCCTTAGCTTATTTCAACAGGTGAAAAAGGATCTCCTTTCAGTCTTTTTTCCCTCTTCCTCCTAATCTCATTTATTACACACATGCACCACGAGAGACAGAACACTCACACGAGGGGCACCCTGGCAGCCGAGGGCTCATGAAACACGGAAACAGAAGGGAAGTCTGCCTGCCACGCACAGACTTTGCACTCGGCCTCTGTACATTGCTGGTGGTCTGGGAAACGCCTAAGATGCAAGTTAGCTTCCTGTTTTTGGCTGATTCGGTGTTAGCATTTGGGTCCCACAGAAAGCTCAGTGAACTGTGACCTCAAAACTCAGGGTAAAAATTCTGGATCTTTCAGTGATCTACATTTAGCCAACCTGTAGATTCCTTTGAGACTGAAAGTGTTAGAGGAAGCCCTGCACCCTCAGGCCATGTCTGAAACAGTACCAAACTGAAAAGAATAAACATGTTTGAATCATGCACTTGAATTTCCTTTACAAATGGGTGTGGAATCCTGCAGCAGCACCTCCTTGGGGTTTCTATGACCCAGGAGTGAGGTGGACACTGACTGTCCCTGCACGTATGTGAATAATTGCCACTGGCTTCTGATGGTGCTGTGCTCAGCTGCTTGGAGCCAATATATGGTTTGAAAAACTGAATCCAGCAAAGCGTTGTTGTTGTTGTTTTTCCGTAAGCATCCCTGCTTCTTAAACTAAACAACTGGTTTCCATGAAACCCTAGGCCTTTAGGGGTCCTGTCTGGCCAAACTCTAAGGAGGAACTGACATCCCTCTCACAGCGGACGAGGAGCCTGAACAAGGGCTTGAAAGGAAACCACTAGCTGGGGCCGGGCCTCTGCGCATCTCTCCCCTTCTTCCCTGTGCTCTGGGGCGATGGCACAGTTCCACGCTGTGCGTCAGAGCTGCTCACAGGCATTAGTTTCTTGTCATTTATTCTCTTCCCATCATGTCATTTTTGAGAGCTCTGAGGTTACCCAGCAGTGTGCATTTGGGCTGTCAACAACATCTTTTGAGAGAAATATAACTAGATAAGTTTCTGTAATAGGGAAGGACCATAATCACAGGTGGGTCTACATCAATCTCATCTGCAGTTCTGCTTGGTCTCCCTCTAACCAGACTGCTTGCTTATTCATCACACCACTAAAAACGCTTGTCCCAGCAAGGTGAGATCCTGACCTCGCATTGCAAATCAAGCCCATGCTCTCAGGAACCCCTGTGTTTGTGGATGATGTGGAAACCAGCATGGAAAACTGGGTAGAGGCTACTGAGAAAAGCACAGAGTAGCCTCTAGCTAAAGGCTACATGAATCCCTCAGCAAAAAGCCCCAGGCTCTGCGATGGGCATGTTCTGATTCTGTGGCCTGATGCATCCTGTATTGTCACCACGGTATGGCCAGACTGGTATGCACAGATACCAGGAAAATGGTGAAATTTGCTCCTGGCTCTGTACACCTCATATTCTATTTGCTCCCGTCTTTCCTGTTTTATTATCATTTGACACTAAACATGCTGCTGGTATTTTAATGGCTTCCTTTTCTATTTTTAGATAACTTCTTTTGCATTCTTTCCTATCCTGAGAACTAAGCACAGTTGAAAATTGACTTTGAATTCAAGACAGAGCTGTTTTGGGTACAGATTTTTCACACTGCTTCTCTTCCTGGAGGTAAGTGAGCTGACTCTACCAACTAATTGCCTGACCACGGACCTCCTCTTGTCTTCTCAAGGCTCATTATCGATAGCTCACAGAAGGGAGGAAATCATTACTCTGCTGGTTTGGGTAGAGCCAAGAATAGGAAACTATTAACTGCTTACTTGGTCTACAGGGCTGGAGATCAAATGAGATAGCAGAGGGACAAATACAGGCAGCTGTGTAGAAGATGGTGTTATAGTATATCTATTATTATGGTGTGATGCATGTTTGCTACACAGCTCTCTTTGCACATGTTTTCTTCTCATTTTCTCTTGATTTAGGAGTCTGATCCTACTCAACTGTATCTTGGAAGATTATGTGCTGTAACAGAAAGAACATAAAATTGGAAGTTAGGAGACCCAGGTACTAATCCTCACTTCAAACTAGCACTTTATCGAGTACCTAGCATGGGCTAAACTTTTTTTTACATGCATTAGCTCATTTAACCCTCAAAACCACCCTTTAAGGAAATGTAATTGTTATCTCATATAACAGAGATGAAACCAAGGTTTAGGGCGGTCAAGGGACTCACCCAAATCAGAGTTCTGTGTGGTATTTGAACCAAGGCTTGTATGATTCCACAGCACCTACTCTTTACTACCTTTCTTCCAGTATTAGTGACAACTATAATGATTAAGAGTAATATATATATATGAATAAATGCTGTATGAGGATTACCATATACTTCTCAAAATCAGCAAAACCTATCATTTAATTTTGGAGCTAAAACAAATCTGAATGACAGCTCAATCCAGATTCCTCAGTTTAAATCTGAGGAAACTAAAGCCCCAAGAAAGAAGTACTTCTCCTGAGTCCATAATAGACCCTAGAGCTGACAGCTGAACTCTGAGTGACCTTGATGAACAGGGGCTCTGCATCCTGGTCTCTTCACAGTCGCTGTGAAATCATGCTGCACCCCACTTCCTGGAAGTCTCTCTCTTCTCGTTCTATGCCTCTTTCAGGATTTCACACCTGCGGTGGACGCCATGGACGCACATGGCTTTAAGGAAGGAGATCATACCTGGTCTTGTCAAAGTCTTCTTTTGACTCAGGTTCTCCAGGTAGGGTGACTCCCACTGCACAGTTGCAAGTTAGTTTCCCAAAGGGAATAAACTTGGTGCATTTTGTCTCCCTTTATCACCCCTTGTGTGGCTCTGCCGGTTTCCCTGACAGTCTTCATCATGAGACCAACACCAACACTTGAGACACTACAGCCCAATATAACTAAGGCGTCTGACTGATGACCCTCATGTCAGATGAGCTACCATCTGCAGCAAGGAACAGAAAACTATCAGACAACCCAGACCCAAGAGGTTTAAATAAAGGAATTTTTACCAAATAAATCAAAAGGCATGGACCGAGGGTCATTCTGATGGTGGTCAGTGAAGTGCCTTCATGATGTCATTAAGGACCTGTGTTCTTTCTTCCTCTCTGAGTTGCCAGTCTCAGTATGGCACTTAGCTCCCCTCATGGTTTCAAAATAGCTGCAGCAGCTCCACACATCCATTCCTCAGATTGGCTAAGGTCCAGAGGCAGAATTGGGGATAGTGGCAATGAAGCTGTTCCCCAGAATCGCCCCCTGCTCACTGCCCAGAACAGGACTATATGTCATGTCCTATGTCCATCACTAGTGAGGGAATGGAATTACATGACTGGTTTAAACAACTGAGATTTACCTTCCTGGGGTTGAAATCGGGCCATCCTTTCCAGCAGTCTTGTAGAAGAATGTGGATTCTTGAACACTGGGGCTCTGATAGCAAAGAATAGGGTGAATGCTGACCAGGCCTCTTCATATGCTATCATACTGAAACTATGTTTACACAAAAAAGTCAAGCATCTTTGTATTATGTAATTTGTCATTTCTCTTTACCCAATTATATCAAAAACTTCTGCCAGAAAATTAAGAACATTTTATTATTAAATTAAGAAAATAATCAGTGCTGGCAAGGGTGAATTGCATTACTCTTACTCATTATTGACAACTCTGTACATGGCAATCAACCTTTGGGAAAGCCATTTGGCAATAAGTATCAAGATGCAAAAATATTCTTATGACCTAATAATTCTACTTCTGGGCAGTTATTGTAAGGAATCAATCCAAACTAAGGGAAAAAATTTTGACATGTAGATATTAATTCCAGTATTATTCAGGGTAACAAAAATTTGCAACAACTCACTGGGAAGTACCATGGCCTAGTGGAGAGGACGTTGACTTGCAGATGGGTGAACTTGACTACAGACCTTGCTTTGCCCCCTACTTCAGTGACAGATGCTGAACCTCTCTGAACTTGTTAATGGTGATCATATATTTGACTTATGAAATTGTTTGAGAATTAAAGAAAATGCATACAGAACCCTAGTTACATAGCAGGTGCACAATAAGTGTCACACACATACAAAGTCACACACTGTTTAAAACCAAGATTATCTCCTTTATAGACTCATGCAGCCACTAGGATTTACATTAATAAAGACTTTGAGCCATCAGGGAAACTGTTTATACAATAACAGAAAATGGAAAATTGGGATATGAAATTACTACCAAGTTAAAAAAAGTCCAAGCAATGGAAAAAAATAAGATACCTGCCAACATGCTAGTAAAGTTATATTAGGCTTAATAGTATGATGAATAATTTCCATCCATTTTTTCTGTGTACTAGTAATACATTTGTAATGGAAATAATTTTTTTAATACAAACCTATACAAAAAGTTTAACTAGAGGTCTCTAATATTTCCTCCTTCCCTATCTTTTCTATGAATGCATATGAGTAAAATTATTCCACCTTTTTTTGTTAATCTGGTCTAGATTCATCCAAGATTTGTTGTCATCTTTTCTGCATCAGTTGATATATTTTCAGCCTTTCCCCCTTTTAAGCTTCCTTTGTGCACGTTGCCTCATGCTTTTAGTGTCACTTTCCCTCCCCCAACATTCCTGTGTCAATATTTTCTCTGTCAATATTTCTCATTGGTTCTCCATACCAATGTTGTCTCTGAAATTATCTTGCATTGATTCTAATTCTCACTGACCCCTTCCATCTTTCTTTCTACAATTGCCCATCAATTGTGTCCATCCTGAAGGCTGACAAGGGCTGCTCATTAATTACTTGGCTTACGTTCACCTGTTCTCCGACTGTCTAAAAATTGCTTATCTCTGCGCACCCTTTGCAAGAATAGTGAGACATCTCACATTGATAAGAAAGCTGAAGAACAGGGTTAGAAAGTGAACTACAAGGTCAGGATGCAGTTAGGAACCAACAGAAGCGGAGCAGCTTCAAGTTCATGGCACAGAATTAGGCTGGTTAGGGCACTGACACCGGTGCATTGGCTATTGCCACTGCTGAACATTGTCACAGAACTGGAATTGAAGCTGCCGTGTGCTTTATGGGCTCAGCTGAAAGTGAGAATCTGGGGCTGGAGCATCTGATGAACCACAGTTGGGGTGAACCTGACTACAGACCTTGCTTTGCCCCCTACTTCAGTGACAGATGCTGAACCTCTCTGAACTCATTAATGGTGATCATATATTTGACTTATGAAATTGTTTGAGATTTAAAGAAAATGCATACAGAACCCTAGTTACATAGCAGGTGCTATGGGTCAGGCACCTAAGGGTCAGGTGTCCACGTCCCTGCTGCAAGGGGTGGGGAGAAAGGTGGGAGATGCTGCTGCCAAGACTCACACAAAGGGGGTTCCCCTTGTGGGAAAAAAGTTCAGATATTGGGCAAAAAACAAATAAATGACAAATCCAGTGTCCTCTGCCCTTCTTGGAATCCTTAAGTGCCAAGGACCTATGCTCTGACGTGGTACTGTTAAACACCTGCTTTCAAGCTGAATTCGCCTAGGCAGCATTTTCTTTCTGCCTTCTCATGAGCAGTTTTCTAGCTCTGCCATTGTATTATAAGGTAAGATGATATCTTTCACCTTCTTCTTATTGTAACGACCTTGCTTCATGGAGAGCTTTGTCTTTATCTCTCTCCATAAAAGCAGCTCTTTCTCCCGCACCTGATTCTTAACAAGCATGTCTGTCTCCTTGCCCACTTCTGCCCCAAACCCCCTCCCCATGACATGTAGCATGGTAAATATTTTAACTCTTAAAGGTATGTTAACGGTTTTCCTATTAAAATGTGAGCTCCTTGAGGAAACATACTGCCTCTCATTGTTTTGTCTTAAGCACTTAGTACAGGGTTTGGGACATACAATGCATTTAACAAATGCTAATTGAATGAATGAATTACTCAGTTTCACTTCCCTCTGTATTTTTTGCTCAGTGTTTTAAATCAAGTGTATGTCCTGTATTTTCTGGAACAATTGTAGTGAAATTTTCTTCTTTTCAGTAAAGAATACTCATTAACTGCCTACTTAGGGTTCATTTGTGTGCCATAGTAAAACTTTCTAATACCTTCTTAAATCACAGATGATTTCATTGTCAATCCACATTCCACTCTGGGTGCAGAAAAGGTAATTCTGTATTTAGGTAATCAGAGTTATCATGCACTTTTTGAAATGCTATAAAAAAGAAAGCTTTTTCAATGCAAATTTTTCTTATGAAGACCAAAATAAACCCTCTGATACAGAGCACTCCAGGGAATAAAAATGCTTCCTGCCTTAAAGGAACATAGGATCTCATTGTGGGGGTCCAGGAGAGGCCAGGGTTTTTGCATTCAAAAGCAAAACAACTGAATGACATGTGAAAATAATAGCTCATTGTTCCCATTTAAAGCATTATACAAAAATCTGCTTGTCATGGGTAAATTGTGGTTGTAGTATATTAGTAACTTCTATGAATTTTTAAAAGACCATTTTGCAGTCTTGCATTTGTTAAGGTCTAAAGTCCTTTCACCTAGCATCATAGACCTTTGTGTAGGGCAAAAAGGAAGTTTTTCTGGTAACAGGTCATGGAGTTAAGTAGCTTCCCTAAGGCCACATGGCTGGGTATGGACAAAGCCAGGAACAGTGCTCAGGTGTCCATATTTTCACCACATTGCAGAGCCTACAAGTGATACACTGATGGTTGGGAGTGTTTGAAAAACACCTTCCTTCTTTGCAGACTTGACTAGTTTCTGTGAGCCTGAGGGGCAGACGGGAATTGGTTTTTGCATTTTTTAAAGCCAAAAGTAGGGTTTGAGTATACTGAAGATGAAATCATGATCTGAAATATGAGCTTTTTAAAGTTAAATAAACATACATATATACATATGTATACAAAAGTATTTACGAAAGTGTTTAATATATATATGTATTCTATATCTAACCATATATGTCTATCTATATAAAAGTATTTACTTTTTACTGAGGTATTTAATTTATATGTATACATATATAGTTATACATTGAAGTGACGAAGCATTTGCCAATGATGTGCTCTCGCAGGTAAAGTGATTTCCCTGAAATTGCATGGAAACCTGAGTAGGGGATTGAGGAAAACTAAGCTCTGCTAATTGGCTTCATTCCTGGAGACATTTTAATTTTTATGGCATCAAAAGATAGTCATCAAATTGATGGTTCAAGTGTTTTCTCTTCTTTGGTGGGATGCACGGAGAGGCTTCTTTTTCTTTGATAGGGAGAGTCGTAGAACACAGCGTAAGCTCAGAACTGCCTTCCCGCCTGGTCTGTACACCTGAGGCTGACTCATACTTATCTGAGGACCTCAGGAGAGAGATTGTTTCACCTCACAGCAGTCACCTGTATGTGTGTGCCTAACCACCACCTCTCTCTAGGTAAACTGTGAACCTCCCAGATGACAGACGGACACATACACCAATGGATGGACTTTGGTGACTGCCATAGCTGTCTACGTATTGGGTACAAAAAGCAGACTAGCTATGCAACTTACACAGGCTAACAGAGGAGAATGTCAAACCCAAGTTGGCACAGAATTTAGCTCACCCTCATGAATGTCTGGTTTTCTTTTCAAACTTCGAATTTCATAATACTCTTGTAATGCTTCTTCCCATGTGGTTCAAAGTATTTTATTTTCCAAGAACATCCAATTCATTTATTTTCCAAAATAAGGGGAGCAAATTTCCATGCAAGCAATAAAAAATGTTTTGTGAAAAGGAATAATTTTGGTACTGTTTCTAGGACAACCAGGAGGATAAGATAAAATGATAAAACAGCAGCTGGGAAAATGAAACTCGTGTAATTCTAGAAAGAACCAGAATCTTTTAAAATTAAAACAACTGGTATTTGGCACTTGAGGTCTTCATAATTCAGGTCACATTTAAAAAAGTGCCCTGAGCAATTTATTGTTGCCAGGTCGATGCTGATAGGGGCCATGTAAGTGTAAAGTGGAATGCTATAGAAATAGGATGTACTGTCCTTCTTTTTCCAAGCCTAATTCACTCTCTCCTGACAGGTTTTGTCAGTGTTTCTGTACAAGCTGGTCTTTCTTTGGAAGTGTGTTAGAGAATTAACATGTAGGTAATGCTTAAAATGTCCTTGAGGTATTTTATGGAACAGATAATATTATTAATACAATTTTTCTAGCAATACATAAAGACACAGATGTGTGTTTTATTCTTTAAAGATAAACACAATAATTAAATGGGAAGTATAGTGAAGGGTTACAGAGCTAATTTTCAAAAGCTAGCAAATTATCAATAGATTACAACAGGCAAAAAAAAAAGTAGTATTGAATTGAGTACCCCTTAAACTTACACAATGTGTATCTCAATTGTATCTCAATGAAGGTGGGAAAAAAGGAGTGGTCCATTAAAATATGCAGAATCTCTTTCTTATATTTAAATATTGGTTTCATGTGCAAACTAAATACTACCTTTTATGCGACGTTACATACATTTAAGTTTAACTGACAAGCTCAACGGAACACAAGCAGAAAACAGTGGTATTATTTTCCACGTCTGCCTCCTGCAACGGGCTCTCTCCACTCGTCCATCCCCGCTCCTGAGCAATCTCGGGCTGGCCCCTGAACTTTTCCAGTCATTTTCATACCAGTAAGAGGTCCAGCGGTCACCTTCAGGGAAGAAGCCAGGCTCTGAGCAGTCTCACTGTTAGTCCCGGTCCAGTAGGGACCCGCTCGGTGTGGAGGTCAGGAGGGGTGCGGGGACAGGGCTGGGCCGGTGGCTGAGCCTCTGCCTGCCTCTCTGGTTTCTGCAGGCTCCGCCTGGCCTCTCCAGGCACCCTCTGGGAGCAGTTCCTCTCAAGGTGACCCAGTCCATCTGGGTCCATCTCAGCCCCGTGGGGTCTCAAGCACCCTGGCTCTCCGGTTGGGACGCAGGCCCTTTCCACGGCAGCCAGCCCCCTTCCCAGACAGGAGACGCGTCCCAGACCCCGTGCTCCTCCGGTTCCAGGGAAGAGGACACAAGCTCTCAGAGTGGTTCGCTTGAGGCCTCTGATACTAGCAACTTACCTCCAAACGGCTCTGGAAAGATTTCTTTGTGTCCTTCTCGCAATTTTTCTGTACATTTGAAATTGTTTCAAAATTTAAGCACATATATACAATACACATACAAATACATATTCTAGAAACATAGTGAGGGTGTGTGTCTTATATAAAGCCTATGATCTTTTTCAATTAATCGTATATTGTGAACATTATCAATATGTGAAATGTATCTCATCATTTTTAAAGCATATATAGTTTATTGCAGGAAGATATCATAATTAGCCAAGTCTCTTTTTGTACTTTTAGATCATTTATATTCTTTTAATATAATAAATTGTATTTATTTAATAAATGGCATTTATTAAATAATTGTATTTACTGTAATGAACAAACATTTGGACAAAGATGCCATTGTTGCACATAATGAAATTCAGTGATCTGGTTTCTCTGTAAATTTGCTCAGTATAAGGAAGTCCTTAGCTTATTGTCAGTTATGGACTATCACTCCATGAAAGCTAGACAGGATCGATTTTTCCCTGCTTCAGAGCTCTTTCTGACTAGGCTCACTAACTTTGGAAATGATCTCTCTATGTGGTAAATTTTCTCCCACTTAAAAAAGTAACACAAAATTCCTTTAAACAGTGTCCGAGTGCATAGATGCAGAATACAATCACTGGGCTCATGATCAGAATGTTGCCACTAGGTTATCATGAGAACACAGAAGTGACAATGGGCGTGGCACACGGCTGAGCATTCAGCTTTCTTTCACTAGCATGTTACAGGGAAGCACCCTGATTTGGCAGGTCTTTTAAAATATACTGTTGAATATTTTCGTAGGATTCCATCAATATCAGTCTTCAATGACTGAGATGTTGGGCCCCAGATATGTTGACACTTATAATAGCAAAACCCCACATTTACAGGGTGGCTCATGTGTTTCAAAGCCTTTTACTTGTATTATCTTACATGATCCTTACAATCCCTGCTGAGCAGTGATCAGGGCAGATATTACTCTGATTTCATTGATCAAAGAAGTGAGAATGAGTTTGAACTGATGGATGCTCAAAGTCAATGCTGGGAAGAGGCAGAGCTCCGACTTCGGATTCCCAGCCATCTGCCCACTTTTCTTTGGTATCCAGGGTGCTCCCCACCTCTCCATCTCCCCTACCTTCATCTTTCCATTTGGTAATATTGTCCACCCAAGTAGTGCAACAGACTTGTTTTTCTAAAAAGTCACCTCTCACATCCTGTATCTCATCACATCCTGACCGTTCTACTTCTTAACCATACCCCTAATCTGCTCTGTCCTCTGTCTCCACATGCAACCCTGTACAAGCCAGCATCTCCTCAAACCGGAATGAGGGTAACGGCTGCCCCCAGCCTCTGCTTCCACTGGTCTGTTCTCCACACAGCACCGGGTGACTTTCCTAACACACAAGTCAAATTCTATTCCTTCCCTTCTCCAAAGTCTTTACTTGCCCTCTGGATAAGCTATAAAAAGATCTTCACCCTTGCTGCTCATACATAGCGCTCCTGTGACCTGGCCTCTGCCTGCCTCTGACCTCTCCCCCAACCCCATCTGCCCCTTCTCCCACCTGCTTGGGGTGTTCCCCCCATGCTTATTATCCTCTCTGTTCTAGGACATTCCAAGCTCACTCCTGTTCTGGAGTTTTCATGACCTGGAGTGCTCTGGCCTCAGTCCTTCCTCCCGCTCTTTCTTGTCATTCACATCTCTGCTTAGCAGTCTGCTTCTTTAGAGAAGCCCTCCCTGAACACCTCTACCTGAACGAGAACCTGTCACTCTTTCTCATTTACCCTTTTTAATCTCATCACATCACTTACTTTGTTTATTGGTTTATTGTCTATCTTGATTCACTAAAGATAGTTCCTGTTACTTAATAAGCATTTATATTCATTACTATGAGCCAGGCTTGTCTATATATGTTGCCTCATTTAATTCTCAGAATACCCCTTCTACACTTTTCTCCAATGAGGAAATGGAGACACACAAAATTCCTCAAGGTCACCCAGCTCATAAGCAGCAAAACCAAGATTTGAATCCATGCAGTTTGACTTGCTCTTGGATGGAGTCTTCTCTGTCATGCTTAACCCTGAATGTCCATCATGTAGAACAGTGCCTGGCTCAGATTGGGCATTCAGTAAATATTTGTTGAATGACTGAATGGTTTTATGGTTTCTATGGCAACCCTGACACTGGATCTCCGTGAGCTTGTCCTGGGTATCTCACTATGTATCTGATCCTTAGACCCTTGGTATTATGCAGGAACTGGATTAGTTAACATTTTGTGAGATATTTCAACATCATTTTCAGCCACAGTAGTATTTGAAACTAAGGCTCTTGTCTGTCTGAAATGACATTTATATGGTGATGTACAATTTCTTTAGTGCTTTTCACATGCACATTCTCAGTTAACAGTGGTCAAGGGAAAACACCAATCCAAACTTCTTCAGAAGATTATGGAGATGGGAGCAATTGCTCTCATTAGCTCCATGGGTTAATGGAATACCTTTACACTTGCATTTAAACCCAGATGAGAGCAACCCTGTGCTATGAATTTGCCTGTGTCAGTAACATCCCCAGGGAACATTCATCTGCATTAGTAGGACTCATTTTGAGTTGGCAGAGTAACATCTTCCTGAGAATGTCCAGTTATGAGTGAAAAAAAGGGGGGAGGAGGACAGGGCCAGGTTGAGCAAACGTTTACATTTCCCCCATTTTCACAGAGCACTCCCATCAGTACACTGCTGTCAAACCGCCCTGGAGCATCTCTCTCATTTCCCTTCAGCCTGCCTGCTCCTAGTTGGCCTGTGCACTGACCATTCCCAGGTGCTTCCCTCCACTGAACACTGACCTCTCCTGAGTCCCTTCTCCTTGTGGATTCACCGAGTGAGGGACTCGTTCTGAGAAAGGGTCATCTCCAGACTTCACACCAAAGTCACTTTCTCCTTGATCTCTTTGGTCCACCCTGCTTTCGGTTTTGCATTATTGACACCGTCAGCCTTGCTGGGTTACAGAAAATGTGAAGTGTGTCTAGTGTGATGAGAGTGTGGGCTTTGGTGGTAAACTGCCTTGGTTCAAATCCTTGCTCTGCCACATACTAGAAGTCTAAACTTTGGCAAATAATTTCACATTTCTGTGCAACCATTTCTTCTATAAAATGTGGCATTCGTCCCAGAGATTATATTACTGCCTAGAAAGCACTCAGAATACTGCAGCCCAAGATAACTGTTGTGTGTCAGTGTCATTATTGTTGGAAACGGTGATACTTTGATGTTCATCACAGCTCCTCTGCCTGCAATTGGCATCTGGTGAGCATGTGTTGGGTCCAGTCTCACTGGTATTCTTCATTGTAGGCCTCAATGAATTAATGTATTACTCATCTTAAATAATATTATACAACACACGACTTCACAGACTTTTAAAATAAATTTGTAAAAGAATTACAAATTTTTGCTATAATAAAAATAAAGCATGATACTGCGAAATTAGTGACAGTTCTTTTTTTCTTTTCCAATGAGAGAGATGAAATGATTTGCAATCTTTTAATGAGGTGGCTCTGTCCAGCTGCACAGAGCTGTGGGTCAGCATCTACACCCAAATGTCACCCATGACCCTGAAGGTCATCAGGAATGGTAGCAAGATTTGGTGGCAGATTTTTGGCTGATTATATCACTTATATGGGTAAATCCAACTGGGATGTAGTAGAGACAATGCTACATGGTCACCAAATCTCATTTTATTTTCTCCTTCTCAGGCACGCGGGAATATATACCTCCCAGCCCCAGTTAGGTTGGGACCCTATGACTGGGTCTTGGACAATAGCTGTAAGATGCCCTGTGTCTTCTTCCACCTCTTCCACATTCTCTTTTCCCTTCCAGAGCTACCTTCCATGATAGCCACGTGCCCTGTTTAAGATGGAAGGGCTTGGGATGCCTGAGTGATTCCTTGGAGGAGAGACTCTCAGGAGAACTGGCTGGCCTGCACTGGACTGTGATGTGGGAGGGATATAAACCTATTTGGCCTTGGGGATTGTTTATTACACCTAATAGCACTGATAACCCTGACTGATACAAAGGGCCAAGGGAATGAAAATGGACACTTCATCATACAGTGTTTCTCTTACCTCAGATTCAACAACTAGTTTCACATGACCTCACTTCACTGGCATTAGGATTTGTCACACATGTGTCATTGGTCTTGACGCTCCTGGTTTGCAGTTGTGCAGTAAAGCAAGGGAGGAGACACCAGGTGGAAGTATATATGTCACTGAATACCTTGTTCAAAGGATGTACCAAAACTGAGTGATGAGGTCCAGAATCTAAAGTTATTTACATATAAGAATCTCAAGTCAACAAAAACTGCAATAGTGTAGTTTCTTTCACACTATTCCAGGCTTCAGGACAACTATTCACATCCGGCCCCTGGCACCTCCCTCCAGTCCCTCAGTTGGTTCCCAGAGGATCTGCTCACAAAGTGGGATGCATTTCTGTCTTTCCATCAGCAATCAATACTAAGCATGGAAGGTAGTACAGGCTGAAGGCCACGCTGGGAGCTTAACAAGCTCGGAAGTCTTGCTGAGGAAAAGATTTTAAATGTGTCTTAATGTCCCAAAAAGGTCTTTAACACTCTACAAAAATGAACCTGCTCCCCAAAGTATCGACCTGCAAGTGTGTCTTTGTTGCTTAAATTATGATTACAACTTTCCACTATACGTTTTATTAATGAGCTCTACATGGAAGTGTTTATCTCAGGAGGAAGTCCTGTTTCTTCCTCTCGTCCCTGGTGACATATTAAACATACTAATTGATGTGAATCTGATATTTAGGAGACAGGAAAGCCCTGAGGCCTTTGTCAAAATGACAAACGTGGTTAGAGCCATTACAGGGCCTGTCAGACCAGGCTGGAAAACAGGCTGTCATTTTACGGTGTCCTAGAGCTCATGGTTTTGCCACGCTTTGGTAGTTCAAATGCCGGTGAGAAAGGACTTCTTCCCTCTTTCACTTGGCCTTGTGGGGACCTCAGGGACTCTGGGAAATAACCCTATCCTTTACATTTTATGAAAAATTTCCTATTACCTAATTGCACTGCCTCTAATTCATCAATTAGAGAGACATTTGAATGGAGAAGATCAAGTAATCTCCTCTTCAAAAATGGGGTAAATCATAACACAGACAGAAGTCAAAGGGTATATCCTTAGTGCACACAGAGAATATAGGAATCAAGGAGAAAAATCAGACCAGTTGAAAAATAATAAAAATAAAGAGAGAGAAAGAGAGAGGGGGAGAGAGAGAGAGAGAGACAGAAGGACATGAAAATATGAAATACCAATGGCCAATGAATGTCTTTTATTAAACAAATTAGCTTCACCAGTAAGTAAAGAAAATAAATGAGATGTAATATAAGTGCCATGAAGAAAAATAGCCCCTTATGTCCAATCAAATTGAAAAATATCTTACTTTTACAGTAATACCTAGTGATATTGAAGGTGTGGGAGAGTAGGCATTTGTCAAACACTGCTGGCCACAGAGCAGAGGAAATTAGAGGACTATTTGGAAATATTTATCCAGGATTGTAAAAATGTGACTATCCCATTTCACTCCTAGGAATTTATTAAAAAAAGAATATGAAGGTATGTGAAGATTTTTCTAAGGGTTATTTATTGCAGATTTTTTAAAAAACAACGGAACTGAATAACAACCAAAAACCCACAATGGGGAATTGGTAAAATAAATTATGTAGTATCCATATGGTAGAATGCAATGTAGCCATTAAAAATGATATTCTAGAGTACCTAGTGATATGAGAAAATGTTTCTGACATAATAAGTAAAAGTAGCAAGTTACAAAACAATATTACTACAATTTACAAAAAGAAGAAAAAGGAAAAGTATATTTGTTTATATGGAAAACAGACTGAAAGGATACACACCAAAATGTTAGTAGTTATTATTTTCATGCGATTGAGTTATGTGTGTGTATTACAATTTCCTATATTTTTAAACATTTCCTGCAGGGAACATGTCTTTCTTTAAGAATCAGAAAAAAAGCTTTGTTTCTTTTTTTTGGAGTGAGCACTTCTCTGAGAAGGTTCAAGTGGAAAGTTACCTGCATAGCCATTTGCTCTAATCTGTCTGGCTTGCCTTGTGTCCACCACCCCTGAGAACTGTTTGAGAGTTTAGAAAGAGAGGGAAGAAAATACAAGAAGTCATTTTGCAGTGGATGGTGTTTGGTGGGAAGCAGGCCAGGAGCTCCAAGGGACTCTGGGTATAAGGTGACAAGAGGGAGAAAGACCCACAGGTGGGAGAGAAATGCAGATGCCATTGTGGGAAAGGCCAGAGACAATTTTGCCTGCAGTAGATACCAATCTGCCACCCTCAAAGCCCAGCATTTGAAGCCTCAGTTATTTTCCCAATGCCCATTTGGGACATGCAGGTGATGTTTTAGCTCTTTTTAAAAAGGTATCTGTAAAAAACAGGTGTTACCTTGGGCTACTATTGAACAGGGGAATGTCTGCATGTACCTTCTTCAAGTCTTGTTTTTAATAAAAGGCTGATTGGGAACTGGAAGTAATGATAAGGAGGAACAGTAAGCTATTTTATTTGGAAATGAAATGGAACCAATAGAAAAGGCAACTCCTTGTCTCTGCTACAGCAGATTGGGTTGCAGCAAGTGGAGTGGGCGAGTCAATCTGACGGCATCCTTTTCAGCCCTGGACAATGTGTTTTCTCCGGCCTTGACTTCTCAGTGCTCCAAGTTAATTCTATATGAAGGTCATGTATGAAGGAAGGACCAGTAAAACAATCATGTCCTTTACTGGTTGGAAGAAGATCTCTTTCACTACATCAAGTAGTAAAGAAAGAGAAATGGGCAAAGTGGAGAGGTCAATGGGAAGGAGACAAGTCTGGAACCCCATTGTATATGGGGCAATGGAAGGAATGGGGTTCCTTTGCATAGAAAACACAAGCATTATTGGTCACATGATAGTTGTCCTCTGCTAATTTAGGAAGAGGAAGAGGCAATGGATTTTCTGTTTGGTTTCAAAGAGCAGAAATGAGGACCAGAGATTACTAGGAGGTTGGGTGTGTTTCATAAGAAAATTCTAATAGGTGAAATTGCCTAGAATGGGATTTTGAGGAGGGGTAAAAATGAGGAGTTTATCTTTTGATCCCTTCTTACAGGTTGGGAAATTGAATCTTCACATACTATATAACCCAGCAATTATATAAAAATCTCATGGGTATATGTTCAAGAATAGACTCTATTTGTGTCTATTTGTAATAGAAGCACTATTTGTAATCATAAAATTCTGTAAACAACCCAAATGTTCATTGTTAGGAAAATACATAAAGTAAGGTATATGTACATCATGGAATATTATACAGCACTGAAAACCAATGAACCACATGAATAGTCTGAGCAATTGAATAGTCAGTGAAAAAGTAAATCCTAGAGTATTAATTACTGTGTGAGTCCCTTTTTATAAAGTTATAAAGTAAAACTAAACAAGATATTTGGGGAACATACATATGTGATAAACCAAAGACATGTAAAAACAAGAGAATGATAGACAATATAGTGGTTGTCTTGGGTGGGGGAAGGCTGAGGGATGTGAAGAATGGGAAGCATGTGAGTAAGTTACATTAAGGTAATGTCATATTCTAGTTTGTGTGTTGGATGGTAGATTTTAAAATTTATTATATTATTAAAAGTGAACAAAAATTTTTTAAAATATACAAGAAAGCCATGCTTGAACCAATGATGAGACTGTGTCACTGTGTCATAAACCAAGGATTATAATGAATTTAAATTGTGCTTCTGAAATCCATAAAAGGAGGGAGTGGAGCAGGAGAACCAGGAAGGAAAAAACCCTAAACTGTGTGGGAGTGGTTCAAAGAGAGGCCAAAAGTTCCATTTGTCATGGGTGTGGTGCTAGAGATTTCCTTTAAAAACCATACAGAAATGTCAGGGACTGCCCAGTGAACTTTATAGTTATTCCCTTCCCCCATGCGGAGACCCCAGGACCTCAAAGAGAACCTATGGTAATATCCATCCATTCTCCTAATTAGTCTATCATCCAACAATAAATGACCTGCCTGGATGACATTTTGGCATCTGTCAGGTGGAGACACTGGACTCTGTTTTGATTATTCCCAGTCAGTTCACAACAGTGACAGAAAGATCCTTTGGAGTCTTTTTTTTTTTTTAATTACAGAAAAGTGTACTCTACTGCCAATTGTTTAATCTAGGCCCACTTGTCATGATTAGGAATCAGGCAGTTTGAATGTCTTGAAAGTGGAACAGGTGCTTTGGGAGTTGGGGAGTTTTCCAATACTGGAGATATTTTCAAACAGAGAGGAATATTTGGAAGATGTTACTAAGAAGATTTGAACTAGATGACCTTTAAGGCATTTTCCAACTAATTCAGCATGTAAGTCCCAGTCTCAACCCTACTGCAGAGGAAAATCTGAGCCTGGTACCCTTTATTTGGTTGACTGGCATTTTAAACTCTACCCATCCCTCACTTTCCAGCTAGCAGTTTTGTTGTAAATTAATTGCCAGTCCTATTAACTTAGATTATAACATTAATGAGACATCTGGTATATGGGTATTTATGAGCCTTGACATTGAGGGCCAAGAAATCACAAGGCCAAAAACATTTTATCAGTTTTTTCCCTTCCCTGCAACCACATCTCACAGTCTCAAAGATAAAGATGAAATAAGAAATGTGGTTGGTATCCTTCCTGTATATGCATATTTCTTAAGATAACAAGAAACTTTAACTGGTCCTGACAGCGAGAGAACTATTCATTCAGGTTATTTTTTTCTCATAGGTTTTATTTGACATCTTGTTCAGATCACAGGCTTCTCTGGATGAGCTTGTAATTTGCTTGTCTGATCAGGGAACATTACTCATTAAAAATAAATGTACAAAGAGCTTTGGAGATGGAAGTTTTGTGTTCTATTTGTTGAAAAGAAAGAGGTCGTGTCAACTAATCAACTTCAACATACATAAATGCAATTCTCAAGCCTCTGAATGCAGAGTTTAAAGAAGAGGTTACAAAACCAACTCATTTACAAGTACTGAGGGAGAGTTCATTGAATGTCTGGGTAGAGTTAGGTTCTGCTGAATAGACTGATCACCACAGTGGTCCCATTAGGCTTATCAGCCCATTTAGGATGAGTGCAATGACCAGCTTTGGAATATTTTACTCTAGGGGTCAAGAGAGTTTACCTGCATTTATTTAAGCATTCTGTTTGTACAGGGAACTTGGAAAGTGACTCTTTCTAGGGAAAATTATGATTTTCCATTATAATCTTTTTTACTATCTTTCTCCTTCAACATGGTATTAAACAGGGGAGAAAAAGCATGGGGTTTTGAATTACAAACAAAACATGAAAAGTGGGCCTCAGACCAGCTCTGTTGCTAGTTTCATGACTTTGGTAAGGTATTTTACAGCATTGAAGTTTATTCATTTTTAAAATCAGAAGAATGATTATATCTGTCTCACAGGGTTGTGTGAGAGTTAAATGAAAGTAGTTACTTATGTGTTTAGAATTTACTTTGCTCTGGAAACTATTTAAGGTAGATAGTAACTAAGGCTCTACTAAACACATGCATGCAGAAACATACATGTCGCATACAGATGCACATGACTTGCACGTATATGATACACAGATGCAGCATAAATTAAAAACAGATGAAAGGTGAAAGAAATAAAGTTAGAAAGCCTATAATGAAGACAGAAATGAGAGTAAACTATGAGTGGGATACAAATTTAGTTCTAAATCTATAAGCAGCTAGCAAAAAAAAAAAAAAAGAAGAAGAAATCCAATCTAGAGAACACTTCACAATGTCTGTAATATAAAAAGGAACTAGTTCTCCAAGAGAACTACCAAATATCATTGGTTCCAAGACCAGGCAGAAAACTTTCCATGTAAAGACAGGGTATGAGATGATGGGCAGTATCTTGGACAATGATCTTACAGTAAATACAATGTCGCTCTTCATAGGGACATTTGTTACATTGATTTTTGATGGCATCACTCCAAAGTGACAGCCAGAGAAACAAAATGAAACGTGTGGAAGTTACTTAGGGTGTGTTTTCTAGGTATCTTGCACCTTGATGATCTGACCTGCCCATCTGGGAGAATGGGTGAACTGTGTGTGTTTCTAGCAACCTTCCTGAACTAAAGATGACGATTCATGTCAATGGGTCTATACCACAAAGTGCTGCACAGCTATGCGTAGTCATTCCTCTGGTACCTCTGACACTCCCCAGAAACCTAGCTTGTGGCCGTACTCACGGATCTGTCATGATCTCAAAACAACTCAACAGACTTAGGTCTCATAAGTGGTTATGAAGACTTAAAGGATAATACCTCTTAGGAATATCCACATTTTGAACTTTGAACCTCCCAAACCCCTGAGTGACCAGAGAATGAGTCTTTAACGGGAATGCTTTGTTAACAATGACAAGAAGGCTAGGAGGGAGATATTTTTTTCTGTCATTTTGCTACTTACCTATTGATCTTTGACTCCATTACATGTAAACTATTTCTCTAAGGAGAGATTCGAAAGTCAAAATGAATATAGTTTTTGATTTTCAAATTTTTAGAAATACTATCCATTTTACAATGCAAAACCTTTCACTGAACCTTCCAAGGCAACTATTACTAATGGAATGTTGTTACTAATTGTTGCTACAATAGCAACACCATTCACAACAAAACCGGACAGGGACAAACTGTTTTCAAAATGATTTTCCTCTCTGTAAAAATCTCTTACCATTCATTTTATTAAAAAGTTTCTTCCAATTAAAGCTCATTAAAAAGAAAAAAGAAAGTTTCCATCTTTATGCCATTGGTGGGACAATGCTCTGAAACTCAAACAGTTTTCACTGCCACAAAAGAAAATGAATTCTTCGAGCTGCGAGTTGCATTGAAGAGAGACTGCTAACTGGAAAGCTGATCAATACCTTCTGTGTATCAGTCCATGAATGTATGATAATCAGTCAGGAGTGGAGGCTGTCATACTAGCCAATTTTATGGAAAGGATCACAATAAGCAAAGTGACATTTTTTAGTTTCTGCACTCACAGTGTCTTCAGTTGATGGAGGCCACATTTACTAACTGCCGCTCTCAAAACGCTTGTTATTAAAAAAACCTACCAATCACTTATTTACTTTAGACTGATTGAATCTATGTGTTCAGCTGGAGTTTTGAAGATTAACAATGGCCAAACCATACCATAAATGACTCTATATATCCTTTCAGATAAGAAGGGTTTCTCAGAAGCTGATATAGTGTCCCTTTCCAGTAATGTTGTTTTTAATCAATTTGTTTTTATCCATTTTATCAGGAGAAGTCATTATTCACAAAGGAAGGGTGGGCATCACTGAGTGAAAGGTTGCAAAACAATTTAGTTGGAACATGCACTGATTGACCAGACTCTTTCGGATCAATTGCCCAGAGCCTTGGTAATGGTTTGGTAATGCAGAATGAGTGTAGGAAAGCAGTGAGGCTGTGAGCACTGATCAAATTAATGTCCAGTTGGGAAGTTGCTGAATGTCCCAGAGGGAAAAAGGGTGTATCAGTTGGGTTTCAGTGAGGAGACAGAAAGAACACAGTAACTTAAACAGGGGAAACTTAAAGAATCAATAACCTGTGATGGACAATGACTGCAGTGGGATGTAAGGGGAACTTGATAATATGGGTGAATGTAGTAACCACAATGTTGATTATGTGAAACCTACACAAGAGTGTATATCAATGATACCTTAATAAAAAAAAAGCTGTGATGGGCTAACTATAAATATGTAAAGATAACTCTATACCATAGGGCTGAGGGACAATTTCAACGTAAGAACAAATTTGGGTGGGTGCGCTTCTCCAAGCCTGAGGTTCTGACCTCGTTGGAGAAGGCACAGTCGGAACCCACTGGGTAGTGGAGAATTTTGCTCAGTTGCCAGTCCTAGGGTTCATCCACAGGTGTCAGGCCAGTAGCAGACAACCCTCTGAGGTGCAGGTGAGTTGGGCAGGTGCACAGAGAGCTGGGTCACCACTATGAGCACAAGACCTGGATTGCGGAGGGGCCTGAGGAGGTGATCACCCAGCCCAGGCAGGGCTGCAAAGTCATGGAGAGACTGCATGCCACTAGGTGTCCTCGCATACATGCCCCAGGAAATGACGGGTGGTAGGAACAAGAAAAGCAAAGTGCAGCTAGGAAGGAAGACAAACCCCCTTTCTTCTGCAGGTTTCCTGCAGCACCTTCTACTGACGAAGCTAATATCACGTTCAGTGTAGAGGGAAATGCTTAGAGGCTGGTCATTGTGACGGAGCAGGTGCTGAAGGGTGAATCTGGAGTGGACAGGTGATGCATTGATAACTGGCTCATCTTTAGTGACACAGAGCACATTCCAAAACCAGTGAGAAAGCAGGAAGAGGGAGGGGAGCCAGCAGTCCTACCCTTCTCGTATATGCCAAAGGAAGTGGCCTTTGTGCTGATGTCTCAGTGCTGAGATTTGCAGAATCTGGTCCAGATGGATGATGGAGTAGACAGTAATGATGCTTTGTTTGGGTGAAATTGTGTAGCCAATACATACATTTAATCAGTTGCTTACCAATTAATTTTGTTCCTGATAGCATACGTGAGCAGGTCCCACCCTGTATACTGCTACTGCCAAACAATCAAATCAGCCAAGTCAGGGTGGTTGTTAGGGGTCAGGTGGAAGGAGCTGTGGGTTGTTGATCTTTCCGTTTTCAGGCAGCGGATGGAGAATCTATCAGACAGCTCACCTCCACAGCAGTTACAGAGGCTCCTGCACTTTGTGGGAGGCTACCGGGGGGCACAGAGATGGCTCTGACATTGGTACTTAAACAGTCTGAAAATAAAAATAGTAGCTTGTAATGCCCCCTCCCTGCCTTCCTATTACCATGGCAACAAGAGACCATGCCACCTGGAGTCCATTTGTAGACTCCGTCACATTTACCTCAACCCAGTCTCAATCTGGATGGCAATGCTAGTGGGGGAGGCAGGGGACCTGGGCCCTAATGCTCCTCAGGAAGGGCGGGAGCCCTCACACTTCTCTGTGGATTCTGCCCCTAGGGGTCCAGAGGCTGTTCCTGCTTCTTTGGAGCACCTAGAGCTACATGTTACCCTGCCAAAATAGGTTCCAAATTGGAAACAAATTACTTTTTTTTATTAAAATAAATAGAAAAAGCCACCATGGGGGCTAATAATGAGAAGAACACCTGGGAAAATGCCATTGCCTAAACAGCAGTGTGGCTGCCTCTAGTTGGGAGCAAAGGAGCAGCCTAATCTATCTTTCATTGGTTGTAATAGTCTACAATTAATTTGCCAAAAAATAGCACATCTCATGAGTGTGGATCTTTTCAGTTTTACAGGGAGAAAAATTCATATCAAAATTAAAAAAAAAACGTGCTCCATCCCAATGCCTTAAGTTGGGTCTGTAAGCTAAAGTGATAAAGTGATGGAGAGCTGAGGTAACTATTTGTTTAACATCATCAATTTAGGCAAAGTGTTTCAAATTACCAAACTGTATGTGTATATATATCTACATATCTGGGTGTTTATCTCTATTTGTGTATCTGGCATTACTCAGATGACACAAATAATTCCTGACTCTTCATAGAGCCTTACAAAGTAGATAGATCTGAATGAATAAAAATGCCATTAAAATTTGGATTTTACCAGAGGTTATTTACAAGAAACGGTCAAGAATCTTCAAAAGAATTCATTATTCAATGACTAATAGTTACCAACAAGGTGAAGAAAGTCTTTTTTGTGTGTATGTATGACATTCTAAAATAATTTTTGCAGGGACATTCTGTTGAGTAGCAGAGTGACCTGATTGATGACGGGACTTATGGGGACTTGGGGGGGTTCTTCATAAGTGAATTATGTTTAGAAGATAATGTATTATGTTTGGAAGCTTTTTCTGTTCTCAGATTTTATTAAGCCCTGTGGGGTCTCTCAAAATTAGTTGTCTGGGGTCACCAGTGAATAAAGAATGAAAGGCGATTCCCTGAAAGGCCTGAGTGTTTCTCACCTGAGACAAGGGAATCGCTTCGGGGTGAGCTGTGGACTCCTGAGCCTCCTGGGGGGCAGTGGAGACCCAAGCTGGAGGAGTTGGGAAGACTGGAGAAAGAGGCTCGGTGGGGGGGAGAAGGGGGGTAAGTTGGAACTGTCATAATTCTATATAACATACCACATGAAAAGTAGGAATTGTTTCCATTTAATGGATAAAGAAACATTCAGAAAGGTCAAAGGATTTATATGCCTAAATCCACACCGCTGACATGTAACAGAGCTGGGACAGGGCACCCAGTTCTCCAACTACAAATGCTGTATTCTAAGCCATCATTCTGACTCATGTTTGCCAAGATTCCTCTCAAGTTTTAATTTAAAAAAAAATCTTTGGGTTAAATGCATGAGAGTTAATGGTGAGTGAAAGGGTATCTCACTGCGACCCTCCTTACCCAGAATGACTCAGGAGACATGGGCCCACGCAAGAGACTTTATTATCTGAAGGAGAGAGTGGCTGCCCCAGAGGGGGGTGGGGAGAGACAGAGAGAGGGAGGGAGCAGCAGAGAGAACAGCGGGACAGAGAGAGCAGAGAGAGAAAGAGAGAGAGAGAGAGGGAGAGAGAGCAGGGAGAGCAGGGGGACAGAGACAGAGAGAGAGGGCAGCAGAGAGAGCAGCGGGACAGAGAGAGCAGAGAGGGGGGGGCGGGAGAGAGCAGGGAGAGCAGGGGGACAGAGAGAGAGAGAGAGACAGAGAGAGAGGGCAGCAGCGTGGTGCCTTTTATTGTGGCGGATCCGCTAGGCCTGTTGCCTTGGGGGGGTCGGGATGTTTAGAGATAAGGCGGGGTAAGCCCAGCAAGCCCCAGGCATAATTCTCACCAGTTTATATGCTTGGGACCATGGGGCAAATGGAGGATAAATTACTATATTCTTACATTCCTCCCTTTTCTGTTTTATAAGTGATAGAGTTTGGGAAGGGGTGAAGGTTAGTCTTTAGTAACTGCTTCCTGCTGATTAGGGGCAATGAAGTTCATTTTTGTATTGATGGGGGGCGGTCCTCAGATGAGCCCTTGGTCTGCAGTGGCGATGGCATTTTCTAGGTTCAATAAGAATCGTTGTCTTTGGAGAGGGTTTGGTAATCCTGTAATATAAGCTGGTTAAAGGTTTGGTTAGAAATTTTTTGCATGTAGGGTGGCTGAATTATAGCATTGATGGGGACCTATGTGTAGGCAGAGAACAACCTGTAGGGCAAAGGGAATCCCTGATGGTGCAATCTTTTGGACAGTCTGAAAAAGAAAGGGCTGGCATTGGGAAGATGGGTCTGGTGAGAGAGTAAGTGTTGAGACCAGGGTTAATAATCCGGAAGCATGACACATGGCGGTTCTAAGGGAGGTCTTAGGACTCCGTGCTGGCAGAAACTTCTTCAGTGATGAGTGGAAGCGGAGATGAGCAGCGTGAAATGCGGAGAGTAAGCAGTCTCGTCAGGGTGGAGGAGTAGGAACCTGTGGGAGATTTGGTGGGAAGGGAATAAGGGGAGACAAACGGCTTATGGTGGGAGTTGTGTATCTAGTGGGGAAGACCCTGGAGTTTAACTGCAGTTGGCGTGGAAAGGATTACTGTGTATGGTCCTTGCCATTTGGGAGTTAGGGATGGTGTCTTTTTTGTTTGGAACAGGCATGGTTTGGAGAAGTTTTTTCCTGTCTATGGTAGTGGCCTTGTAGCACGGGGAGAGCTGAACTCCCAGGTATGTGACCTGAGCGGCAGACAGCTGAACTTTGGAGGGTGAGACCCAATAGCCATGTTCTGAGAGAAAGTTTAAAGGGAGAATAGTATCCTGTTGAGAGGTTTGTAGGGAGGGACTGCACGGGAGGAGATCATCTACATAATGAAGGAGGGTGGAGCTCGAGAGAGTAAGGGATTTGAGGTCTTGTGTTAGAGCCTGTCCAAAAAGGTGGGGACTATCCCTAAAGCCTTGGGGAAGGACTTGTTAAGTGTTCTCTGAATATTAAAAATTAACTTAACATAAGGAATTTCCTGCCTTGATTTTTCTCTGGGATACTGGCATCTTGGTCTGGGAGCATATCAAAAGGCTGCCTGCTCAGCTCCCAAGGTGGGCTGAGGTATTGCCTATTTGCTAAAGAATCTTGTCTTTTACTATGTGGTCTACAGCTGGGTCTGCAGTTAGTTGCTCAGTTTGCAAAATTACCTCGTCACATCTGAAGGAGGAAAGACAGCACATAGGCCTGGGCCTTTTAGCATGCTAAAGTGAATCTTACACACGGTTACAAATGATTAGCATAATAAAACATGTGCTACTCTTCTTTATCTGGGGAACGTTAACTGATCTCACTGAAGAATGATTCTAGAGCTTAATCTTCAACATAGTTTTAGTAGGGGAGGGGGGGTTTCCTAGCATGCAGTTTTACATTGCTCTGACTGCAAATATCCTGCCTTGCTTTCTCCAGAGGCTCTCACCTTATTCTGTCTAGGCCTATGGTCCCTGTCTCATTCTCCCCTCTACAGGTGGAGACTCCAGCTGCTGCTAGGGAAAGGGGGCGATGAACCCCTCTGGCTGCTTCATGCTGAGACGGGGCGCAGTAAAGGGTGCAGCTGGGTCTCCATCACTGGTCAGTTGAGAGGGCCTCAGAAGGTTGGCGCTTCTATTCTGGGTTTTATTTCTATTACTATTTGCAGTTTTGTGACTTCTAGGCAAGACAGAACAAACTGTGTTATCAGGTTAAGTAGCAACATCTGAAGTTGGATTTTCCATTCTGGAAGGACAAACTTGACAAGATTAAGAATGCCTGGCTGAATATGAGAACTAGGAATATGAGAGTCTAATTGAGAATCATACCCAAGTATTATGGGGAAACTAGAATTCTGGATCGAGTTTACATCTCAATGACTAGTATTAGGATTTAGTATAGATAAGACTGCATTATTGAAACTACTTTTCTCTAAAATCACCCTCATTTTTATTAGAAGTAGCCAGATTAAGAAAATAATTAACAGTTGGCTTGATTATTTGCATAAGTGCAGCAAGAAGAGTAATTGATTACATGGGGTCTTTTAAATGTGCTTTGCTGGAACTTATTATAAGGAATTTCAGATTGAACTTTTAAGGGCTTCTTAAGGCCAGAAAGCTAAGCCAGACTTGCCATCAGGTTGTGCCTGCAGTACCTGTAGATTTAGGTGAATTCCTCTCTTCTTGAGGTCCCTAAGACATTCCTGAGGTTCCTGCACCTGCCAGGAAGTGACTTTCCTTACTCACCTGGTAAGGCTGCTGGGAACCCTGTAAGCAAGGTACCAGGCCAGTTCTTCTAAGGGGCTTTGTTGGCTTTATAAAGTCAATCTTAGTTCCTTAAAGCTGTCTGTTCATATCTGAGTTTACACATGTGTCTCTCAGGTATGACGTTCCAGTCAAAGCCTTGGTAATATAACTAGTGTTTTTAATTGGTCCTCTTACAAGGAAAGCAGATTCGTATTGAACTTGTACAAATAAACATACTGCCATGAAATATAAAAATAGTCACTGAGAGTTTTTAAATTCTGGAGGGATCAGGTAGAGAGAAAGATAAAGTTTCAATTCTGCTTATAAAGGCAGTCATTTACTAAACTGTTGTCAGCTTAAGAGAAAAAGCTTAAACCACTTCATCAACAACATTTGAAACAAAAAGCCACAAAATTATCTTCCTTAGTTTACTTAATCCTATGTAACTAATACCTGTTCTGCTGAAATCTAGTTTTTTACTAGTTTAGGAGTAATAAAACAATGAGTACAGATGACAAAAGACTTACAAATGACAATGGTTAAAGATCTGATGAGAGCTTACTATAAGACAGTTGTCATAGGGAAATTTGGATATTTTTGTAACACAAAACAGTCAGTAACAAAAGTTAGCATCATTTTCTGTGATAGTGCCTTCTAGGTAATTAAGCAGGTAAATAAGCCAAATAAGCCAAATACTTTCTCCAATGAGAAAAAATTCCTCTGACATGTTCCAGGGGCCCTCTGGAAAATATCAGAGTTAACTAGAGGCAAAAAAGTACTTTTTTTGAATTTGATTTTGGGAAGCTGTTAAAAGTTTTAAGGCACTTGCTTAAATAGTTACTCACATTAGACAAAGCTAAACTTCACTTTAAGCATTCTTTCTTTGAAAGATTTAACAGATACCATCAACTTAAATGACTTTAGGTAAACTTAGGCAGCTGATAACCATAAGGACATGTCTATTCAGTTCAATTTAAATTAGCATTAATGCTTAATATCTTCTATTAGAATTTTCTGGAAGTTTTAGAATGCCCAATTTTTATAAGTGCTTGTCTTTAAATCAATTTTTATTAATACCATCTGGAGGTAGAAAAATATTTTTCATTTACACACTTAGACACAAACATACAGATTGAGACACAATGATGCAGTGAGAGGACAGACAGAGCTCCTGGCATGAGCCAGGAAGGGAAAAGAGAGCCCGTGGTGCTGCATTGTCTAGGAGTTTTGTAGGCAGTTGAGGATATTTGGGAATGTGAAAAAAGCTTAGGGGTGTGACCATTAAGGCAAGTAGTAGGTGTTTAGGATTGCAGGGGAGACAGAGAGAGAGCTTGGTTCGGTGGTAGGAGAAAGCCTGGATATATGGAATCTCTTTCCATTTGCCCGTACACTCACAGAAGTTGTATAAGTCAAGGAAAGTTTTAGGATCTAAAGAGCCATTTAGAGGCCATTTAGACTGATTGTCCAAGGGATATTGTGGCCAGATCTCATTACAGTAGCGAACAGGTTTGAGGTCTGGAGTGAGGTGGAGGGGCTTTAGATTATTGACTAAACACCCTAGTGGTGAATCTGCAGGAACAGAGGGGCCAGATCCCATGGTGAAAACGAGACCGTTCAGAAGTCACTGAGGCATCCCTGAGCGATTGAGAAGGTCACGGAGAAGACCAGGCACAGTTAGGGGATCATCACCACCTCTAACTGTGGGGTCGAGGCGAAAACACGGGAGAGGCTCGGTACCTGGTACCAGGAGTTTTCGAGTCGAGAAGAAACATAGATAAGGGGAGACTGGGCCTCAGTGGATGAGGATTCTCACCATGGGGAGGCAGAGAAGGGTCAACTATGGGGATCAACTGTGACTCTGAAAGTCATGGTTGGGGGTGCCCCTGTCCCAGAGGAGCCCTTGGGGGTGCCAGACACTCAACAGTCACTTCCCAGGTTCCAAAGGGACATTTAAGTCGACCATGAAGGGGAGACTCACCAAATCGAAGGCCAGTGTTGGGCGAGAAGACGAGCGACCGAGGAAGTGGACGGTGAGCCCGTGGAGGAGGATCGGGCAGTGAGGGTTCCCAGAGCAGCTCAGGTTCCCAGAGGAAGAGCAAAGTCAATGGGAGGGCCTCATCTGAGTCACGGCACCAATGAAAGGGTATCTCGCTGCGACCCTCCTTACCCAGAATGACTCAGGAGACATGGGCCCACGCAAGAGACTTTATTATCTGAAGGAGAGAGTGGCTGACCCAGAGGGGGGTGGGGAGAGATAGAGAGAGAGGAAGCAGCAGAGAGAGCAGTGGGACAGAGAGAGCAGAGAGCAGAGAGAGAGAGCGAGAGAGAGCGAGATAGAGAGAGAGAGAGAGCAGGGAGAGCAGGGGGACAGAGACAGAGAGACAGAGAGACAGAGAGAGAGAGAGGGGGCAGCAGCGTGGTGCCTGTTATTGTGGCGGATCCGTTCAGCCTGTTGCTTTGGGGGAGGGTCGGGATGTTTAGAGATAAGGCAGGGGAAGCCCAGTCAAGCCCTAGGAAAGCCAGGGCATAATTCTCACTGGCTTATGTGCTTGGGACCATGGGGCAAATGGAGGATAAATTACTATATTCTTACAGTGAGTGTGTGGTGTACTTCATTTTATAAGCAGAGCATTACTAAATAATAGTGATAAGCACCAGACATTTTCATAAAAAGTATTTAATAAAAACATTGATGGGTTCTTTACAAATCACAGTTAAAGGAAATAGATGGATATCAATAAGGAGAGCATTTGATCAGGCCTTGTAGCCAAATAAGGTTTGGTAATATTCCTAAGGATGTGCTAAGTAAATGAATCAGCCTTTGATTAAGTCAGCATGCAAAGTCAAAATGTGAACAAAATTGTTCCTGGAAAATAAAGTTTACATGCTACCTGCATGTGATGTACTTTGCTTAGGCTCTCCTGGAATGGGAAGCGAATGAAGAAATACACAAACATTTGTTAATTCTTTCTGGCTTTTTTCTTGCAAAGGAACAAGAACTAGCAGTTTTAGGAATGGTGGTGAGAAACAATGTCCTGCATATAAATGCAAAATGCTGTTTTGGGTTGTAATTGGAATAACTCACCATTTCACGAGCTGGTGATTTTTCAGCAACCTGGATAAAAGTGATTTGGAGTGTACTCTCATAGTGGGCACCCCGAAAACTCAAAGCCCTAGTCATACTCACACCACCAACCCACAACCACACGGAACAACAATTTACCTAGTGCTTTCTGTGCACCAGGCTGTGCTAGTCCCTTTATGTGGGACAGTCCTTATAAGACTCCAGGGCAAGGGAGGGAGTTAATATTATTTTTCCCATTCCATAGAGGAGATGGTTGAGACATAGACCTGGTCTATGATTTCATTTTCTGAAGCAGCTGGCCTATGATTTTATTTTTATAGCTGATTGAGTTTTTCATTCCATACAGGCTTAACAGCTAGTCTCCAAGGATGTGGCAAAAAGATTGGCCCTCCACTTCAAGAGCTAATTTTAAAATATAAGCTAATTTGATGAATTTCTTACCAGGAAGAGAAGAACGATTGTTGAATTTTGGGAAAGTGGTGAATTCTTGACTGGAGGTCATTTTTTAGAAGGGCTGAGATTTGGGGAGAGGGAAGGAAGGACAGTCTAGAGTGAAAGGTGCTTCATTTTGGTGTGCTAAATCAACTCTGAGCTTTTTTCTTGATAGCTCATATGTGATAAGGTTTCGAGAATTGATGCTGGTTAAGAGGAGAGGTTGGCAAAAGGGAGGTAGGTATAAGGTCTTGGCAAGGGCAACCTGGATCCAGCTACAGTCTGAAATAGCAAGTTCAGAGCAGACAGTCAGAGAGCTTGGGATGCTCCCAGCAGCCAGGGATCCACCATGGGAGTCAGGCAATGCTGAAATGACAAAAAGGAGGTGGAACAGAGAAGGTCTTTGAAGCAACAAAAGGGAGAGAATGAGCCATTTTCAGAGCTCTTACAGCTTCACAGGAGGCCACAGGAAGAACAGTTACAGGTCCACTGCAGCCAAATACTGCCCCAAGGTTTTAAAGCCAGTTCCTTGTTACAATAATGCCCAACTAATGTGAGATCCTACTGTTTTGCATTTTGTGGCATCCTCATAATCCTCCCAAATAGTAGTATGTCATGATTTAAATCCAAAGTTGAAGTGATTGGAACTTGTTTCGACACAGGTTCTGAGAATTTCAATATATCTTCCTATATACCTATAGAGCCTATAGGCTAGGCTGCCTTTATGCCAAAGCTCTCCATCCCTACTTGGCTCTTGGTAGCCTTCAGTCAAGCTTTATGAAGAACATCAGCTTTTGAAATACTTTCATTCCTCTGCATAAGGTGAGTTGAAGGATTAAACAGATGTCTGCTCTGACCACCCTCAAACCTTTCTGAGGCCTCTGGGGCACCTCTTAGGAACACTCAGACTCTGGTGAGAAGAGTTTGAAAACTATTTCCTTGAAGAGAAAATCTATTTGTTGGTAGACTCTGGAAAAATGTCTGAAAAATGATCTGTTACCTTGCTCTTCTAAGTTGTAGAAAACTGTCTCACATTTCATTTTCCCAAATGGATAATACTTACATAATTATGGATGAACTGTCTTTGCATACATTTTAAGCTATTAAAGCAATTAATGGTTAATGACTAGATTAGGGAAGATGCTCAGTCTGTCCTGGAATCTCAAGCCCATCAGCCTCTCCTGAAAACAGTAGAGCAAAGGGACATTCAGCAAGTATCTGGTTGATGGTAGAGGATAGTTAGAAGGAATGATTTCTGGTGCCAATGATTTTATTCTAAGTTCAGATATGTGACATGAACTGAGTCCCACCAAAATGAAAAAAGGAGGGATTAAAACTTAATATCAGGATAGAAAGAAGAATAGCTTAGAGATGGCTATCCTTGAACTTCTACATGTTAGCCATGTTAGCCTTGAACATCAAAAGGGATGTAAAAATCTTCCACAGGATTTGACTGGGTTTGCTTGGCATACAATCTTGGAATGTGTAATGAGTAACTTTTTCATAATCTGTGTGTGTATACAGAGGATGTGTCACTAGACAAGATATTTGAGTTAGTAGCTAATCTAAAAAAATAATAAAAGTTGTTCCAAAATGTCTCTGCATTTTTAAAATAATCTACAGTTTGACCATAAATACAAATGTTAACATACTTCTCTGTATCATAGCGAAACTGCAGGTGTTTAGGAGATGCTTGGAGGAAACTCTCCTTTAATTTTAACTTTTTAACTTGAAAATGGTTGGTAGTTCACTTTTGAATTTGTACTCTTTAATATCTTGCTATCTTAGTCTCATCAGTAGTATTGGTAATACTTTCAAATCCATTGATGCAGCTTTATCAGACATAATTTTTCTATTTTGAATTTCTGCTTTCTTTCCCATACTGTTACCAATACAATGACACAGTTAAAAGGTGTAATTAATGCTAGCCAATGAACTTATTACATACTATAGTTACATACAGCAGCAATTGAGAATCTCTAGTCATATCATAAGCAGATCATCAGAAAAAGGTTTTTCATTGTATTCAGAAAGACTGGCCAGAGATTGGTTTTCTCTCTGAATAACATCAATTTGCTGAGCTTCAGTTTCTTCATAGCTATAAAATGAGGGTTAATAATATCTACCTTTTACAGTTATTATGAGGATTAAATGAAATAAGGCATGTAAAAATGCCATAAAACCAAAGTACTGTAAAAATGAATTGTGGAAATATAAAAGAAGCACAGGAGCCGAGTCAGATTATAGCCACACAAAAAAGCCCCTTCAACTTCTACTGTAACGGAGTCAGCCTTTTATGGCTCGCTATTAGCTACCCTAATGAAAACTTGCATGAGATTGCTATCATTTCCATTTTTTGAATGCAGCTTCTATGTCTCCTGCAAGTTCAGACGAGCAGCTTGGGGAAGTATTACAAATACCTGAAAAATAAAATGGAATTCTAGACAGAGCACCCAATGCTTTACAAGCTTTGCACAATGACTGTGTTTAGTTCTGACGCTTTGTTTTGATTAAGCAGCTTTGGAGGACCTTCTACCTTCATAGAAGCCCATCAGAATCTGTAGACTTTTCAAAGAAGAGGTCCGAGCAGCCTCTGGCTTTTCAGCATGACATCGCCGTTACTCGCTTTCTCTTGATTCTCCAGTTCCTTCCTATTTTTTCACTCCACCTGCTAAAGACTTTCCACTTCCCATTTCAACCCAGTGTACTTGTGTGTGTGCTGGGGCAACCATGATGCTTTATTCAGTTCTCTAATTTGGGAACACTGGTTCACTTTTTAAATTTGTGTCTTTAGTGTGTGATTCCTTTAATCTCTTTTCCTCATTTGTCCCAGATTCTGAGAATTGGAAGGGGTTGGCTTTGTCACTAACCCTGCATGATTCTGCAGCCCTCTGCCCGTCAGGGATCCTGTGACCATGAAATCCATGGAAAAAAGCTCTGGGAATTATATTTAGAATTGCAAATCCCCCCTCCAAACCCCAAAAAGTGTCTAATGAACACATAGCATTCCACAGGCATATAGAACAAGAGTCCTGGAAGGGACTGAAAGTCTTAAAGGATCATTTTTTTCTGAAACATTTTAATTTTGTTTTCCCAGCTCATTTCTAAAGTCTGATGTTCTATTTTACTCTTAAAATTTTCCAGGAAAGAAAAATTTACTACATTCTTTGGCCCTGTTTTAATCTTGACAGTCCTTGAAATCAGAACGTTCTGTGAAACCTGAACCCCCACTGCAGTCTCTGCCTGACCTTACTTGTTTTGTCTTAACTGGATCCTGGAATATCAATTATCCATGCATGAGATCCAATCCACTCATAGGAAGCACTAGGGGTTTAAAAAATTCTGGTCCTGGGCCATTTTGTTTGACGTCTTCTCTGAGAAGGAAGATGACTTTTTACTTGTATCTCCTGACCTGCACTACTCCAGCCACCTGCTCTGGTCTGTTTTTTCTCCCCGTTTCCCTAAACATTCATATCTTGCTTGTTCCTCTCCTGCTGTGTTCATGCTTTGTTCCCCACCTGATGCACCCTGCTTCTTTATCTCACTGTCAGGATGTAAATTCCAGGAGTTTGTAAGCAGGGACCCTGTCTTTTTGCTCACTGCGGTATCATTAAATGTCTTAAAGCTGTATTAATCACACCATACCTACAACAGTGTCAGGCACTCCACATATACTGGTTAAGTGACATTAATAATTAATATCAGATTCTACCAAAACATCAAAGCCCTTCTCCAGAGAAAGAGAACAGCTTAACCCTTCACTCAACACAACTAAATGGGTGTCCACAACATGTCCTATATTGTGCTCCTATATTTCCATTTAAAGGAATATTTCATTATTCCTTCTTCTAAATTATATGTTTCATTTATGTTAAGAATGAGCTTCTTACAATTGTCGATGAGTGAAAATATTTGTCTTAATAATACATCAATGTAATGCTCTCCAATTCCAGGCCCAGGACACAACAAGATGGTAGATACATGTATTGAGGGCTTGGCATATTTTTTTAACAGACACTCATGTACTGCTTACTATGTGCCAGGCGCCATTCTAAGGGCTTTATATTCTCCTCAGCATTCTATGAATCGCATGCAATCATTATCCCTGCCTTACAAGTAAGGATTCTGAGGCAGGGAGAGATATAAGTAATGTGCCCAAATCACACAGCTGACAGAACCAGGATTCAAACTCAGACAGTGTGGCCCTAAAGCCTGGGCTATAACCAGGACACCACACTGCTTTCTTGGTATGCTGCTTGCATCCAGGTGTTAACGTTCCCACCTCTGCTTGCTGCTGATGGGGATCACCTTCTGTGCTCTGGAATGCTGCCCCCTTCTATGTGCACACTCTGATATTAAGATTGAAGAACTCCAAGTTGGCTGTTTTCCTTTCTCAACCCACTTCAACATTTTCAAGGCTAGCTTCCTTCTACTCCCTTCTGTTATTTATGAACATGTCCACCTCCCCTAATTGGCAACTGTGAGGACAGCAAATACACCTCCCTCCTCTCCTCTCCCTCCCTCCACATGCCAGGACACAGCCCAGTGCTCTGAGGAGGCATTTAATAAATATCTGCTAAGTAAATAAATATGTTTAAAGAATTGTACTTGCTCTTTTCTTTTAAAGCCAAACTGCTCATAAGAGTTAAAGATGTTAAAGCTCATGTCACTTCTGAGATGGATTAAAGGGGAAGTAAATTAACAATGCTCTCCAGCTGTGGGTCCTAGGTGAGTGCACAGAGAGCCCTTGAATCTGGAGACTGAGCCAGCTTAACAGATGGGGCCATTTTCAGAGGTACAGTGGTCAGTGGATAAAAGGTTGCATTTAGGGAGAAGGATTAACTATAACATTAGAAGATAGTTTCCTTGTGATGGTTTTTAATAACACAGAGGACAATATTTTATGACCATTTATGATAGCTCTTACCTGAGAATGTCTGTGATAGATTAAAGATGGCCACAAATTCTTGGCTACTGCTTCACTGAGTAGTGGAGTTTAATTTCCTTCCTCTTGAATCTGGGCTGGTCTTAGTGACTTGCCTGACCAGTAGGAGACTGGGGAAGTGGGGCCATATGACTTCCCTGCCTAGGTCAGCAGCAGCCTTTTGGTCTCTGGAAACACTCAGCTCTGTAACCCAGCCACCGTGCTGCGAGGAAGCCTGAGGGTGCCAGACGGAGGCCAGTGTGGAGAGGGGCTGGGGCGTCTGGCTGAGGGCTGCGGCTAAGCTCCCAGCCCACAGCCAGCACGGACTTGACACTCGTAGGAAAAGTCATCCTTGTGGGGACCCTTCAGCTCCAGCAAAGCCACCCCTGCTGGTGTACGTGGGGCACAGATGCCCTATCCTGGCAGGACTTCCCAAATTCCCACTCAAAAAGATTGTGAGCAAAATGAAGTTGTTCTTTTAAGCCACAAACTTAAAACACAGCAGCTGATAACAGCAACCTTGTCATAAATGGCACAGTGAGAAACAGCTGCAAATACAGCCCATCAAAGAGCTTTTCACTTCATATATCATTTTCCCCAAAGTATACCCACCAGTACTACCTATGAGGCCTGCCCTCTCCCTTTGACTCATGTGGTGCTTTGGAAAGAAACTGTTCACTTTACAGGTCATAGTTCAAAACTATGTCAAAAGAGTGGAGACAACCCTTACAGCTCTGTTATTCGAGGTTCAAATGATGAGAAATTAAAGTGTGACAGTCTGCACTTAAAAAACAAAAAAAAGACATAATTGCTTTAAACCCAGGTGTATGATATAAGAAAAATTAAGGCCTTTAACTAGATCAGATGGTTGGTAGATCAATTATTTCAGAGGAATGCTATGCATTTAACACAGGGTCACTCTGTGACATAATGGGCTGAACAAGGCTACCTTTCCACTTCTAACCTTCAAAGCATTGATTCATTTGTCTTTAAAAGATCCTCTTTTAAAATGCAGTGTACTAGGAGAACCGACACAGTAAGAGCTAACAAAGCTTTCAACCATTTACAAGCTGGAGTTAGCAAGTTCCTTCCCTGTGTAAATAGAGGGAGAATTGCAGTGATTCTTGCTGAGCAGCCAGTAGGAAGCAAGAGGACACAGGGTGTCTGGGAGACGGAGGAGAAAGGTCGGGAGATGGTGGGGAGTATCTGGGAATTTCTCCTACTCTCCTGGCTTCTTTTAGATGATCCCACTTTTGTGTCATGAGAACTTTTGACAGGTTCAGAAAGGTTTAGACAAGACAGCCAGGAGTACTTGGTTATTCTCTCCAATCATCACCTCCAGGGTCTCATCATATTTCGCCTCCTCCCAATTTCACCACCGTTCTGGCCCTTTTCAAGTGAGAGGATCCCTCCAGTGCTCTTCGCGGTAGAATCTGTTTGACCTCTTGGTGACTGTCACTCTCCGTGGAACAAGACACTCCTTTCTTTGATCTGCCCACGCAGCCTCAGAGGTGCCTGGCCACATAGCCTGACAGCTGGTCAGAGCCCTCACAGCATAGTCAGACACCTAGAGAGAGAGTTAGACAGGTGTTTCCCTTGGGGCCTTCGCAAGATGTCTTCACGCTGACCACGGAAGCTGCATTACCAACTAAGTCCCATGAGAGCACAAAGGGTACCTGGTTACTCCTACACACCAGTGCAGATATGTACTTACATGGTTCATGTACTTTCCTCACTGAGTGTTTCATCTCCCCTTATGGCTAATTAGTCACAGAGCGAAGACTATTCTGGAGAAAAAAGGGGCATTTTCCCTCTGCTCTGCCTTGGCCCATACACTTCATGGAGGTCTTCCTACAAATAGAGACATTATATTGGTGCCGATTCCTTTTAAGGAAGGGAGAGGGGAAATCTAGGTTTGAGGCTGTGTTTCTATCAGAGTCCTTTCTGTCTTTTTATTTTTGTCCAACCTTATCTATGATGGCAGATACTACCACTATCTGAGTTCTCTTTTTTGGGGTGCACTATTAGACCCCATTTCCCATCCTGCGGCATCTATGTCATGCCAATTGACTGATTCATGGTAGCATGACCCCTCCCACAGGGAAGAAATGTGTCACTTGTAGCCCCAGATGTGTCTTCTACACTTGTAGCCCCAGATGTGTCTTACTATACTCTGCCTGTCTTGCCTTATGTATTTCATGAACAGAGAGAATTCAGACAGCATCACATGTAGGCAAGAGCCTGGGTCTCTGAATGATTGCATGGAGCGCAGTTCCGCATTGACCACCCTGGAATGTGACTTGACTGAGAAATTTTATTGTGTTAAGTCTCATTCTTTGATTTAGCAATCAAGGCCACCATTACTAATAATTACCAATTTTTTCTCTTCCCTTTACCTATTCTGCCTGGGCAAATGTTGCATGATTCTCTGTTGCTGAGGCTATTTCTTAAATCTCAATATGACTAACTCACCAAAAATTATTTGTTTATGGCCCTGCCAAGCTGTTAGCTTCTAACAGGCAGGGCATACATACTGATCATCTTTGTATCTTTATGGTCTTTGATGCATTAAGTTCAGTAAATGAATGTTAAGGTGCTATGAATAAGTAGGTTATTAAGATAGGTCCTTCTTGAGATAGCTACCATCAAATTGGGGAGACAAGATGCATACATATGTAAGGTAGTATATGGAAACTGCAGTGGTGACTACAGAAAATAATTGCAGTGGAAGATCAGAGGAGGCAGCTAATAAACAGCCTGGTGTGCTCAGGGAAGTTTTCACATCAGAAAGTAGAGGTGAGTTAAGCTTTGCAGGGCAGGTAGAACTCTAAGAGGTGGTGAAATGGGAAAAATCAGAGGAAAGGACAAAGAGGCAGCATCTCTAGAGTCACCCAGGGACGTAAGAAGAATTCAAATAGGCATAAAAGCAATTAAAACCTAGTTGTTCATCATTCTCCCCAAAATGAGTAGGCCAGTTGATTCATTAGAAAGATTATACTTCTCTTTACCTTCTGGCATATCCATTTGTATGTAAGTTTTGAGAGAGTTCTCCCAATTTCTCCCTATGTCAGATATACAAATACTCATTATTAACAGTGCTCTCTATATGACATAGTCTTTCTCATATATTAGCGGAGTTTTACCTGGCCTTCTCCTCTGTCCTGTCCATCTGTGAGTAATTTAAAGTCACTGCTGCAGTCCCATTGAAGATATTTCGTTCCATAATTTCTTCTCATGGAGAAACATACAACACTGAGAGTGTGCAGATACATGTATTTCAATAGCCCTCCCTACTATAGCAAATGGAGAAGATGGAGAGCATCTATTAGAACAAAGAGTTTGAGTGCATAAGATATTGACTGTCCAACCAAGACAGAGCTGTTGACTTATTATGGGAGAAGGGGTTGGTGGTCATCAATACTTTCAGAGGAAGACTTCATTAGGAATACCAATAAATTCAAACCAAGTTGATCATTGCCCAGGAAGAGGGACAGACAAGGAGACAGCTGGATAGAGGGACAGTCATCAGGAAAGGAGTAGAGAGAAAAGAGTTCTGGGGGCTCCAATGTGAACTTAGGAAGAATCATCTCTGAGAGCCTCTTTTCATGTTCATTTTCAACCGGATCCATCCTTTTTCCATTCCCAGCACCCAAGTTCCCAGCAGTCATATTACCAAAGTGCTCCAGCTTTTGCTGTGGGAGGTATATTTGATGATAGTGATTGTGCGACAACAACAAGGGATGGAATATTTACATATAAAATAGGTATGAAAGTCTATTATACTCTCCAGTGTACTTGGAAACTCAATGCATTCTCTTCCAGATGTGTTCAGTTCCTCACCTCTTCTGTCTTGCAGAGCATGTGCTGTCCCCACCATTCTTCTGGCCCTCAGCAAAGTCTGACCTGTTCTGAGCTTTGTTTCCAAGTACTTTCTCTTTCCTCTGTGACACCTCACAGCCCTGCTACCTGCATCTATATGACGTCGAAGAGTTTTTAGCTGTTTATCTCCCCAGTAGACTCTAAGCCTCCTTGATGGGGGAGAGAATTTATTCTAATGACTTCTATCTAGCTGGTGAATGGGACTGTGTCTGGCATATGTTAGATCTTCAACAGAGATCTGATGCTTGAATGGATGGGTGAAGAGATGAATGAACAAAGGAACGGCAGTTTCCTTGAGAGAGGGCTTGTGTTATACTTTCTGTGTCCCTGGTACTTAGCACTGTTCCTTGAACAGAGTTTACACCCAGTGGATGCTCTTTCTACATGGTGATCTTGGGAACAGGTGCTTAGGGGAAGAGTTATGTGTTCTTTCTTTATTTCTTTATTAGTTTTGCCTGGCTTACTTCCAAAAAAGATTTGAAGTAAGTGAATATTAGGAATAGACTTTTTTCTCAAATATCTTCCCAATTGCAGGATGATTCTTGAACTCTAGAAGGGTCAGCTGGTTGTACTGCCACTTCCAAGAGCCAGCCAGAACCCATCAGCCCTTTAGCAATGGAATCTTGGGTGTGGCATTTGCGTGATTTCGCTCATAGGCATTCCTGGTCCTGAATGGGGACAGCCAGTTTACAAAGGAAGGAACGCATGGCTAAGTAATGGTTTTTAACATCCTGTCATAATTACATTGTTTCTTTGCTGGACTCTCAATAAAAAATGAATGTGTCCTAAAAAGGGTCTCTCATCAGTTTTAGGTCCATTTCTAGCAGCATTTGAATTTCCTTAAAGCATCAACATGTCCCTTGAAAGCAGAGGCTATGCTTTTAAATTGTGTGCAGTGAATGTCTGTGATTACTTTCAAATTTATGGGATTGGAAAGCCAGGTCTTCCCATGCCCCAGAAGTTGGAGTGCAACTTAAATCAAAAGGGTTTGCTGATTTAAATCACAAGTGCTCTGACTGGTAAGCTCACAACTTCCTCTTTCTACATCAACAAAAATGTTCGTTTTTCAAACTGCTCCCTTTCACACCCTCGTTTTTTTCCTCACCTCAACCAAGTTATTAATTTATTAAGTAACCGCTGTGGAAACTCCCTTAGAGCCACTATATTTTACTTTAAATATCACTGGCCAGGAACCCCATGGAGCACCAGGAGCCCAGCCTTTCCTGGCTGCTGGTTAGCCTCGTGGAGCTCTCACTCCTGAGAGTGTGTTGGCACCTCTTTGAGTTTATTGCGTGAAGAGTAGCTCTTTCCGGTGAGTTATCTTAACGACAGAAAAAATATATCTTGTTTTGTGCTTTGAAGCATCTGCCCCATGTGCCAGAGCCGCATGTGCACAATAGTCTAGAGGCAAATGATAAGGCTCTGTGGTGCTCTGTGCTAGATGAAGAGCAATGGTTTATTTTCCACCCTCAGAGAATGGATCCCGGCAACTCTGTGCACCACAATAATGTGGATTCAAGTTAGATTTGTCAGTCTCCCCATTCCCTCCTCTGTGCTGGGCCATGCCTCCTCCTCACCCCCAACCACCTCTTCTTATACACTGAATTGGATCCTCCAAAATAGATACTGGGGGTTCAAGTCCTACCTCCAGTACCTCAGACTATGACCTTATTTGGGGACAGGGTCTTTTTGGAGGTAATCAAGTTTTAAAACAAAACTTTAGGGGAGGCCGGAATCCAGTATGACTGGTGCCCTTTTAAAAAGGGAAATTTGGATGCAGAGACAGACACGCACAGAGGGAAGACAGTGTGAAAACACAGAGGGCGGAGCTGAGCACGTGCCTGGAGTGAAGCGGCTACAAGCCGAGGATCACCTCAAATACAAGAAGCTGGAAGAGGCGAGGAAGGATTCTCCCTTAGAGACATCAGAGAGCAGGGGGCCCTGCCGACGCCTTCATTCCAGTCTTCCAGCCTCCAGACTGTGGGACAATACTTTTCTGTTGTTTTAAGCCATCCGGACTTTGGTACCTTCTTAGGGCAGCTCCTCTCTCCCCACCACTGGCAATGCCTGCCTTTCAGTCCCAGGTCCCTCCAGCCTCCTGCCCCGTCTGTAAACATTCCAAATGGCACTGTGTCCCCTTGCTGCCCTCAGAACTTGTCAGCCCTATGCTCACTTACCCATGGCTTTGCCACTATTAAGTAATAATGAAGCAACTGCCTAACAACAAATGCATAGCAAAGCATGAACAGGGAACCGACAGATTAATGGTACTGTTCCCAGGCGGTATATAACAATTACCAGAAGTTTCTTAGGGAGAAGGGCTAACACTGATGTTTCTCAAATGGAAATCTGAGGTTTCTCTGAGAATTTTTATCTTGTGTTTTTATTTAGGAGACAATCCAAAAATACTGATTGATTTTCTAGTTATAAAGTCAAAACTTCCATTTTGCTGTGGTTGTTACAATTGAATGCAATTTTTTTAGAAGGCTTTTTTAAAGGTTATTTTTGTTTATTTTTCCAGATCTACTGGGGTGTAAGTAAGAAATGAAAGTTGTGTATATCTAAGGAGTACAATGTGATATTTTGAAATATGTATATATTGTGACATGGTGGCCATAACCAAGCTAATTAATATATTTATCACCTCACATAGTTACCCTTTTGTGTGTCTGTGAGAGGACATCATGTTATAAATCAATTTTTTGCTGAATGGAGTTTATCAGACAACTTTTCTTTTCCCTTTAAAAAGGGGTTACTTATTTCTCAAAATTAAGAAACATTGTAAATGAAAGGAATGGTCAGGGAGGAATCTGGGCTGAGAGGCCTTATAGAGCCCTTGGGCCTTATAAACACCTGCCTGTTCTGACCTGAGCTGGATCTCATTTGACGCTAAGCCAAATTTCCTAGCTCATCATTTGCTGTTACATGTCCATCCACATTTATTTGAGGTTTTTAGAACACAAAAAATATTGTCACCTGTCTTTCCTCCCACTTAAACTGCCTTTCTAAGTGACACCTTCTTCTGCCTTAGCGCTCCTCATAGAGCAAATGTGCTGTGAGCAACTTTTAAAATCGATTATTCAGGGTCTTGGAGTCTGGAAGATGGAGCAGAAGTTCCTTGGAGTATTTTGAAGTAAACATCAAATTATAAATGAAGAGCACTTTATAAATAGGCAGAAAGAGTGGAAACAGAAACACACATGGATGGGCTGTGTTCCAATCCCTGCCCAACATTCAGGAAAATTACTTTCCCAGCACGAGTCTTGAGTTTACCTACTAGGAAATCTCTTGGGTATCCCTGGGGGGTAACGTCTCTGTCTCTGAATCTAGGGAATGGTTCTCCAAGGTGCACTGTGAGTGTCTGTGTTGGGAAAACATCCTGTTCTCCAGGCCTGGTTTTCTTCCTCTGAGCATATTCAACCGCTAATGTGCTGTCAGGAGGGTGGGCAGGCCCAGAGCAGGGGGCCACAGGTAGGCTGTGGTGGCCTTTACTCCCCAGGCTGCCTTGCAAGGCCTGGTTTCCAGCCCTCCCAGCGTCTACTCAGAAAGGAGGGCTTCAGTACCTGCCTGCAGCAAGGTTTAGATGAGCAGGAGACAAATGGAATGGGGAGTGAAAGCTTGACTCAAGATTTCTTTTTGGAATGGAATGATGAACAGCACAAGGATTGCAGTTAGATTCCTTAGCTCTAGGTTCCCCAAGCAGGCCAGGCACCTCCTATGGGTCAGGCCTCCAGAAGGGCCTTCTAGGCCATTTTTCTTCTCTCTTCTTCTCACCAGGAAAACAGTGAACATGCAGGACATTTTGGAAACACCATCTTACTGGAACTCTGAGGCCTCAGTTGAGAAATGACAGATTATGTCATCTTCTGCCAGGTACTGGAAAATCTGTCTTAAACACATGTACACAAAATCTCCATGGGGTTTAGTTATGTTTTAATTAAACACTAATCAGTGGGCACAGAGTTCAGTTGTGGAGGTCTGCTGAACAACACTGTACCTCTGGCCAGCAGTACTGCACTGAACACTTAAAAACTTAAGAGGGTAGCCCTCCTGTTGAGTATTCTTACCAACATAACCACATAACACAGCATAACATTATATTCAATGAAAAGCAAACTTTTTTCTTTTCCCAAATCTTCAGACTCTCTCTTCAGAGACAAGTATATCCTTCCAAATGTGTTTCAATGCATCAACAAAAATGTGTATGTAACACTGAACACCTATGGGAACATACTGTACCCAGCATTTGGGATCTTGCTGTATTCACGTAACAGTACATGAGAGGGCTCTTTTCATGTCTATGCAGAACAATCTAAAAATCTTCATGCTATGGGCACTGCAGTGAACTTCTTGTACATGTATCATCTATCACATCTGCAGGTTTATTGGCCAGATATGTTCCTAGCAGTAGAACTATATATGAACTTTTTTTGATAGATATTGACAATTTTCCCTCTAAAGAGAGTATGTCACTTGATATTCCCTCCCCATGCACTCTGACCACTGCTGTATGCTTTCAAACTTCCTGATCTTTGCAAAATGTAAAAGTACACAAATGTGTCTCAAGTGATTTTCTTGCTTTCAGTCTTGTTACATTCAATTCACTATTTACCCTGCTCTAGAGATGATTGCTCTCCAATGTGAATTTGATCTTTAACTCAGCTGTAGAAAACTTTCCTGTGACTCCACATTGTCCTTGGAATGAAATTCCATTTCCTTGACTGACTCATAAGATCCTTAGGGTTTGGGACCCTGTCTGGGTCTCCTCCATCATCCCTCACCTCTCCCCGCCTTGTACTCCACATTTCAGCCATGCTAGACTGTAATGCCTTCCTCAGACAGGTCCTGCTGTCCCTCACCTCCATTCAAGCCTCTCCTCTGTGCTTCTCCTTTCTGAGGACACTCTCCTTGCCTGACTTCCCTGCTCTAGCTCACTCCTACTAACCTTTCACTTAGATGTGGCACCCCCTAGGTTCCAATGTGAAGCCCCCTGGTAACCTCCATAGTACCCTGTACTTCACCTTTTAAATTATGTAGCATTTGGTACAAAGTCATATATATAAGTTATAAAGCATACTCATAAAAACAAACCCCTATGCACCTACCAACCCAACTTAAGAACCAGATGTCTGCCAACATTGTAATAATGTGTGCTGCTTTCCTGTCCATGGTTGCTCTTACCACACTGGGTGATAATGCCTCTGTACTTGTCTGTATTTCTCACTGTAGATTCAGTCCTAGAGACATAGGTCTGGGTCTGTCAGGGTCAAGCATAGGACCTGACAAGTTGCAGTTTACTTGACAATATTTTTAAGTTGATGTTATATCCGGATAAAGAAGTTGTGGTACATGTATGTATGAGTATATATATATATATATATATATATATATATATATATATATATATATAAGATAGAATATTATTCAGCCACAAAAAATGAAAAAAAAATCTCACCATTTGCAACAACATGGATGAACTTTAAAGGTATTATGTTAAGTAAAATAAGTCAGAGAATGACAATGACAAATACCAGTCTGGTGGCACTTATATTTGGAATCTTAAAAAAAAAATTCATGAGAGAAAGAGATTTGTGGTTACCAGAGGTAGAGGGTGGGGAAAGGGGGAATTGGAGGAAGGTGGTCACAAACTTCTACATGTATGGGGATGTAGTGTACAGCATGATGACTATGGCCAACACTGATACATGACATTTGGGAAAATTTGTAAGAGAGTAAATCCTAAGAGTTCCTATCATAAGGAGAAAAATTTTTTTTTCTTTTTTCTTTTCTTCTTTCTTTTCTTTTTATTGCATCTATATGACATGATGGATGCTAGCTGAACATATTGTGGTAGTCATTTCACAATATATGTAAATTAAACCATTATACTGTACACCTTAAACTTATACAATAATATATGTCAATTATTTGTCAACAAGACAAGAAAATAGTAATATCCAGAAAGGGGAATACTTTAAAAAAAATAACTGTGTTCTCAGAGAGTGGATCAGTTATGATAGATAACCTACTATCAGTTTACTCTAAGGTCATGGATCAGTTTGTACAGTTTAAGTCTCCTTCTCTGGCTCTTTTTGTGAGGTTGGGTTGCTGGGACATTTTTTCTGTCAGGTTTGTTTGTTTGTTTGTTTTGGTTACTATTGTTCTTTTACATTTTCAAATCATGTACCAACAAGGTTGAACAGTTCCTGACTTACCAGAAATCTACCTTAATGTTGTAATCACAAAGTGAATGCACCTGCTCTTCATGGTAATAGCAGATTTGGTTACTGTCCAAAACTAGAAATGTCATTCTCGATGCTAATCTTACAAATTAAATGCTACCACCTACTTGAATTAAATAAGAAAACATATCACTCATGGAATTTCATCAAGATAATAATAGTAACTTTAATTTAATGAGGTCCGACCATGTGCCAGGCATACTGTAGATTTCATTGCTGAGCTTCATCATAATCCTACAAAAGTAGGAAATGTTATTTTCATTTGCAGCTGAAGACATGGAGGTTCAATGCTAAAGGGTTGAATCGAAACTGCTGAACGTGGACAAGACAGAGGTGGGACTGGGATTCAAATCTTGGTCTCCCCAAGCCCAATCCCAACCTCTGTCCTCTCATATCATACTGCATTGCAGACAACAGCTGAACTAAAAAAAATAGCATGAGACCATTTTAAAGTATTTTCCTTAGTCTTTCAACTTGCTCTGGTCTATCATCTTAAAATATCTCTTTCAAAATGTGTTCAAATTATAATCTTTGCTACTTTTTATATAGCATTGAGTATTTGCTGAAAGGAGTAGAAAAAAAGAAGAGAAAATCACTTTGCTTTTAGTAATTCTTGGCTCTATGCATTTGGTCATTCATTCATTCATCTGACAGATATGTGAGTGTCTATTGTATGCCAGGTAGTATCCTGGGTAAATAAAACAGACAAAAAATCCTTGCTCTTATAGAATTTACATTCTAAGGAGGAGACACTGGCAAAGATATGTATTAATAAGCATTAAATAGAAGTAAAGCAAGATAAGGGAATTGGGAAGAAGAAGACTGGATGTTTCTTTTTTTTTTATACTATAGCACCTTAAGATTTTTTTTTATTAAGGTATCATTGATATACACTCTTATGAAGGTTTCATAAGAAAAACAATGTGGTTATTACATTCACCCTTATTGAGTCCCTGCCCATACCCTACTGCAGTCACTGTCCATCAGTGTAGTAAGATGCCACAGAGTCCCTATTTGTCTTCTCTGAGCTACACTATCTTCCCCTTGACCCCCCCCCAACCCAGTGAACCAATCATGACACCCCACAATCCCCTTCTCCCTCCCTCTCCATTCTCCCTTCCCTACCCCTCCCCTTTGGAAACCACTAGTCCCTTCTTGGAGTCTGTGAGTCTGCTGCTATTTTGTTCCTTCAGTTTTGCTTCATTGTTATACTCCACAAATGAGGGAAATCATTTGGTATTTGTCTTTCTCTGCCTGACTTATTTCACTGAGCATAATACCCTCTAGCTCCATCCATGTTGTTGCAAATGGCAGGATTTGTTTCTTTCTTATGGCTGAATAGTATTCCATTTTGTATATGTACCACATCTTCTTTATCCATTCATCTACTGATGGACACTTAGGTTGCCTTCATATCTTGGCTATCATAAATAGTGCTGTAGTAAACATAGGGGTGCATATGTCTTTTTGAATCTGAGAAGTTGTTTTCTTTGGGTAAATTCCTAGGAGTGGAATTCCTGGGTCAAATGGTATTTCTGTTTTTAGTTTTTTGAGGAACCTCCATATTGCTCTCCATAATGGTTGAACTAGTGGATGTTTCTTTTAAAAAGGAGTTTTGATGAAACTTTCCCATAAGATGATATTTGAACAGAGACCTCAATGAAGGGAGGGATTGAATCAATGGAGAAAATAGGGGTGGATGGCTGGGAGATAGGGGTTCCCCAGGAAGGGTGCACTTAGCTCTGTGGGCACATTTATGCCTAATTTATAGACTACCCCAAGCTGTACTTGTTGCTGTTTACATTTTATAATAGAATCCCTTACATTTTATAGAAATTATTGGTTGAAGACCTTACCTTAAGTGCACAAAGCAACTGGTTTCTCTTTACTTCAAGGTCTCCTACAGTTCCTGGCACTTTATTAGAAATGAAGCTTTGCTTGTGTGGATAAAATGAAGGTTCCTGTGACCGGGATTCTCACCGGGCCCTGGTTGGCTAGCTCACTACACACGTATGGGCAATACGTTATTATTCACTCTACATAAAGAGCTCCGCCCAGTGCTCTGGGTGACACAGTGGCGTGGCTGCAAGGCTGCAGGAGAGCAGAAGCTGGAGTGGTGGAGCGCCAAGGACAGAAGCCCAGAGGATAGCTGTGTGGGATGTCTGTGCAGGCAGGCAGGCCCAGAGGCAGAGACTGGCTTGCTGCGTATAGACTCGCTCTGAGTGAATGGGATTCTAGTGATTGATCTGCCACTGTGGAAATAAAGTTGGATATAACCCTTTCACCCCAAGAACATTCTACTGTCATTTCTGTGGTCACATTGAATCCATAGTGAACTTGCCTGGGGCTGAAACCCATTGGCAAGACAGCTTGGCTTGGAATTGACTAGGAATGAGGAGAAGATTTCTCAACCACCCACTTGCTTAGCAAGGTTCAGCAGAGATGGAGTGATGTGAAGTTTAATGAGATGGGCCCTATGATATCCAAGTTCACATACTTACATGGAAGTTTATTGCTATTTTGGTTATTGTTTTGAGCTTGGAAGTCCAGGGTACTCAGCATGGCTGTGTTATCAAGCAGGAAGATGTCATTCTCTTCTGTGTTAGTAGTAAAGCCTTTCAAAGCATATGCATATTTCTTTCCCTCCAAACAAGCTGGGCATGTTAGACCAAACACCGTGTAGGATAGTCTAAGTAGAAAGAAAAACTCCAAGGAATTGTCTCTATGGGGCAGTACATCAAAAACAGAAGTTTGTCCAGGCCCAGGGATCAAGTGGCCTGAAAGCAGCACCATGCAAAGAAAGGGAAGATTCCCACACAGGATGGGTGGAGGGGAAGGGAAGGAAGCCACTCAGTGGAAACAAAACAAACACATGCAGTACAAAGTTACACAGTAAAAGGAAAAAGAGCGAGTTTACAGGGCCAATTAGAGAATAAGTAATGTGCATATACTGGCAAATAGTAAAAGGAATGGGATGAAAACAGTCAATCAAGAAGGATGGATGATTAATGAAAAAGAACTTGTAGCTAGCCTGTAGCTTTAGAGTAGCCGCAGGATGACCGAGGTCCAGGTAAGGTGGGCAGGGATCACTTCCCAGTCATGGTCATGGTCATGTCAGCAAAATGAGATTGGGACAAGACCATTCTGAAGGGAAATAAATGGCTGTTTATGTTCTGTTAACTTGTGTGTGTGGCTTCAATTTAGGCTTGCTAAACAAGTGCTGGCCTGCAAGAAGACGAAGTGTTTTCCACTCAATTAATCCTTAAGGTGCCCTCCCAAAGGAATCACCTGTCAATAAGATGCACTTGAAATGTTGGCAGGAGACAAAGAGTTAGACAGCGGAATGATGTAACTTTCAGCTCACTTTCAAGGTTTCAGAGGAGATCAAGTAAAACCAAATACTTCTAAAGACTTTAGGAGCTCCTGTACTGTTGAATCGATCTGTCTCTCTGTCTCTCTGTTTCTCTCCCGACCCTTTCTCTCCCACTTTGCAACGTTTATGAAAAATTAGTGAAAAAATTTTGTGTTGTTATGGATTCTTAGATCAAGTTGCCTCTGTGTTATTATTCACATAGACTTAGTGAGAAAATCCTAGTGATGATAATGAAGTAATTCCCAACATCTGCACAGGTCATTATGGTTTAAACAGACCTTTCACCTATGTGGTCATATTTAATCCATATGAGTGCTTTGGTATTATACATCCTTGTTTTATAGATGAGAAAGCTGGCCCAGGCTTATGGTGCCAGAATTTGGTAGAGGTCAGGAGAGCAAAATGGTTAGGTCCATGCAGAACTGTATCCTTTATCTCCCTCTGCTTTCCTCTGTCCAAGTAAGAGCACCAAACGCTGGCATTGACCTTCCCACTCTTTGTTGGGACAGTAAATGGCTCATGCCACTAACTTATAGTTCCCACATGTAGAACTTCTTTATGGCCCACAGGGGTTGGGAGACAAAGATGTTGCTCACCAGTTACGGGCAGAGCAAATGAGTGCCTCATTGGCAACCTCAACAGGCAGCAGTAAGAAAAGACCCATCAACTTCTGAGGTCAGCTTCCCAGAAGTCGGGGCCTTTGTTCCCAATGCAGAGGCAGGTCCTCCTGGGCACCAGCTCTGTGTACTGCTTCCTGCAGCATTCCATCCTTTTCCTCTTGCCAGAACACAAACCCTTTGAACCAGTGTTTCTCAAAGTATTCGGCAGAATGTTCTGGAAGATCTTATGAGGCACCAGGAAGGGGGAGGGGTGATGAGAGGATTCTGTGGTCAAATAAGCTTGGGAAACACTCTTGATGATTTATGTGCACATTAGTATATTAAGGTTTCTGAGAAATTGTATAGTAAACAGCTACTTAATTTTAATTATTCCTGCAGTTATGAACTCTGTCTTTCCCATAACACCTATTAACATCTCATGGAACACTTCCTTACTTAATATTGAGTTGTATAATTATGCAACACTCTAAAATACATCCGAGTACAGAATGTTCTGGAAATGTGTCTATACATGACTTGGTAGACAGAAGAACTTACAGTTGTTCACAATTTTGAGGTACTTTGTAAATCTTTAGGGGTCAAGTGTATTACATATATAAAAAAATGAAACTATGACCAGTTAAACAATTGTGTTCATTTGACAACCGTATAGATCAGTGGTTCTCCAATATTGTTGCAGAGAGAATCACCAGAGGAGCTTTAAAATTTTTGATGCCCAGGCTGCACCCAGACCCATTAAATCAGAAACTGGGGCAGGGGGTGGGTGCAACCCAGGCATTAGTATTTTAAAAGTTCTCCAAGTGAATTCAACGCAGCCGAAGTTGAGAAGCACAGGTATAAATGATTATCCTAAAGCAAAGAGCAGCTATGAGACTGAGATTTTCTGGGGGCTTATTGGACCACTTTACAAATGCCCATAGAACTATCTCCCCTCTTGCCAAGAATAAGACAGATGCAAGAGACTTGGCTTATGGTTTTACAATTCTAATTAGTAAACATGTGTTTTTAATATGCCTGTGATTGGTTTAATTATACACAAATAGGTTTGGCTTACGTGTACTACAGAAGGCTGCAGATGTGGAGTTTTAATTATCACATCATGTGGCAATGTAGTTCAAGGTGGACAGATACAGGTTATAATGAAAGACACTGAAGAGTGGGCTTGTGAGATGTGTTTTTGGGAATACCCAACACAATTGGCTTAGCTGAATCCAGAGTGCTGAACACTCTCTTTCAAACACTACTTGTACAAACATACGGATTATGGGTACATACTAATAGTGGTTGAGGGCTAAAACTCAGGTTACTTTGATCAACCAAGGGAGCCATGAGGAAGAGGACACAGTTAAGACAGGACAGGGTCAGGAAATTTATGCAGCTTAGGATTCTCAAGGAAGGGTAGACCCTAGTGAGATCATATAATGAGGAACAGAGAGAAATAAAAATAATAGCTACACTTTACTGAACATTCCCTATATGCCAGTCTGTATCCTTAGTGTTTTACCTGTTTCTTCATTTAACCCTCACTTGTGAGGGAGGTACTATCACTGTCCCCATTTCCTGATGAGGAATCTGGAGATTGAATGGGCGAAGGTATGCAGCGCTTGGTACTGTAGCTTCACATGACAAACACCCAATAATTTTGGACTGTAGAATCATAGAATGTTACAGTTAGGAAAGATTTTAGAGATTAGTGAGACTCACCCTTTTGTTTCCTAAAAAGAAAATAAACGAAACAAAATTGTGACAATAGGGGAATCAATATTTAGGGTCTGCCAGAGATTTGGCTAAGATCCAATGTCAAGGGTGCTGGGAAAAATCCCATTTGCCAAATACCTCCTCTAAAGAGTACACCATTCTCTGCTTCTGATGTCTGGAATCCCACAAATAGAGTTCCCACAAATCCTGTAAGTGGGAGCCATACAGCAGCATTACCTTGACCACCAGCTTTAAGCCACCCCAGAATAAAGGCTCTGATGGGCATGGGAGATAGAGAAGAAAGAGTCTCTCCTCAAATGTCCACAAGCCACAGAGATGCAACTTAGAATGATTATGCATAAACAGACATGTCAGTGACCAAGTAGTATAGGAGTCAGTTTATTTGTTTATTCTTTCACTGGTTAACTATTTATGGGGCACGGCTAACATTTATTGAGTAATCACCTTGTGGTAGATGCTGTAAAGCACCTCCCAGGTCCCCTTTAAGGAATGAAGAACCTGTTACCCAGCTTCTAGGAGTGCCATTGGCAGGCAGCCTTCAATTGTCAGCCCCTTTGAGGAACGCCTTTAATAAAGAGAGCTACCTTGCCCAAGGCTGTATCCCCAGTCCATCCTAGGATTGCCTTTATTCAATGACTGATTGAATTGGGAGTCAGGGTAAGGGAGACAATAAAAGCACTGCTCTCTTACCTACCCCAGGCAATTCTAGAAGGGTGTCTCAAGTTTAGAATTCCATAAAGGGTTGGCCTGTGCTTTCAACCCCTCCCCATCCCCATTCCTATCACATTCATTTATTCATTCAACAAATATTTATTGAGCGCTTTTTATGTGCCAAAATCTGTAGGCAAGAGTATATAGGAAACATATTTAAGAGTGGACTCTTCATCACATTCATGATGCCAAAGATATTCTTGGGGTTGAAAAGAATCTAGCAGAATATTAATATGAATTCCTTGCTTAGGTCCCTGGTGATAAAAATATGTAGACTCCATTTAATCATTAGTTGATAACAGAAAAATAGCAGGAACTGAACCACATCATATTATATGCACTAATACCCTGAGAACCAACTGCAAAAGAGCAGTCAATAGATGCCATCACTGGAACCCAGTGGTTTATTTTGGTGGAGGTCTCAGGTAACATTTGGGGGCTATCTGTACAGCATAAGCCTTATTGCCTTATCCTCCAAGAATAAGTAACATGGGCATTCAAGTTCAAGGCAGGGTCAGCTGAGTGCCTCTGCATACTGCGTACTGTAGGAATTTATTGCAGGATTAATTATGACACAAATCACATTGTACATAAATTATACACAAAACATACTATTAATTATATATCAAAGTGTCTTAGTAAAATAATGTTATGTATTAAAAAATAAACTTTATAAGGGTACAAGGTTGATCCATTATGATTTTCACATATTTTTCTGTAATGACTATAATACATAGACAAATTGATTTTTATGCTTTTTCCCAGTTTTGTCTTCACAGTGGAGAGGCAAGAATATTCAAGTTATTCAAGATGAAGCAAGAGGAAATGGCCATTTCACTTGGTGTCCTAGGAAAAGATTTCTATAATCGAATACAAAATGTAATAACATTTGTGCTTAAAGAGGGTGTTGCGAAGATTATATTGCCTAATCTTTGTTTTGTAGTTAAGAATTGTTCCTGCAATTTAGCCACATTGCCACAAGGAGGAGATAGGGAGCTACAATCACTTGGCTCAAGCGCCTAAGTGTTATCCCTTCTGTGATTCCAGATAATGGCTCTGTAATTAATTCACTCTGCCTCTAAACAATAATAATATATTTCAAAGGTTTTGAAAAAAACTTTGCTATATATTTTCTAAAGTATAAAAATAAGCTATCTTCAAGAGGCAACTCTACTGAAAGGTAATACCTTGGAAACACGATTTGGCAAGCTTTTTCCTAAAGGGCCAGAGAATAAGTATTTTAGGCTTTGTGAACCATGTGGTCTCTGTTGCAACTACTTAACTCTTCTGGTAAAACATGAAAGCAGTTATAGGCAATAAGTAAGTGAATGAGTGTGGCCATATTCCAATAAAACTTCATTTACAAAACCAGGTGGTGAGTTGGATTTGGCCCATGGACTATGGTTTGCTAATCTCTGCCTTAAAATAAATATCATGAATTCAATTGCTCATGGTGAAGCAGGTTGAGTGGCAGCTGATAAATCAGGGAGCACATACTCCATTGAAGAGCTGACCCTGCTCAGTTCCAGTGGACAGGGACCATACAGGATGTGAACCAAGTATGGCTAGATTTTTGTGTTTTTCGAAAACAGCTGGAAATCTAGATTTTAATGTGATAGTTCCTTTTTTTTAAGTTGCCAATTAATTCAGACAACAACTACCTTGGGCACCCAGCAGAATGACCTGGCAGACTTCCTTTGGCCCTGTTGTGCAACTTCTGTTGCAAAGCAATTTTTAAAATTAACCACCATGCTCAACATAGAGACGTGGAGATTGTTACTGTTATCCTTTTTTTTGCATAAATTTGACATGTAACATTGTGTAACTTAAGGGGGACAGCATGTTACTTTGATATGTATATATACTAGAATATGATTTCTGATGTAGTGATATGTATCACCTCAGATAATTATAGTGCAATGTTATTCTCTACATTCATTATACTTTGCATTAGATCTCTAGGGCTTATTTACTACTCATGACCGTTTTCCCTCTAAATATAAGCAGACACTTAAAGCAGACACTTGTATAGCCTGATTAAGTGGCACGCCCTGTTTTAAGTGCTTCACATACATTAGCTTATGAATTCTCCTCACAACAACCTTGTAAGGTAGATGCAATTACTATTTCACCTTGTTTAAAGAGTAGTTGAGTAGCTTGCCCAAGGTCACATAGCTAACATGTGGCAGAGCTGGGATTTGAACCCAGGCCACGTGAAGTGCATGGGAACCACTGTACTGTAAGTGCCCCCCTTTTGGGGCTGGCTTCCTTCCCCTTTCTACCCTGCATGAAGCTTCAGGAATCGCGATAGAAGACAGACTCTGTTTCTCTCTCTACTAAGTAGACTCAGAGTTCCACAGTCAAGGTCCCTTCCCAGTCAACTTATCTTTCTACTCCAACTGTGGACTTGGTAGCACTGGGGAAAAGTCATGTCTGAGATGCTTTTTTCATGAGCCTGCTGTGAGGCAGACTCCCCAGCAAATGTTAACTCAGAGGCTTGGGTCATGCCATCATTTCTATTTTCTTATAATTATTTTTTTGTAAAGTTCCACTCTGCTCTGGAATTTGGATTAAAATCTACATAGAATATTTGGTTAAATTATCCATCTTACTTGTTAAATTTGTCCTAGCAAAGCCGAAGCAAATGACTTCAGATACATGCTAGAAGGTTTTTTTCTTAAAGTCATAGTACCAAATTTAGGAAAAAGAAATGAAACAGAAATGAAAATTGTTCAATTTTAATTGTTTTGAGAGGACAATAAGAATCCATCTTCAAGTTTGACTAGTGGAAAGCACAGCTTTGAGAGAGAAGTGTAAATTTTTATCTGCTCTAGCAAACTTTAAAGAAAGTGCACAGTAGGTGCTGGTATCAGTTTTCTGAAGTGCAGCTGTGTTTTACGGTTGATTTTTGAAGATACTCTGTAATTTCAGCTGCAAAGAAGGAGGCAAAACAAATTATCAACCCTCTTTTCAAAAAACGCAAATACCTCTGGGAGACCAGGGGAGCTATCAGTAACACACAATTTAACATGCAATATTTTATTTAGCATGGCTTTCCTTCTAAAACCCAGGGAAGCTGGGTTCTACTGGAAAAGGAAAACAGTTTTAGAATTCTGGGGTCACGTGAGGCTTATGACAAGAATGGGTGTGGTTTCGTGACAGAAACATGGTTTTCCTGGAACTGTCCCAGTTTTAAAACCGAAAGCCCTGTGTCCCAGGAATGCTCTCCGTCTCCAGCAAACTGGGACGTTTGGTGACCTGAAAACCTTTGAATAATATTCCTAATTTCCTGCCTAGCTCCCTGCTCCCACAGCTCAGCTCCCCTCACAGCCAGGCTTTCTTAACCGTTACTTGCTGTGTGGCTGCCAGCTCTGAATAATCTCTTCCAGTGTTTTCCAAACTTTCTTAACTACAAGAATCACCTGGGTGCTTGTGAAAACACAGATTCCCAGGCCTCACTCCCAGCGATTCTCAATCAGGGACTTGGGGTGGGTCTGGGACCTGTAAATCCAGCAAGAATACAAGTGAGAGTTTTGGGTGGCACTGAGTACCACGTCTTCAGGGAAGATACAATTCCCTCTCCTGTATCCAATAATCAGGAGACTCATCAGCCATCCCCACATGCAGTGGTCTTGGACCTTGGCCCACTGCTAACAGCCAGCTTTTCAGGTTGTTCTGCACTCACATCAGCAACTGTCTCTGAATTTTTGTCCGGAGGCCGACCTTTCCTACCCTGATGGAAGTCCCTGGAGCTTCTTGCATTTCTGAAACTCTTACATAGCTTGTTCTGGGAAATGCTGTGCTCAGTCCCTCTGCTCTAACATCACCGAGAATTCACCTCCTGCCTGCCGTCATCCCTGTGTGGAACTGCCAGCAGACCATCATCCCACCTCCACCTGCACACCTGCACATACGGGCACCTCTCTGTGAGAGGCTCCTTCCAGTTTCTCATACAGACTGTTTAATCCTTTCCTGTCCAGATGTTTTAAGAGATTCAACAGCATGAGAAGAATGCGAAAGGTAAGGGCTATGTCAAAGGGTGTGAGCCCCTGAGCTGACTGCTGAGATTAATTCCAGCGGTGTGACCTTGAGCCTCAGGCCTTACTAAATAAAATAGGGATAATGATCATACTGACTTCGTGATATTGTTGGCAGGGTTAATGAGAAGATACCTGTAAAGCATTTAGCACAGTGCCTGGCATATGTTAAATTCTCTGTAAATTTAGCTACCCCCTTGTTATGATTATTATTACTACTGATGCTGTCACCACCATTATTTTGCAATTACTATATTTACAAGGAAGTAGAGGAGTACAGAAGATAAGGTAGGAGGAAGTCCTTTATTTCTTTTTAAAGAATCGTCAAGGGCTCCCTTCTGCACCTTGGAATTAAAAAAAAACATTCTTCCTCCTTTTCCTCCTTCCTTATTATATCAAAAGATTACAGCAGCCATAGTTTCAAATGAACACCAAATGATCTGGCCATTCAGTGGGAGGGAGTACATATCCAAACCATTCTAGAAAATTCTGGCTTTATTATTATTGAACATTTGACTTCTGCTTTGAGGACCAAGAATTTGAGCTAAGATTATTAGGTACAGTAAAGATATATTGGATGTATGGAAGTTGTGGTACATTGGTCTATGAACCCAGCCCCCTTTTGAATGGTGAAGTCCCAACAGCCAACTCACATCTGGATTTTAAGGGTATAACCTACTGTTAGACAACCACAGGCTGTGTCATGTTTTGCTGCTGCTCAATGCATTGGAGTACTCTTCAAAGGGTAGGGCACTTAAATGAATCAATTTATCTTTCATTTCATTTCAAAGAAAGCCAATCAGATTATTTTGCCCAGGGAATCCATTATGAGAAGAGCAATTTTGCCTTTTAGCCCCTATTCACTGATAAATAGGATTCCTCTTATTTATAATACTAGCATGAAAGGCTATGCCCTCTATGGATAAAAGAAAGACAATTGCCTCAGCAGAACACTTCAGAAGCATACAACCATGGGCTGACATTGTGTCTGGTTTTCCAGGGTCTGTCCAGATGAAAGGGCTTGCACAGGGCAAGTGCCAATCACACTGTCAATTCAAGAACTACAGAGGGCTCCAACATGTAGTTTTAGTGATATGCATTTTTGACTTGTGCTCTTTTCCATTGCTAAGACCTCATCAACATCTCAGGATTTCCAGTAGAGGTAGAAGCATTCTAACAACAGGCTTTAAAGATTTCCCATCCAGCTAGTGTTGCACAGGTGTTGCAAATGTAGATGAGATGAGCCCTACCCGTTGTGTGAGATTGACTTTAAGGTGAGTAATGGAGTCCAGATGATTCTCCTCCCCTGGGAGCTTCCATGAACCTCAGATCTTTTCCCTAAGATGACATACAATGTTATTTTAGTCAGAGTTGTACTTTTGCAAAGGACAAATGAAACCCTGTCAGATTCAGGTGTTCAGATTCCGCCTGTCATAAGGCACGTGGGTGTCATCAGTGATTGTGACTGTGCCCTTGGCGAGGTTTCAAAGTGTGGGAAAGAAGAGGCACACTCATCAAGGCGGTGGGTTGCAGCTTTGTGGGGCTCACGTGCACTTGCTAGCCTTTAAAAGCTCATTTATGTGGGGCACCTTCTGTGCTGACTATTCAGGCCACTTTCACACTGGCCCCCACCCCTTTGCATCTCTAACTGGTGCATAGGGCTTAGCACGTTAGCATCTCAGGCATGTTAGTATAGCAGCCACAGCTAACCTCCGTGGGAGCAGAGGCTAACTTTGCCCTTCTTTGTGTCTCTCACAGCTCCTATACCTCCAGTGGGTGATGAAGATAAAGACGATGACTTTGACAAGAACATATAGCAACTGTAGTAACTAAAGTTCACTGACTGCCAGAACTGGTGCGGAGACCCTTCATGGGCTGGCTCATGTCATCCTTCCAGGACCCCTTTGAAGTACTGGTGAAGAAACGGAAGCTGAGAAGGGTTAAATGGCTTGTTAAGGTCCCTGTGTTGCATGGTGTCCAAAGTTCATGTCCACCTGGAACCTGTGTTCATGACCTTATTTGGAAATAGGGTCTTTGCAGATTTAATCAATTCAGTTAAGATGAGGTTGTTGGGAGGAAAAGAATGATTTTCCCTCCACCCTTCTAAATTCTCGGCTGGGGCCTCTGTAACAAAAGACAAATTAGTAAGAGAAAACCAGACAGAAGTTTATTCACATGTATAACTCATGCATCCATGGAAGATACCCAAAGAAAAATGAATAACTTTCAGAGCTGGCTTAGAGCTTTAGCTTAAATATCACCTTAGCTAGAAGCAAAAGAGAGAAGGATGTGGAGGAGACCAGTTAAAGCGAGGGGACCAGGATAAGCTTTAGGGTGGGCCCTCAGTCCAGTGGTTGGTATCTTTATAAAAGGAGGAAAATTTGGGCACGAGAGGTCACACAAAGGAAGAAGGGTGTGCAGAGACAGAAACAGAGATTGGAGTTATACAGCCACAAACTGAGGAATGCCAGGATTGCTGGCTTTCACCAGAAGCTAGGAGGCAGACTTGGAACACATCCTTCCCTCAGAGCCCCCAAATGTACCGCCCCTGCTGACACCTTGACTTTGGAACTCTGACCTCCAGAACTCTGAGACCCTAAATTTCTGTTTTAAACCACCTGGTCTGTGGCAATTTGTTAAGGCAGCTCTTGCAAACTGATAGTCACACAGGAGTCTTATAGATAACTGGCTGACTAACTGACTTGGGCAGTGACCTAAACCAACCTATAGCTCAGCCGAGAGATCAAGATGGTGTTGATTGTTAGGAGAATCCAATGTAACACTTCCACCATTACATGATCCTTGGCACTCAGCCTATTTTGCTGTCTGTGCTAAAGCTCTTCACAAAGTACAGTATGACCAGTGTCTGATATGTGCAAAACCTCTCAGAGGCATTGACGAGCCACTGGTATGGAGGCTGCCTTCGAGGACAGGAACTAGTGGCTGGGACACTGGTGGGTGAGGACCTGTCCTTCACTGTATACTTTTTTTTTTTTTTTGAGAGGGCATCTCTCATATTTACTGATCAAATGGTTGTTAACAACAATAAAATTCTGTATAGGGGAGTCAATGCTCAGTGCACAATCATTAATCCACCCCAAGCCTAATTCTCAACAGTCTCCAATCTTCTGAAGCATAACGAACAAGTTCTTACATGGTGAACAAGTTCTTACATAGTGAATAAGTTCTTACACGGTGAACAGTACAAGGGCAGTCATCACAGAAACTTTTGGTTTTGATCACGCATTATGAACTATAAACAATCAGGTCAAATATGAATATTCGTTTGATTTTTATACTTGATTTATATGTGGATCCCACATTTCTCCCTTATTATTATTATTATTTTTAATAATATGCTGAAGTGGTAGGTAGATGCAAGATAAAGTTAGAAAACATAGTTTAGTGCTGTAAGAGAGCAAATGTAGATGATCAGGTGTGTGCCTGTAGACTTGTGTTAATCCAAGCTAGACACGGGCAATAAAACATCCACGGATGCAGAAGATTTCCCTCAAAACGGGGGGAGGGGGGGGTGAGGTTCTAAGCCTCACCTCTGTTGATCCCCAATTTCTCACCTGATGGCCCCCCGCGACTGTGCCTGTCTTAGGTTGTTCCTCCCTTGAGGAATCTTACCCATCTCTGGCTAACCAGTCATCTTCCAGGGCCATACAGGGAAATGTAAAGTTGGTAAGTGAGAGAGAAGCCATATTGTTCGAAAAGGTTAGCTTTTTACATCTTTGCAGATTTATGCCCTGTGGCTTCTATGCCCAGCATTTGTCTTGAGGTATCTTTACCACTTGGAGGAATTATGATGCTCGGTAAATTCTATATGAGGCACGAATTCTATTTAAGGGTTGTAATTAGGAAGGAAGAAGAAAAGCTATAGGAGTAGCAGACGGAAGAAAACATGGGAAGATTGCTTATTTCTTTGACATATCTTCTTGTAGAGTAACTTCAGCATGTATAGATTTTAAACTACTAATTAAATTGCGCACACACATTAACATAATAGGAATACAGTTACATAACCAAAGCAGATCTATAATTACCAGCCATCTCCAGTGAAACCAAGTAAACCAGTTAGGCACCCTAGGCATTTGTGAAAATTTATCTATGATATGATGGATATTGTCCAACTGTACTTGAACGTTCTGAGAGAAATCAGACAAATTAAAACAACCCATTCCTGAGAACTGTTCACATCCCATATGTTCTTTTAACCACTGTATACTTTTTGCACTGTTGAATTGGGCACCCTTTTTATTGTTCAGAGTAAAATTTTTAAGGTAACGTTTTTAACTCATAAAGAGCTGAGAAGTAGTTAATGCTCAGGACTCAGTTACCTCTCCCTCCTTCTATCTGCTTTACAGTCCTTGGTAAAGTAGAGGGTAGCGGACCCAAGGCGCCATGGGCTGGGCTCCCCAGGACCAGGAGAACCATTCCAGACCCAGTGTCACACCTCTCACACTTACTGTGCCCTCCTAAACCTTGCTCAGGTGCTGCTTCTGACTGGTGTCTTTGTTTTGTGTGTAAAGCAAAGCAAGATGCGTCCATGCTCCACAGAGTCAGAACCCCTGATCATCTGGTCACGAGGTCATATGGTGAAAGTACATGGCTTGCCCAGGGCCACGACTGCCAGAGCAGGTGCTCAGCTGACATGCGCTGCAGTGGGCAGCTGCGATCCCGCCCCGATTCCTACTGGATCAGGCTCGCCTCCTGCACTCAGATTCCCTGGGCGGCTTTGTAACCCCAGGTGCAGAGCACAGCACCCAGAAATGATCCCGCCCACGCACCGTCAATCCCTCTTAGGCCAATCCTTCCAAATCTACGACATAGCAAACAATGTAATTGAATCAGAAATGAGTTGGGCCCAGAGTGGGCCCGAAATGCTGAAGGCAGCATATTCAGGAATGGAGAGAAGGAATAAAATCTATTTCCAGCAAATTATACTGGAGCTGTGCTTGCTTCGGCCTCTCCACCCCCCTTTCCCACTTAGCCTTTCAGTAAGAAGTCATGAAATTTCCTCCTCTTTCTAATGTGCTCTAATATGCCACATTCGCAATGGATGAAATTTCCAGGCAGAAAATTGTGGATGCTGGTCTCGGAGGAGGCAGATGCCCCATGAGGAGGCCAGTGCAACCCCCTGTGGGGGCTGCCAGCATCGGCGACCTGCCTGGCTCTCCCTCCCGCCGGCACCTTCACAGACATGCACCACTAACCTTAGTTTAACCTGCAGAACTGCATATTTTCCTGCTGTAACCCTTTACCTCAGCTACAAATTTCCCCATACACCCATTTTTACTCGAAAGGAAATTTTAATAGGGAAGAAATCAAATCTTCACTCCACTATGAAGTAAACAGGAGTTGGAGAGATTTGAAAGTGTTCCCAGTTAGAGGATAGGAAAAAAAAGAGTGGCAGGCAGAACACAGGGAAATGTTTTTCGTTTATTCAGAAAGGCACTTAACAGAAAGAACCCCTCCATCAGAAACACTAGCCATTCACTGGTATGGATTTAGAACAAAGATTACAGATATAAACAGACACACACACACACACACACACACACACACACACACACACACACACACACACGCCTGTGGCTCCGAGCTAGATGGCAGATCTGTTTATCGAGTGCTCTGCCCACCTGGGAGCAGAGATGCCAGGCTGGTTTGACTAGATTTGGTCGCTTTTCTGGAATCCATTGTGCTTGGGACCCCTGTTTGCCTGAGATAAGAGAGAGGCCCAGGAAGGAGCGAGAATCAGATTTTGCCCAGTTAGACCAGATATCAGAGCTGGCTTTCCCTAACAATGGAGCTGTGTGGCTTTACAGCCCCAGTGCAATGCTCGATAATATTATTTGTTTAGCGCTAATACAGGTAGTACTACATACATGTAAAACCTTGTTGAATCTTCCTGGCCAGCCCAGAGCCAGTTACTAGGAAAATTTTCTTCACTACACAGATTAGCAAACTGTTTAGAGTTTAAGAATCAGCTTGTGATGATTAATATTTGTCCCCAGATGGTCTGGAATTGGTAGGGGGCTCTTTATCACAGAAATAGGAGAACTCACTCATTTGTTTCCAAAACACTTCCTGAGATTCTACCCAGTGTTGAGTGCACCTGGTTGCAGAGTGATGGTGGGGGTGGGGGAGCTGGCGGGGGGACCCAGATGTGAATAAAACACAGACTCTGGCCTCCTGGAACCCGCCTTCTGGTGGGGAGACAGGCACAGACAATGAGGAAATGTTGGAAAGCACAGGAACAGCGCATGGGATACCTAGAGATTCTCCTGATCTACCCTGGCAGTAGTGTGTGTGTGTGTGTGTGTGTGTGTGTGTGTGTGTGTGTGCACGCGCGCGCGCGCGCTTGCGTGAGTACATGCATGTGTGGCGTGAGGTGTGTGTGTGCTGAGTGTGTGCTGTATGTACGTTTTTATATGTGTGTCTCTGAGGTGTATTGTGGGTGTGTGTGTGTACAGCATGGGGTGTATAGGTGGGTGTGGGTTGAGTGTGGTATAGTGTGTGTGTGAGGTGGACATGCATGTGTGTGTGGTATGTGAGGTATATGTGTGTGTTTATGTATGTGTCTTTGAGATGTATATAAAGGGATCAGAGTATATCACCCCAAAATACACCACTGTGGCATAAGGATTATTTTGAGCTAATGCCAGTTAGCAAGAAACAGCCACCAAACAACTCTACGCTCTTGCTCTCTACCTGAAGGCAGAGCATAAAATTCTCATGAACATGTCTCTCCTCCTCTTCTCATATGGGAAGGGAGAATGAATCTTACCATGGAGACAGCACTGAGATGAGTCTGCATAATAGAACCTCATTAAATAACTGTTATCTTCCATTACTTTCCCTCCATTTGTTTACCTTCCCACAATTTACCGCCTCTAAAAGCCTAAATCCCTTTTCCTTGGTCTTGTCATTTTTACACAAATGTATTGCTCTTTGTTAAAATGATATATTTAACCCTTGGGTCTCACTGTTTCTCTGCTTCTTCACTGTTCTATGAAGTCCTCCATGTACATATGAAGCAAACCATCTCTTGTTAACCTGCCTTTTATCAGTTTAATTTATAGATCCCGGGCACAGAACCTAAGTGAGTAGAAACTTCTTTCCCCCATATATGTAGGGTGTGTGTGTGAGGTGCCTATGTAGTGTGTGTAGTATGTGAGGTATATGTGTATCATGTTTATTGTATATCCTTGAGGTGTGTATGTGGGATGTGCGTGTGGAGGAAGCCTACAAGCAGATCCAGATAGCCAGTATAACATGGGGCCAGGAAGTGAGGAGAGGCAAGAGGGGGAGATGCAAGCAGGGACTAATCAGGGAGAGGCAAGCTGTGCTGTGATGTCCGCCTGTATGTGAAACACGCATTTGGTCAGTGTGAAGGGTTATTTTTCATGCCTGCTAAGGAGAGTTCTGAACTCCTGGAGGGAGGAAGTCAGCTCTGCAAATGAGTAGAGAGCTAGTGAGGGTGTAAAAAGGACTGACAGGCATTTAGTCTTTGGGTGGCCCAAGGCTCTAGTGGTCTATTCAGACGGGAGGATGCTGAACTGTGCTTCAGCAGATGAAACCCAGGGAGTGCTCCTCGAGGACCCGAGGCAGTAGGCAGCCAGCAAGGGTCACGTGCTGTTCCCTCCACCTGCTAACTGAGTGGGCCAAGTAGGTTAATGTTGCTGAGTCTCACTTGCTCACCTGCGAAATGTTCACCTTGCAGGGATGTTGGGAGAGTGACATGAGCTAACAGCATGTGCGCCTGGTCCGTGTGGGCACTCAGGACAGCCAGCTTTCATGGGGCATTCTACTAGAGCCATGGGAGGACCACCTTCCCTGGTATAATCACACAGCGATAGAATGATGTGGAGGAAATTTGGCTGCAGGCAAACAGAGACAGTAGATGGATTAACTGTTACTTACAGAGTTCCATGTATCTTGGTTTGAACGCTTTCTCTTTGTGTTAGCAACATTTCAGAGAGAAATAAATCTCAGATCTAGAGGCACCATAGGTAGCCTCCAGTGATCGCAATGGGGTTACAAAATTCTCAAAAGAAACATAGCTGAGTTACCTTTAACTTAAATTTATTTGTAGCAGTTTCAGGGAATGGGTAAAAATCCAGTGGCACCTTCTAAATTTTAATGCATTTTAAAAAGTAGTAAAGACTCACCATGTCTCCCTCCCCGGAGCTTCAAAAGTGTTAGTTTAGAATCACTATTCTGTTAATTGTTCTTTAGTTTTAAAGTAATGTGGTTTGAGATGTTTTAATGCACCAAATTAATGAGACTACCAGTCATTCAGCTAAGAGGTATTTATTGCAGATGTCCCTAAAAAATGGCATTTCTTCTAGCTGGTTGTCTGATTGGTTATTTTGAAGGAAGACCAGGAGCTATGTTTTCTGGGATAAGAAGTTGGAATGGGAGTTTTGGTGCTTTTTAAAAAGCCAATTTGAAAATAGAGGACTTTTGTTCCCAGAGAAAGAATAATTTGAGCATCTTAGATGAATTGCATCTTGGACCCAGCAGAATCCCACAGGTGATGTTTACTTTAGGAGATTGAAGACAGAATGTGCCTGGCAATTAATTTAGTCGGGAATCAAACTGACATATGGGAAACAGTCTGGTATTTTAGCCTGGTCATTAAGACCCTGCCTCTGAAAAAAATCATAAATTAGATCAAGAATATCGAGAAGCTGTAATAGTTATCTATTCCTGCGTAACAAATTAGCCTCAAAATTTAGCAGCTCAAGACAGCCTTTATTATTTCATGTAACTTTTGAAGGTTAGGAATCTGGAAGTGGCTTAGCTAGTATGTTCTGGCCCAGAGTCACTCATGAGATTGTGGCCTGGATCTAAGGCTGATATAAGGCCATGGCTTCAGTCGTCGTAAAGGTTTGCCTGGTGCTGGAAGATTCACTCTCCAACTCATGCAGGAAGATCCACTGGGCTGTTGGTGGCTGTTGGCTGTAGGCCTCACTTCTTCATCACACAGCTCTACCCACAGGTCTACTCATGCCCTGGCAGCTAGCTTTCCCCAGAGCAGCTGATCTGATAGAGGGACATACCAAGACAGAAGCCCACAGTGTCTTATACACAGTCACTTCTCCTGTAGTACACTTCTTGGGCAGATATCAGGTGGGTGAGGTCATCTGCAACTGGGGAGCATAATGGCTCACTTACTGATATTAGATCCCTTTAGAGCCTGGCTTAGTGAGCTTAGGCAAGTTACTTAAACTCCTTGCCTCTCCATTTTCTCATTTGTAAAACAGAAACACTTGTTCCCATCTCAAATTAATGAGAAGTGCTGAGAACAATGCCTGGCATGTTGTAAGTACCATTAAGTATGAGCTCTCACCATCAGTCGCTATCCCTATGGCCTTATATTTCAGTTCTTTCTCAAACCCTTGTTTGCACATGCCCTGCTTCTTTCCTTCTCACTTGCAAAAAACTTCCTCTCCAATGCCTCATTTGTACCGATTGATAACAGCATTTAAGTATCACCCCTTCTGGCTATGTTTTCATATTAACTGGGAACAATGTCTCAAGCTTAAGGGCAAAGCTGCCCGCTGTGCATGCAAGAGGGACTTTGGAGAGGTGGTGGGAAGTAGGAACTTTACCTAGTTCCTCTTTGAAACTGGGATTCCTCTTTGAAAGCAATATATATATTGCTATATGTCCTATGGTGGAGATCGTTCTAGGAATTGATAATTTGTTGTTAAAAGATATTCCAGAAATGTCTTAGAAAGAATAACACAAAGTTTCTGAAGTCAGTGTATCATAAACTAGAATCTCATGTGTGTGTGTGGTCAGTGTATCTTTAACTGGAAACATAAGCATGTATTTTTATTTTTCCTCTTTTAAAAGAAATACATCAAAATGAATAACTTCTGTTCATCAAACGACATAATCAACAGAGTGAAACGCAGCCTATGGAATGGGAGAAAAATGCAAATCCTATTTCTGATAAGGGGTTAATATTCAATATATAAAGAACTATAACTCAACAACAACAAAAACAAGCAAAACCCACTTAAAAAATGTGCAGAGGATCTGAATAGATGCTTCTCCAAAGATATACAAATGGCCAACAAGTGCATGAAAAGATGCTCAACATCATTAACCATTAAGGAAATTAAAAGCAAAGCTTTGGTGAAATGCCACCTCACATCTATCAGGATGGCTACTATTAAAAAAACAAAAAACAAGCCCCCTGCCCCCAGAAAACAGCAAGGATAGTTAGGATGTGGAGAAATTGAAAGTCTTGTGCACTGTGTGTGGGAATGTACAGTGGTGCAGCCACTGTGGAAAACAATGTGAAGATTCCTCAAAAAATTGCAAATAGAATTAGCTTATGATCCAGCAATCCCACATCTGGATATATACATGAAAGAATTGAAAGCAGGATCTCAAAGAAATATTTCTATACCTATGTTCATAGCAGCATTATTCACACAAGCTAAAAGGTAGAGCAACCCAAGTACCCATCAGTAGATGACAAGATAAACCAAATGTGGTCTCTACATACAAGGGCATGTCATTCAGGCTGAAGAAGGTAGGAGACTCTGACACCAGGACAACTTGAAGCCATGGCAAGTGAAATAAGCCAGTTACAAGAAGACAAATACTGTATACATTACATGAGGTCCCTGGAGCAGCCAAATTCATGGAGACACCAAGCAGAGTGGCAGTTGCCAGGGACTGGACAGCGTGAACAAGTTATTGTTTAATTAGTACGAGTCTTAGTTTTGCAAGATGAAAAAAGTTCTGGATTGTTTGTATCACAATATGAAGGTACTAACTACTGAGCTGTACACTGAAAAATGGTAAAGATGGTAAATTTTATGTATATTTTACCAGAATAAAAATAAAATAATTTTTTTAAAAAAGGAATGCATGATTCAAGATAGATTATCAAGAGTTGAAATTAATGTCAGTTTTCCAGAATATATATATATACAATAATACATATAATGTAAACAGTATGTATCATTGTATGTATTATATTGTATATGTATGTAACTATATATATGTCATATAAACAATAATAATAAAACAATAATCTAATTTCATAGAAAAAAACTATTTTATAAATTGTTAGTACTAAAGCAGAATTTTAAAAGTAATTGTTATTGAAAGGGAAATGTGAATATTTTGAATTTGAATTATGAAAATGTATTATTTAAGGCAAAGGTAGGGAATCATTTTATTGAGCACTACAGACCCACAGGGGAAAATTAAAACAAATAAGGACCAAACAGAAATAAAATCAACCTCATTTTCCTAAGTAGTTTTTTTTTTTTTGAGGAGAGCTAATAGAATGTTATTTCCAAGAAGACTAAGAAACAAGATTTCACACAATATGTGCTAATATATAAATATTTACTTTCTCCAGCCCCTCATTATGACTAAAGACATATAAAGAAAAATAAAATAAGGAAGAAAAGCAGGGAAGCCCTCCTGAAGGCAGAGTACGTGGAAGCAGAGGGTACTGAGGACCTTGTTGAGCTGTTCTTCATGCCTCTTACAACGTTCAGAATTTAACCAGTACCCTAGCTCCACATGATAAAGACCATGAAGACTTCCAAGTTCAAGTATCAGCTAGGAATTCCTTATCTTTCCTGGCCTCCCATCAGGTCTTTTGTGCGCACAGAGCAATATCTAAAGCTTTGAAGCAAGGGCATTTCTCTTTCTTGCTCACCTCCTTTTCAGGCACTATGGTGTGTGCGTTTGGGCGGGTGTGTGCATGCGCGTGCATGTAGATGTGTGCGTCATACTTGTTGTTTCTTAGCCTCAGGATGGGAACCAGGGAATTGACCGGTGGTTTGAAAAGTCATCTGGTTCCACTGCAGTGGTGGGAGTTCTTCTCCATGCCCTGCTGAGGTACACTTTGGTGACTTCTTAGATAGGCTTTTCTGGGGAGAATGGAAGCTGTCAGTCCACGGCCATCCCAGAGGGCTGCCCCAGAGCATGTGGGGCGATCTTTGCTGACATTGATAAGGCCCCCAACCTCGCTGGCCTGGGCTCCCATTTGAGTCAAATGTTGAAGAGCATGAGGCCTTTCTGTTCTGACAGGTAGCACACTCCCACCCCACCCCATGGTTTCTCCTGCCTCACACAGGCCTGAACCACCTTTGGAAATCACAAAAGCTGAACAGCTCAACAACTGCCTCTTGCCCGTGTGATGTTTGCGTGCACTGCATAGTAACGTACCATTGTACGTCATCATATTACACCTCACTTGAAAACAACAGCCACATAGTCTCAACAAGGTCAAAGTCATTCCCATTTTATGGATAAAGACTGTGAGAGGAGTCTCAAAGAGAAGATGTCTGTCACTCACTCAAGTGAGTCAGTTACAGAGCAGGAGCTAGAACTCTGTTCTCTTGACTCTTCCAAAGCTAACCAAAAGCAGGAGGCTAAGAGAATTTTGTGGCATTTCCTTACCAAAGTTGAAAGAGAATAATGATATGTATCAGAAAAAGGTTCCATACCATGAAAGGACCACTTGACCACTAGACTTTAAGGCCACTAGAACTTCAGTGCAATAGGCCTGCATGAAACTGGATATAGGGTCTTTTGGTACAACAGCATGTTTTAGGGGTACTGTATCTTCTTGAGGAATCATCAGCCAGGATCTGAGCTGGGCCTTTTTATCCCCCAGCAGACCCATGGGTTCCTGAGTGGCATCTCTTCTTTTTCTCTTAATAGAGATTCTTTCTGGTAACTAGGAAACATTTGAATAGTTTATGGAGTATTTGATGGTCAACTGTCTCATAAATAGGATTGCCACATTTACCATATAAAAATAGAGAATGCCCAGTTAAATTTGAATTCCAGATAAACTACAGTTTTTTAGTAGAAGCATGTCCTAAATATTGCATTTTATCTGGCAACCCTACTCAAAAATAAATAAGAATAGATATTTTGGGTTGTTTCAGATAATTAAGTTGAAATCAAAATTCTTACCTTGTGAATTTGGGTTCAGTTTGTTAAAGATGGTCTTTTCTACATCTGAATTAACTGAATATTGAATGAGGAGGAGTCTAGTTAAATCAAGAGAAATTTAATTTCACTATTGACTTGAAACACCTGAGTCCTAAATATGGTGTTCTCAACTGACCTCAGCTAAGATCAAACGTAGCAGCAGAAAGGGGGAAAATGAACTGTCTATTGGTAAGATGAAGTTGGACAGAACTGTATGCTGTTTACACAATTCAATGAAGTATATGTGATCATCTCCATGGTAACAAGTCCTATGGAAGCATTCTGAGGAGGGGGAGATCAAAGGTTTGGTTTAATAAGTTTGCATATGGAGATTTTTAAAAATTGGGCAAAATTGTAACATCTATAACAGAAGGTATGAAAGCTAACACATATACCAGGTAGAATAGTGTGCCCTTAATAGCGCTCATCAGTTGAAACCTGCATTTTTCTTGAAATGCAAGGTCGAGAAAAGTGCAGAAGGATCCTGACAGGCTATACGAGTTATCTGTAAGATTGGAGAAGAGCATTAAAGCCTGGTGTTTTATGTCCATGCAGCTGTCAACTCTGGCTCAGTTATGACCGTCCATGCTGCACTGAGCAGACAGCCATATTTCATTGCTTCGCACCCAGCCATACTTGTACACAGTATTAGAACTTCAAATTCGAGTCCACCTCACTCCAAGTTGGGAAAGCAAACAGTGCATATTTATTAACCACAATAGATCTCCAGTTCTGGGAAGTGAATCATTAAATCCCTATAACCATGGAGATGGAGTACTATGGCTGGGCCACCTTCAGTGAGGGTCCTCTATGTGATGGGCATTATTCTAGGCACTGGGATTTGTCATTAAAAAAAGATTTAAAAAGTCCCTACCTAATGGGAGGATTACAGTGTAGAGAGGGCAGATCGACAGTCAAGACGGTGCATTCATTCAGTCCACATGCAAACATTCATCGAGCCCCTGTGTACCAGGCGCTGTTGGAGGCAATGGGGTGGAGTGACAAACAAAGCAGGCAGTGAGCCCTGCCTTGTGAGCTACATCACGATGGAGGAGCTGAAAATAACCTTAACAAACCAGTAAGTTTACATTAGGAGGTGAAAAGTGCTATGTGATAAAATAGAGCAGGATTAGAGGAAATACGGATTTGCGGGGGGGGGGTAGGAGTACAATTTTAGCTGGAGGGAGCCAAGCAAGGCCTCAATGAGGATGGGACATTTGAGGACAGGCGTGAGGGAGGGAGCCACAAGACTACCCAGGACACAGGCGCCCTCTGACTGGGGACAGGCATATAATCCAAGGCCGGCCAATCAGCCTCTCTGAGACTAAAGCTGGCCAAAACCCCCCACACTGTCTCTGCTTCCAACGCTATAGAGAGGGAAACCTGGAGATGCAAAAAGCTGCTCCCCGACTTTGCAAAAAAAAAACAGAGAAAGAGGAGATGGGTGGAGAAGGTGGTCCTGAGGGGCTGGAGACCCTGGTTCACACGGGATCTGGGGCCAACCCCACTCCTGTCCCTTCAGCAGTTGGGTTATATGAACCATGTCCTTCTTTTACTCACGTTAACTCCGGCTGAGTTTCTGTGGTTTCTGTGACCACATGGAAGGGGGTCAGCCGGCTGTTCTGGAACAGAGGCACAGGGGCCGGTCACCTGAGCGCACCAGCTCTTCACAGCTGGGGCTGCAGCAGGGAAGCTGGCTGCTGTCCCACTAGGCCCTGCCCAGGGTAATGTTCCCTAGCTGCTTAAAACTCAGGGCTTCTATATTTTTAGGAAAAAAAAAAACACAGGTGGGGCCGACAACTTTTTATTTGGTCTAATGAGAGCAGGAGAAAATAAATAAATAAGCCAGCTGCCAACTACCTTGGTCATTTCATACAGGATGGGGGCATCCTCAAACCCCAAGGGGGAAGGACATCATCCAGAATAAAGGGTAGTATTGTGAACAGAATAAAACAGTGTTATGAAAGGCCTTCTTTATTTTCCTTGGTTCAGTAGGGCTGGGGAAGCTCCTTTGAGGCCAGCCCTGTATACAGAAGCATGTGGACTTAGACCTTCAAAGAGGAAAACAAGACGAAAGGCCAGGTGGCTCCTTCCAGGTAGGTGACTTGTCTCATTAGACGCTGAACCCCACAGGTGAAAGGGTTTTGTAGCTGGCCAGGAATCACCTTGCCTCTGGGGACAGGAGAATCCCTGGGGGGAGAGGGATTATAGCATGCTGCTGGCCTGAGATGCTTGTGATTCAAGGGCTGGCCTTGAAGAGTTTGCTCGGCCTGTTGGAAGGAGGCAGTCCCATTCTGATGAACTTGATATGATCTTTCCTACTGGTCCCAGGCCTCAGATGATCTCCAACAGCTATCCTGGGTTACTTAGAATTTTCCTTTTCTCCAGCACTGCTGTTTTCTGAGCACTGCATTGTGCTAGCCCAGATAATGGCAAAATTTTTTTTCTCAAGGGTCTGATAATAAATGGTTTAGGCTTTGTGAGCCACACAGTGTAAGGCTGGAGGCACCGGAGGGAGGGGTGAGCACATCGGACACTGATGATGTACCAAAGTCCCCGGCTGCTGCCCCCTCCCAATCTGAAAAAGGTGCCTTAGGCTAGCCAATCCTCACGCCGCTGTAAATCTATGCTCTGCCTACCCCTATCTTCTTTAAAAACTCGCTGCCTGCCCTGCTGGGCACGACTTCCCTGGCCTGTGACTAGCCAGCCCGGTGAACATCACCTGGCATTGCACTCAAATAAACTGCCTGGCCCTTTGTTGCCTCTTGTCGCCTGCTTATTTCGGTTAGAATTTATCTTACATTTGGTGCAGAAATCCTGGGAAGGAGCATGAGCGCGGGGCCCTGACCAGCCACCGGCGGCCCAGTCCCTTCTTCCCCAACTCAGGACCTCAGCCTGCTCTCTGCTGCGTGGACTATATCTGGTGAGTCCCTCAGTTTCCCCCAGTCTGTTTCCCTTCCTAACCCCATTTCACCTGGTCTGTTTGAAATCATAGCTACGTCCAGGTTGGGGCATCTGGCCCCTTGGGCATCCGGCATGCCCCTGGCCCTGCGGTGTGGGAGACGTCCCTCACCTAGGCTCCCAGGACATCTCCTCTGACTTGGCACACTTGGGACGCTGGGCGCTCCTCTCAGCGGGATTAGTTGGGAGGGTGACACAGACATGGGGAACCAGCCCTCAAAAGTGGAGGCTCAGACCCCATTGCAGTGTCTCATTTCTAATTTGGCTACTCTGTATTTGTCCTGGGAAGTTCGCAAATGGAAGCTGGTCTTTCTTTGCTCTCAGGCCTGGTCTCAGTATCCCTTGGACAACCAATCTCGCTGGCCCCCTGAGGGAACTTTCGATTTTGGCCTCTTCACCAACTCGACTAATTATTGCCACCAGAGCAGAAAGTGGGGTGAAATCCCGTATGTGCAGGCTTTTTGGACTTTGCGCGCCTGCCCAGATCTGTGTGTTAAGTGTACTCCTTCCCAAGTTTTGTTGGCCCAGGCCTGCACCAAAGACCACCGACCTCTACCCCTATTACTGGGAGGCTCTTCTCTGACGGACTTGGCAGAAGATCTCAGCTACCCCCCTTCCTGCTCCTCTAGGCCCACCACGAGGGCTCCCTTCCTCAATGTCCATCTTGTTCCCCTTCTCTTCCCGCCTCTCCACCATCTTGTTCCCCTTCTCCTCCTGCCTCTCTCAGCTTGCTAGCCCCCCACCACCATCTTTAAGTTCTTTGTCCTCCCCCGCGTCGCTGCCATCTTCAGGTCTTTGTTCCCAGCCACCCCGCCTTCCTGCTCCTCTTCTCTTCGGGTGTCTGCACCTCTCCCTCCCCATTTCCTTCTGCCTTCACCACCCTCTTCCCCCACCGGAACAGGCTCCTCCCGCCCTCCGGTTCCGGAAGCCATGGACAAGACTCCTCCCAGCACAGACCTGCCTCCTTTCTCTCCCAACCCTACACTCCTCCCCACACCTGCCATTTTGTAAGTAGTCTGGCATGGTTGTTGGGAGTGGGTGAGCTGGGCGTAGCAGGTGAACATCTTAGTGATTGTGTGTGGCAGTGTGTGTGCCTGACTGCAGCCTGAAAATTTTTGTAGTGACCTAAGATCTTGAAGTTTTGCTAAGTTAAGTAGACATATTTTGTGCTTAGAGATTATGCTGTAAAGCACATGGTGTCAGGAATTATTAAGTGTGTTCATGAATTTGTTAATCTACAAAATGCTAGTGCAATAGTTTACAATAGCCCACTTCTCAGTGTTCACTGAAAAATTAAAGTTCCTAATAGTTTTGAAGTCTAAGTAAAGCTACTTAAAGAAGAAAACATCTCTACTTGCTAAAAAGATGTGTATTTTAATAAGAGAAAGTATAAAGAATGGAAATTCATTTTGTTGAGGGTAAAAGAACGTAATTGTTCTAAAGTACAGCTATTTATTTAAGACGGGGAACACTGAATGTAAAAAGAAAGTTGTGGAAAAGTGAAAGAATTTAATATGGTCATGCAATATACAATTAAAGCAAATAAGTCTCAGTATCAACTACACAGCAAAATTAGAATTTTGTTTTCGGTTAAAAAGACAAAGTTTTCTTAACTGTTAGTCTGCTCTTAATGTTGAAAGATTGCAAAGAGTTCTCTAATTGTTTTATCAAAACAGTTTCTCATGCTTAAAGTCTCAATGAGTTGTCTGAATATTTAAGATAATGAGATCTTAATATGAAAAAACTAAAAGCAAAGCTTTGCTAAAAACTGTGTAACCTTCTGTGTTTGCCTTTAAAATCTTTTATTGTCATTCTAGTTAAATAGATAAGTATTGTTTCATAGTGACTTATGATTCTATTTAGACAAATGCCTTAAAAAACTTTAACAGCTTCCCAAAATCAAATTCAAAAAGGTGCTTTTACCTCTAGTTAACTCTGACATTTTCCAGAGAGCTGTGAAACATGTCAGAAGAATTTTTTTCTCATTAGATAAAGTATTTAGCCAATTTTGCTTATTTATCTGAAATAAAATTACCTGCTTAATTACCTAAAAAACACTGTCAAAGAGAATGATACTAAACTTTGTTACTGAATGTCTTATGTTACAGAAATATCCAAATTTCCTTATGTCAACTGTCTTACAGTAAGCTCTCATCAGATCTTTAAAGTCTTTTGTCAATTATAGTCACTGTTTCATTATTCCTAAACTAGTACAGAACTAGATTTCACCAGAACAAGTATTAGTTACATAAGACATAAGTTAAAAAGGCAGAAGAGGGACACCAGACTCTACTTCGCGACCTGGGAACCATGGCCTTTAAAGTCTTTAATACCCGTGATGAAAAACATGAGAAGAGGACAGTGTCCCGAACCCGAACCTTCGCGGCAGCCCTGCAGCCGGCAGGACAGGGGTCTCATCACACTAAAGGCCAGTCTGGAGCTTGTGAGCCTCCGGGACCCTGCTTCTGGTGTGGACAAGAAGGCCACTGTGCAAAGAGATGCCCTAACCTGACCAACAAGCTGACTAAACTCTGCCCAGTTTGCAGTAAGAGAGGTCATTGGAAAGTAGAGTGCCCAGTTGGGGAAAGTCATCCCCCCCACAACAGAGTCTCGTGGGAGGCAGACCCCCCTGAGGGACTCCACTCTGGACCTGCTGGGCCTACTAGAAGACTGAAGATGCCTAAACTTGAACACCCCTATCACCCTTGCTGAGCCCAGGGCCACACTGTGGGTAACGGGTAAGTTCATCTCCTTTTTAGTGGACACAGAAGCTGCCTACTCTGTTTTACCTTCCTTTCACGAGTGTTTACATCCTTCCCAGGTTTTGGTCATGAGTGTCACAGGAACCCCCTCTAAGCTTCTAGAAACATGTTCAGTAGTCTACACTTTTGAGAGCCATCCCCTTACCCACTCATTTCTAGTCATCCATCCTGTCCCATCCCTTTGTTAGAGGTCCCCTCTCCAAGCTTGGTGCCTCTATCTCCCCGCCTCTTAGTCATCCCCAACCGAGCTCACTCATCGTCTTAGCCAATGTAAGTTGTAGCCCTGAGGCCTCCACAGACCCTCCTATACCATCAACCGGCATTAACCCGATAGTCTGAGACACCTCTACTCCTGTAGTGTGGAGCCATCATGCTCAAGTCCTCATCTGCCTCAAGGACCCATCCTCCTCTCCTTCTAGACCCCAATTTCCTATTTCCCACACCCATCGCAAGAGCATCCAACCTATCATTAACCATCTTCTTTCCTAAAGGCTTCTGGTACCAACTAATTCTCCCTGTATCACTCCAATCCTTCCAGTCAAGAAGCCATCGGGGGCCTACCTGCTTGTTCAAGACCTGCAGATAATCAATGAAGCTGTAATCCCTCTTCACACGGTCGTCACTAACCCTTATACTCTCATTTCTCAAATTCCCCCAGACACCTCTCCTACCTACCTACCTTCTCACTCCTAGGAAATGTACCCCCTTGTCCTGCCCAATGCTCACCTTTCCATTCTTTCGTCTAAGCTGCTTGCTGTGAACAAACTTTAGTCTGTCTCTCATCATCCAGACAACAGTACTAGATGGGGCAAAGCCTGGGTGATCATGCTAGACATATCTGTCCTGAGAGACGAAGACAACATATCTGCTAGAACCTCCAACCACCGATAGGTTGGACAGAAGTGCACAAGACCATGTGGGTACATCAGTACTCGCCCCTTCCCTCCAAGCCTCCTCTGGCCTCCCACCAGCCTCAACCTTACCCATGCTGCCCCTCCTCAGCTGGAAGTAGCCAGATCGAGTCACTGCCCATTATAACCAAAAAGGCTGGAATGTAAGGCTGGAGGCACCAGAGGAAGGGGTGAGCATGTTGGACACTGATGACCTACCAAAGTCCCTGGCTGCTGCCCCCTCCCAACCTGGAAAATGTGCCTTAGGCTAGCCAATCCTCACGCCGCTGTAAATCTATGCTCTGCCTCCCCCTATCTTCTTTAAAAACTCACTGCCTGCCCTGCTGGGTGCAACCTCCCCAGCCTGTGACTATCTAGACTGGTGAAAAATGCCCAGGATGTGCTCAAATAAACTGCCTGGCCCTTTGTTGCCTCTCATCGCCTGCTTATTTTGGTTAGAATTTATTCTACCCACAGTTTCTAGTACAACTACTTTGTTGTTACTCAAAGGCAGCCATACATGATATGTAAACAAGTGGGTGGGGCTGTGTTTTCAATAAAGATGTATTTACAAAAACAGATGAAAGGCCAGATTTGGCCCACAGGCCATAGTTTGCTGACTTGTACTTATATCATTTCAAAACATACAATTTAACTCTTCCCGTTTTGTTAAAGATGCTGATGAAGTTTGTTACTTTTACCTGGGGTCCAGGGGAGGGGACACAAGTTGTACTCTTATTAATATCCTAGAATCTGGGGCTTCCCTTGTATCTTATTCCTAAGACCTGAGGCCTTTTTTATACTCTGTAAAGCAGAACCCCAATCACTTTACAATGGTGGCTTTATCTTGTGAACTTTTAAGGACTTCTCAGGAAGTAAGTTCAATGTTCTTGTTATGGATTACATTTATTCCCCCTTAAACTGATATGTTGAAGTCCTAATGCTTTGTGCCTCAGAATGTGACCTTACTTGGGAATAGGACTGTTGTAGATATAATTATGTTAAAATGAGCTGACACTGAAGTAAGGTTGGCCCTACTCCAGAATCACTGGTGTCCTTGTGAAAAGGGACATGTGGGCACAGATATGCCCAAAGGGCTGTGCAGCCTGAAGACTGGAGTTATGCTAACGCAAGTCAAGTAACTAGCAGAAGCTGGAGAGTGGCCTGGAACAGAGCCTTCCCTGGTGCCTTCAGAGCAGGGCCTGCCAGTGCCTTGACCTCAGACTTCTCTAGAACTGTGCAAGAGCAAATGCCTGTGGCTTTAGACACTCAGTGTGTGTGGGACTTTGTGATGGCAGCCCTAGGAAATACAATTCTCTTTTGAGAAAGGCCTACTCAGTGTAGACCAACCATGGATTTCACCTCTCACAATGGCCACATTAGCAACAGGATGGAAGGTCAGACATTTTCTGGAGTGGGACCTGGGACTATAGAATGAAAAAGAGTTGTTGATCTCTTTTTGGGTGGATACAACTTTAAGAGAAAATGTGATTTGGGCCTCAAGCTATCTGGGGAGGAGGGCTTTGTTCCTGAGCACAAGGCCAGAGGCCAGGGCACTTGGAAGGCCCACAAGCCACAAAAGGGAGGCAACACCAGGTCTACCTAGAAGGGCCTTGGGCTGCAGGTGAGCTGGGTTCTCACCTCCATGTGCTCTGGTTACATAGTTTCCATCAGTTCCTCTGCCTTCCTGGCTTGGATCTTCATCTTTAATCCTCAAGGTATTTTTTGGCATCATCTAAAATTTTCTAATTCCTGATGAGACCAAGATACACAGAAGTAGTCCAAAGTATGGAGGAGTCAACTTCAATGGGAGTCACAAAATAAAATCTGCTTTTGAAATCTAACAGATTCTTGGGATCTTTCAGCTGTAAGCATGCATTCTTCACCTGAGATTTCTGCCCAGAGAGTCTTGCTCAGATTTATCCTTCCCTTAAAACATGTACCAGGCACACATGCTTCAAGGTAAAATCCTGCTCTTTCTTTAAGCCTCACTGGACAATTTCCTGGAAGTGACCAGAATTCTAAACATGACCATTTGCAAACAAAAATACAAATGGCCTTCCAGATAGCCAAGCCTGAAGAACAAGAATGACAGTGGTCATTCTTTCATTCCACATATGTTGACTGAACTTCCAACACAGACCCTCCTGTCTGCCCTCCACCATTCTGTCAGCATTCCAAAGGGCATGCTTGCCAGTGTTTACATGGCCAGTAATAAGAGACGCCAATAGTTCAACAGATAACTGGCATTAATCCTTTTAGACTCAACTCAGCACAGTCCACTAGGACCTTCATAAAACAATGTTCTGCCAGTGCCTCAGTTTTGTCTGGCTTCGTCAGTTTTCCCATCTCCCGCTCCTGGTTCTGCCAAGCTCTCTGGCTCTGACACCGCCCATCTCAAGGCTTGACTGGGAAGTACTTGGAGGTGTGCATCAGAGTTCTCCCTCCATCACATTCTCTGTGCCCTTTGTCCTGTCCTGGTTCCCTCTCACAGCAGCTTGCCTGATGCCCATCTCTCTTGGGCATCATTAATGGTATCCTCCTCCCTCTCACCGTCTAAAGTGTCCAATCCCATAACCCTTTCTGTAGACATGTGCTCCTTGATGTTGACAGAAAGAAGGAGGAAGTAGACAAACCAAATGGGAATGATCACCACTGGCCTGGCCATTGGGCTAAGATGGTCCTCTGTGTGACTTCATTTGTTCTATGAACTACAAGGTCTGGCAGAATTTGTATCACCTACCATGGAGTATGAATCACCCCTTTCTTCTCTGTTTTATATGTGCTTTTATCACTGTAATTGTCACAGGTGAACTAAATTACTCATTCTCATGCCTTCTTTCCTTCTTCCCATGCCTTATTCCCTGCAATAAATAAAGATAGAGAATGTCCATGATTTCAGTTTTTCCATGAACTTGAAGGCTTTTAAGGGTTTTTGTGTCCACTGGATGAAAACTAGAGCAGAACAATGTTAAAGCTCTGGGAACATCTTACACAATCTTCTCATTCTCATACAAGGAAACCTATATAATTTGTTAATGGCAGAGTTGAGTCAATGGTAAATCCCCTTCTAGAATCCAGATCTTCTGAGTTTGCTCAGCAGAGATTAGGAGATGTCTGATGGTTTTGGAATCAGGCTCATCTGTGCTCAAGCCTGGCTCTTCTTCTGATAGCTGGATAACCCTGGGCAAGCCATCTCTTCTAGCCGTTGTTTCCTCATCTGTAGAAAGAAAATATGATAGTGGTAGTTAGGGTTGTTGTGAGAAATAAATGAAACAATACCTGTAAAGAGCCTAGTACAGCCCTTAATAAGTGGTAACTGACTCACTTTTTGCCAGTCTGCTCCCATCCTGTGCCCACTCCCACAGAAAAGTGAAAAGAATTCTATGGTCTTCTCACTGTTTCATTTGGGCTTCATAGCATTTAGCTGCTTACACCAGTGGTGAAAGCTTTTGCTTTGCCATCAACAGTTCCCAGATGGCACAAGGGTTAACTGAATGGCTACCATCCAGGGAACAGAAGTAACCCATAATATACTCTGTGCATAGAATAAAGTAACAGTTTCTGGGCTACTGGGAAACCTCAAGTCAAATGCTCCTTACTGAATGGACTTTGAAGATTCTTGTAACTCTGGGGAAAGGAAATCCTGGGGCAAAATACCTCTAAAACCAAAATTAGTCAAAGAGAGAAATAAAGTTTAAAACCTATTTATTGCTTACAAACTGTGGTCTCAGGCTGTTTCTCTTTCTTGCTCCAGCAGAAGCAAAGCAACCCTTCCTGTAACCTCTTAGGTTCAGATAAGCCCTTGGTCGCCCAGGTAATTACCCATTGATACGGAGATGAACTACCTTTCTCCACCCCTGAGGAATGCCTGTTGATATGCATATGCACTAAAGCCTGGTGAGATATTCTGGAAATATTACAGTTTTACCCACAATTCTTGTCCATTTGGACCTATGTATGGGAGGTAGTACAGTGTAGTGTTTTGGAAAGTGGACTTCAAGTCAAGCAAACATGGCCTGGAATCCCAGTTCTGCCTTTTATTAGTTGCATGGAGTTGGGCAACTTATTTAGCCTCTCTGTACCTCAATCTTCTCTTCTCACCTGTAAGATGAGAAAGCAATATTCCTTAGAGGTTGTGAAGATTAATGATATAGATATTATTATCATCTCTCTGTTAGGAGCTGACTCATAAATCAAGTCATGTGTACTCAAAAGCTTGGCAAAAAAAAAAGTCCCTTGTTAGTAATCTTACCTATTTGGATTTACCATGGTTTAGTGACCTGGGGGAAACACATTCCAGGTGGAAGAAACAGTAAAGATGTTTCAAAAGAAGCATACCTGGCATGGGTTGAGGAACTGAGAGAAAGTTAGTGTGACTGGAGCAAATGGTGGGGAGAGGAGAGGAGAAGATAAAATCAGAGCAATAATGAGAGGGAAGCTAGATCTTGTAGGACATTGATTGTAGAGATTCTGGCTTTTGTCTCAGTGAAATGGCAGCCATTGATGGGCTGAGCAGAGGAGTGATATTGTCTGACTTAAGTTCTAAAAGGATCCCTCCAACTGCTGAGTAGACAATAGTCTGTATGAAAGGAAAGACAGCAATAATGAAGATGAAACATGATGGCAGCTTGGGTTTGGTGTGGGCAGTGGAGTTGTTGAGAAGGGGAAGTAAGTCTTGGTGTGTTTTTTGAAGACAGAGCTGACAGGATTTGCCATTGGGAGGGGGAGTTGAAGGTGAAACACAGAGATGAGTCAAGGACAAATCAAGAGTCCTTGGCCTTGGCCTGAGCAACTGGAAGGATGCAGTTGAAATTGATTGAGATGCAGCAAGTTTGTGGGGGAAGATCAGGCGTCTTATTTTAGGAAAATTATACTTCAGATGCCTGTTAGGCATCCAGGTAGTCAGCTTGACAGTTGTACTGGGAGTTTAGATGAGAGCTGAATTTAGCAGTCGTCAGCTTACAGATGATATTTACAACCATGAGACTGGATACAAGTGCCAAGGGAGTGATTGTAGATAAAGAAGAAAGAAATCCAAGTCCAGGTTCTGAGTCTCCAGTAGTAAAGGATGAGGGAGATGAGGAGAAACCAGCAAAGGATCCCAAGAAGTGGTGAGCCAAGAGGCAGAAGGACATGCAGGAGAATGTGATACCCTAGAACCCAGGGCACAAAGTATCTGCAAGAATCCATCATTTAGGACATAGAACAGTCTGAGCAAATGAGCTGACAGCCAGCATAGATTCATGCACAATGATTAGAATCCATTGTTGCCCAGAGTTTCTGAGCACTTAGGGCAGAGCTGGTTAGTCTCAGGGAGAAGGAGGATATGGGTTGGAATTGTTTATGAATTAATCCTTTGGTCCCTTCTAAGCAGGTGGTATCTGGGACAGACAGACTGTGGTCCTTCAATGAGGTATGAATCAGAGACAAGAATAGAATTTTATGAAAGAAAAAAATTTAACATTTTGGTTCAAAATTCATCTCAATGGCAAGCTATTAATTTTTATTCCCATGCTTCCTTACACACACTGTCAATTATTTTTTAGCCAAAAACATGCCCCTGGATGATGCCTAGGAGGGTCAGCTGTTTCCCAAATTCTTTTGAAATGCTGAGTTCCAAGTTATGAAAGTTGTGTCTCCTAGGAGGGCATCTGAGCATGAAAGTCAGCCTCTCTCCCCCTCAGCAATGAATTATGTTGGCCTCTCTTATTATTCCCTCATCTTTAAGAAATGGAAACCCTTTCACAATGTTTAATGGGCTCTTCACATGTTATTTCACACACCATTAATATAACTGGCTAATAAAGTTGATGTTTAAAATACCGTACTTACTCTGTGTAAGATGTGACTATGCAGTGACCATGATGAACCCAAGACAAAGAAGAAGGCAGGAGCAAACCATCTGATGTGACACAAGCACAGAACAGGAGCACAGGGAGCAGGCACCGTGCCTGCCTGCTTGGGGAAAATAGCCACCATAGTATCTGTCATTTATGCTGTATGTCCGTCCCTTATTCAGTCATGACACAAATTGTATGAGGCCATATTGTCCCCATTTCCTGAAGGGGAACTTCAGATTGACTAGATTACTTAGATCTCCTGTCAGAAGGGGTGTGTTGTGGATGGAATTGCTTTCCCTCCAAAATTCATATGTTGAAGTCTTAACTACTAGGATCTTAGGATGTGACCATTTTTGGAAGTACAGTTTGAAGAGCAACTTGGCCTTCCACAGGAGAGCAGAAAAGATATTCGGAAAGAGAGAGTGGCTCCAGACAAGAGAGAGGAAAGATGTCTGGTGATGGCTGCTTTCTGTGAGGTTTTGCTCTGCTTCCTGCTCTGGCTTCTGGGCAGGGGGATCCCTGTAACCCTCCAGCTGGTCTCCTTTACTCTGCCTAGTTTAGGTGGATTTTCCTTCCTCGCTACTGGGCACTTACTTCCCAATCAGTTTTTCCTTTAGGGCTAGTATGCCAGAGACCTTCTAAACTAATCCCCCGCAGTCCACGCATATTCTCAAATGACAGGATCTCTCTTGTTTACAACAGCTTTCTTAACCCTACAAATGTATGTTAGAGGCTGTATTGGTCTTGAGACAAACCTGTAGGAGATCAGGTCATAGCGCCAAGGAGACATGGGGCTGCAGGGAGCGCGGGGACCTCTGGCAGTCCGCGGCAGGGCTTGGGATTAGTACAATGGCAGCCTAAGCTCTGGCGATGGTGGTGGGACTGGAAAGCAGGAAAGGGGCTAAAAAATGGTGGAAATAGACTCTACCCCAATGGTTACAAAAGGAGGAGCCAGTTGTAAGGGGCTCTGTGGGGTTCTGAAAGCAGACTGAATGAATAATGGTGCTACTCACTGACTTGTACAACCCAGGGGAGAAATGTCTGGGTGTGGAGGGAAGGAGGGGTGTAGACTTGTGCCTCACACAGTTCATTCTGACCCGTGTCCACCAGGGTTCTACCTCCCTTTACCCTGGTTCTTTCTTCACCCCTATCATTACCACTGCCCATCACACTCAGTCCTTGGGTCATACACCAGGGGCAGATCTAGGTTTTGTGCAGACTGAGGCCTATATAACTTAATGGGACCTTTCTGAGGAAGAGATCACAAACTTAGGAACAGGGTCTTAGGAGGGGTCTGTGCAAGTGAGGAGCCCTCAGACCTAAGCTTCATATTTATATTTTTCATATTGTAACGAGTTTACTCCTGACCACCACATCAATTATTAAACACATTCACTCACCTAAGCTCACGTCTATCTAAAGAACTTTCTTGGTTTTTCTCTTGAAGAGAAGCTCCTGGAAAGCAAGGAGGATGCCCCCTCCGTGTGCCACAGGGCAGGTTCCTGGCTAATGTACTGATTGACCTAATGACCTCCAGACCTCCCCGCTTCACACCACACTTTCAGGCAGGGCTTTTGGAACTTGAAGGCCCTTGCACCTTGTAAGGAGGCTTTGGAATGGCTACAAAGGGACCACTGAGAATGGGAGTCAAGAGGAGTTGCAGTGTGGGACTGGCGACTGAAGACCAATGGCCAAGGCGACATTGGCAGTGAATGCCAAGAGGGAGGGCTGACAAAGGGGGGCAGAGGGAGAGGGGGATCCTAAAATGGCAGAGAAACCTGGGAGTCATTGGGTTCCCCCAAATTTGGTCACGGTAATGTTTTCTGCAATCAGGAAGAAGGTAAACTTGGAATTGTGATTAAATTCAGGTAGGTCACTCTCTTGTCCCCTCCTGGCTTGAGCCAGGAGCTCTGTCTCTTCGCTTTCTATCTAAATAAAAGCCTCTGCCTTGCTCTCCTAAAAAAAAAAAAAAAAAACTCAGGTATAGGAATAAAAACAGGTTCCATTTCTTGCTCATCCACATGTGAGGCTTGCAAATTCGTGCCTGCTCTCATCTCAAAACCGTGGCCACTTTTCTCAGGCACTACTGCCAGGTGGTGAAGGTGAGAGCTTGAGCTGGTATTTTTGCCCGAGGTTCTCGTTCTCTTACAGAGATTGCTCTGGGATGTCTTAAGGGACTTTTTCGTTGATTTTTTTAAAACACTCTTTTTGAGCCTGTTCTGCTTAGCATGGAGTGACTTTGCTGTGCATTGAGGGGACAAATTTATTTCAGATAAATTCTTTCCTTTGCAAGCACACAATTTGTGAAGTTAAGACTAACTTTCAGGGAACAGGAAACAATTCCAGGCTGAAATACCAAAGTGAATAGTGTAAGTGCCACCGGAATTTAGAAGAGGATGATGAGAGTGTTAGAAAAGTCTAGGCTCTTGCTGCTCATAGCATGGTCCACGGACAAGCAGCATCAGTGTCCCTGGGAGACTCAGAAATGCAGAACCTCAGGCACTACTCCAGACTGCTGGATCAGAACCTACATTTTAACAAAATCCTTGGGCTATTACAAACACTTTAAAGTTTGAGAAGCACTGCTCTAGAAGAATTGGTTCAGGAGCTGAGCATTAAGGAATGGGGAGATTTGGAGAAGCTTAATTAATATTTATTAGTGTTAGATTTTTTTTCAGGCCCAGTATTTCATTTCAGACTCTGTAAATGGAATACCCTCTGTAGCCTTGATATCAAAAGCCCTTCTCATTTGTAAAGGGAGGCCTGGATAAAGGGGGTGGTGCTTTTCATGCAGAAAGAATTCTAAAGAGTGAGGTTATTTGGAAAAACTAGCTAGCTGTATGCAAAGACTTCAAGTACAAGCATAAACTATATCTGCTTTTCCAAATGTAGACACTTGTGGGAAACCTATCTATAACCACCCTGCTCTGTATTTGGTAGCCCCAGATGCATCCTTGTTAGGACATGTATGAGAAGCCCTCTTGGAAACATCCAGACTTCTTGCATTCAATCCTATTTCTTATGAAATGTAGCAGTTCATCTCAAAGACATGCATGAGAAATGCCTCTTATGGTGAACAACTTGATATCTCCAACTCTTAAAGTTTTATACAACATGGATTCTTTTGTTTGGTAGAAGAACTTAAAATTTTTAATCTGTCTTCTATGCCTATGGCCAAAAGAAAATAAAAATATTAACAATTCTGGTAGATACTTGAAGATTTAAAGGTCTTTGTAAGGTTGGAGGCACTGGAGGGAGGGGTGAGCACGTCAGACACTGATGACGTGCCAAAGTCCCTGGCTGCTGCCCCCTCCCAACCTGAAAAATGTGCCTTAGGCTAGCCAATCCTCGCGCTGCTGTAAATCTATACTCTGCCTCCCCCTACCTTCTTTAAAAACTCCCCATCTGTCTAGTTCCACTTGACTTCTCCAGCCTATATTTACGCAGACTGGTGAACCTCGCCCAGGATTGCGCTCAAATAAACTGCCTGGCCCTTTGTTGCCTCTTGTTGCCTGCTTATTTTGGTTAGAATTTATCTTACATTTGGTGCCAACAAAACCTGGGAAGGGGCATGAGCATGGGGCTCTGACTGGCCATTGGCAGCCCTGTCCCCTCATTCCCTGACCTGGGACCTCAGCCTGCTCTCTGCTGTGTGGACTATTTTCTGGGGAGTCCCAAAGTTTCCCCCAGTCTACTTCCCTTCCTAACCTGTTTTACCTGGTCTGTTTGAAATCATAGCTACGTCCAGGTTGGGGCATCTGGCCCCTTGGGCATCCGGCCCATCCACTGTGGGCATCTGGGATACCTGCCCCTGGCCCTGCGGTGTGGGAGATGTCCCTCACCCAGGCTCCCAGGACATCTCCTCTGCTTGGGACGCTGGGTGCTCCTCTCAGTGGGATTAGTTGGGAGGATGACACAGACATAGGGAACCAACCCTCGAAAGCGGAGGCTCAGACCCCGTTGTGGTGTCTCATTTCTAATTTGGCTACTCTATATTTGTCCCGGGAAGTTCACAAACGGAACCTGGTCCTTCTTTGCTCTGAGGCTGGGCCTCAGTATCCCTTGGACAATCAATCTTGCTGCCCCCCTGAGGGAACTTTCGATTTTGGCCTCCTCACCAACTTGACTAATTATTTCCACAGGAGAGGAAAGTGGAGTGAAATCCCATATGTGCAGGCTTTTTGGACTTTGTGCTCCTGCCCAGACCTTTACGTTAAGTGTTCAATGACCCAGGTTCTCCCGGCCCAATCTCCAGTTAAGGATTGTCAGCCTCCTGCTCTGCCCAGTCCTTCCTCCTTTTCAGATCCACTATAGGACCTTAGTCTCCCACCTCTCCCAGCTCACTACCCCCACCCCTCTCCACCACCATCTTTAAGTTCTTTGTCTTCCCCCATGTTGCCATCATCTTATAGTCCTACATTCTCACCCACACCTTCTTCCTGCTCCTCTCCTCTTCAGGTGGCTGCACCACCCCCTCCCTCTCTCCTTCCACCTTCACCACCCTCTTCCCCCACCAGAACACGCCCCTCCCACCCTCTGGTTCTGAAGCCATGGACAAGACTCCTCCCAGCACAGACCTGCCTCCTTTCTCTCCCAACCCTACACTCCTCCCCACACCTGCCATTTTGTAAATAGTCTGGCATGGTTGTTGGGAGTGAGTGAGCTGGGCGTAGCAGGTGAACATCTTAGTGATTGTGTGTTGCAGTGTGTGTGCTCGACTGCAGCCTGAAAATTTTTGTAGTAACCTAGAATCTTAAAGTTTTGCTAAGTTAAATAGAAATATTTTGTGCTTAGAGATTATGCTGTAAAGCACATGGTGTCAGGAATTATAAAGTGTGTTCATGAATTTGTTAATCTACAAAATGCTAGTGCAATAGTTTACAATAGCCCACTTCTCAGTGTTCACTGAAAATTAAAGTTCCTAATAGTTTTGAAGTCTAAGTAAAGCTACTTAAAGAAGAAAACATCTCTACTTGCTAAAAGGATGTGTGTTTTAATAAGAGAAAGTATAAAGAATGGAAATTCGTTTTGTTAAAGGTAAAAGAAGGTAATTGTTCTAAAGTACAGCTCTTTCTTTAAAGAGGGAGAATACTGAATGTAAAAAGAAAGCTGTAGGAAGCTTGTGGAAGAATTTAATATGGTCATGCAATATACAATTAAAGCAAATAAGTCTCAGTATCAACTACACAGCAAAATTAGAATTTTGTTTTCAGTTAAAAAGACAAAGTTTTCTTAACTGTTAGTCTGCTCTTAATGTTGAAAGATTGCAAAGAGTTCTCTAATTGTTTTATCAAAACAGTTTCTCATGCTTAAAGTCTCAATGAGTTGTCTGAATATTTTAAAAAATGAGATCTTAATATTAAAAGGACAAAAAGCTAAACTTTGCTAACAACTGTAACCTTCTGTATTTGCCTTTAAAATCCTTTATTGTCATTCTAGTTAAATAGATAAGTATTGTTTAATAGTGACTTATGATTCTATTTAAGCAGTGCCAAAGAAACTTTCTTCTGACAACTTCCCAAAATCAAATTCAAAAAAGTACTTTTACCTCTAGTTAACTCTGATATTTTCCAGAGGGCCCCTGGAACATGTCAGAAGAACTTTTTTCTCATTAGAGAAAGTATTTGGCCAATTTGGCTTTTTTTTTTCATTAGAGGAAGTATTTAGCCAATTTCGCTTATTTATCTGATATAAAGGTACCTGCTTAAGTACCTAGAAAGCACTGTCAAAGAGAATAATGCTAACCTGTATTACTGAATGTTTTGTGTTACAGAAATATCTGAATTTCCTTATGTCAACTGTCTTACAGTAAGCTCTCATCAGATCTTTAACCATTGTCATTTTTAAGTCTTTTGTCATTTATAGTCACTGTTTTATTACTCCTAAACTAGTAAAGAACTAGATTTCACCAAAACAAGTATTAGTTACATAAGAGGTAAATTAAAAAGGCAAAAGAGGGACCCCAGACTCCACTCCATGACCTGGTAACCATGGCCTTTAAAGTCTTTAATACCCATGATGAAGAGCATGAAAGAAAGACAGTGTCCAAAACCCAAGCCATTGCGGTGGCCCTGTGGCCAGCAGGACAGGGGTCTCATCACACTAAAGACTGGTCCAGAGCTCGTGAGCCTCCGGGACCCTGCTTCTGGTGTGGCCAAGAAGACCACTGGGCAAAAAGATGCCCCAACCCAACCAACAAGCTGACTAAACTCTGCCCAGTTTGCAGTAAGAGAGGTCATTGGAAAGTAGAGTGCCCAGTTGGGGAAAGTCATCCCCCTCATGACAGAGTCTCGTGGGAAGCAGACCCCCCTGAGGGACTCCACTCCGGACCTGCTGGGCCTACTCAAAGACTGAAGATGCCTAAACTTGAACACCCCTATCACCCTTGCTGAGCCCAGGGCCACACTGTGAGTAACGGGTAAGTTCATCTCCTTTTTAGTGGACACAGAAGCTGCCTACTCTGTTTTACCTTCCTTTCATGAGTGTTTACACCCTTCCCAGGTTTTGGTCATGAGTGTCACAGGAACCTCCTCTAAGCTTCTAGAAACAGGTTCAGTAGTCTACACTTTTGAGAGCCATCCTCTTACCCACTCATTTCTAGTCATCCCATCCTGTCCCATCCCTTTGTTAGAGAGAGATCTCCTCTCCAAGCTTGGTGCCTCTATCTCCCTGCCTCTTAGTCATCTCCAACTGAGCTCACTCATCGTCTTAACCAATGTAAGTTGTAGCCCTGAGGCCTCCACAGACCCTTCTATACCATCAACCAGCATTAACCCAATAGTCTGAGACACCTCTACTCCTGTAGTGTGGAGCCATCATGCTCCAGTCTTCATCTGCCTCAAGGACCCATCCTCCTCTCATTCTAGACTCCAATTTCCTATTTCCCACACCCATCACAAGGGCATCCAACCTATCATTAACCATCTTCTTTCCCAAACACTTCTGTTACCAACTAATTCTCCCTGTAACACTCCAATCCTTCCAGTCAAAAAGCCATTGGGGGCCTACCAGCTTGTTGAAGACCTGCAGATAATCAACGAGGCTATAGTCCCTCTTCACCTGGTTGTCACTAACCTTATACTCTCTTATCTCAAGTTCCCCTGGATACCTCTTCTACCTACCTTACTTCTCACTCCTAAGAAAGATACCCCCTTGTCCCACCCAATGCTCATCTTTCCATTCTTTTGTCCAGGCTGCCTGCTACGAACAAGCCTCAGTCTGCATCTCATCGTCCGGACTATAGTACTACACGGGACAAAGCCTAGGTGATCATGCTAGATATATCTGTCCTGAGAGATGAAGACAACATATCTGCTAAAACCTCCAGCCACCGATAGAGAGGTCTGACAGTAGAAGTGCACAAGACCATGTGGGTACATCAGTACTCGCCCCTTCCCTCCAAGCCTCCTCCAGCCTCCCACCAGCCTTAACCCTACCCACATTGCCCCTCCTCAGCTGGAAGTAGCCAGATCGAGTTGGCACCTATTATAACCAAAAGGCTGGAATGTAAGGTTGGAGGCACCAGAGGGAGGGGTAAGCACGTCGGACACTGATGACGTGCCGAAGTACCCGGCTGCTGCCCCCTCCTAACCTGAAAAATGTGCCTTAGGCTAGCCAATCCTCATGTGGCTGTAAATCTAAGCTCTGCCTCCCCCTACCTTCTTTAAAAACTCCCCATCTGTCTAGTTCTGCGCAACTTCTCCAGCCTGTATTTACGCAGACTGGTGAACCTCGCCCAGGATTGCACTCAAATAAACTGCCTGGCTCAAATGTCATGTTCCCAGCTGTCAGAAATTATCCTGCATCTGAACACCAAAGAATTTTCTGCACATCCTAATGTCTCATAAAACTTTCGAACCTGTAGAACTAGTATGAGTGCCTGTCTTAAATGTCTTGTTAGATTGTAAACTCCTTGAAAGCAAGGATTTTGCCTTCTTTAGCTTTATTTGCCCCACAATGTCTGGCAAGAACAAGTACTTGGCAAAGAGCAAGTATTTAATAAATTATTGTTGAATAAATTAATAATGATAGTTAGAAAGGTAAGCAAAAGAGATTCTGATGAAGTAAAAACAAGTGAGTATGGACATGAATGCTGCAGGGGGCAGGTGGAGTATACTTAGAACAAACAGGGGGTCCACAGATGTTTCTGTGGAAGGCCAAATAGTAAATATTTTGACTTTATGGGCCATGTGGTCTCTTTCCCAACTGTTAACTCTGCCACTGTATTGTGAAAGCAGCCACAGACAACATGTAAATGAACAGGTATGTTTGTGTTCGAATAAAATTTTATTTATGGCCACTGAATTTTGAATTTCATAAAATTTTTGTGTGTCTTGAAATAGTATTTTTTTTCAGATTTTTCCAGCCATTTAAAACTTTAAAAACGATCATTAGCTGGAAGGCAGTAGAAAAATAGGGTGGGTAGATTTGACTCTCAGGCCATAGTTGGCTGATCCCTGATTTAGAACAATAATTAAAATGTCACAATTAAAGAAGATTTGCATCAAAATATTTATGTTGGTCAAAAGGACAATGATTGAGTGAACTGTAGTATAATCACTTATGGAATTCTTTGCAAGCAATTAAAATAGTATAAAGACTATGTAGCAACTTGGAAAATGCTATGATAAATTGCAAACTGAACAAAGCAGACTGAAAAATTAAGTCTACTCTGATTATAACTATGCTGAATGAATCTTGAATAAACTATCTGCAAATTATGTATGCACAGGGACTGAAAGGGAAAATGAAAGCAGTTCAATTTATATGAAGCTAAGGCTATGGGTAATTTGTTTTTACCTAATGTGAGTATCAAGCTTCCTTCACATTCTCGGGTACTATGATGCTATTGCATTGGACATTTTACTCAAATGAGTTCACCAGGCAAGCTCCCTTTGCAGACATAAAAGGACAAGGATGTAATTTAGATTGGTTAGAGGTCAGGAGAGTTTTAAAAAGTGTTCCTGCTGCATAGTAAACAACCCCACACTTAGTGGCCACCATTTTATTATACTCACAGATTCTGTGTGGTCAGAAACTCAATCGAGGCACAGTAGCAACGGTATGTCTCTGTGATGTCTGTGGCCTCAACTGGGAAGACCAGAATGGCTGTGGGTGACTTGAGTGGCTGGGAACTAGAGAGTCTGCTTCTGGGATGGCTCTTCTCTTCCTACCTGGAGCCTGGCAGGCATGACTTCAAAAGTGGGGTATCAGTTTTCTGGGGCTGTCATCACAAAATACCACAAACAACAGAATGTATGGTCTCCCAGTCCTGGAGGCTAGATATCTGAGATCAAGGTGCAGGCAGGGCTGAGTCCTCCTGAGGCTCTGATGGACACCGTCCCAGCCCTCTCTCCTAGCTTCTGGGGGTTCACAGGCCATCTTTGGCATTCCTTGGCTTGCAAATGCATCATGCATCTCTACTTTCATATTTACATGGTGGTCTCCTGCGTATGTCTGTCTCTGTGTCCAAATTCCCCCTTTTTATGAAAACATCCATCATACTAGATTAAGGCCCACTCTACTAATGACATCTCAACTGGGTCAACTGCAAAGACCCTGTTTCCAAATAAGGTCACACTCATCCATACCGGGGGTTAGAATTTTAACTTATTTTGGGGGCTGTAACCCAACCTACAGCCAGGCTCAGCGAGGACGGTCTGCCACAGCTCCTCCACATGGCCCGTCTCCGTGGCATGGAGCTGGGTTCTGGGAGGGGGAATCCCCAAAGCGAGCATTTCAGGTTAATCAGATAGAAGTGGCAGGGCCTCTTATGAACTAGTTTTGGAAGCTATACTCTGTTGGTAGGAGCAGTCATAGCCTTGCCCAGATTCAAGAGGAAGGATCTAAACCTGACTTCAGAAGGGAGGAATATCAAAGAATTTGCAGACATTTTTAAAAACCACTACAAATAGGGATTTCTAACCTGGAGTTTATGGACCCACTGGGAATCCACAATTATGGAAAACCAGGTTTTCAAAGAGCCTGAGAAACCACAGAAGCAATGTGTCATATGAGCCCCTGTTCTTTTTTCTGAGGCATGGGCCTACCATGCTCATGCTATGCTCAAAAGGGTCTACAACCTACAGCATGATTAGGGAGTGTTGGAATATTGGGTCCATCTGCTGCTTCTGTTCAGAAAAGGACACTCCCTTCATTCTCTAACTCAGGGAAAATGTTTTCTATCTCTGGCTTGGTACCAGAGCCAGACTTCATCCTTCCCCGAGGCAGCTTCTGCCATCTGCCAAATGGCATAGTTCTGTGACCCTGGTGTCCTTGAAGCTGTTCAGAAGGCTTAGAGGGAGGCCCTCAGAGATCCCAGGGTGCTCTGGCTCCGCGGTGCACAGGGATGGATTGAAAAGCAGCTTGCCCCCCAACCCCTGAGCTGGGGCTCTGTGACATCCGCCTGCCATCCTATAGCACTAGAAAGCCAGTGTAGGGGTGGGCTCCTGGCACAGCAGCAGTCCCTTCCTGGTCGCCTTCTGACTTTGTTCATGCCCCTCTGTTATTTGTGTATCTGCCTATCTCCTTCACTAGCTAATAAACTCCTTTCACAGCAAGTACCTGTCTTCATTCTCTTTATATTAAATAGTTAGTACTGTGTATTGCATGTGATAATGCTCAAAATGGTTGGTAATTTTAAAATGTCAGAACTGAGCTGTAGAAAGTTAGACCAGGTCCCCAGGAATGCTGATGTCAGCTCTGGGCTTGAGGATGCTGGATATTCATGTTAGAACACAGGGTTTCAAGGGCTTACTACGCTTGGGAAGGTCTTGTTTGGGGGAAGATGTCAGCTGCAAAGAGGAGCTACAGTGGGCCAAGATAAGAAGGCGATTTGAGAGGGGAGGTTGTAGAGCAAAACTTAGAGCTGGCTTCGGTTCTGATCATAGGTCTGTCACCAGCAGTCTATGGGACACTGGCTGAAGCATTTCTGGAGGGCACAGTGGCGCCTGGTGAGGATCTCGACTCCCCCATGTAGTAGCTGCAAGAGAGGCAGCTTGTGTCTGGAGAAATGACTGGCCCCTAAAGCCAGCCTACCTGTGTTTGTGTCCTGGTGCCTCCTCTGTTTGCCTGTGGCCTTGGATACTAATAAACCTCCTTCAGGCTCAGCTGCCTCACCTGTAAAATGCCAGCCCCATGAGCTCACAAGTGCCCACCAAGTTCCCCCAGGGCCACAGGTGCTGTTCTCAGTACTTCCTGTATATGCACTCCTTTCGTCCCAAAACAACTCATCTACTAGGTGGTGTCATTAGCCCCTGTACCAGGGGAGCAGCTGAAGCCCAGAGTGGGTAACCACCTGCAGCCACACCACAGTCATGGGGCTCAGCTGGACTTGAACCAGTCAGTCGGGCCCCTGAGCTGTTCCCTTAGCTACATTACCACAACTCTCGAGAAATGTCAGTTGTTAATAGTGGTCACTCTGAGTTTCACAGCTCGTGTTTAAGGTGCAGGCAATACCGTCTAATTCACACAGATGACACACACAAAGCGGGAGATTGTACACAAGCCTGCAATGCCTGCATTCATTGCCACTGGTGCTGACTGTGTGGCAAGTAGATGAGCCACCGGCCCTGATGATGCAGACTTGGGGTCCAAGGCCCTCCTTCCTGGAGTGAAGCCTGCATTGCTTGGTGTTTTCTAGCTTGCAGGGTGCTTTGCTCATGGCAGATGCTCAAAAATGTGGTTTATTAATTTCTCCAAGAACTAGAAAAATCTCACCCATCTTGTATAGGTTCCATTGGAAGAAGGTATGAGAAAAAAGTCATGGAAGTGCTGGGGCAGAAATAATCATGATTGCACCCTTGATTTCAGTCCCTGTTCCAGGCAGAAACTTGCTTCTCATACAATATCCAAGCCACCCAGAAACCCACTTCATGCCAGTTTCTCTTCAGTCTGTGCCTGGATGTTGCCGCCTCTGGTTAATGCCTGGCAGCTGTTGCCCTGTTCTCGTCTTGCCTGTGCAGAGCAGGACGGTCTGTCATAGGCTGCTGGCTGCTGTGGCTGGGGACCATGCCTATTTACTTACTAATAGTGGCACAATGCCAAGGATCCGGCTCCCAAACATTTCTTGGCTGATTCAGCAGCTGTTGATCCTGTTAGAGATAAAGTCTAGCACTGGTTATTTACCACTTTGTAACAAGACATTCACATACCAAGATGTTCTGGTCTTCTCACCTCCATTTACACTATTTGGTGGCCAGGGCCTGTGTGCCAAAGACAGGGAGTGATTGCCAGTGTGGTGCAGAAAGGGAATCTGGTTCATGGAAGATTTTGCGGGCTCATTAGGGAGAGGAGGGAATATTGTTAAACAGGCCCTTCCATGGCATCAGGAGCTTTCCAAATGCAATGAGTAGACAGAAAGGTCTTCATGTACCAGTGGAGACCTTGGGAGCAACTTGTTGCCTGCTCCTCATGCTTTTAGGGGTAACCCCTAGATCAACGAGTAAGAGCCCTGGCCTCTTGCCCCTATCCTTATTCACTCTCCCCCTGGAGGAGAAATGAGTTATCTGATTGTAGGGCCAGCTATTGGTCCATGGTTTTTAGTGTAGGATGAAAAATAGCAACCCAAAAATATCAAGTCACAGTCCCTGGAACTTGTACGTGTTACCTTATTTAGGGAAAGGGTCTTTTTAAGGATCCTGTATAAGGGGTGTTAGGGTGCTCAGGCTGTCATAACAAAATACCACAGATGGAGTGTCTTAAAACACAGAAATGTATTTTCTCTCGGTTCTGAAGGAAACAGACCCAGATTGAGGCGCTGGCGGAGCTGGTGTCCCCGAGGCCCCTCTCCGTGGCCCAGGTGCACCTTCTCCCTGGTCCCCACGCAGCCTCCTCCCCTCTCTGTTCATACAACACGGGTGACCCTTCCTCTTCGGATAATGGCACGAGTCCTGTTGGATTAGGACCTCTCCCTCAAGACATCATCTGAGCTTAATTAGCTCTTTAAAGGCCTTATCTCCAAATACAGCCACATTAGGGAGGTTGGGCTTCAACAGAATAATTTTAGAGGGGTCACGATTTAGTCTATCACAGGAGGCTACCCTGGATTGTCCAGCTGGGGCCTACATGTCATCACAAGAGTCCTTATAAACTAGAGTCAGGGGGAGCTGAGGTCGTCACAGAGGAGAAGAAGACAGTCAGAAGAGGAGACAGCAACGTGGGCACGGAGGCAGAGATTAGAGCTGAGGCCACAGCTGCAGGATGCCGATGAGCGCCAGAGCTACAGGAGGCGGAGAGCAGGACCTGGACGCTCCGAGGGAGCAAGGCCCTGCTGACACCTTGATTGCAGACTTCGGGCTCCTGCACTGTAAGAGGACATGTTTCTGTTGTCCTAAGCCCCCCAGTTTTGTTGCAGCAGCCCCCAGAAACTGCTGCCTTTGGGCAGTGCTGTTCAAAGACAACCTGGAGCTTGGACCTCCTTCTTCTCTCTCTCCACCCCTGTACAGGGGGAGGCAGCAGTTCCAGATCAATGGGCCTGCTCTGCAGAGCAGAATTTTCTCTCATGTGGGCCGTCCCAAATCTAGACTGGGGTGTGGGCACGGGTGGCTTGGTTGAGGGCTTTCTCAGGCCCATTTGATTAAAATCTTCCAACTTGGATTTCATCAGGAGAAAGCTCAGATCTTGTATCTCTCAACTGGTTCTGAGATGTGGTAGCAAAGTAATGGGTGTGATTTACTCACCTCCTTACAAGCCCCAACCGAATGCCAGGGAACCTGCCTGCGGACCGGAGGAGGGAGAGGCCCTCTGCAGGCAGGCGGTGGTCTCTCAGCACCTCTGCCTGAGCAAAAGGTAGGAGTGGCAATCAAGAAGGGGGGCTCCGGGCAGGATGGCCTGGGCTCACATCTGAGCTCTGACCCTTCCCGGCTGTGCAATGGCAAACAGACTGACTTTTCTCCTCACTCTGTTCTCTCATCTGTAAAACAGGGACGCAAAAGGTCCCCTTTCATCACGCGCGCAAGGATCAAACAAATTAGTTCCCACGCAGCACTACGGTTGGCTTCAGACCTCGCCCCCATAGCAAGCACGCAGGTGATGGGATCTGTTCCTCCACAGGAAAAGAGGCTGGAGAAGTGGGGGAAAAGGAGTTGCTGTCAGAGGCAGATAGAAATTCTCTTCCTTCAGATGAGCTCTGGTAAAACTCAGCGGCATTTAAACGTCTGGCCTGACAGTGCTGTAGTGACCAGTAACAACGCACAGCCTTGGGAGGGCGAGGAGAAGGGCAGGGCAGGGGTGAGCAGGAAGAAGGCTTAATAAGAGGCAAGCCACCGTTTCAGCCACAAGGGAAACGTGCGGCTTAGGCATTTGGTAGTGCAGAAAAGAGGGCTTTCCCAGCCTTTGAATTAATGTTATGTGAAAATTATTAACACAGCATCAGGCGAGAGTCATGTTCCTTCATTTTTAATATTCAGAAGTGCTAAGGATGAGGGAAGGCCATTTATTTACTAACTGAACACGTATTTATTGAGTATCTGCTATGTGCCATTTATCAACGTATAATTATGAGCACATAGTATGTACTCAATAAGTGTTCATTAAATGAATGAATGAAATTAGGAGTAAATGGGTGAATAAAGTACCTCAGCAAGGTAATATGCGCATCCCAAGTACACAGAGATCACAAAACGCAGCACATAACGTTAAGTAGGAGATCGAGGCTAAAAAAAATGTCTGCGCAGCTCTGCTCATGGCACACAGCTTTTCTGCTACAGGAGTAGGAGGGAAGGAATACTTAAGGGTCAGAGAGACTTCCTAGCAGCATCCCTCTTGGCCCTAAGAAGCATCCACCTTGCAGATAAATAGCAGGTGTAGAAACTGGTCACAGAAGATGCAGGGTCCTTCAGGATCCCCTTAGCTTCTGAGGTTCTCTCACCTCCTCCTGGAACAACATCCAGGCCAAAGCTCAAGAGACAACAATAGGCAGTGATTCTCTCCAGGAAACTGATGAACATGATTTCCTGGGTGGAGGGCACCTTGAATTCATCTCAGGACCCCTCCCTTGGGCATCCTGTGGGCCGCATGTGCATGCTCACTCTCATGATGCTGGGGTCTTAGTGTTTCCATACCTTGTATAAAGTTGCTGTTTTCTTCTGCAGTCTGTTTGCAGGCTGTTTATTCCTCCAGGGACATTCTGAATAGGATTCCAAGAATAGACTTGGAGATTATTAAGAGTCTTTCCAAAGAAACACCAGCAGAGAGGAATCACCCCCATAGCTCACAACTGTCTGGGGTTGGCAGAATCCTGGCTCTGAGCAAAATCTTGGGGAATGGGGCAAAGGTTCCAGAGGAAAACAGCTTCTGGGAGGACAGCATTTTATACCCAAAGCACTGAGCACATCCTCATGCAGAGTGAGTCTGACGTGGAAATCCCTGGGGATTGGGGCAAAAGGAGGCCCGCAGGTTTCCATCAGGCTTGCAAGGAAGTTGATATTAAACAAGAAGGCCTGAGCAGGGGCAGAGAAAAGAGACTGAGTGAAAAGGAAGAAGAGTAGAACAGAGCGATAAAGGAGAGAATGAGTGTAAGCGAGAGCAAGAGAAGATGGAATGGCAAGCAGAGAAGTTTGATTCTTTGCCTTCCTCAAACTTTCCTTAAGCACAACATGTGCATCTCTAAGGGGCAATTTTATCTTGAGGGATTGACTTCCAATAGCCAGGATGCTCCTGTTGCTCTGGACTCATATTGTTCAGTGCTATGCTTCTCTTGGTCAGTTGTTGCTTATAACCAGACAAGAAGAAACCTTGCTAACTACCCCGTGAGGATGGGATGGTTTGGCTGGAGGAAGAGCAAGATCTTTTGCCATGGTACCAATAATATTTACTCTGTGTCAGGGACTGTGCAAGGCTCTGGGGTGCATATGTGGTCAGTAAGACCCAGTTCTTATCTTCATGGTGGTCACCAGCTAGAGAAGATGACACATGTTCATTGAGCCACTGAGGTTTTTAAGCAGAGAAGGGGTCATGGTCAGATATATACTTCACTAAGATCACTCTGTCTGTGTCTGGACAATGTGTTAGAAAAGGGCAGAGAGGGATGCAGAGAGCCTGGTTAGGGGTTAGGAGTCTGGTACAGTAATTCAGGAGAGATAATGGATGTGTGGGAGGGAGAGCAGGAGATGGAATTAGAAAACATCTGGGGTAGAACTGGCATAAATTGGATATGGGATGGAAGGGAATGGGGCAGGGGCATTACTCCCTGTTTCAGACTTCACCAACTGGGTAGAAGGAAAGCAATTTATAGAAATACAGGATATCAGGCGAGAAATAGTCTGTTGGGGGAAATGAAGAACTCTCTGAGATGTTGTGAGGGATGTAGCAGAAGGGCCCACTTGGCTTCTAGTCTGTGTTCCTTCCAGTGACCCACTATGTACTCCAGAGCCTAGACAGCCAAAAAACTACATTTCCCCCTACAAATCAACATGGTTCTGGGCCATCAGTCAGCTACAGCCACATGAGTCTTGAGTTCAGAATGGAGGCAGCAGAGCCCAAAGCACCCTCTCTGTTGATGCAAATCCAGCGGGTGTGAGAGCCTGTGGATCCAGCAATGCTGACCACCTGCTGCCTGGTGGCTGCTGCAGAGCTAAGCCCATAGCTGGGACAGGTTTCCGATTCCCCAGCTTTCTGCTATGGCAAAGATAACACTTCTCCTAGAAGGTTTCTTTGGCAAGGTTAGCCTGGGTGTCATTTCTGGAGACTTCACCAGTCCTTCCAACAATTTTTAAGTATGCAGTTCCTTGTGGAAGCCACTTTCCACTTAAAATGCCTAAAATGGTTCATGCTAATAGCAACTGAAACTTCACAGATACAGGAGCAGTAAGTCTGCAGAATCTGCAGACATTCAGATGTAAACACACAGATGACATCAGATATACAGGTTTGGAATTTAAGAGAAAGGACTGGACTAGCAATTTATGGATGTTGGCCTATGGATTCTAATGGTGAGATTATACAGGTAGTTACTGCCAGGAAAGGAATTGAAGGGTGAGAAGAAAGGAGGGCCTAGAACACAATCTTTGGAAATACCAGTTTAAGAGTAAGTTAGAAAGTAAGTTGGCTGTTGGAGGAAGATGGTCCAAAGGTAGGAAAAATGTGTTAGTGTCACAGAAGCCAGAGGTAGAAAGTGGGTCTACAAGAATGAATCAGCATGGCGGAAGCTGCCGGGGGTCAGGCAAAGTGAAGGCTGAACGTGTCTGTTGAATCTAGTCTTTGCTAACTGGCAAGAGCAGCTCTGATTGCAATGTTGGGAATAGGTTTCAAATTAAAAGGACTTAGGAATGAGGGAGAGAGAAGGAAACAGATACCATGAGGGTAGACAGGCTTTTAAAGAGGGTTGACCATCCTGAGAGGTGATGTAGCTCAAAGGAGGAGAGTTTTTTTGAATCTTTAGTCAAGCTAAGTCAGCTCCTGTGATGAAGCATTAGTGAGATGCTATGTGAAATTCTATGACATATTTCATCTCAACTATGTAACTTTCATACAGCACATTTTTGATGGTGATGAGATGAAATTAGGAGAGGGTTGGGGAGAGAAAAGATGCTTTTATAGCTGTGAAAACATAGGAGAGGTAGTTTAATGATGGTGGGGTGATTTTAGGCAAGGAAAAGGGGGCAGAGGGCAGCTTAGACCAAGGAAGGATGGGGCCAAGAGCCAGATGCAGCAGGAATTAGCTGTCATGGGCAGCAAGTCCAGGACAGAGGGTCTGATGGTATTTACTCTCCTTGCACAATAATAGACAAAGTTCTCTTTTTAGATTTGTTGGGGGCTGAGTGCCAGAGATTTCAGGAGCGTGAAGGTCTGAGTGGCCATTTTTCAGAATGGCAGGGTGAACTCCCTAGCTTGCTAGAAGTGTCAGGAGACTGCTTGGGTTTAATGTCAAGGAACTAACAGTGGTGTCAATCCATCCAAGCATGAGATTGTTCCCAGCAGCACTCAGGCACCTGCTCATGGGCAGGGAGCAGTGGTCGGTGCTGGTCCTCCAGGGCTGGTTTTCAGGAAAGGACTGTGGTGAAGGAAACTGACAAAAGAATAACCCAAGGCTTTTCAGTTGGGGAAAGTGGTACCACCTGCTGTGGTGTCTGAAGCAGGTAGGCAAGCTTGTGGTTGTCACAACGAAGGAAACATTATTGGAATTTAGTAGACAGGTGCCAGGGAGGCTAAATATGCCGCAGTGTGTGGGAGGGTACCCCACACAAACAATCATCCCCCCAGGTGACCAATAAAGGCAGAAACTGAGGGATGGGGGGCTCTAACCAAGCCAAATAGATGGAAGGTGAAAACAGGAGAGGAAGTGAAAGCAGATCAAAGAACAGGGAGACATGATCAGGTGAAAATCAGACCCAGCAGGGAGAGACTGAGCCGGCAAGCCTGCAGGATTAGAGGCTGTGGTCAGAGACTGAAGCTTCTGAGCCGGCGACTGCAGAGGCAGAGCTGCTCCCAGTGATGCCGGAAAAAAGGTGCTGATGTCTGAGGCTTGTGAGAATCAAATACCAAGATGGGGATGATGTGTGAGAGATTTATTGGGGCAGCACCAGAAGGATAAAGGGGTGGAGGCAGGGTAGGCCGAGAGAGTGTTCAGACACAGCCCAGGTGTGACGTCTGGGAAAACAGAGGGGGCAGGAGGGAGGACTGGGAAGGGAAGCTTTGGAAAGCAGTGGTCCTCTTGAGAAAGCATCAGCCAGACACAGCCTCAGTCTCTCAGCTCACACAGACCCAGCCCAGAACAAAGACTGCCCATCAGAGGAGTCCCAGAGATGGCGGAAATGGCCAGGCTCGGTACTCCTCAGTGGGAGGACTGGATTTCAGCCCCATCACTTACTTAGAAATCTCAGGGAAATTATTGTTAAACAGGGTTGATAATAAATAGACCATGTTCAGATAGTTGGACTAAGGAGATTTCTCTTATCTTCCACATTAGATTCAGTGCACCTAGGTAGTAAAGAATCTATGTTTCTCTTGCTCTGTGAATCTTAGTACAGTCATTCTGTCCATGATGTAATCAGAATAAAGGTGACGGGGGTGGGGTGGGGTGGGGGTGGGAGGGCTGTCAGTTAACTAGCAGACATTGTCAGAGTGGCTAAGTGGATTATTGGGTAGGAGAGCAAGAATGTGTGTGCGGGTATGTGGATAAAGTGAAGGTTCCTGTGGCCAGGATTCTCACCTGGCCCTGGTTGGCTAGCTCACTACACGTGTGGGCAATACGTTGTTATTGACTCTATATAAAGAGCTCTTCCCAGTGCTCTGCGTGACATGGTGGCACGGCTGCAGGAGAGCAGAGATAAGATTGGAGTGGTGGCAGCACCGAGGACAGAGATTGAGATGGCTTTGCGGGCAGAGAGGCCCTGGCTTGCTGCTGCATGCAGACTTGCTCTGAGTGGATGGGATTCTAGTGATTGACCTGTCACCATGGGAATAAAGTTGGGTATAAACCCTTTCACCCCAAGAATGTCCTACTGTCATTTCCTTGGTTATATTGAGTCCATAGTGAACTTGCCCATTGGCAAGACAGTGTGTTTCATTGTGGGAGCAGGTGGATTTCACTAATCAGGGACAAATACCACCCTGGAGCCCCATCTTCTCTGCCAGGAGGAGGAAGCAGCTTGCTTTTCCTGGGGAGAAAGGACTGTGCGAACATCCCTGGAGAGAAATGTGTCTGTCCATTAGACTGGTAATTAAAGGCTCCCAGTAAACCAAGTCTCATTACTCAGCTTAAGGAGCTGCCTAGATAGCGTCTGGCACTGTGTCAAGTGTGTGCTTGGCACAGAGCTGAGCCTGGAGTGGTCCCGTCCCTGGGGGAAGGCCCGAGCTGGGGGCCCAGGGAGACCTGCCTGTGAGTGGCCCCCTGCGACAGGTCCCTGTTTATATCATGCTGATGGGAAGCAAGCATGTTCTCTTCTCCAAATATTTAAATCAGCTGTTAAGAACAGGGCCCTGTCACCTACATGACTGAGTGAACATTACAATGGTTAATTGTTGGGATCTGTGTGGACAACAGGAGTCCCTTGCATGTTAAATCTCTCAGCTTCAAGGTAAGCTGTCTGCAGTCATTCTCTAGATTTCAGGGAAGTCTGTTAGAATCAAAGTTCAGATAAGTGAACACAGATCAGTTCCCTCTTCCTCAGTAGAGCCTGTTACTTACCCTTCACAAATGTTTGACTAATTAATCCCTTGCGCTGGGGCAGAGCTGGTGGGGGAAATACTCATAGCTTAGCTTTGTAAAATGTTCTCTTGTTTGTAAGGCACTTTCACCTGCATCATCTGGATGCTCTTTACTGTCAGGTGTGGTTCCTATCCAGATTAGGGAGAATGTTGATATTAAAAACCAGCATTAGCACCACAGCTGTTGACTTTTACTGACAGTTCCCTGTGTGCCAGGCCCTGTTTTAAATGCACTGCAAGCAGGCTGGTCAGTGGCAATAGGGGAGCCAAAAGAACAAAAAGATCAGCATTTGCTCTGCACATGTTGCTTTTACGTGCTGGCTACATATTTTGTCTTGCCCACTTGATTGTATCTGTAGCTTTATTTCTTTCTAAGTTAAAAAAATATTTTTAAAACACAGTTTATCATCACTTTAAAAACCTGATGAAAGTGGAAAGGCACTTTTCCTTCTGAGGCACTGTGGGCATGGTCAAATGTCTCTGCACTGTCCCTGCAAACAGGGCTGGACCAGCTAGCCACAACTACTTCTGACCACCTTTGAAGTGCAAGTTAGGTCATAGCAACCTGTTGGTGCCACGTTCCACAAAGCTAAACATTTTTGGCTGGTCATACATGATGTGGTTGCTAAAGACACAGCCTCTGTGAGACTTAAAATGCCACGATTGTTTAAGAGATCCCAGAAAATTACTCTGTAAAATCTAGAGGAAGCCCATTTCCTCTTCACTTGAAAAGCCTCACACACACACACTCCCATACCTAATACATCCTGAGGTGCTCAGAGCTCTAGAAAGCACCAAAACACTGCACTGCACACAACTTCATTTAACCCCAAACCAGCAATTCTCAACCCTAGCTGCAGGTTACAATCCCCTGGGAGGCTTTTGAAATTCTGATGTCCAGGACCAACCCCCAGAGGTTCTGATTTAATTGTCCTGTGGTGGGGCAGGGTGACCCACCTGTCCCTGTTTGCCAAGGACCAAGGGGTTCCCTGGATGTAGGGCTTTCGGTGCTAAAACTGTGACCATCATGGGAAAACGGGATTAGGGGGCCTCCTTGGGTGGAGAAAGGTTCTCTTTGTAAGTGTCCTTCCTAATTCTGATGTGCAGTTATTGTTGAGAACCACTCGTCTGAACTCTTCTTTAACCCACATGCTGAGGACAGGTAGCTTAAGATTTGAGAAAATAATAAGGCCCTTTGTAAATGAGAAGTCCTGGCCAAAGGGCACCCTTTCCTCCCCTGTGGGGTCCAAGGGAATCAACCACATCCAGGGAGCAGCTTGCCTGTTTTCTCCTCTCACTGGGCTGAAACCCACCGCTGAGGCCCTCTGTTGAAGGGGGGAGGGACTACTGCGTAGATTATTTTTTAGCCTAAGAAGGCTCTGGTGTGTGGTTGCTCAGCAGCCCAGCATTCCAAACTGGGTTACTGCAAGCAGAGCCATCATCAGTCCTAACCAGCAGGAAATTCCAAGAAGATCAGATGCTCCTCTTACTTTACTTTCCAGTTGGCTTTCAAATGCCTTGTTTCCATCCAACAGGGCTTATAATAATGCCTTGTTTATATCCATCCATCTTTCTCCTGAGCTGCTGAGCCTGGAGTGAGAGAAGATCATGTAAATCCTGGAAACGTCTAGTTGTTCAATGGTTCCCAACCCTAGTATCCTAGTCAATCCCTAGGAAGCTTTTAAAAATCCAGATGCCCAGGCCCATCCCCAGTCCAATTCAGTCAGAAACCTGAGGCTTGGGACCCAGGCCACACCTCTGAAAGCTCCCCCCAAGTGAGAGTAACACATAGCCTGGGGTGAGAATCACTTCAGAGCACTGCTTCTCAACCAGCTGTGTGAGCCCCGAACCAGCTGCTCAGCATCACCCAGGATTTATTGGAAATGCACATTCTCAGGCTCCACCCTGGACTTGCTGAATCACAAACTCTGGGGACTGGCCCCAGCAATCAGTTTTCACAGACCTTCTAGGTGATTCTCATGCATGATAAAGCCTGAGAACCCACGTATATGACAAGGTAGTATTTTTAAAATCTGCTGACATGCTTAAACTGTTGCCTCTAATTTCCTTGTCTGCAGCAAAATTATTTTTCTGATGACTCTCAGTAATAAAACAATGACACCTGGCTCACCTGGACTGAAAAAGCACAAAAATACACCTGGAGTCCTATTGTTATTTCTGGATTGGGAACCACAGCAAAATCTTACAAAGCAATAGAGGAGAATTATTTGGTCTACTGTAATTAAGTTATCTGCTTTAGTATTGTTTTAAAAGGAGCAGCTTTCTAGTCTTTACATCGTATTTCTTTACCAACTGTGCTTGGAGCTGCCAAGAAAAAATTATGTCCCAAACAGGTTTAATTAGGGAGATACTGGCTTCTGGCTTGGAGTTCCCTAGGGAAATATATGCTATGGCAGGATGGAGTGTTTATGATGTAGAATTGAGGGCAGAGAACCTAAATTCGCTCTAAAGTAAGCAGGGTTGAGGTAAGCATAGGAGGATGGAGAAGTTGGGAAGGTAGAGAAAAGAGGGTGGTCAGCAGTTATTTGAGCCAAGAGAAATGAAAGCAAAGATGACTTGTTTTCCAATCTGGAGTGTTGTTGAAATTTTAGGATTGAGATCTTTTGGCTCAAGAGTTATTGAAGGGCACATGAGTACAGTTTTGAACATGGATGGGGTTAGGGGTGCCAATGCTCTGCACAGTCACAAATCCCCATATTACTTTTGACTCCCTGAAAACCTACTGTTGACCAGAGGCCTTACCAATGACATAAACAGTTGATTAGCACATATTTTATATGTTATATATATTATATGCTGTATTCTTACAATAAAGTAAACTAGAGAAAGGAAAATGTGTTTTTCGAATTGTTGCAAATCTCCAAAAGTTATTCCAAAATATTTACTGAAAAGAATTCTCAGATAAGTGGACCAATGCAGTTGAAACCCATGTTACTCAAGGATCAACTGTACTTTTTAACTGGAGAAGTTCAAAGACCTCTCTACTCTTGTTTCCCCTGCCCCCTGTAACTTATAGACCCAAAACACAGGAAAAGACAGCTGACTTTGACCAGGCATTTGGTTTTCCAGAATGTTACTTTTTCTAAGTAAAAATCAAAAACTCTTAGGTGGTGAATCAACAGTTGTTCAGATAATTGTCACTATTAATGTATTTTAATCCTCACAACAACACTATAAAGTAAGAATCATTGGTCCATATCCTAAATTAGAAAATTGAGTGTCAGAGACTTTAAGCAAATAACTTAGTCATTTAATGACAGAGCTAAGATTCTAATCCAGGTCTGTATGACTCTTAAGAACCTTGGTCCAGAAAAATACTAACGGGGAACATTGAATTGTGTAGCCAGCTGGCAGTTCTACATCTAGCTACAACACAATTAGTCAGGAACTTGACTCCTAAAAGGAGATGTCTTTGAGGTGCAATTCTCTATGGTGGTTGTACACATCCTATGACATCTTCTGTCACAGACTATGTTTCCAAGGATGTTTATTTAGCAAAGATAGTGGTCTCCCCAGAGTAAAGGGCTGATTTGTTTCCTGACTAGGATAAGAAAAGAAAGTATCTCCCTCAAGCTCAAAGGTCAGACAAGTTTTCTAGTTCTCCTCCCCCTTGTAAGATTCGGGTTTTCAGCTTGATGTTCCTCAGCTGTGACACACACCCACTGTGTGCATAGCATCCATCCACCTGGGCCTGCCTCCACACTGTCCCCATGAGACTTAGGAAAGCAAGGACAGTTGGTGTGGCTGTGAGTAATAAAGTCCTTTATCTCTGACCCAGGAGTCTCGTGTCTTCTACCATCCTCTATGAAACCATGCAGGCTAACTTGTAGCCTCAGAGCCTCGGCAGCTCCTGAAAAAGGCAGAAAGAAAATTTGTTGCTGACTCTTATATCTTAGTGTATACACCTAATAGCATACTGTACTCCTTCCCAGTCCCTCGCTGCTGGTTATGGCTGAAATGTCCTCATTGTCCTCCTTGGCATGTCCCTGGAGCCTCAGCTTTTCTAGAACTTCCCCTTCTGAAGCTATTGACTAGACCTATTGTTTCTCTGAACAAAATTCAATGTCCCTTTATTTATTTATTTATTTGTTTGTTTGTTTGTTTGTTTGTTTGTTTGTTCTATGATAAAAATATAAGATGGTATGGCCTCATTGTCCCAAGACTCTTATATTCACATGTCTCTAAAGAAACAGAAGTAGGTCTGGTATGGGAATTCTCCCTTTTCTTCACAATGGTGGCATATGCTACCAAGGCCTTGTAACAGGCCTTGTACACTCTTCACACCGTCTAAACATCCCCATCCCCTGTGGGCCACTGTGGATAAAGTGAAGGTGCATATGGCCAGGATTTTCACCTGGCTCTGGTTGGCTAGCTCACTACACACGTGTGGGTAATATGTCATTATTGACTCTATATAAAGAGCTCTGTGAGACACAGTGGTATAGCTGCACAGCTGCAGGAGAGCAGAGATGAGACTGGAGTGGTGGCAGTGCCGAGGACAGAGACTGGGAAGGCTGTGCGGGCAGAGAGGCCCAGAGGCAGAGACCGGCTTGCTGCATGCACACTCACTCTGAGTGAACGAGATTTTAGTCACTGAACTGAGACCATGGAAATAAAGTTGGGTATAACCCTTTCACCCCAAGAACATTCTACTGTCATTTCTTTGGTCACATTGAATCCTTAGTAAACTTGCCCGGGGTTGAAACCCATTGGCAAGACAGTTACCTACTGCCTATCTGACAGTTTTTTCCCTTTGAGGATGCTCTATATGCAGTTTTTTACAATCTGTGAAAAACCATACCCGTGTACTTGTGTGTATGTCTAATGAGTATAATTTGCTCTGGAAGGATAGTTTGACTCCATCATCACTATCTCCCCTAGGTGTGGCTCATATGGAGCAGTCTGTGGATATGGGGACTGTTGAATGGAGCATAGAATTGGCCAAAGACACTAAAAAGTCTGCATGGTTGGCAGAAACCAAAGCTAAAATTGAGTCCCCGTAAGACACAGGTACCTGGAGAGAGACAGAATCCTTTGCTTTCTGGAACTCTGGGTGGAGGTGTCCATGAGAACCCAAGTGCAGATCCTTGGGTCAGGTGGGCTGCAGGCAAATTCATTGTGTGAATTCTGTTCTGGGGTCTTCTTGCCTCCCTGGATTGCTCCTATAACTCCTCCCTAGAGATCCAAGATGCCTTTTTTCCTTCCTCAATCATGATAGAAACAGCCTAAAATTTTTATTCATCTAAGTTGTCCCTCCTACTGCAGACTTTTCAATGCCCAGGGACAGAGAGAAAAGACTCTCTAATGGCAGAATTTCACACTTCCACAGCAGAAGGGGGACTTTTGGCATGGGGTGGGCCTAGAGATAGCTAGTGTCAACTGCCCAGTCTTCCTGCAGCTTTCATTACTAACCAAAATGAATTCCTAGAGAGATGTAATCTGCTTGGCACCTGTGGAAAAAGTGAAGGTAAAGTTGGGTATAACCCTTCCAGCCCAAGAATGTTCTTCTGTCACTTCTTTAGTCTCATTGAAGCCATAGTGAACTTGCCAGGGGCTGAATCTCATTGGCAAAACAACTGGCAGTAGTCAGCAGGATTCATTGTTGACCAAGGAAAAGAAAAGGCTGCCCTTATGGGAGGAGTGTTTCAGCAGGCTGCACCTATGGATGGGGAGACATTCAAGTGTCCCCCAGTGGACATGTGGTACTGGGAAGGGGTGGAGGGCTAGGGTCCACCCCAAGAGGAAGAAAATTTGTTGCTGACTGAAATGGCATCACTATGAAGTGCTGTGGAAATGGGAAAGGATGTTGTGTAGGCCGAGAGGAAGCAGCACAAGAAGGAGCAGTGGCCCAAGCAAAAGTGGCACGAGAAGCAGCATGAGAGTGCAGACTGCCAGGTGCCATGGGGCAGGTGAAGGATGTAGTGGAGCCATCAGCCCCAGAAATGGAGGAGTGGAGGTTTGATGAACAGGTGAGGGTGGAGGCCCTGCCAGTGCCAGAGGCATCGGCCCCTCCTCAGTTGAAACCCTACCTGGTGGAAAGCTGGGGAAAAGCTGGTGGAAAGCAGGAAGCACTTGTCAACCGCAGGTTCTTCCAGGAGAGGTGCAGCCCCCTCCCCAGTTCATGGAGCACTCCATGCTCTGCTTCCATCCTCAGGTTCAAGCACAAAAGGAAATACAGTCTGCTTCTCAAAGAAAGAATTTAAAGGGCCCCGCAAAGGTCATCAGTGCCCAGACATGAGATGTGGGTTTGATTTGAAAAGGCAGGAGCAGGCAGAAAGAAATTGGATGACTGGAGCTGTGGCATCAGCTGAGACTGGAGCATTGGTTCTGGCCGCTGAGGATGAAGCAGAGGGCAGAGATAAAGTGGCCTGTGTGCCAGCTTCCTAGCACAGGGACCATTGCAGAGGATTGAGCGCACATAGATTGAGAGGCGAGAACCCTGGAGGGGTGGAGTGTAGATAAAGTGAAGGTAAGGTTGGGATAACCCTTTTACCCCAAGAATGTTCTACTGTCATTTCTTTGGTCACATTGAGTCCATAGTGAACTTGCCCAGGGCTGAAACCCATTGGCAGGACAGCACCTTTCTCAGGGTGACTGTTGTGAAAAGACAGACAGAGGGTTCTTTAGCACTGATTTTAAAGGCCTCACCCACTCCCAAGGCCAGGGCAGCTGCCTCCATTCCCTAGAGTTGAGTGACTGGAGCTGGTAGCACTGTGACAGCACCAGCCTGCTCTGGCCTCCCCTCAACTCTGCCCCTTTCAGGACCTCTTGGGCCCTGAGGGAACCCTGGAGCCCCAGACTCTTGCACAACTAGTGGGACTGGACTGGATGTTACATAAGACTGCTCATGAAGGTATTGCAGCTAGCTCAAAACTGATATTGATTGTTCTTCTTAAGAAAAATTCTTGGAGGCTCAGAGGAGGGTGAATGAATGGTAAAGCATGAGTAGGGTTGAGCTGGTGGGGCCACAGTCACTCTGAACTTTTCTTTTTGACTGCTCAAACTCATCAGCCATATTGATTCCCTATCACCCATGGGGTGGGAAAGTTTGGGTCCTTTTCAGAGATCTAGGAACCAGGTGTAGGAGCTGTATGGCTGGCTATTTTGCAAACTAATCTGCTAAGAATTAGAAGAGTTGATAGAACTGAGGAAAGTCTATTGCAGAGCTTCCCTTGCATTAATGTACATACAAATCACTCTTCAATCATGTTACAATACAGACTCTGGTTCAGTGGGTCTGCCTGGGTTTAAACCAACACTTCATTTCCTTCAAGCTTCCAGAGGACACTGAAGCTGCTGGTCCATTAACCACACTATCAAGAGCAGGACACAGACAACTGAGTAAGCTGTAATTGCTGGAGCATCTTTTAGGGCTAAGACCACTGTTGTGGATGGACTTTCTGTGTCCTATCCAAATTTGTGTCTTGAAGCCTTAATTCCCAATGTGGCTGCATTTGGAGGTGGGGCCTCTAAGTTATCAAGGTTAAAGGAGTCATAATGGGGTACCCTGATCTGATAAGACTAGTGTCTTTGTAAGAAGAGACTCCGGAGACCTCACGCTCCCTTTGCATGAGCACAGAAGAGAGGCCATTTGAGGTGTGCAGAAAAAACTCAGTTTCCACCTGTGAGTCTTCTTTACATTTACAGAGAACATTCACACTGTTCAGATCACCAAGTATGTGGAGGTTTTTCCCCACACCAAGCAATTTCCTCCAGCACCAGCTACAAAAAACTCAATTGACACTCTCTACCTGGAGAGAGCACCAGATCCCACAGGTGAGGGGTTCAGTCCCATAAGACTGCTCCCATCCCACTTCAGATGCCAATCACAGGTGGTAGGTCCCCAGATCACCCACAACTTTTGTCCCATTTGGCTACAGGTTGGAGGTTCCCACGACCCCATGAGTCTTTAGGTTTGATTAATTTACTAAAGTGGCTCACAGAACTCAGGAAAACATGTTCGCCAGTTTACTAAAAGAAACAATAAAGGATACAGATTAACAACCAGAGGAAGAGACACATAGGCAAAGTCTGGGAGGGTCCCGAGTGCAGGAGCTCTGTCCCTACGGAACTGGGGTGTCCTCCTTCCAGTGTGGCTGTTTGTCCACCTGGAAGCTCTCTGAACCCCTTACTACTGGGATTTTACAGAGGCTTCCTCACATAGGATGATCGATTATTCACTCCATTTCCAGCCCTCTCCCTTCTCCGGCAAGGGTGGGGCTGAAAATTTCCAGCTTCTACTCGTGGCATGGTCTTTCAGGTAGCCAGTCCCCATCCAGCACCTCATTAGAACAAAAGATGCTCCTAGTGCTCTTATCCCTTAGGAAATTGCAAGGGTTCAGTGGTTCTGTGCCAGGAGCCAGGGGCAGGGACCAGTTTGTATTGTCTGTTATCTCACATGAAGATGCAGTAAGAAGGGGGCTGTCTACAGCGAGGAAGACGGCTCTCGCCAGAAACTGACCATGAGGCACCTTGACCATGGACTCACAGCCTCCAGAACTATGATGAGGTATCTGCTGTTCAAACCACCTAACCTGTGGTATCTGGTTATGGCAGCCTGAGCAGACTAATACAGTCATCATGGTGCCCACCCTGGATGTTCAGTCCCCATAACCTTTGGTTCTGGAGAACCAAAAAAACTGCTGCGCTCTAGTACCTGACAAGTGACGATTCCTAAGCCCAGACAGGCCAGCTGCTCCCTGAACTCACCACACCATGATGCTCTGAGGAAGTCTTTCATTGAGTCAGTGGGTCTCTATCTTCACCGCGCATTAGAATGACTGGAGAGCTTTAAAAAATACTCATGCCTGGATACTGCCCCCACCCCCAAAGGGTGGTGTGCGTCTGAGTGCTGGATTCTTTCAAGCTCCTGATGTGATCTACAGTTGAGAGCCACTGCTCCAAGCACACATTTTAGGGGCAAGAAAAGTCAGTTGGTACTCTCTGCTGGAGAAAGGGTATAGTTATCTCTCAGTAGACATGGGTGTGTAAAGGGGTCAGCAACAGCAGGAAAAGTATGGGAACAAAAGCTTTCACCCAAGTGGCAAAAGAAACCGGAAGTGGTCAGGTCAGTTTCCTGTAAAAGTTCCCATCTGCTACAGTGGTCCTGCCCATTTTTGTGATTAGAGGTTAAAGAATCCTTAGAACCAAGCAGTACAATGCATCCTTTTAGTTAGGTGAGAGGTAAGGTCCTGCTGGGTAATTGTAAATCTTGATAATTAAAGAGGGTTTCCCAAAATGTCGGTGCCAGCCTCCTGATCAATACAAATCTCTTCTGCTTTCTTCTGGCAAAAGCCCAAATTTCCCCTTCAAAGTGCTGAGTTGCAGTTACTATTTTAGGGACAAGGCTGCCTGTACTGCTCCTTGGAGCTCTCTGAGTTCTCTCTCCTGCCCCCAGTTCCCAGAGTCAGACAGCCAGCCCTGAGAGACTAAAGGGAAAGCAAGAGCAAAAGGCACGATCACTTCTTCCTTCTTGTATTTGTGTAATTTGGGTTTACATTTACCTATGTTGGACCATAGTACTCCTTCCATTTTCCATTGCACTTCACTGATGTCTGGAGTGGTGCTAAGTGTTCGGAGTGGCGCTAAGTGTTCTGTAGCTGGGCTACACTTTTATCTTTAACCCAAGGAACAAGAGAATTTCAACACAGCTCCATCTACTTGTGGATTTAACTGATCCCACTCATCACTCTAGATGCACAATGCCTGGGTTTATTGTGCTGGATGAAGCGGTACATCCAGGTAGTAGACATGTCTATAAGCTGAATTAAAGAGCCAACAGATATGGACATCTCTAATGGAGAGGTGGCTTATCTTATACATGGTGGGAACAGGAAATTGCATATTCTGTACCTGGTATATAGTAAACATTTAACATATTGCACCCCATTTGAATCTTACAACAACCTTATGAGAATAAACATTATTATAATCTCATTTTATAGATGAGGGAGATGAGGTTCTGAGATTTTAAGTAATTTCTTTGCCCAAGGTCTCGGCAGTTTTAGAACTAAAATTTATGGTCTGGCCATTTCTTTCCAATTCTCCTAGGAAAAGTCTGACCATCTCAATTTTATGGGAGAAGGAATTAGGCTCCAAGTCTAATTAACCTGCAGGAGGTTGCTGAACAGAAACAGTTTACAACTTGTTCAGGTGCAATCTGTTTCTCCATGGTCTTTGAGATTTTCTGTTTCTGCAACAGTCATGAGCCACATCACCATTGGAAGATATCTCCCCATTCATGGGAACTGACAGGGCTGATGGATTAGTTCCTGGAGTTGCCAGTTATTACTGGGCTTTGAGCTAGAGTCCATTTTTTGGTTTTATCCTTTTGTGGGTAAAAGTATAACATTTCCAGAGTATCTCTCCTGGCTTTAGTTCATTTGCATATCCTCAGGGGTGGAGAGAAGTTCATCTCCATATCAATGGGTAATTACCTGGGCAACCAAGGGCATGTCTGAACCTGAAAGTTTACAGGGAGAGGCTGGCTTACTTGCTTGCTTGCTTCTTCAGGAGCAGAGGAGACAGACAGCCCTGGACTGCAGTTTGTGAGCAATAAATGCGTTTTAAACTTTATTTCTCCCTTTCACTGATTTTGGGTTTTAGAGGTATTTTGCCCCGGGATTTCATCTCCCTGGACTTAAATCTTTCAAAGACATTTCAGGCAGCAGTTAATCAGGCCTGAAATTAATGTGAAATTAGAGGACTTTAAGAAACAAACTTCTATTTTTTTTCTATCTCTCTTTGAGAAGCAAAATATAAATGTGAGTTATTTTTCCTTTCTTGACATTTATAGCACCTGCTCATCAACCTCTGGAGCCAGCTTCACAGTGATTCGTATGAACACATGGATGGCTGGAGTTCTGCAGAAGCACATCATCATTTCTATTTAAGAAAATAATGAAAATGCAGCAGTCTTAAAGTCATGCTGCTTAGACTGGGATGAGATCCTTTCTTAATCTGTGACCCAGTTCAGCAGAAGATGCTTTGGCTGGGAGGACTGATTTTGCACTGACCTCTCTGGATCACTGTTCATGCTGTCTGATGTAGTCAGCGAGGGTTAGGCTCATAGTTGGGAGATAATAATTCTGGATCATGAGCAAATCTTGGCCTCATTAGTAATATAATCCACTCAAACAATGGAAATAATTAGTAAAATTTGCCCAAAAGTAGGTAACATTAGTATCTTGTGTTTGGAAACCCCACTAGGCCCCAGATACTTCAAAATACTTTTCTGTCTCACTATGGCTCATCTTGCCCCTTTTACCTGGGCTGAAACTATCCCAGTTACCTATTTATATAATAGATGTCACAAGTTCAGCTGCTAGATTTCAATTTTTCTCCAAAATATGATGGTGGAGACATTATGTTGAGAGGCTCTGGGGAAATTATCAAGGTATCTTCTATTAGTATATGTCAAATAATTAGATTAGGCATCATAAACTTAGATGATGTCAAAGGTTGAATTGTGTCCCCCAAAAAAGGTATGTTGCAGTCCTAATCCCCAGTGTCTGTGAATTTGACTTTTTTGGGAATTAAGATGAGGTCATACTGGAGTAGGGTGGATCCTAATCCAATGTGCCTGGTGTCCTTATAGGAAAAGAAGACACATAGTGACACACAGAGAGAAGACCATGTGACGATGGAGGCTGACTAGACTGACGTTTCTATAAGCCAAGGAATGTCAAGGATTGCCGCAACACCAGAAGCTAACAGAAAGGCAATGAACAGATCCTCCCCCAGAGCTGCTAGAGAGAAGATGGCCCTGCTGACACTTTGGTTTCAGACTTCCAGCCTCCAGAACTGTGGGAGAATAGATTTCTGTTGTCTGAAGCCACCAGGTTGTGATAGTTTTTTAAGGTAATCCTCGGAAACCAACACAGACAAGGAGAGGCTGGCTTTGATGTCAGAGTGGCAGGTTTCCGTGGAATTAGAAAGCAGGGCATTATCTCCCTTGATGGCTGTAGGTTAGGGGGGGTGCCACCAACAGCTCTGTGTGGGTGACTTCTCAGGACTGTGGCTTCCCCCCCACCCCTGGGAGAAACCACTGCAAGGCAATCAGAGTTCTGCTGAGGCACTGGGGCATCACCTTTGGGAAGGGCCGAGATCACTGAACAGGCTTGCAAAATTGACAGAGGATCAGGTGCTTAGACAGGGGCCTAAAGAAAGGAAAGATGGCCCAACTTTGTCTATTGCATAATTGTGCCCAGGGCCGTTTCCCTCACAAGAGACAAAGAGTCACTTATTACTTCTGCAAAATCCAGGAATTAATTGGCCTAATGCCTGTTCCTTGCACCACTCTCCTTGGGGTTAAGTTACATTCTCCATTCTCATTTTTTCACCTCAAATGTCACCTATTTCTGTCTTTATGGCCTGCCAGAAGAAAGTTCAGGAAGCCAGTTTAGTTACATTTTGTTTCCTAATTCCATAGGTGCCTGATAAATGTTGGTCAATAGATTTTTGTTTTTCATCCAGAAATGGATGTCCTTTGAAGTGAATGCTGTACTGCATTATTCAGAATCCCCCTCAGAATTCCCCTCGGGCACTCCGGGCTGCTGAGAGCATACAGGTGTGTCTCTCCCAAGGGACTGCTTTTGTCTGAAGTCAAATAAATGCCTTCATCAAAGTTATTTAATGAGTGGTGTCTACAAGACTGCAAAGGCCCACCCCTCCTCAAGTCAGGACAGCTTGGAAGGGTCATCCCAGCTGCCGAGCTCCTGAAGCCTTGGCTGAGGCCTGTTGCAGCCACCTCACTGGCTGATTCCTCACCTGCCTTGTCCTGCTGCCCTTGCTTTTGTGCAAGTCTTGCTTCTGTGTACCTTCCACCTGCTGCATGCTGATCTCAGAGTCTGTTTCCCAGAAAACCTGATCTAAAACATCCTTCAACTTGATCATATGTGGAGGAGAAATATACTAACCACCCTTCTAGATGTAGAATCTGCAATGCACAGAGCTATGGGCAGTAAAACAAAAGGCTACCATGTCCCTCCATTGTCTCTTTCCTCAGCCCAAGGGCTGGATATTTAAGGTTCTCCTACTCCACGGGGTTTCAGGAGTTCTGAGCCAGTACAGCTGCACAGTAAACATTCCCTGAGTTTGGTAATGATGAGTGCTCATGCAATTTAGCTTGGTCCCAGGATGAGCGAAATGGATCTTTCAGAGTTTTCTTTTCCTCCTGTTATGGAGAAGACGGTCTTCGAAAGGGGTATGAGTTTCCTGGAGCTGCTATAAATGTAGCACAAACTGAGGGCTTAAACAACAGATACTTATTATCTCACAGTTCTGGAAACACTCAAGGTGTCTGCAGGGCCATGCTCCTTTGGACGTTCTCGGAAGGAGTCTTCCATGCCTCTCCACTAGCTTCTGCCGTTTGCTGGCAGTCTTTGACATTCCTTGGCTTGTAGACACATCACCCTGATCTCTGCCTTCAAGTTCACATGGCATTCTGCCTATGTGTGTGCCTGTATGTCCAAATCTCCCCTTTTTATAAGGATAATAGACATTGGATTAAAGGTCCATCTTACTCCAGCATAACCTCATCTTAACTAATTATAATCTTCAATGACTCTATTTCCAAATAAGGTCACATTCTGAAGTACTGGGAGTTACGACTTCAACATGTGAACTTTAGGGGTACACAATTCAACCCATAGCAGGTTCCATTAAAACCATTTACTGTGGAAGTTCTATTTTTTGTTTCTGGAATCCCAGATTTTCTCCCATGCTCTACAGTAGAAGTACTGGAGCTGCAGGGGGACCAGAGCTGAGAAGCACGGCCTTCAGCAGTGGGGTCTGTGTCTGGGGTCATCAGGCTCAATTCAGCAAGGAGTGAGAATATTGAAAAGCCTGCCCTTAGACACCTGAGGCCTGGCTGGCTTGGGAACAGGTTCCTCCCACTTGCTTGGTGGGTGTGGACGCGTGAAGGATGTACCATCCTTTAAGTAATGTACATACTCTGCCCTTAAGGAGAGGAACATGATTCTTCAGTCTTTATCTGTGAGATGAGTGCAGTGATTGCCTTCCAATGTGTATGTGTGGAAGGGAAAACAGTAACTGGCAGATACCACCTCAGCCAGGTAATAAGTCAACACCAACAGTGATAAGTCATGTTGATTGTACGAACAATGATATGATGTGACAGAAATGGCACTTCACCTCCGTGGTCTTCTTCCCAAAAACACACATCCTAGGCCAATCATGAGAAAAATATCAGCTGTATCCCAGCTGAGGGACGGTCTGCAGAATACCTGACCAGCACTTCCTCATAACGGTCAAGGTCATCCAAAACCAGAAAAGTCCAGGAAACTCACAGACAAGAGAAACCTAAGGAGAGATTACTACGAACCGTAACGTGATGACCTGGATGGGATCCTGGGACCAAAAAGGGATGTTAGATAAAAACTAAGGAAATGCAAATAAGGTATGGACTTTAGCTATAATATTAATATATTAATATATGTGTCAACATTAGTTCATTAATTATAACAAATGTATCATACTAATGTGAGGTGTTAATAACGGGAAACTGGGTAAAGCGTACATCTTCACAAACTCTTCACAATTTTTCTGTAAAACTTTAAAATGAAACTTCTAAAATAAAAATGTTTTGAAAGTTGAATTTAAGCAGCACCATCCTCTGATTGTTTCTCTTCACACTGGAAGTTTAATCCTGTGTTGAAAGGCATGACCTTTTCTTTCACTGGGCTTCTTCACCTTCTCCTTAACCACATACCACAGCAGAATTGTTGCAAAGGCACCCCTGCCTTTGTCCCTAGCATATGTCTCTAACTTACTGCTGCCTACATATTTGAGATTTCTCCCACTAGACATGTCTTTATACATCTGTTCTAATCCAAAAGTCCTTCACTCCCTCTTCGGAAGACACCCCTATAGAGTAGTTCTCCACCTTGACTGCATAAAGAATCACTGGGAAGTTTTCCGAATCCCGCTGCCCTGGCCCCACCCTTCTCCCCAGGTGAGCCAATGTGTAGCCCAGGTTGAGAACTCCCACCATGTGCTACTCTCCATGGATGTCAGCTGTGTTATAGGTACTTCCTATCTATCCCACTAACAACAATTCCAATTATACTGCTTCTTTAGAAAGCTAGGTAAATTTGCATTTCAAAAACTTTGATAAAGCTTTCCTTTACCTTTTTCTTTTTCTTAGCCAACAGTTTTATCTCACAACTGCTCAAGATCAGAAGGCATGGAATATTGGCCTCTGTGAAGTGTTGCTTATTCCCAGGAGTAATATTTAAAAACAGGTAACAAGCAGAGGTCCCCCACCTCTATTTAACTAGAAAGCCAAAAGGAAGGAAAATAAAGAAAACTCATCATTTTTATTGTTCTTGGCTTGTTCAGAGTTATGGAAGGACTGAGGCCCCCAAAGGACAAAGATAGAGGTCCTAAAGATAGAGGTGTCAGCAGAAGGGACAACAGGTGTGACCCTGGAAGCTGAGAAGCAAGATGAAAGCTGCTTCACCTTGATTTAATTTACACAGGGTTTACCCCCTGAGACTATGATCTGTACCCCTTTGAATCTTTTGTGAAGTCGTTGCCTCTGGAAAACATGTCCAAGGCTCATGTTTGCTCTTGGTGAACAGAATCAAGGTCGGATGAAGAGAAGATTCATTCTAGTCCCTTCTCCAGCATGACACATGAATAAAGGGGGCCAGAGTCCAGGTCTTTTATTTTTTAACCTGGACCCTGGGAGACAAAGGACAGACCTGCCCAGGCTTGCCTCCTTCATTACTGGCCAATTGCTTTGACCTCCTGACTTTGCATCCGGCCAAGAATTCCATTACTGCATAGGCAGCTACAGGATTGCCTCATTGAGCAAATATTGATTTAAACTTACGGTCTCCTGACACTCTTATAAAGTCCATTTCATCAGAGACTAAGTTGAGAAAAGAGAGAGAATACTGTTTTTGTTTGCTGTTTGTTGTTCCAAGAATACTTACGGAAAATTTCAACATTACTTTTCCATATGAATCCATCAATACATTGCCTCTTTCACAGGCTAGAAGTGGAGAAAAGATAATCTTGATTTTAGAAAGAAAGTTCTAATACTCTACTTCTGCTTTTCAATTTCCTTTTACATGCTTAAGAAGATCTTTTGCTGTCCATTATTATTGCTGTAAAATCCTATTTACATTAAATAACAATGACAAAAATAATTTGGTCTGCATAGTGCCTTTCCTTTCATGACTTCAAATGATTTTTACAATGCATCACATAACAGATTTGTTTGGCTTATTTTATTTTTCTTTCCAGTCTTCTAAAACTATTTTGATAAAATAAAAAATATACTTCCAATACTAAATATACTTAAAACTTAAAAATCCAAAATAAAATATCACACAATAAAGACAATATTCAGTCCAAACAACTACATCTTACTTCAAAGAAAGTTAAAGTGGTTTCCACTGTGACCTACACAACTGGTTTACTACGTTTCCAGTATTTCTGCTGCTTGAATGTTTCTGCTGACTACACTTAATTCTGTTACTATCCCAAAGTCTTCCTTTTGTAGTTTCTAATTTGGTTAATTTGGAGAAAGAACAGTCGCTGTCGATAGAATGACAATGAAAGGACATATTTTAGTAAAAGTTGTATACATGCCACTGTATTTTATAATGAATGTTTCAACAAATTCCCAGATACCTACAATCTTCACTATCATTTGTTAATGAGTTTATGCAAAGCAGGAATACTTTGGTAAATGATTCATTACTGACTTGAAAATTTTTGTGTCTTCTGAATGTTTATCATAATAAATCTTCTAAACTATTTTATTAAAACAAATTCAGCTGAAGAACAGTTTTGCTTATTTTGAGATGCAATTGCCATATTTCCATGGTATTGACTTGGTGAGGATTTGCTTTCCTGATTATTTTTTTAAATTAGGAAAATAACATTTACTCATGTTTTTTTGGAGGTTCAAACAGATCCCCAATCACTCTCTTTTATTAAAGTTTTTTAAAAATATTGTTTTAGCAACATAACCCATGCAGAAAAATGTGCAAATAATACTTGCACGATTCAGTGAATATAAGAAAGTGAACACGTCAATGAGCAACCATAAAGTTCAAGGTAAAAAATGTTATAGGCACCCCAAAATCTCCCTTTGTGCCCCCTCCCAGTCACTATCTCTTTTTTCCTCCCCAAACACAATCATACTCTGACTTCTAATGCTATAGATTAGGGGTTTTTTTTTTGTACTTTATGTAAATGGGTACATACTATATGAACTCTTTTGTGTCTAAGTTCCTTACTCAACATAATGCTTGTGAGATTCATTTGTATCATTGCATGAAGCTAATTACATCCACTATCATGACTTTAATTTCACTGTATGACTATACCACAAATAAATTATCTATTCTGTTATTGATAGATATCTTGCTTGTTTCTAGTTTGGGGTTTGGAATGGTTAATTTTATATGTCCAGTTGACTGGGCCACAGGATGCACAGATATTTGGTCAAACATTCTGGATGTTTCTGTGAGTGTTTTTTGGATAAGATTAAATTTGTAGACTGAATAAAGCTGATTGCCTTCCTAATGCATGTGAGCCCTGACCACTCAGTTGAAGACCTGAATACAACAAAGAAGCTCACTTTGCCAGATAAGAGAGAATTCCTCCTTCCTGGCTGCCTTTGAACTGAAATGTAAGCTTTTCCCTCCTTTCAGACTCAAGCTGAGATGTTACCTCTCTGTGGGTCTCAAACCTGCTGGCCTGTGGACTGGCACTTCACCACCAGTTCCCCTGGGTCTCCAGCTTGCCCACCCACCCTGCAGATCTTGGGACTTGCCTGACTTCAAAACTGCATAAGCAAATTCTCATTATATATTATAATACATATATGTGATATGCACACACACATACACATATATATACCTTATTGGTTCTGTTTCTTTGGGGAACCCTAATACAGGGCTCTTAATATCACTGTGAACATTTTTGCACATGTCTTTTGATATACACATGTATACATTTCTCTTAGCTAAATATCTGGGAGGGGAGTTGCTAAGTTAAAAGGTAACCCATTATGTTTGATTTTAGTAGATACTGACCAACAGTTTTCCAAGTGATTATGCTAGCTTTCCACCATCTCCACCCCATCCGCCAGCAGGGTATGAGTGTTCCCCTTGTTCCACAGCAGGTCACCTTGGTGTTAGTCTTGTCAGTCTTCCAAATTTTTGCAGTTTTTGGGTGTGTAGAGGTTTTGCATTTCTCTGATGACTAATGAGCACATCTGCACACATTTATTGGACATTTAGCTATTTCTTTCCATGAAGTGGCTGTTCAACTTGTCTGCTCTCTTGTCTATTTTTCTATTTGGTTGTCTTTTCCTTGGTATGTATAATAAAGTTTTTAAACCCACTTATTGACTATGTTTTTCCCTAAATTTAAACTAACTGTTCACTTGTTAGAGGCAGTATTTTTGACTCCTCATTATGAAAGATGAAAATTTTAGGTCACCTACAATACCTCCAAAATGCTTTCCTTCTACTTCACAATTTGTGTAAGTTATAATTCTTCTAGTTTTACCTTAAAATTTTAAGTAATACATGTAAACTCCCATTTAGTGATCAAATTTAGAATCTATTGATTTGTCATTTTGTAAAATAAATCACCTGGAAATTCCTTGCTTCATAGTAGGCATTCAGCAAATAGCTGAAGAAAGAAAGGGAGGGAGAGAAGGGATACAAAGTATAAAAAGATCATTGCATCCATATTTTTTTCCTCCTTGTCTACACATTTATGCCAATAATATTCTTTTTGTTTACATTTTCGAGACTTACCATGTTTACACTTTGGTATATATTACGGTTGCCTTCCACATTTTATCTATAGGTTGATTTTTAAAATTCAAGACTAATAAAAAGCATTATGTTCATGTAACATCACTGTGACAGATGGTATTTTCCACAAATGGCTGCAACAATATTTCCAGTCCTACGTGTTCTTCAAGAAACTTACCACTCACCCATTAAGAGGCAGAATCTCTCTCCACTTCCCTTGAACCTCAGTGGGCTTTTGTTGATTGCCTTGCTACTAGAATCCAGTAAAAATGATGCTCTGTGACATCTTAGTTTAGGTCATAAAGACAACATAGCTTTGTCAGGTTCTTTCTTGGAACACGTGGCTTTGGGGCTTTGAGCCATTGTGAGAGAAGTCTGAAGCCACATGGGCCAAAGAGTGCCAAAGAGTTCCAGTCCTCAGCTGTCTAGTCCTCTAGTTTCCCAGCCCAGGCTCCAGCCATGTGAAGAGGGAGCCTTCAGCATGACCCCAGGCCTAGCCACCATCTGACTGCAACCTCACAAGACACTGTGAGCCAGAACTGCCTAGCTGACTCACTCATAAATTCCTTGCCCACAGAAACTCTAAGAGGTAATGATCATTGTTATTTTAATCATTAAGTTCTGGGATGATTTGTTATACAACAATAAGATAACTAGAACAGTCACTTACTGTAAAACTGGTTAGTATGATAGGATCTATAGAGAAAAAAAACATTATTCAATTTTGTTAAATTTGCCTCACTCAAAGAAAAATATTCTAAACATCAAAATCAAATAAGTGCTCTCTATAACTCTCCTTAACTTTTTGTAACTTACTCAAAATATGCATATATTAGATTTCCTCCTGAGAAAATATTTTTTTGTACAGCTCTAAAATTTTTTTTTAGAATTTTTAATCTGGCTTTCTTTTTCCTTGGTAGCAGAAAAGATCATTGCTTTATATTGTATTGAAATCTACTTTCTTTTTGAAGACGTTCTTCATGGGGTCCTCTGACTTTTCAGACTTACTGCTTCCTAGTTTTGCTGTACAGTTAACAAACTGGGATTTCACTTCACTTTTCTCTGGGTTAGCACCTTGTGGTTAGATCTCTGGGTTCAGTCTGGGTTAGGATCCCTTGTTGTTCTCTTTCTTGGGTTCCTTTTGTTTTCTATTAGAACATACACTTAAGTAATTTATTGAGGATACATAAAAGAAAGTTTCTGAGTATACCTGTAATCTCAATTTTTTCCTTGCACTTGATTTTCTGGACTGCAAATCATCCTTTCTCAGTATTTTAAAGGCATTACTCCATTGTCTTCCAGCTTCCAGTGTTGCTAGCGGGGGTCTGTTGTCCATCTTACACTTGTTTGAAGGTAACCTATTTTCTCTCTGGGAAACTTTTTTTTCTTTAGCCTTAATGTTTTAAAATTTCCACAGATGTGCCTAAATATAGCTAAGTATCATTTTAGTCAAATGCTTAGCATTGATTGGTCTTTTTTGACCTGAAGAGTCCCATCTTTTTGCAGGTCAAAGCACTTTTCTTTATTATGTCTGTAATTCCATCCTCCCTTCCATTGTTCTTAGAATAGCTTTTAGATAAACACTTAGTCTTTTGTATTTATTTTCACTGACTAAATTTTTCTTTATATTATCCATGTCTTTTTCCTTTTTATCCTGCATTCTGGGAGATATCTTTCACTTTTATCCACCAGTCCATAATTTGGTCTTCAACTACTTCCATTCCACTATTTAGATCCTTCATTGAATTTTTTAAAAATTCTGGTAAGCATTTCAAATTTCCAACAATTATATCTTGTTCTTTAATTGATCCCCTTAGCTCCCATGGCAGCCAGTACTCTTTTTAAGGGTGCAACAGCCTGTCAAATTTCTTAGAGGATAAATTAGACATTTTATATATCTCTCATATAAAAATATTTCTCATTATTTGTCTGTTTCCTCAGAGTCTATCAAAGTCTGAAACTTGCCTCTTACTGATTTTCCTCAAATGCCTCTTAATCTTTTGTTGACATTTTTGTGTAGGAAGAACTATGTGGATTAATATAGGTCAATGGAATGAATTTCAAAATAGGTATGTTTACTCAGAAAGTCATTTGCTGAATGGGAAAGTTGATTGTAGCTCTGTGTTGGTGGGTGATTTGCCGCAGGCAAGCTATCAAGTTGAAGGCCATCGCAATTGCCCAAGGAGGAAGGGCTTTCTTTGTCTGGGGGTGATATTCCACTTTGGAGTGGATTTGTGTTTATTCTAGAGGCTCCAAAGCCTTTCAGGCCCCCATTCCTTTCTCAGGACAATTTTCTACTCTCTTCAGAATACAGTCATTGCTGTTCCAGCTGAGGGTAAACATCCACTCTGCATGTGGAGTGGTGACTCTGTGGTTTATTTGTCCATGGTTACCTACCCGGATTACCACCCTAGGCCCATATTTTTTCTTTTTACCCACTGGCTCCGAACTTGAAGCCTCTGTAGGTGAGGAACATGGCTGAAGCTGTCTTGCATGTTTTGGCTTATGCATTGCCCTGCTTTGGGATATTGATATGGTCTCATTTGCTTTATGACTTCCAGAAATTTACCCAAGTCATTGAAATTTCTGCTGAAGACACTCTATTTGTTTTCAGCATTCCAATAGACTTCCTCATTTTTTATATTCTTTATCCACATTGCAATAATATCTTGGACAAAAGGGTAGGTAAACGCTCAGACTACCTTATTCAACTGGAATTGTACTTATAGGCCTAAAAATATTTTATTCAGTCAGTAAAATATTTCTACATTTGCCTAAAGCAGAAAGAGAAGATATAATCATGTTAATTTTTCTAATGGGAAAACCTTTAAGTCCAAGCAGTCAGAAGAATAATTCTTGTCCTTTATCACATTCCTAACAATTAGAGCAGCATAGTTATAAAATACTTGGTCTTTGAGCCAGACAACCTAGGGTAGACTCTTGGTTACTCCACTTACTAAGTAGATGATGTGAGTAAAATTGCAGTATTTCCAGAATCTCTCACCTGGCCTTAGTGTATTTCAATATCAATAGGTGTTTCCAAGCTGGTGGAGGGAAGTAGTCCATCTCTGTATCAATAGGTCATTACAAAGGTATGGAGAACAAGGGTATATCTGGACTGGAGAGGTTGGGTGGGGTTCCTTTTTGCAGCCAGGTCATGAGAGACACGGGCAAGCAGAACTCAATGATTGCTTGTAAGCAATAAATGTGTTTCTCCCACTTTATTTCTCCCTTTGACTGATTTCAGCTTCAAAGGTAATTTGCCCTGAGCTGGGAACATATTTTCTCCCTTGGAGTTACAGATTATATTGTACAATTACTTAAGCTGTCCAGGCCTTAGTGTTCTTGTATATAAAGTGGGGATAATGATACCTTCTTTGCAGGGTGCTATGAAGATCTGACTGCTTAGCATAGTGCCTGGCATGTAGTGATCTATTAATGGTAGCCAGTAGCAGCAGCTGCTGCTGTAATGTCACTATCATCCCAGTCATGAGACTTGCTCTCCATTATTCTATCTTTTCCTTGACATTGTTGTTCTAAATAATTAGAATGATGAAACCTTTGTGAGTCTGAGTTTTGTTTGGATGACCTTCAATCCCTGACTCTGGTTTAATCTCCAGACTGCAGGGAGCATGGCAAAGATAAAAGAGTACAAATTAAATACAGATGACAGAACAGCATGAACATAATAATGCCCTATGTTTTTATAACAAAGATTTTCCAGAACTGATCTCATTAATTCTTTCAAAACATGATGATATATGTAGTTTAGGTATTTATTGGACAATTGTCCCAAACACATATTTTTAGCAAGTTAACCTTCTGGGCATCTATTGTGGGGTAGATTAATCATTTTCCAAACATATAGGGTTTTCAAATGACCCATCAAAATCAAATATGTTTCTCCTGATACGAATCTTTGTTCTAAATGATAGAAATGCTTAGTTTTAGTAATGGGAGAGGTGTGGTTTGGTAAACATAGAGTGAAAAGCACTGTCCTTCTTTAAGAGCTCAAATGCTTTTAATTCTTTTCTTTTTAATTGGCAGTCCCACCCAGAACCCCAGTGTATAAAATAGATGAACGTGGAGGCTGCCTTGGTTGAGGAGGGTTTGGGTACCTGGAACTCTGCCCATCAGGCACCACCTTTGCCTTCAGCCACTGCCAGTATGGTGACTGCAGGGCCACATTTTTAGGGCTCTAGGGAACAAAGTCTGAAAACCATTGATTTGAATTAATTGAAGGACAAGTTTTGTGGTTTCTATGAAAAAGCTACCATTTTAAACTACCTTCATAATGTGCCCAATAAATATCAACAATAGTTTTAATCATATAATAACCACTCCTGGAAGACATTGACTATCCATTATTATTCTAATGACACCAAAATTCAAAGGGGTGAGTAACCTATATCCCACAGTTAATAAAAAGAGAGTATGGCTTTTTGCTCACAACTAGCTCCAAATTCTATGTCTTTTTACTGCCTCAGACTGAACGAGAAACTCTCTAAACCTCTTTCTAGCAGTAAAATTTTTAATTTCAAGATACTTACAAAAAGAAAAGTACCAAACATTGATCAAGCAGACCTAAAACCCACATAGAGAAAGAACTAGAAGTACAAACAACAAAAAAAAATTTCAGTCGAGAGAGATCAATTTTAACTAGTTAATCATTTTTCTCCTATTATTGGCTCTTTATAAATTTATTGTAGTGAGAACTGTCATGTTAGATGTTTCCCTCCCAAGTATTTCTGCCTGGTTTCATCTCTTTCAATAGGGACACTCTTTACTTACTTTCCTGTTCATGGACATTGGGTCCTGTTTAGCTTATGGTTGGTGGTCTAATTTCAAATCTTTCTGTGTGTTACTGAAGTTTTTGGGCTCTCACAATGGATATAAGCCCTGCCCTTAAGGCACTTATCATCAGGTCAGAATGAGGGAGACATACCTGTAAGAGAAAGCAAGGAGCACACACTGCATATGCCTGTGAGAAGCACAAAGATTATTCTAGGAAATTCATAAGTGGGAGAGGTCAGTGTGCTCTGGCCCAGTCAAGACAGGCTTCATGGAGGAAGAGGAGCTGGAACTGAGCCTATGGGATAGGAGGTCTTTGAGTAAGAAGAGAGGAGAGCTGAGAATAACTCCAGGTGGGCAAACAGGCAACCAAAAGGACCTCCTGGCTGCAGAAGGGAGCTTGTGTCTGGCAGCACTATCACCTATGGGCAAGAGCAAAGGTACGTTCTGCTGACCTTATTTCTCTGTGGGAATGTAGGCCCAGGAAGAGCACCTCATTCCTTAGGCACAAAACCTGAGTCTTTGGGGAAACATTAAATAGCAACTCACAAAAATGGGCGAAGAGCTACTTCTACGTGTGATGTTTTTGCTTGTGTCAGCACCTTGGGGCAGGAAGGATATGAGTCAAAATTCTCCTGAAAAAGAACTTTGGGATTACATTAGTTCCTTAAGGCTGCCATTAAAAAGTACCACAAACTGGGTGGCTTAACAACAGAAATGTATTCTTTCCCAATTCTGGAGGCCGGAAATCTGAAATTAGGTGTTAGCAGGGCCACACTCCCTCTGAAACCTGTAAGGGAGACTCCATTTTTCCTCTCTGTAGCTTCTGACCGTTCATGGTGGTCTTTGGCATTCCTTAGTTTCTCAGCTATGGCATTTCAGTTGCTGTCTCCATTGTCACATGGCCATCTTCTTCCTCTCTGTTTCTCTCCACTTCTTTTAAGGACACCAGTCATATTGGATTAAGCCCCCGTCCCCAACCCTCGCCCCCCATGTGACCTAGTCCTAACCAATTCCATCTGCAATGACTCTATTTCCAAATAAGGTCACTTCTGAAGGACAGGTGTTTAGGGCTTCAACATATCTTTCAGGGGGGCACAAGTCAGCTCATAATATGGACGAACAGGACAACTATGGAAGTCTAGAAGGAGGAGGAAGTCTGACGAGGAGACTGAGGACCAGTCGGCACCGAACTCAGGGACTGGACCTCTGGAGGACCTTCTGTTGGCTCCTTGAAGAGGATAGTTTCAGGTGAAACTAAAGTGCCATCCTCGCAAATTTCCCTGAAACTTGAGGATTGTGAAGCAATGAATGAAACACAAGACTTGGGAGAAGAGAGGGATGAAGGGAGGGGAGGAGGAGAAGGGAAGGGATTCCGGAGAGGCTGAGAGTCCTTGCTTGGCAGTACTCAAGAGTCTCATTACCATGACTCTGTGTCCTCAGAGCAAATGGAGACATTACTCAGACTCTAATCCCACATCACTTCAATTCCCATGAGATATGGCCCAGCCAAAGGTGAAGATTGCAGTTCAGTTTGTTGAAAAGTTAGCTTCCACTTGGAGTAAGAGTAACCAACTTCTGCTGTCATATTCAATGACAGAATAGGATACTGGTTCAACTCGAACCCAGAAGCCAGTTTGCAAGACTAGCCCTGAAGGAAATGATGTTTTGTTATCAAGGTATCCGTAAGAAAGACCCAGTAGGAGAATAACCCTGCACAACTGCAGGCACGTGTTTCCTGTTCAAACATCTCTTTTGAATAAAGAACCTCACCTCACTTAGGACACATCATAATAGCTTTCATAATAACCAGAGTCTTTGGGGGAAGGTCCCATAAATGCTGTCCAGAGAAAAGCCTAAGAAAGCTGTGCTGTGTGACTCTCCCCTTGGGCACTGCATGGCTCAAGGAGTCTCTGCTTCTTGTCCCCGGAATGGTATTTGCAGTGTGGTAGGCCCTCATTGCTTGTCAATTACACAAAATCTGACTTCAATAAAAACAAAACAATATACACAGAAAGGCGATAATCAGAAAAAAAGTCGGTAAAGAGTGGCATTTCACTTTAAGACATAGATAACTATTGTCCTCACATTAGAGATTGTGATAAGAACAAATAGGAAGACAAATAGAATAGAACTACAAGGCCAGAGACACAAGAACACACTTAAGATATGATAAAGGTGGTATCTGAAATATCTGAAGGAAGTTGGACTTTTTAACAACAGGTGCTGAGACAACTGAAAAGCCTTTTTGGAAAAATATATCACTGAATCCACACATCACACAAAATATCAATAAAAATTTCAAATGGTTTAGAGGTCTCAATGTAAAAAATTAAGCCCATTAATTTTTCTGAGAAAATTTGGGTGAATTTCCAAACCAGCCTTTGGGAAGCTTTTCTGTGGCTAAAAATTCAGAAAAAGTAAAGGAAAAGATTGACAAATATGAAATATAAATACAATCTTCTGTGTGGCAAAAGTCAAAAGACAAACGAAAAACTGGAAGAAGCCTTTGCAATTTATTCAAGAAGGCTCTAAGCTCCCTAAGAGTTAAAACACTCTTATATTATCATGAACAACAATAAAAGAAAAACTGATAGAAAAATGGACAAAATGCTCAAAAGACACTTCACAGGGGAAAGAAAAATATCCCGTAAACATAAGAAAAAATGTTCAACCATTTCTAATCAGAGAAATTCAGATGAAAATTATTCTCATATATTTTTCACCTGTCAGATGGGTGAAAATTCCAAGAGTTGAGGAATGGTTCAAGTTGACTAGGGCTGGAGAATCTGGCACTTTGTATATTGCAGGTGGGCAGAGGGGTACAGCCTCTATAGCAGTGCAGCAGTGTAGCAGCAGAGCTGTATCCAACAGCAGTACTGATGCCTTTGACCCAGCTTCTCAGATGCTTCCCCAAATACACCTCCACTGATATAAGACAAGCTTGCCTAAAGCCCTTAGTTACAGAATTATCTAACAGCAAAGTATTGGAATACAAATGCTCATCAATGAGGAGATGGCTAATAACCTAGTATTAAGGGACTAGTATGCAATAGGGTACTTGGCAGACACATAGGGAGGATGAGAGCAGAAAAAAGTGCAAAACAATGATATGCTATGTGGGGTTGTGTATGAAATCAGAAGAAATGAGAATCTAAAAATACATAGGTAAATGTATCATGTATGCATTCATGAATGCATGTGTGTATATGTGCTCTGGTTCTCTTGCTGGAAGAAACACCAGAAGGATAAAGCAGGAACTCTGGTCACCTAGAACAGATGTTGGAGGTGGGGACTGGGGTGGAGGGAGTAGGAATGGAAGTGAGACATCTCTGAGAAAGCCTTTTTCTATAGTTTTAATTTTGAACCATGGAAGTGGGTTCTACAGTGGGAAATAAAATTAAGCCTAAAAAACAAACAAACATTAACTAGGTCATTAAACAACCATCAGAATCGGAGATTCTTTCTCTTTTTTTTTCTTATCTGTTTATTCTTCTTGGGACAGAAAGAATCTTGAGCCAAAATGTCCTCCATAAAATGATAACCAGCAAACAACTCCTCCAGCACTCAGCACCCTCTGGATGTATCAGTAAATACGGAGAATGACAGCTCAGCCTAGGGCCCAGAGACATATTCACAGTCAGCTCTGGAGGGGCTGGTGAAGATGTGGACAACTTGGGTCCACTAGGACCCTGGTGCTTCCGGGGAGGTGCATGTCAGAGAGCAGCTGGTGTCGCTGGGTCTGTCTCCAGGAGTTGTAGGAATGCAGTATTTATTTCCTTGCACACCAGTGCTGTCAGGCTTAAGTGAAATACTGCACAGCATAGGACCTGGCCCACACAAAACTGGTCCCATCCCTCCTCTTTGTGGTGGGACTTGTAAATTCCAGGAGCAAGAGATGAACCTGAGGTCAGGCGGCTTGTAGCCTGGGGAGGACAGGGGCTCAGGAAGGAAGCATCTTTTCTTGATGGTGAATCTAGCCGTTTAGGTTCCAGGTGCCCAGACTCTGAAAACCCCAGAAGCAGGTCTCATAGAGGGCATGGAGAGGCATTTCCAGCAAAGTGAGCTCTGAGGAGGGGGAGGCCTGGAACACATTTGCCCAGGGACCCAGAATTTAAACCCGGTTGCTTCTGGCCTTCACTGTCTGCTTCCTTCTTCCTCTGCAATTTGGTTTCCCGTGCTCTGGAATTCTCCAGAAATGACTGTAAAGTTTAGATTCCTTTGTTTCCTTTCAACCTTTGACTAAGAAAAGTGATTCTGTGTCTGCAACAGGGGAAATGGCTCTGAAAGGTGCCTACAGGAGATTTTTAAATCTTTGCTCTCAGTCTGAATGTTACTGGGGGCCAGAACTTGGCTTATTTTCCATTCATATAATTTTTTCTCAGGAAGAAGCAGGGACATGAGCACATTCCAGTTCCTGGGACTGCCAAGGGTGACTGTGACCAAGGAACAAAGGATGGCTGGGGTTGGCAACAGTGCCAAAGGAGGCCCTGGTTTTGACTCCAAAGTTGCTGCCCAGAGAAACGGATTCCATGGGGGACAATCAGTGTCTGAGTCTGACTGATTAAGGGAAAAGAAAAAAGGAACTGTAACATTTAGGTGAATCAATCTTGAAGCCAGATTCATTCATTCATTCATTCATTCATTCATTGAACAAACATATATTGAGTACATAATACACCAGCTTGCATCCTGGTTGGAGAAGATAGAGGCCAAGAAACCTGATTAAGGTTCTTGCCCTGATCAGGAGGAGAATTAAAATCAGGAGGAATTTCAGGTTCTTAGATTTGGAAGGTTTCTTAGAAGTCCTCCCACATTACCCCTCTTGTTGCAGTTCAAGAAATGGAGGCCCAGAGCAGTCCTACCAGAAAGCATGCTGCTAATTAAGGGCAGAGCCAGAAATAGGCTCATGTCCCCTACCTCTGAGTCCAGGGCTCTTTTCATCACAACCTGCTAGTTCAGAAAACAATTCTCAGGTGTAGGAGAAAGGGAAATGACTAGAAAATATATATTTATTTGGTATGGTGGAAAAGGTATGTTGATGACTTAATTTTCCTCCTTCAAATTCTGGAAGAAGAGAATTCTTTGAGGCCAGGTGCTGGGTGGGTGGGGAAAATGTACTTAATTAATCATTTCACGATTCACATGCAAACATAGGCTTCTTGGGATAGCATCCATTAAGAACCTGAAGGAAGGCTTCAGCATGCTTCACAGCGCTGATGAAAGATGAGTCACCTTCCTATCTTAAATATTGGCTTCCTCTTCAAAATATGTCCCTTTGAATAAAAAAGGCCTGGCTTTCGCGGTTGAACTTGGATTCACTTGGTCTCTATGGCAACCACAGAGAATCCTCACAAGTCCCAGCAAAAGGCTCTTGACATCTCGAAGCACAATAGACAGACCCTTCATATCACATCCATTCCTCTCACTCCTGGAAGGAGGCAGCATCAAGCTCCCACTCCCCAGCTGCAGGGTAAAAACTTTCCATGCTCAGCCTGATGCTTGAGGCTGTTGCTGAGTCTGAGCCATCCATGATTACCACTCCTAGTAAGTGACACTTCAGATGGCTCTCTGACACTCCTCTACCAGCCTGACCCTGACCCGGAGCAGAATTGGATCTAGTTGCAATTGAGATGTATTAGACCCGGTTTGGCTGCATCAACAGGCAATCTAAATGAGCAGTGGCTTAGCCCCACAAGGTTTTATTCTTTCACATAAAACTCTGGCATCCATGGCTGCTCAGTGAAGCCTTTAGGGAAACAGGGCTCCCGCCAGGAAGCTGTTCCACCACCCCTCTCTAGGGCTGCCTCTCTTTGGCATGGTACAAAGCTCCACAGCCTCATGCCAGATGGAAGACAGGAAGGGATGATAACAGGTGTGTGCCAACTCTGTTTTAAGGAGCTCTTTACTACAGCTGCCACTCAGCTTTTGCACTGACATCCCATTGACCAGCACTTAATCACTTGTTTATACCAGGTTGCAGGGGAGGCAGGGCAATATTGTCTTGATTCCTGAGAGCCTTGTGTCCATTTAAAATACAGGGATTCTATTACAAGGATAGAGGGGAGCCAGCAGTCCCTGGCATGATGTGTAATCTAGTCCCTTAAAGAGTTGCATGAACACTTTTAAGCCTCTCAGTCCCAACTATATTGGCTCCTTGCTCTGGCCCACAGGCTCACTGGCTAATGGTTCTCATATACTCCTGGGGCCAATGACCCTCACGTCACAATACTAGTGGACAGATTGTCTCTTAGCATAGAAGCAGTGGTATGAGGAAGCTACCAGGCAGGGGGCCTAAGACCTCAATGGCATTGCTGGGGATGACACATCCCCAGGTGGACATGTGCTCCTGTCTCAAGGAGTGGCATGCTCAGGCTGGGGCACGCCTGAACACAACATGAAGCAGGGGGATGTCATTCCACCCCACGGATACACTGACTGCAGGGGCCAGTCTGAGCTTGGCAAGGGTCACTTGTTGAAGGGGAAGCTGGGGAAGCCAAGAGTCCAGGACCAGGAGGCCCAGAGCCCTGGCGGCTCTGGTGCACGTATGCTGGAGTCAGGGACAGCATCTTCTGCCGGATTATTTATGGGATAATCTTTCTTGTCTTACCCCAGGATTAGAGAGGCTCATATTTTCAGGCAGTCTGGGTTTATAGCTTCAAGGAAGGAAGGCCATAGCAGAACAATGCAGAATATCACTTTTCAGCTTCTGATATTCAAAATAGACTTTCATACTTCCACAGATACAATAGGTTGCAATAGGTTGTCCCAAAGGGCTTTTGTTTCTCAGTGCCTGGCTCCTGGATTTAAAAAAACAAATGTTTCTGCTATAAGCACCAGAGTTGGAGAAAATGTTCGATCATAAGAACATAAAAGCCTATGTGTTCAGCCTGGAAGTTTTGATTCTGTCTGGGGACACAAAGGAGAGCCAGGAGGAGGATCACAGAGAGGCAGTGACAGGGGTGTGCACTGTGCTGCCCTAGCCCAGTCTGGGGGGCAGGGTGCCATGGAATCCCCAGGCCAGATTAGGCATTGTGTGCCCTGCATGTCCCTCGGTGTTCTGAATGGCGGTGGGCACCCATGGTGTCTACTGCTCCCATGACAGCATGGGACACCTGGGGAGATGGGCTGAGGTGTCTCACATGTGGCCCCCTGCACACCTGTGGGGATACAGGGGCTCCAAGGTTTTCTCCAGGGTCCTTGAGTAAAGGGTGCAATTGAGTGGCAGAGGGCTTGAGAGCAGTACGCTCAGGACAAGGGGGAATCCAGGTCGGCTGACCCCCTCCATGCTTCACCTTTCCAGAACCTTCCCAAAATTTAGATGGCACCCCAAGGAGTGGAAAGGGCAAGTTCCGAATCACCAAATTAAGTCATCTCTGCCATCCGGGAACATTCAGTACAAGACAAAAACCAAGGACAGTTATGATCAAACAAAGGACACTCCATGCTTGGCACTCCTGAGTTTAAGGCCTGAAGAATTTGAATTCACTACAAAAATGTGTATCAACCAGCTGACTTTAAACATTGGACTTTATTTCATATCATCTGAATGGAACAGTAGGAGAGAGAGACTATTTCTGAGAAGGTCTCATGTGGGAGATTTCTTACAAATGAATGAACAATTTTTTTTCCTAGTGGACAAATTTAATCCAATACTATTTAATCAGACATTATTCATATTTGCAGATAAACAATTGGACAGAAGCCTAATCACCCAAAGGTTCTTCCAAGGAGGAAATAATCTGTTTATCAAGGAGTCCCAGCAGAGATCCCGCCCCAGTCCTCAGTCTCCCAGTCGTCCCTACCCTCTTGCCAGTCAACATCCACCATGGGCCGCTCTGCTCTGCTCAGCAGCTCCCGCAACCTTACCTAATTTTATTCTGCCTCACCTCTGGCATTATCCTTGAATAGTCGGACACCACTGCTCTAGGGCGATTATGGACACAGTGCCCAACAGGGAGTCTTAGCAGTGGCTCTCTCCCAGCATGTTTGGTATCCCAGGCCTTCAGTGAATTTCATTCCTAGCCATGAAAAAGAAGTCTCTATAATTTGGTGGAAGTAACGAGAGGGTCTTCCCTGAGCCCGTGGGCTCCCGCCTCCGGTCGTTTAATTAGGGATGATTCCCACCACTTGCTGCCTGTAAGTCTCAGACTCATTAAGTCACTTGTGTGAACTGTTATTTTCTTGGGAAATTCCTATTTTCTGCCCAGAAATGCTGTAGGAATTAACCTAAATCTCAGCAGCTGGCACATAGCGGGTGCTCATTAGTGTTTCCTTCCTTTGTTGATTTCTTCGGGAGCAGGAAGGATGACTGGGAAGGGTCCTCCACCCCCACCTCCCATAGAAATCTCAGAATAGAATTTGCTAACTGTTGGCTATAAGCAGTGACATATTTTGAGGCTATCACAGAACTGTGAATTCATAGATCATTTTTGTTTTCAAGAGATCTGAATATTCAGCTTCTCTTTAGTAGCAGTACTGGGAAGCCTTGATTTTTCTCAAAGGGAAAACTGATTAGTCAGTTAAATGTGTCCAAGCTATTGAACATACAAGAATCTACTGTTTCTATGGTCTATGAATTGAATTATGTTAGACAAAGATTGAATCACTGCACCTAACTTCCCAGTGGATGCTAAAAATAGCTACAACACTGCAGCTTCATCATATCGAGCAAGGGTGAAGAGACTTTTTAAAAAATCTAGCCAAGGGTCACTCAGGGTCAACTAGGGTCTATTTAAGTAAATAGCAACTAAATGTAGTGGGCTTATACAAAGAAAGAAAAAAAAAAGTAACTGTTTTCTATGTTGGCTACTAAAATAAAGGACACAGAATATAAAGCTCTGTTCAACAAGTACAGCAAAATATAAAACTATATACTGTAAAATTTTGATTATCTGGGCCCTTTGAAAGGAGCTAATAGCTGATGTTTCTATATAGCTCAGGATTTGTATCTTTAAGCAATGACTTTTTGAGATGTTAAATGGAGAACTCGCTAAAATAGACTGTTCTCTTCCACACATTCTTAAAGAGTATGAAGAACACAATTTAACCTCTTCCGACTTAGCACATCAATAGACTCCTGTTAACAACAACTATCACACAGCCCTGCGTCAATACACTGATGCTCTCAGAGGCCGTGTCGGTACATGAGAGAGAGAGAGCTGCCTCGTTATCAGTCTCTGTATTCTGTGTGTGCGTCAATATCTTCCCTCACTACCTGCTCTCACTTCTCAGGCTGCCCTGCTAGTATCCCCTTTTCTTCCTCATTATGTTTTCTTAGGGATTGCTAAATCAGATCAAGCTTCTTTAAGCTGTTTGTAAAGTATGAATAAAACTGATTCTGAATAAATATCTGAAGGTTTAAGAGGAAAGGACATGAGCCTTAGTGATGGGACTTTCTGAGATATATTTCATTCAGGGATTTTACTTTTAACTCTGCTGGTTTTCCACTATACCTTGTTATCAATTGATGTGAAATACATTAAAGCTTTTTGTGGACTATTAAATGCCATAAAAATATAAAGTAGTATGAATATTTTGAGGGATTTGAGTATAACATGCATTTATTACCTGGCCAGCCAGGCATGCTGTAACTCAGGGGGGAAAATCCCAGGCAAAATACCTTTGAAACCGAAATCAGTCAAAGGGAGAAATAAAGTGGGAGAAGCTCATTTATTGCTTACAAGCAGTCGTCCACTTCTGCTCGCCCGCCCGTGTCTCTCCTGACCTGGTTGCAGAAAAAGGGACCCCACCCAACCTCTCCAATTCAGATATGCCGTTGCTTCCCCTTGTAATTAACTACTGATATGGAGATGGACTACTTCTCCCCACCCCTTGGAAACACCTATTGATATGGAGATGCACTAAGGCCAGGCAAGAAATTCTGGAAATATTGCAATTTTACCCACACATGCCCAGCCCACTTAGGCTCTGAACTGACCACACTTGTTCTCATGTGGGTGGGAAAGCTATCATTATTATGTGACTGGCCAAATATTGGGAGACGGCACTGGTAATTTAGGAAGAAACTGTACCTGGATTTTGGTCTTATATTTAGGAGTCATCGTTGGGTGAGACCACATTTTGCAAAAAGCATGGTGGTGTGTCCCCATCTCCGGGCTGACCCAGGCACCCGGCTTGCCAGGTGGTTGGAATGTGCTTCTGGGCAGAGCTCTGTAATCTCCCCAGAACAACCTGGAGCCCTCAGGCTGATCTCTTTTTGCCATGAGAAGCCTTAGTGGTTTATCCCAGTTTGCTGTACAAATATTACTACTTTCTATGTCCGGGTGTGAAAAATGCTGAGAAATGCTTGTGTTAGTGGCTCTACGGGATCGCAAGGAGCCGTGTTCAAGGATATGGGTGGTTTATGCTTCTCCTGACCTGTTACCTCCCAGTGTGCTTTGCTGGGAATATGTTCTTTGTTCTTGTCACCATACAGGAGCATCTGAGTGACTGGGTGGTCTAACCGTTCAGTCACCCACCACTGACCCAGTCCTCTGAGACAACCCAGCTCGTCGTTATAGGAGGGAGGTTTTGAAAATTAAATTCATTCATTCAACATGTATTTATTGAGCACAGACACTGTAATAAACTTGGGAGACACAACGGCAGATAACATAGGACCCCAGTGGACCTGAGGGAGATATGCACACAGATCGTTGCAATCTGATGTGATGAAGGAAAACCCAACACAATTCCGGCCTGCAGATGGGGACACCTGTCCTGCCCTTCATCTCCTGCCCAAACAGGAGGTGAACATGGCCTTGCAACAAGACCCTCAGACTCACTGAACAACTCATGATGTGTTTGAGTTCCTGGGTCACCATCCTACTGGTATAAATGGTTGTTACATGATTGAAGAATCACAGGCTCATGAAGTCACTGACCCTGACATGCCACCTGCAGGTCTCTTGTCCGCGTCTGCATGGCCTCCACAATGTCTAAGCAGGGGGCAAGTTTAACGCTGGTTTCTCTCACACCATGGCTGCAAATGTGAAGTCGGAGAGAAAGCAGGGCACAGCAGAGAGGGTCTCCCTGGAGCCAGACACCAAACGTGGGCTTGTTACCTTTGGTTTTCCTTCCACCGAAGCAGCTTGTTAAACCTGAGAATGTTCCACTCTGACTTTAGTTGAGACTTTTGTTGAAAATACCCTTCTGGAATGGGACAGACTGACCCAACCAGGATTAAAAAAAATCTCAAACATTAAGATAATAACTTTTGACCTATAAGAATAGGAGGAAACCAAACAAGTGAACAAAACAAAGTCCAGGGATGGTAGTGTCCTGAGTGCCTTGTTTTAAAAATCCAGGGGCATTCTGGGTTTCAAAAGGAAGTGTACTTATGCACAATTGGAAGGTTGGGGCTTCCTTCTTAAAATAATTTGGGATTTTGTTCAGATAAAACTTAATTGGTCTTTGTACTCTAAATGCCTAAAACCTTTAGATTTAAACTGGGGCTTATCCTTTTAATCCAATAATAAAGACAACAAACATTAACTGAGCATTTGCCAGGGACTATGCTGATTGTTTACATGAATTATCTCTTTTTAATCTGAAATACAGGGCATCAGTGGCAAGTGAAATTTTATTTTGCTTTCATGCTTCTCACATTTTACTGCATGATAAAAGATTCAAGAGACACAAAAGACAGAAAAATAGGCTACCTCTTAGTATAGTGTGTGGCATCATTGTTGTTCTGGTGATTATTGTGAAATACAAGATCGCTTTTGCAAGCATTAGCATCACATTTCAGAAGCTGTGTGTGTTATAAATTCAAAGTCTGCTTTGTATTTTATGGGGCCTGATAATGTACTGGCAATGAAATTGGGTCTCCTGTGTTGAGAAAAATGTTACTTTGACCATGAGGATGTTTCATGAGACAAAGATTTTTAGATGCCATGAGCAAAATTTTGTGATTTTCCCAGGAAAGTTTCAGACCAGTGTCTGGAACATCTGACATACAGGTACTCCTGGATTAATGACTATTCCAGCTATTCCAGCAGCTCAAGTGACTTGTGTTGAAAACAGGAAGGCTCCTCCCAGTTTGGAGACCACAAAGCTTTTGCAGGGCTCTGCCTTTCCTTCTCCCAGGGCAACGAGCTCACCAGGCCCAGTCACATGGGCCCACTTTCTGTCCCTCACACCGTATATCAAGTCTTCTCTTGCCTCAGAGCCTTTGCACCTGCTGTACCCTCTGCCTGGGACTCTGCCACCCTGCATCTTCTCAGCCTGATAATCCTCATTCTCCAGGTCTAGCTCTCAAAAATCAAGATGCTTTCCCTGACTACTGCTAAAGTAGAGCTCTCCCACCCCATTATTGCATTTATTTGATAATATTTACAATAGCCAAAATATGCAAACAAGCCAAGTATCTACTGATGGATGAATGCATAAAAAAAGAGGTGGTACATATATGCAATGGAATATAATTCAGCCATATAAAAGAATGAAATTTTGCTATCTGCAGCAACATGGATGGACCTAGAGTATACTATGTTAAGTGAAATAAGTCAGACAGAGAAAGGCAAATACCATATTATTTCACTTGTATGTGGAATCTAAAAACCAGAACAAATGAACAAACAAACAAAGCTGAAACAGACTCATAAACACAGAGAACAGAGTGGTGGATGCCTTGAGGGAGGGGGATGGGTGACATAGATGAAGGGAGAGAGAAATTAGTGAGGATGTTGATATATTGATCTAGGTAGTGGTTATGTGAGTTGTACACATGTCAAAATGTTGTCAAACTGTAAACTAAGATTTGTGCATTTTATTGTATGTAACTTAATGCAAAAGTTTTTTAATGTATTTTAAAAATATTAAATAGAACACCCCAAGTGATCACAATTATTCTAACCTCTAATGATCTTGTATTTTTACTCATTTATTATCTGACTCCCTTCGTCTCTGCATAAGATCCCAGCAGTGCTTGACACATAGTCATTGCTCAATGCATTATATTGAGTGAATGAATGAATGAGTAATTAGTGAGTAAATGAAAAACATTGAATTTAGTATATTAACAAAAATGAATATTATGAGTAGCACATAAACCTTACTGCACTTATATCATCATTTCTTTGAAAAATGTGCCTTCTGAGAACATACAATGTGAGTAAACATGAGATGACAGAGAAGGGTAAAACTGGACTGGGCCATAAAAGTAGAAATAACGATATGGAGATATTAAATTTGCCTCTGAAGCAGTAGAGGGAAAATCTGTTTGCCTTGAATAATCTTTAAGTCTGAAAATATTTCATCCATCAAAATCTTGTCACTCATCACTGTTTCCCACTCCCAATATGACTTCTCTTGAGAAAATAGAAGCGTCCACCCACATTCCTGTTTGCCTCATGCTTTCCATAAAAACTGGGGGAAACAAACAGGGAAGAAAGTGCACTGGGGAGCTGTTTAAAGCCCTCTTTTAGAGGCCCAGGGTCCCATGGTCTGTTTTAAAGAGGCAACTCCTGTCTTAAGATTTAGGCTTGACTCTATAGAAGTCTGCAGCTTATACTAAAAGCTGTTGGCTACTAGAAAATGAAATGAACAAATATAATGCTAATCTGATAAACAGAGGTAGGAGGATATTTGTTATGAGTGGCCCAGATTTGTCTGTAGGCTGTGAGAGATTGCCAGAACATGGGCTTCTGGGGAAGGACAGAAGGTGCAAGGGGTCTGAGAGAAGAATTGTGTCAACCTGGGAATAAGCTGGCAGCTTACCTTACCACGGAGCAACCCCCTGGGTCTTGGGTAGCTCCTCTTGGATTACGCTCTCACCTACACAACCTACAAAGAACAGGCTCTCTCTTCTAATGTCCTAAGTACCACTTGAGAAGTACCAGGTTCTGGAGAGGTTCAGAGAAGGAAAATGCACTTTTGTCTGTGGGTCAGAGAGACTTCCGAAAAGAGCTGGTTTAGTGGAATACGCAAGACTTGGGTGGGTGGGAAAAGAAAGGCACTGGGGTGGGGGATGAAACAGCCAGAGCGAAGACAAAGAAAAAGCAACACAGGGCGGATGTTAGAGGCTGATGTCCAGTCCTGCGGTGTCTGGTCAGAAGGAGAGGAAGTCATTAGGCTACTGGCGACTCTGGAGGGAGGCAGCCATCTTACCAGAAGGGTCAAAAAATAGAGGCTGATGACAAAGGATATGCACTTGAAAAATATCATCTTTAGCAAAGAGTCATTGGAATTTATTTACCAGCAGATATTTATTGAATTCTGCTATGTTGCCAGGCAGTGCCCTAGCTTTGGGGAAAAGGCAGGGCTGCTCTAGACAAAAACAGAAGTGCCTTCGTCCTCAGAGCTTGCATTCTAGTGGGGAAGATGGAACGTAAATGTGTAACAAATTAAGTCAGAAGGTGGTAAATACTATGGAAGACAGAGCCAGACCCGGGAACAAGTCCATGGCATGGGAGCCGTGTGGACTCACACCTGCAAAAGCGGACAACTCTGCTTCCCTCACTCATTCATTCATTTCAGGTTTTACTCATTCATTCATTCATTCATTCACTTTGCTCTTTTTTTTGGCCAGACACGGGACTTGCACTAGAGCAGAACCATAAACAAGACAAACAAAATGCATCCCTCAAGGTGCTCATGGTCTAGTAAACAAGTGGCAGCTGCATAATATAACTATAAGCAGCAATCATGGTAATGGAGAAAAGCAGCAGTGCAAGTGGTGAGGAGGTGTGTGTGTTGAGGAGATGACCGAACAGAGAGGAATGAACTGTGTGCCGTGGGTGGTAAGTTCTAGAGATGAGAAAGCAACGGCAAGGGGCCCCCTGAGGACTGAGCTTCAAGGGTCATGGAACACTCAGTTCATGGGCTATGATGTCTTTTCTCTCTCCTCCTCTCTCTTTCTCTTCTATTCTTTAAACACACTCTACTGCTCCATGAAGGGCCTGTGTGAGACAAGGCGCCACCTCACCACAAGCCAGAAGATAGCGTCACATCGTGGGAAGAGGCCGCTGGGGTCTAGTTAGAATACCTGCCTCTCTCTTCTCATTTACAGAATAGGGGTTAGGGTCCAGAATATGTTCTGGTCTCTTGTTCACATTCACTGACTGCCTGCTTTGTGGTAGAAGAGGCACCAACTCAAATGCTTAAGCAGGGGAGGAAGGCGAGGCTCTGCTCTCCCCCTGGCTGGCTTCCGGCCTGCGTCTGGTGTCTCTCCAATGCCGTGGCTGTGTGTAGTGACCAGCCAGGGAAGGAACTCCACTGCACACTCCCAGGCCTGTGCCATGAAGTAGAACACTTTGCCGATGCACCTGGTGGCAGGCAGTGGAGGCTTTTTGGACACTTGCCTGGTACCCAGTAGGAGGCTAAGAGGTTCTGGGAGCTGCTAGTTGGAAAGAACCATTTGGGGACTTAAGAGGTGACTCCACCTCAGGGAAGACACAGATGCATATTGATGACAGGCAGGGAATCCCTGCATGGCCACAGACAACACTGGCTGGAGCCGTTTCATTTGGTTCCCCTGAACTCCTGGCGTACACCGTACTGCAGACCCAGAGGGCTAACCCAGGAACCTCATCTGCAGTGCTGGTTGTGTACAATGGAGGTGGGGAGAGTGGGTTGTGGGCTTGAGGCCAGCTCTTCTGGCTTATGAGAGAGATAGCTATGCTGAAAGAGGTGAAGAGGGGGATTCTTAACTTCCAAAGACAGCCTTGCTGCCCAGCAGTGACTCCTCACCTTGGCTGCACATTAGAATCACCTGCAGATCTTTTAAAACTCCCAGCGCCCAAGTTCTACCCCAGGCCCACTAAAATAGAGTCTGTGGAGGTGGGTGCAGGCACCATAATATTTTAAAGCATCCCAGATGTTACCAATGTGCAGCCAAGGTTGAGAACTTCTGCCTACTGGCACTCTGGGATACAGCTGTTGGAATGAAAATATCATGACTGAGGAGCCCTCTCTGTAAAAAAAAGCAAAACCCACTCATAGTTTGCTACTTCTCTCCAGAAGAGTCATTTTTCAAGATAAGGACCTGGGTTAAGTGGGTGTAAAAGCATGAATAACATTTAAAATAAATAAGTGAGAAATAAAAGTCATAAATAATATAAAAAGGGAAAAAGCTGGATGAACTAGGGCAGAAAGCAAAGCCAAGGGAAATCAGAAGGTCACTTGAGGAAAGCTCTGTGGAAATACAAATGGAAGAACAAAGCTAATGTGCCAATACTGCCTTCCTGAATCTTTGGGGCAGTAAGAACCTTGGACACCCAAGGGATATTGGCTCTTACCATGATTGCCAGCACCTCCCAGCAAGGTGGCCGTGGTCCGGGTATGTGCCACGTGTCCAGACAGACAGTGACACTGCTCAGCTCAGAGGTGGTGCTGGGGGAAAGTGTATCAGAATCCATGGTGGACAGAGGGGAGAAGGGCCCTGCTCAGGATGAAGAGCTCAGGTGACTTGGACACCGTCCTCCTGTCCCCACACTCCACCTCATTCTCCTCCACCCTCCACCCTTCCAGGAAGAAAAACAGTCCCTACAAGGGCTCCTATGTGACCAGCTTCCCTGTCAGCCCCAAACAATCAGAAACTTTGTGGTGAGTGCATTCTGCAAGCAGCCTCCTGAGCTGACGAACTGGTGAGGGTGGCAGGTACTGATTCCAATCAGTGTCACTCAGTGACTTTATTCTCAGCTGTGGTTACCACCAAAACCTCCCAGGGAGAGGAGCATCCGTCAGTGCCCTTCAATTGACAAACGATAAATTAGCTACAAGATTTGTTTCCTGTGGGTTCCCAGTGAGCTCAGGCTTGGAAGAAAGAAGTTTTGTAAATTTAAGATATTTTATCAAATGGAAACCATGGATCTGCTTTATAATTTCAGGATAATACATTCTCTCTTAGACACAGTCCACTGGAGATAAGTCACAGTCCACCAGGAATGAATCAATTGTTTTTTTTTTTCATCAATTAGTTATGCTTGAACATTGAGAAAGGACATGAGATTACTGGGTGTTTGGGGACAATGGGAAGGCATTGAGTTTCTATGCAATGGTAGTTGAGCCACAGGTAGTTAGGTGTGTATTTAGATGAATTTTGTCTTCAGGTACTTGCAAGAATGATGTGTGTGTGCTTCCCCATTTCAATCTAATTGACTTGCAAAAATCTTGAAAAGTTAGAGGGGCATGGTTGAAGAAATACTCATTACACCATCTGAAGACCTTGCCTGAAAGTCTGTACTACCTAACCAGTTCCTATGTGAACGTGGCTGAAGAGGGGATGTCAATAAGGAAGATCTTGCCACTTTCTTTGCTTCCATCCACTGCCAAATGGCATCTATCTTTTCACTGCCTTATAAATGGTATTGTCATGAACTGAATGCTAATGTCCCCCATTCATATGTTGAAACCCTACCACCAAACCGATGGCATCAGGAGGTGGGGCCTTCGGGAGGGAAGTAAGATTAGATGAGGCCATGAATGGGATCAGCAGCCTTAGAAGAGCCGTGACAGAGCTTGTGCCCTCTCTCTGCTCTCTATCATGTGAGACACAGTGAGAACAGCAGTCTGCACCCCAGAAGACCTTCACCAGAACCCCACCATGCTGGCACCCCAAACTCAGCCTTCCAGGCTCCACAAATAAAAAAAATTTCTGTGAGAAATAAGTTTCTGTTGTTTATAAGACACCCAGTCTATGTTATCATGGCTTGGACTAAGACAGGTATATTTCAGAATGTTCTCAAAGCATTGACTGGAAAGGCAGATAGTATTATTAAAGTGTGGCTAAACAGATATGAACACCCTCAATGATTTACGGTGTTACCATGGTTTCCTGGAAGAAGAGAAAAAAAGTTCTAAATTGGCAGATTGGCATAAATGATGCATAATGAGATAGCTTTTTGATCGCCTAGGATAGCAAATGGGTGCCTTTGATGTGAATGTCTGCAAACATGGTTTCAACACCTGTGTGTAAATGCATGAAGCAAATATTGTGGTGCTGGCCCCAGCAGAAATTGCCGTAGACACAGAAAGTCCCAAATAAACATTTAGCATAACAACTCTACCAAACTAATTATAATGTTCCCACTGAATCATCTAAAATAAGATGAGATCTCTTTGCCTGCCCAGAATTAGTCAAGCTCCTCTTCTGCATGATTACATCTCTGGCAGAAGCTTCCTTTGGGCCTAGCCCACTTATTGAAGCATGGCCAATACTGTACACTCATGGATGGGGAAGGGATATAATATATCTATTAAAAACATGACATGAATGGGAAAAGGAGAAATAGTCCCAAGCTATCTGGTGGGCAGCCAGGAGAAGAGTAAGCCACAGGCTTAGCATTTGGGTATGTGACGGATCTCTAAGATGAGCATATAGCATGAAGCGTGCTCATGGACTAGACACTCAGAATCTCCAAAATTATCCATCCCAAAGTCAAGCCATGTTATGGGAGTCCCATTGATAGCTGCTAATTGAGGAGGATCAACCGTAAGGAGAAATACTATGAGTTGGCAAAAGTTTTGGTAATGGGCCAGATAGTAAACATTTTAGACTTTGCAGGCTATAGGGTCTCTCTCACAACTACTCAGGTATGCTCTTGTAATGCAAAAGCATCCACAGACTATATGTAAACTAATGAACATTGTTGTGTTTCAGTAAAACTTTCTTTACAAAAAAAGGCCATGTACCAGGTTTGGCCGAAGGCTGCAGTTTGTCAAACTCTTCCTCCACCATATACATTACTGAGAACGATACGAGTAAATGAAAGATGCATGCATTTGCCAAATTACAGACCATGAATTTTGGAGGCAGCATAGGGTAGTAGTTAAGAACAGACTCTGAAACCTGAGTTCAGACCACTTAGTAAGTCTATGACTTGGAGCAATTTTTAAACCACTCTATCCTCACTTTATTTACCTCTAAAATGAGGATGATAACAGGAAGAAGCATGAGCAAACCTTTCCTGGAAGTCCCCCAGAAGGTCTTCTCTGCCAACTCATTGGTCACAGTGGGCCACAGCTCAGTCCCAAGCCACCCATGGGCAAGCGGAGTAGGACCCTCATGGCTGGCTCAGATGGGTTAGGATTTGCCCCTCTTGCTGTGCTGACATTGAGATCAACCTCCTCCAATTCATGGGAGGATCGAGTAGATTCCAAACCAGATTTGAGGCCCTGCCAGTAAGGAAGCAGGTGGACTGAAAGGTGCCTGACAGTCAATGGCAGGATTTTAGAGATACGTGAAGGCCCACCTGATTTTCTCTTTCATCCCCACAATCTTTCCTACCTATCTGCAGAGGACTAAAACACCTTTAAATGACAAGAGGGCTATTATTTCACAAATGCAAATGAAGAGCACAAAAATACGAATGTGGTTGGATAAAGTGTGAGTGGGCTAATTTTCCCTTCGGTTGGGAAGGTCTAGTAAGCAATCTTTTCCTCTTTGGGAGGAGGAAGGATATGAGACACCAGAAAATAGTCGGTACCTAAAGAGGCAGGCAGAACTCTTTACATTCATACACAATAATTATCTTATCTTGTGGCTATTTAAGTATTTATGTCTCACTCACCACTCTAGGAGCCCATTAGAGGCAGGAGACTACAGTCCCTCGCTGCATCCCTGGCAAGCAGTACAAGCTGGCACATACTTCCTGTCTTGCCAAGCTGCTCAGGTGCCCCTCCCCTGCCTTGGTAGGAACTATGATGAGAAAAACTCAGCCTAGTCATGCATCCCAGACATAAGTCTGGCTCCTCCTAGTCTAAATGGTCCCACCCCAGGCTGATTAGGAACCTTTCCTTGGTCCCAGTTCTTGATGACATTTTTGGAGAGGATTTATCCAAACCCCATCTCTGATCAACTCATTCTCTTTGGTTCTAGAAAATACCACGGGGAATATGCATTCACAGCCTATGTAGTAATCTCCATAATGGAGTAACAAAGAACCTACAACATATATATAATATACGAATGCACTTTTAAAGAAAATACAGCACAACCTCATGAATCAACAAAAACCGCAACAGATTCTGCCCCGCACATACGCCTGCCCCTTAAACTTGAGTTACTGCTTCTGTCCTGCACTTTTTAGTTATAGCCTCTCCGTTCCTCTCACTTTTAAGTCCCCAACCAGCATCAAATTCCAGAAGACACTTCCGTTTATCTTTAACCAAATGACCATCTATAGATTAATTTAACATCTATTAACTGTGGTTGTACCACTCTGGTTTTGCTTTGGGTTAAATTTATTATTTCCTTCTACACCTTTTTTCTTAGGTTCACATTCCCTATTTTCTCCACCAATCTTCTCTCCTGAGACTCCTAATCCCCATTGTTCTGTTTTTTGCCAATCACTATCTAGTCTGTTATAAAGGACCATCCACCAAACTCACGCTTCTATCAACATGTAAAAGATAACCTTGTGCCCACAAATACAAAAAAAGCAGTCTCGGACTTGCAAACATCGCACACAAATGGCCAGACTTTATGTACTCTATCCCCCTCATTCCATGACCCACTTCAGCACATATAAGCTAGGAGCTGCAACACGCATAAATTCAGCAAGTGCTTCCAGAAGCTTACCAAATAGAAACCTAATGTTCTTTTTCCTTCAACAGCTGATCTTATTTTGTACCCATGCAAATGAATGCTGATATTTAAATAACTTTAAAGGGCTTCTAAAGTCCACAAAGGAAGCTGACACCCAAATTAAAATTGTATCCTTAGTTCACCCCACTGTGCAAGAGTATTGCAAAATATTTGGTGAAGTTAATTCCCATCTGGCCACCTCCACAATAGCTAACCACAGCAGGAGATATTAGAGAAATGAATTCCAGGCATGCCTTATGATTTATTTTCTGTGTGAATTTAAGCTAAAGCTTTCGCTTTCAATATATATGTGATTTTCAAAAGAGGCTGCAGAAAAAAGTGAATGTAACTGTTTCATTACAGTGTGACAGACCATCTCAGGCTTCTTAGAGTCTGCTGTGGATTTTGTTGATTTACGAGGTTGTGTCATATTTTGCAAATTTTCTTTAATAGTGCATATGTATATTGTAAATATGCTGTAGGTTCTTAGTCACTCCATTACGGAGATTACTGTAGAGGCTGAGAATGTATATTCCCCGTGGTACATTCTAGAACCAAGAAGAAAGAGTTAATCAGAGATGGGGTTTTAGAGCATATTTTAGGGCATGGAAAACAGGGGTAAGAAGGTGAGTTACGGGAATACTAAGTACCAGTCCCTGAGGGAACAATTACAGATAGACCTTGAAGTTGCTTAAGACCTGGCACCGTTGTAGATTTTTGTAATCACCCCAGTAGCTGCCCTAGATTAGCCTAATGCAGTTCTGGGCACATAGAAGATGTACAGTAACCACTTGTTGAAATGAGCTGGAGCCTAAGAGGAAAGGCGGAAGCTCAGTGCACATAAGAGGGGAGGACTAACCCTTTTTCAGAAATGAATTAAATCTCAGTGCTCTGTCTTCTATACTCTTTAGAGTCTTCAGTCTGTTTTCCTAAGGTCAGAGCTTAAGGGGAAGAGGTGGGTTGGGAAAGAAAATTAAGGAAGTGGTTATAAAGATAGTAGCTCACATATACCAGGAACTTACTATGGACTGAATGCCGTGGTGATGCTTCACTAGGACAGCAGGGGGACAAATGGAACTCTGGGCCCATGGGCTTGTAGCTGACCCTACTCTGTAATTAGGAAATTAATTTCTAATATGTCCTCATAGTATTCCAATCTGCCCTGGAATTTTAAAGCAAAGGCATTTTAGCTTGCTTTTATATTTAAAACCTCACAGTGTACCGATAATGAAGGATTTCATTACGCCAATGATTTGAAGACTAGATGGTGATGTATAAAGTAAAAAATTGGCCGAATTTTAGCACAGTCTTGGATATTAATCACAGCAGTCTTGAGAACAACATGTTCCAACTAGCCTACCATTCTCCTCTGGCAGGAAGAAGCAGTGTGCTCAGGGATGAACATGGGAGAAGGACTTGCTCATTCATTTATTCATTCAACACATACTTATTAGGTCTTATTAAACAGCTAAGCACAGAGAAATCAACAATGAATTAAACAGCTCCCTTCTCCCAAAGAGTTTAGGTCTAGAAGGGAACACAGGTAAACCAGTAATGACAATAGAGTGAAAAATTTTTAAGTAGAGGAATTATCTCATTTAAGAGCATGTAAGAGGATCTAATCCAGTCACAGAGAGGGAAAGAAAGAAGAGGAGGGCATCTCAGAGCAAAAACCTGAAGGCTGTGTTGACAAGAAGCCAGGAGCAGGGGCAAGAACTTTCCTGAGAGAGGGAAGGAACGACAGCACAAACATCCCAAGATTGAGGCCGCAGGAAGAAACCAAAGCAATGTGGAGTCACTTGGGGAATCGGAATGTTGCTGTGGGCACTCAGGCCGTATTTCTAAGGCCAATAGGACAATAACCCGTAACCCAAGGCGTCTAAATAATTGAAAAGACTGCCTGAAAGAGTAGGGCCTTGGGCAGATGGAAAACACCTCGGGGAGGGGCGGTTGTGGCCTGTATCTCACTACTTCAGGCTCAATGACTTTCACGTGCACAGAGTTGGCTGAGCGAATCAAATAAAATGCACAGCAAAACTTAACATTTAATGATACGTGTACATGTATAGAAGCTCTGACCTATTTACCATGGAGCTGCATGGTCACTGATCTTAAATAACTATAATCAACAGTCCTTTTATGGAGTTCAGCCCATTTTCTTTTTTCACTCTGTTAGCTGCTAAATACCTATTATCAATGAAATGGCATCAACCGTTCCTCATCTCCTGCCCAAGTGATTACATGTAAATTAAAAGACAAAAATCCAATATCTTACTTCCTGGGATCTGTCCCATCACTGCACAGGCTTCATGTTGGAATAACTTACATGTGAGGGAACCAAACAAGCAACATATAATATGATTAAACTGAAACAGACTATAAGGCACCAAGTAGATGGATTTTGTAATTATAATTGCTTTGGGGAGGAGCATTTTTATGGTGAGACATAGGAAATAACCACAGAGTAAAAGGCTTCTGAGGAAGGCCAGGGAGACGATCCTGATGCATAAGAACAGGAGGGCTTCCCTGGTCATCAATGGGCCTTTGGTTACAGTCATTTCATATCAGGCATTATCTTTTCTTTTGGAAGTGTTTTTCTGCTAATGGGCAGTTGTACCTTTGGCAGTGGAATAAATCACGCAGTTCATAACAATTATGAACAAAAATAACAAATCAATGGTAATGCAATTGGTGAAGCCTTTATTTCAAAGATTGCAATCTCAACAATTGCAAACATGCAAAGAGAAATCTTTGTAATTTGCATGTCAACTTACACGTGTCAACTAATACATGTCAACTAAGCCTGATGAGGCAGATTAGAGCTACATGAGACAAGCTCTGGAGGGACTGCAGAGCACAGGGCCCAGACCAAAACCAGGGCAGGCTTCCTCCCACCACCCCTAGCTATGGGCTTCATCTTACCCTCCTGGCAGGAGAGGGGCATGGGATGACTTGTTAGCAGAACAGCTCTGTGGCCATGTCTGAACATCATTTCACGTTTGCTGTGCATCTCCCTGCATATGGCAGGCTGGCATTTTCAGTCTTCTCCACCCCTTTTGATCCTTTCCACCCTGTGGTGATCTGAAGTTATGCTCTGAATGGCAATCAACAGCAGCAAGAAAATATTTTTCTTGTCTTTTTAATCATTTTAGCTAAAAGTGTGGACCACAGACCAGCAACACTGGCATCACATTGGTGCTTGTTATAAATGTAGAATCTCAGGCCTGATCTCAGACCTGATTTTAACATGACACCAGGTGGTTCCTCTACTATGGATGAGCCACTCTAAAGAATCTGCAGCACCTTATGGGACTCTCCAAGGCCACCATCCTCCAAAATGGAGCCAGGAATAATGCAGTCTTCACGACCTGCATGGCAAAGGGTACCTGCAAGATGGAGCCAGGACACTGGGGGGGAGAGAAGTGGGGGAAAAAGGGAGAAATGGGGGGAAGAATATGAAGGGCCTCCCAGAGCACACTGAGACCAATTCTGGTCACCTGACAGGTGACTCTGTGGGTTAAGCAACATTCTGTACCTGTGGATACTTCTTTATTTGTTATCTGCCTCTTGTAGAAATGCGCTGCCCCTGTGTGTGCCAATTTATGGTATTATGAGGCATGATGACTTATCTCTCAAGTTTTCTGAGGGCAATTTAGCCTTGTTTAAAAATGGTCATTCAGCAGTAAGAGCCCATCACTGACTCATGGCTCCCTGCTACTGCAGGACCCAAGCCGTCTACAATGTTTGCCCTAAAACTATCTGGAGGAGTTTCACAAGAGAGATGCACGTGCACAGGCTGTTATCACGTGGCATCTGTAGGGCCTCATGACCGCTGCAAGACCTGTAGAGCCACTTTCCTAGAGACAGAGGGGTCATGTTGAACACAACCACCACTGGCTGGGCTCCACTGTTCCGGGAGGTCCTGTGGCTCCTGCTGACGGCCTCTTCCCACCATCACTAGAGCTGCAGTTAGGTGAGGAGGGTATACGTATGTTGGACAGTTATCAAACCTCTCATATGATGGCTTACAAAATTTTCAGTTTTTACCCCAAATCCCTCCCTGCATCGGATTCAGGGAATCTATCTCCATTGGACCCAATGTGGGGAGATAGATCCCTTACAGCGAGACTGATTGATTTAGACTGAGTTGATGCATTCTTTCCTTAGTTCCCATGCAGATAGTCTTCTGATGGGGACTCCTTACCTGTCACAAATGCTCAGACACTCCTTAATCCAAGTGATTCTATAAAACTGAAGCTGAAGTTGGGATTCACACTATCTACAAACTGTATTAGAGGCCAATTCATTCCACAGCATGGATGCAGCTTTTCCAATTGAAGTATTTTTAAGATGCACTAAAATTTTTTAAAGGCTTCAGGGAATTTCAAAGAGCTTCCCATTGTTATCACATTCAAATCTTCTCTTTATTATGCACATGCGTCCAGTGACTCAGCCTGCTTCCCTATCCTAGTGGCAGCCAGCAGCCCCTTTGTCCCTTCGTGCTCTCTTTCTCCTAAGACTGACCACCCAAAGAGAATTAGTTTCACAAAAATTCCAAGTTCTTCTTGTACCTGGAAACTAACCTACAGACCACCTACATTTTAAGAATTTTATTGTCTATCCCTTTAGGAAACAGCTCTCTTGGAAAATAAAAACTAAAAGCATGGGGAGTTCTAATATATAACCTAACAATGTTTTCACCCTTTTTTCTCCTGGTTAGTAAGAATGGTAATAATAGCAACAATGGAGATTTATTGTGCACTTACCACATATTAATTTCTCACTAACATTCCCTACACTAAACACCCCAGTGGAAGTACTCTGTGATTATCCCCATTTTGCAAAGGAGAAAACTGAGGCGCATAGAGATTAAATCCTTGCCTAACATCACGCAGCAGGTAAGTGACAGATCTTGAGTTGGGTTGTTACTTTCATACTGTAACGCTTTTCTTTCTGTCTTTCTCCTGAAATATCTGGCAGCTCTAATAAATTTCTTTCCCTGTTTCTATTCATCAGAGTTGTGCTCAATAAAATCCTTACCATCCACTCCCACCCTCTTCAGCTTCTAGCAGGGGGTCTCTGTTGAGACCAACATAGTGTCCCATGAGATGCTGATACATCTTTCATTAAAAAAAGAGTTTTGTGTTAAATACATTTGGGAAGCACTGGGTTAAACAAAGTCTGAGAGATTTCCTTTCTGATGGCAGCTATTGTACATATGTGTGATGACAGAAAAAATATTTTTAAAAATTTTCTGAGCCCTTACTTACTCTTTGCAGAGCACCAGTGACCAAGAGAACCATACTTCTCAAACTTCAAAATGCAGACACGTAAGAGCTGGGAGCTTGTTAAAATGAAGACTGGCTCAGCGGGTCTGGGGTAGGGCTGAGATGCTGCATTTAACAAGCTCCCGGATGCTGCTGATGCTGTCAGTCTGAGGACCTCACTCTCAATGGTGAGAACACAGTTTGGCCAATGCTACTGTCAGGAGTTATGCCAGCAAAAGGCTCATACTATGGAACCTCAACCAGGAGATGCAGTTGAGTAAGAACAGGTGTTCCCTTGTCTCAGTGGGGCACTTTGCATCTTTGAGGCCCTCCATGGAATGAGGTGAATGAGGGGCTCCTCGTTAACCCCTTCTGGATAATTCTCCACTACCCCTCAGCTGCTGTTTAGAAGAGATCCCTGAGTATATGCCCCCTAGGGGCCAGCTGGTGCCATGGCCAGCATTTTCAGCATGGACCTCAGAGGGGCCTATTGGGTGAGTGGCCTCCCTTGTAAACTGGCTCCTGACAGAATGTAGCCCAGCTTGGATGGGCTGCCCCCCAGGCCATAGCCCTGCATCCATAACCCTGCCTCACCCTCCTGAGGGGAGCCACAGCCCCCTTAAGAGTCATCAAATGGCTGCTTCCTGCTGGACCAGGCCCCTCCAGTCAGCTGAACTGGGCCAAAGCAGATTTCCTTCAGAGCCAACCAGCACAATACAATTTTAGGGGCAAGTGGAGCCCTTGCCTGACCCAGTCCCCCACTTACTGCTGTTTCCTTCCCCTGCTACCTGCTGGTCTTTTGTGCAGGACACACAAGAACCGGATGACGTCCTCCCCTCTGGCTTGGTGACTGCTTTTCTAGGAAGGGGTATGTAAGTCTTTCTTCTGTCTACGCCAGCACATGTCTCACAAACCCTGCTTTTGGGGAGCTCCCAGAGGGGTGTGGTTTCTCATCAGCAAATCTCTGCAAGGAGCTCTGAATAAGCCAGGGAAAAGAGAGCCAGGCAGCCGGCAGGCCTACAGGTCCCTCCACTCCTGCTCCAGCTCTGAACAGCTCTGTGGCCGAGGCCAAGCCACCAAACCTCTCTGAGTCTGTATTGTCGTGGATCATAAAGAACAGCGGTTCCTGTCTTGCCGGGAGGGTATATGGCTGACCACAGGCCTGGGTGCAAAGCAGGAATGGTATCCAGCTACCACAGTCCTGCTTTTCACCTTGGTTGCATTTGCAGAGAAGACAGAGAGGAAACTGAGGCTGACCCCACTGACCTTGCTGCGTCCCTCCCCTGCATGGCACCTATCTCCCCTGCATATCACCCATTCTCCCCTACCTGTCACCTGTCCTTCCTCCCTGTCACCTGTCCTCCCCTGCCTCTCACCTGTCCTCCCCTGCATGTCATTTGTCCTCCACTGCCTGTCACCTGTCCTCCCCTGCATGTCATTTGTCCTCCCCTGCCTGTCATCTGTCTTCCCCTGCCTATCACCTATCCTCCCCTGCATGTCATCTGTCCTCCACTGCCTGTCACCTGTCCTCCCATTCACATCATCTGTCCTAACCTGCATGTAACCTGTCCTCCACTGCCTGTCACCTGTCCTCCCTGCACATCACTTGTACTCCCCTGTATGTCACCTGTCCTCCCCTGTCTGTCACCTGTCCTCCCTCCCTGTCACCTGTCCTCCCCTGCCTGTCACCTGCCTTCCCCAATCTGACGCCTGGCTTTGGGCCTCGGGCGCCACTGCTGTCCACTTTCTACAGGCATTGTCTGGCCACCTCCTTCCCTTTGGCCCAAGTACCCCCAACACACCACACACACACACGCACACATGCACGCACACATGCATGCACACGCACACACCGCCCTACCTACACACTGCGCTCACATACACGTGCACACACACACATGTACACACAGAATTGCCTACATTATTTCTACCTGTTAACCATGGAAATTTGAACATAACGTGTCAGAAAGCTCATAAATAGCAGTAATGTAGTTTTCTCCTGGTTTCAAATCCTAATTCCAAAATTTCATGTGAGAGCATTAATGAAAAATAATCAATCACATGATCAAATTGAAACCAAATGTGTTGACTTGAAGAAGGCTAGCCCCCAGCTTCTCTGACCACACTGAGAACAGCGTCATATAAGTTACATTTCACCTTCCATCTTCCCTGCTCCTCTCCCTGACTCGTCATTTTCCTTCTGGCTTCTGTGTTTGGGCAGAGGAAACACAGCTACCTGTCTACAGAAAATCTGTCCGAAGTTCTTCCACCATATCCACAAAAGGAGGGCAGGAGGAAACCAGGAAGAAAACGCCAAGCTGATTTTACTGAAGTTGTGCCACTCAGAATTTGAAGATTTGAGTTTTAGATCCATATCATATCGGCCACATACTAGCTGGGAGATTCAGAAAATTTGCTTAATCTCTCTGAGCATCAGTTTACTCATTCAACAAAGGGGGATAATAATACCTAACTGACAGGGCTTTTGTAAAGAAAACAATGAAATAATATTTCTAAAAGTACTTGAAATTGCCTGGCACAGATTATATATTATTTATGAAAGTCCTTTGTAATCTTTAAGATAGATATATGTATATATGTGTGTGTGTGTATAAAACTTTAAAATATATTTTATGTAAAAACATAAATATACACTTATACATTGAAACAAATTTTTTTTTTGAGAGGGCATCTCTCATATTTATTGATCAAATGGTTGTTAACAACAATAAAATTCTGTATAGGGGACTCAATGCTCAATGCACAATCATTAATCCATCTCAAGCCTAATTCTCATCAGTCTCCAATCTTCTGAAGCATAACGAACAAGTTCTTACATGGTGAACAAATTCTTACATAGTGAATAAGTTCTTACATGGTGAACAGTACAAGGGCAGTCATCACAGAAACTTTCAGTTTTGATCACGCATTATGAACTATAAACAATCAGGTCAAATATGAATATTTGTTTGATTTTTATACTTGATTTATATGTGGATCCCACATTTCTCCCTTTATTGTTCTTATTATTTTTATTTTTAATAAAATGCTGAAGTGGTAGGTAGATGCAAGATAAAGGTAGAAACCATAGTTTAGTGTTGTAAGAGAGCAATTGTAGATGATCAGGTGTATATCTGTAGACTATGTGTTAATCCAAGCTAGACAAGGGCATTAAAACATCCACGGATGCAGAAGATTTCTCTCAAAACAGGGGGGGTGAGGTTCTAAGCTTCACCACTGTTGATCCCCAATTTCTCACCTGATGGCCCCCCTGCGACTGTGCCTGTCTTAGGTTGTTCCTCCCTTGAGGAATCTTACCCGTCTCTGGCTAACCAGTCATCTTCCAGGGCCATACAGGGAGATGTAAAGTTGGTAAGTGAGAGAGAAGCCATATTGTTTGAAAAGGTTAGCTTTTTACTTCTTTGCAGATTTATGCCCTGTGGCTTCGATGCCCAGCATTTGTCTTGAGGTATCTTTACCACTTGGAGGAATTATGATACTTGGTAAATTCGATATGAGGCACGAATTCTATTTAAGGGTTGTAATTAGGAAGGAAGAAGAAAAGCTATAGAAGTAGCAGATGGAAGAAAACATGGGAGGATTGATTATTTCTTTGACATATCTTCTTGTAGAGTAACTTAAGCATGTATAGGTTTTAAACTACTAACTAAATTGCACACACACATTAACATAATAGGAATACAGTTACATAACCAAAGCAGATCTATAATTACCAGCCATCTCCAGTGAAGCCACGAAAACTACTTAGGCACCCTAGGCATTTGTGAAAATTTGTCTATGATATGATGGATATTGTCCAACTGTACTTGAACAGTCAGAGAAATCAGATAAATTGAAACAACCCATTCCTGGCAACTGTTCACATCCCATATGTTCTTTTAACAGTAGATAGTCTGTAGTTGTAAGATTTTGGAGCGCTACAACTTGCACTTCTCCTAATTCTTGGTTGAGTTCCAACAGTATAGATCCAGTCAAATTTGTTGTTTTACTGTATGCACAGGCCAGCTTAGATATCTCCTTCTTCATTCCAATGGCAAGTCCAGGAAACGGTGGGATGGATGCAGCTACAACTGCAGCATCACCTGGATCTTTGTGGAGGTTCTTTGATGATCATCTTCTGGTATGAGTCTTCCAGAGAGTGCTGATGTTGGAAGTTCTTCTTCATATCGTATCTTAGTTTATTTTCTGGGTAGCCAAATTAGGCTTTGATCTTCTGTATAAACACAAATAGACCCTTTGCCCACACTTTGATACGCCCTTTATACCATTGTGTAGAACTCATTGGAGGTCACCACACAGGAACTGCTTTTTTTTTTTTTTTTTTTTTTGAGAGGGCATCTCTCATATTTATTGATCAAATGGTTGTTAACAACAATAAAATTCAGTACAGGGGGGTCAATGCTCAATGTACAATCATTAATCCATCTCAAGCCTAATTCTCGTCAGTCTCCAATCTTCTGAAGCATAACGAACAAGTTCTTACATGGTGAACGAATTCTTACAGAGTGAATAAATTCTTACATGGTGAACAGTACAAGGGCATTCATCACAGAAACTTTCGGTTTTGATCATGCAATATGACCTATAAACCATCAGGTCAAATATGAATATTCATTTGATTTTTGTACTTGATTTATACGTTGATCCCACATTTCTCCTATTATTATTATTATTTTTATTTTTAATAAAATGCTGAAGTGGTAGGTAGATGCAAGATAAAGGTAGAAAACATAGTTTAGTGCTGTAAGAAGGCAAATGTAGATGATCAGATGATCAGGTGTGTGCCTATGGACTAAGTATTAATCCAGGCTAGACAAGGGCAGCAAGACATCCACGGATGCAGAAGATTTCTCTCAAAGCAGGGGGGGTGAGGTTCTGAGCCTCACCTCTGTTGATCCCCAAATTCTCACCTGATGGCCCCCCTGCGACTGTGCCTGTCTTAGGTTGTTCCTCCCTTGAGGAATCTTACCCGTCTCTGGCTAACCAGTCATCTTCCGGGGCCATACAGGGAAATGTAAAGTTGGTAAGTGAGAGAGAAGCCATATTGTTTGCAAAGGTTAGCTTTTTACTTCTTTGCAGATTTATGCCCTGTGGCTTCTATGCCCAGCACTTGTCTCGAGGTATCTTTACCACCTGGAGGAATTATGATACTCGGTAAATTCGATATGAGGCATGAATTCTATTTAAGGTTTGTAATTAGGAAGGAAGAAGAAAAGCTATAGATGTAGCATATGAAGGAAACTTGGGAGGATTGATTATTTCTTTGACATATCTTCTTGTATAGTACCTTAAGTATGTATAGGTTTTAAACTACTAACTAATTTGCACACACATATTAACATAATAGGAATACGGTGACATAAACAAAGCAAATCTATAATTACCAGCCATCTCCAGTGAAGCCAAGAAAACCATTTAGGCACCCTAGGCATTTGTGAAAATTTATCTATGATATGATGGATATTTTCCAACTGTACTTGAACCATCAGACAAATTAAAGCAGCCCATTTCTGGGGTCTGTTCACATCCCATATGTTCTTTTAACCATAGATAGTCTATAGTCATGAGATTTTGGGGTGCTACAACTTGCACCCCTCCCAACTCCTGGTTGAGTTCCAACAGTACAGATCCAGTCAAATTCGTTGTCTCACTGTATGCACATGCCAGCCTAGACATCTCCCTCCTCCTTCTTATGGCAAGTCCAGGAGACGGTGGGCTGGATGCAGCCACAACCGCAGCATCGTCCGGATCCCTGTGGAGGCTTTTTGATGATCATCCCCCGGCACGAGTCCTCCAGAGAGTGCTGATGCCGGAAGCTCCTCCTCATATCGTATCTTAGTTCATTTTCTGGGTATCCAAGCTAGGCCTTGATCTTCTGCGTAGAAACAAACAGACCCTTTGCCCACACTTTGACATGCCCTCTATACCACTGTGCAGAACTCATTGGAGGTCAGCACACAGTAACTGCTTTTTTTTTTTTTTTTTTAATTAAGAGAAAGGAATATTATCAGAAAAGAGTACCTCCATAGCTGATCATCTGACACCCTTTAAGTGATCAACATTAAGGATATTTAAAGCATGCGTTGATCTTTGATTTACCAATAGTTTTATCCTGTTAAGGAGTAATCCCCCTTTTCTTTCTTTCTTTCTTTTTTTTTTTAAATTTTTAATCTACACTTACCTGAAGAATACTATGTTTACTATGCTCTCCCCTATATCAGGTCCCCCCTAACAACCACATTACGGTTACTGTCCATCAGCTTAGCAAAATGTGGTAGAGTCACTACTTGTCCTCTCTGTGTTGTGCAGCCCACCCTCCCCTTTCTCCCTCCCCCCCATGCATGGTAATCTTAATACCCCCCTTCTTCTTCCCCCCCCTTATCCCTCCCTGCCCACCCATCCTCCCCAGTTCCTTTCCCTTTGGTACCTGTTAGTCCATTTTTAGGTTCTGTAATTCTGCTGCTGTTTTGTTCCTTCAGTTTTTCCTTTGTTCCTATACTCCTCAGATGAGTGAAATCATTTGGTATTTCTCTTTCTCCGCTTGGCTTATTTCACTGAGCATAATACTCTCCAGCTCCATCCATGTTGCTGCAAATGGTTGGATTTTTCCACTTCTTATGGCTGAGTAGTATTCCATTGTGTATATGTACCACATCTTCTTTATCCATTCATCTACAGATGGACATTTAGGTTGCTTCCAATTCTTGGCTATTGTAAATAGTGCTGCGATAAACATAGGAGTGCATCTGTCTTTCTCAAACTTGATTGCTGCGTTCTTAGGGTAAATTCCTAGGAGTGGAATTCCTGGGTCAAATGGTAGGTCTGTTTTGAGCATTTTGATGCACCTCCATACTGCTTTCCACAATGGTTGAACTAATTTACATTCCCACCAGCAGTGTAGGAGGGTTCCCCTTTCTCCACAGCCTCGCCAACATTTGTTGTTGTTTGTCTTTTGGATGGCAGCTATCCTTACTGGTGTGAGGTGATACCTCATTGTAGTTTTAATTTGCATTTCTCTGATAATTAGCGATGTGGAGCATCTTTTCATGTGTCTCTTGGCCATCTGTATTTCTTTTTTGGAGAACTGTCTGTTCAGTTCCTCTGCCCATTTTTTAATTGGGTTATTTGTTTTTTGTTTGTTGAGGCGTGTGAGCTCTTTATATATTCTGGACGTCAAGCCTTTATCAGATCTGTCATTTTCAAATATATTCTCCCATACTGTAGGGTTCCTTTTTGTTCTATTGATGGTGTCTTTCGCTGTACAGAAGCTTTTCAGCTTAATGTAGTCCCACTTGCTCATTTTTGCTGTTGTTTTCCTTGCCCGGGGAGATATGTTCAAGAAGAGATCACTCATGTTTATGTCTAAGAGGTTTTTGCCTATGTTTTTTTCCAAGAGTTTAATGGTTTCGTGACTTACATTCAGGTCTTTGATCCATTTTGAGTTTACCTTTGTATATGGGGTTAGACAATGGTCCAGTTTCATTCTCCTACATGTAGCTGTCCAGTTTTGCCAGCACCATCTATTGAAGAGACTGTCATTTCCCCATTGTATGTCCATGGCTCCTTTATCAAATATTAATTGACCATATATGTTTGGGTTAATTTCTGGAGTCTCTAATCTGTTCCACTGGTCTGTGGCTCTGTTCTTGTGCCAGTACCAAATTGTCCTGATTACTATGGCTTTGTAGTAGAGTTTGAAGTTGGGGAGTGAGATCCCCCCTACTTTATTCTTCTTTCTCAGGATTGCTTTGGCTATTCGGGGTCTTTGGTGTTTCCATATGAGTTTTTGAATTATTTGCTACAGCTCATTGAAGAATGTTGCTGATAATTTGATAGGGATTGCATCAAATCTGTATATTGCTTTGGGCAGGATGGCCATTTTGACGATATTAATTCTTCCTAGCCACAAGCATGGGATGAGTTTCCATTTGTTAATGTCCCCTTTAATTTCTCTTAAGAGTGACTTGTAGTTTTCAGGTATAGGTCTTTCACTTCTTTGGTTAGGTTTATTCCTAGGTATTTTATTCTTTTTGAATTGTGAATGGAATTGTTTTCCTGATTTCTCTTTCTATTAGTTCATTTTTAGTGTATAGGAAAGCTACAGATTTCTGTGTGTTAATTTTGTATCCTGCAACTTTGCTGTATTCCGATATCAGTTCTAGTAGTTTTAGAGTGGAGTCTTTAGGGTTTTTTATGTACAATATCATATCATCTGCAAATAGTGACAGTTTGACTTCTTCTTTACCAATCTGGATTCCTTGTATTTCTTTGTTTTGTCTGATTGCCGTGGCTAGGACTTCTAGTACTATGTTAAATAACAGTGGGGAGAGTGGGCATCCCTGTCTAGTTCCCGATCTCAGAGGAAATGCTTTCAGCTTCTCGCTGTTCAGTATAATGTTGGCTGTGGGTTTATCATTTATGGCGTTTATTATGTTGAGGTACTTGCCCTCTATTCCTATTTTGCTGAGAGTTTTTATCATGAATGGATGTTGAATTTTGTCAAATGCTTTTTCAACATCTATGGAGATGATCATGTGTTTTTTGTCTTTCTTTTTGTTGATGTGGTGGATGATGTTGATGGATTTTCGAATGTTGTATCATCCTTGCATCCCTGGGATGAGTCCCACTTGGTCATGGTGTATGATCCTTTTGATATACTGTTGAAATTTGTTTGCTAATATTTTATTGCGTATTTTTGCATGTACATTCATCAGGGATATTGGTCTGTAATTTTCATTTTTGGTGGGGTCATTTTGGTATTAGGGTGATGTTGGCTTCATAGAATGAGTTTGGGAGTATTCCCTCCTCTTCTATTTTTTGGAACACTTTAAGGAGAATGGGTATTATGTCTTCTCTGTGTGTCTGATAAAATTCCGAGGTGAATCCGTCCGGCCCCGGGGTTTTGTTCTTGGGTAGTTTTTTGATTACTGTTTCAATTTCTTTGCTCGTAATTGGTTTGTTTAACTTGTGTTTCTTCCTTGGTCAGTCTTGGGAGGTTGTATTTTTGAAACTAATTTTTTATACACTCTGACTTCTCTAAGGTTCTAAGTCCACAGTCTCATAATTATTCATACTTTGTAAGGCACAAAATAAATAACAGCATTTTATTTCAACTAAAATTTTGCTTTTCATAACTGAAAACTAATGGCCCTGAAATGACATACGTGGGGATATGCTGCTGGGATGATTCAATTCTCAAATATATTAAAACCCTTCTTTAAAGAAAAAAAACAAAACCTTAAACTAGTGCAACTAGAAACATTCCACAACTAAACATGACTGCTGCTCCTAAAAGCTTTTACAAACAGGTCAGCTAATAGACTATATTAAAGTAGATAGAATCTGAATAAATTAAAAACTGTAAAAAGAAAAACTCCTGCTTTGGTTTTGATAACAAATTATTACGTGAATGTCATTTAATCATAAGTGATCTTTTTCTCCCACGTTTAAGTGTGAGCACAAACATCTACCCTCTTCTGTTTCTGTTGTTTCCTCTTGAGTATCCCGTGGAAGTAAAATAAAAGTGATACAAAGCTTCGCCTTTCTGCTACTTCTGGTCTTCTTACAGTCTGATAGACGAGGCATACACTTCTCTTCTCGGTTCTCAGAACACTGAAGCCCAAAAGCCAGGAGTTAATTATAAGTGTTTACTTCTTGTTCCAGGAGAAAGCGTCTCAACTCAGAATTGGTGGTTTGGCTTTAAAATAAAGTGGAAGGAAAAAACTGATGCTCAGCTGCTCTGCCCCCATTGACCCCAACCACCTCCTTTTTTCTGGGGTCCCTATGGCTTTCCTAGGAGTAAAGCACCCTTTGGTCTCTGGCCAGCTAAGAGGTGAGCCTCATCACAGTGATGTCTGCGACACAAGTCTGGAAGGCTAGCAGCGTGGGTGTTTTAATCAGTCAGCTGATATTGACATGAAATCAGAGTTCCTTGGTTGTAACAAAAAGCTGGTCCTCAGGACATTTGAAGACAGTTGGTCTCATTCCATCTTCCTATGCCAAGTGCAGAGCTGTACCTCAAGTAACACTTTCATTTCAATGGAGTTAGTGGTCTTGTCTTTGACCTTGTACCCAGAGCCCGAGTAATTTAGCTGAGAATATAGATTCTTGTCATACTTATACCTGGTATATTAGCAAACTTGGGGAAAAAAAACATAAAAAAACTAAAAGAATATAGGATCATGTCCGTATGCCTACAGAAAGATAGAATTAAAAATAATTTAGGGAGATGGGCTGGGTCATATTAAATATATTTGATATTTCCCTTTTGGAAAAATGTAGCTTCCTGGGAAAATGAGTTGGAGGGCAAGGCATCAGGGTTCCTTCAGTCTCACTGATAGTACACTTAGGTTTCACAAGAGTCAGCATAGATGCCTCTTATTTTCACCTATCTTTATTTGTATTCTAGTGTCCCCGAGACTTATGTCACATAAAAGTCATCAATTCATTTTCAACATTATGCTACATTCTTTACTTCCCAGCTTTATTGAAATATAATTGACATATACTGTCCTCTGAGTTTAAGGTGTACAATGTGATGAATTGATATATGTATATACTGTGAAATAATTATCACCACCGTAAGGTTAGTTAACACATCCATCACCTCTCAAAGTTATCATTGTGTGTGTGTGTGTGTGTGTGTGTTGAGCACTTTTAAGATATACTCTCTTAGCAAGTTTGAAATATACTATACGGTGCTGTCAAATATGCTATACTTTAGATCCCCAGAACATATGCATCTTACAACTGGAAGTTTGAACTATGTTACATATTTTATGATTTTTATAGCATATGGAGTTTTCAGTGTTGATAAAAGGTCTTTTTGATGATTGCCATAAAGATTTTTTTTTTACTATCCGAAACTTTGAAATTTTCTTGAAATGATAAAAGGCTAGACGTTGAATGGTGAAATATATCTGTGGTATAAAAATGGTGCTGGTGTTTTTTGCATTATGAAGGGACATGTAAGGTAGGTAGAAGAATAAGATGTTGGTTCTAGAAAGGACTTCAGAGAAAATCTCAACCCTCCCATTTTCTAGGTGTGAAAGCAAGTTATAAAAGCATTCATGACTTGCCAGAATCACATCCAGGTATCCTGACAATTCAATAATTTCTATGCACTATAATTCTATCATATAATAATTGACTATATAAACATTATTTTTAATAAACTAAAACAAATATAGCATAACTAATACTTATTAAATTATGAGAATTGTCCAATATGCTTTGACAAGGATAAAACTCAAAAACTGTGGTATTACACAAAGCCTCTTTCTTCTGCCCAGGAATCAGACTTGACTCAAGGGCTCCTGAGTTGTTGGTTCCCCTCATGTTCAAAGCAACAGGAAATGTCTCACTGCTTAAAACAATACAGTATCTTCTTTGTTTTAGGAAAACTATTTAAGAAGCTTACTGGAAATCTTTTCAAAACTGAGATATTGTCTGTGTGAATAAACTCTTTTGTTAAAAAATAAGTATTTAAAATAAGAGATCATTGGATGTCCATTTATCACTACCAGTTCTCAGGATCCTGGAAAAATAAAATAAATTTCTACCTGTTAAATGTCTTTCTTCCCAAATCTGGAGATAAAATTTCACTTTCAAAAGAATATTCAAAGTCATACCCAAAGCCTAGCGGGTTTGTCTGATTTCCTTCTGTTTTTTTTTTAAAAACGAACACAACGATTCTCAAACTTATTTGTAAATGTTGAAAGCCACCAGCAGTCAAAAGAGGACTTGTACCATTAGACATCAAAACTTAATATAAAATGACAAAAGACAGCATGGAATTGTTACAATGACAAACAGCCCAATGGAACAGAACAGAATCCTGGAACAGCTCACGTGTGTATGGCCACTTAATTTTTGACAAAGCTGACACCATGGAAAAACGGAGAAAGGATGATGTTTTTGGTAAATAACGCTGGGTCAGTTACTGTCCACGTGGGGAAAAATGCAACCCCTATCTCATGTAGTAAATGAAATCCATTCCAGCTGGATCACTAACTAACGTGAAAGGAGAGATGTTACGTTTTTAGAAGATGTGTGTTTAGATTTCTTAAACAGAATGCAAATAGTAGAACTATTAAAAAAAGATTAAGTTGACTACATTAAAAATAGGAGCATATGTTCATCAAAGACACAAATAAGAGAGTGAAGAGGCAAGCAAAACACAGAAGATGTGCTCTATTCCGATTATACACAGAACTTCTACAACTCAGTAAGGAAAAGGTCAACAGCCATGCATGCATATTCCGCTAGACGCCTTTCATTTTGAGCGTTAAGTCCTTTCCTGCTCTAAATCATTTGAGCTCACTTTGGGAATGGTTTCTGTTTCTACCCTTAGGGTACTACCTACTCCTGATGTAAACTGGAGATTTGAAATAAAGAATGTGGTAGCTCAGTGATCGTAAAACAGAGAAATGGAACTTGAGTTACTGTAAATTTATTATTCTACCTGGCCTCTTGGAGGTTTTATTTGTGCCTAAAATTTAAGACAATAAAACACAGCAAACTTCAAGATGTATTTTGTTAGGTAAGTGCAAGTTTTACCTCAGACGTGAACTGTTTTGTTGAATTTAAGTAAAGTTTTATAAATTTGATTTTATTTTTAAATTGTGAGTTTATTTTAAAGCTAAAGAACAAATCAGGAAAATTCTTACTAATAATAATTATATAATTATTTCCAAAACTACTGCATGATTCCACTTATATGAGGAATCTAAACAAGTCCTCCTCATAGAAGCAGAGAACAGAATGGTGACTGCCAGGGCCTCGGGGGTGGGAAAATTGGAGGGGTTGCTGTTCAAGGGGTATAAGGTTTCAGTTATGCTAACTGATTAAGTTCTGGGAATGTGCTGTACCACACAGACCCTATAGTACTAGCTATGTAACTATACAGTTATAACTATGTAACTATAGTAATAACTATAGGTAACAATATTGTATCCTGTACTTCAAAAGTTGCTAAGACGGTAGATCTCACGTTAAGTTGTTCTTACCATCAAAATAAACCCCCAAAAAAACCCAAACAAAGGGACACCAGGACATTCTGGGGGGCATTGGATAGTCTCTTACCCCGACAGTGGGGATGGCATCATGGGTTTTGGGGGATGTCCAAATTCATCAAACTGTACACATGTAATATGTGAAGTTCTTTGTGTGTTAATTAGACCTCAATAAAGCTGTAAAAAAAAACTCTAGTGGAGATGTCATCAGAAGTGGTAAAACCACAAAGGAAAGGAAGTGTTACCTTGAAAGTTAGGAGAGTGGGTATCTTTGCTGGGCATGGGTGGGCTTCTTGGAGGCTGAGAACATTCCATGCCTGGACCTATGTGGTGGTTACCTGGGTGTGTACTTTATTATATTTTATTGAACTCTACATCTGCATACACTCCTCTGTTTTTGAGATCTAGTTCACAATAAAAATCTTTTGAGTTAATGGAAAATGATAAAAAGAGAAAGTGAGTCTATCTAGACTTCTCTTTCCAGAAGTTTGGTTGAAGATTCTGTCCATGCTCCTTCATGAATCAAACAGGCCTTACAAACTTGGGCTGGTGATGTGTTGCAGGCCAGTCGGTCACATGTGGTTCTTTTTGGTAACTATCAGTACAACAATAATGAAAATATTAGCCTTTCTATGATGAAGTGTTTAAAGGTAAGTCACAGACTATGGGAGAGGCCTTTGAATACTGCCCTGACACCACCACACTCTGGCTCCAAGAGTCTTCCAAGCCAGGCCCTGGATCTCTCTGCTCATCATTGTACAGCTCTCTTCATGCTCTCTGCCCATGCTGGCCTCATGCTTCATTTATTTTCTGCCTGACACCTTGGACAAGTGATAGTCTTGGTCTACCCAGCCTTCGGCCCTGAGTCCTGTCTCAAATCACAGTTCTGCTCATGGGTTCCACTATTGTTCTCTAGCTCAAGTGGTCATATTGACACCACCCACCAAAGAAAGGTGCAGAAATGGTGTCCAATGTGATGGAAACCTTGTAACTGCAGAGATGCCTTAGATGTGTAGGTCCTAACACCATTCATGGGTAATGCATAGGATGCAAGTATTCTGGCCTGGGGGTTACATGTCTTGGCTGTGACTAGGTGTCCATTAAATCTATTAGCTCATGAAGTTAAAAGAAGAGAAAAATATTTTACTGAAGGGAAGTATTCACCAATCTAGTCACATTGCTGGAGCATTTTGGAGACTGACTCCCATTTCCAGCAGTTGAATGTTGTAACTCCAGGGAGAAAATATGTTCCCAGCCCAGGGCAAATAACCTTTGAAGCCTAAATCAGTCAAAGGGAGAAAGTGGGAGAAGCCCATTTGTTGCTTACAAGCAGTCATCTATTTCTGCTTGCCCATGTCTCCCGTGATCTGGCTGCAAAAGGACCCCAAGAAACTTCTTTGGTCCAGATAATGCCCTTGCTTCCCACCCACCTTGAAATCACCTATTGATATGGAGATGCACTAAGGGCCAGGCAAGAAATTCTGTAAATAATGCAATTTTACCCACAAACAAATAATTTATAATTTAGTGTTCATTAAGTATATGGTCTAATGTTATTATTTATATTAAGAAGTAGTATAAGCAATAACTTCATATAAAAATGTGTATGCTATAAAAAAGCCTATGTAAATCATCTTAAATACTGCATATCAATTTTTAGTCCATTTTATTGGAAATTTTTGCATTTTCCTATAAATAAAAAGGTACCCTTTTATTTTTCCATATCAAAATGCACTTCCTCTTCACAGAGAGAATGACTTATTCCAGAACAGATACTTTAAAATTCTAAAATAGTTAATGTTTTAATAAATGACAGATGACCCCTGTGCTCTAGGTAGGTATACCTCGTTGCTCGATGTTTCTTTTTAATCCAGTTTTCAGTTGACATCAGCTCTTTTGCTATAGTATAGAGGGAAGAAAATGAAGGAATCTTTCTCCTCAGAAAGCTAAATATTTAGTCAAGTTCTCAAAGTATATTTATGAGCCCCATAGCAGTGGTAATGTATGATAAAGGCCATTCCCCAAAGGATTTAGTATAGCATGTTCATTTTTCATCTCTATTATTTTTCTGTTACTTCTTTTAAAAATACAGCCCATTGCTGTTTTGGGTTATTCTGTGTGACATTTTTTTCCCCCTCAGGATTTCTGAACTGTTTGTATAGCAAAAAAAAAAAAAAGTGATTAAATTTTGCTTAATGTTTTTTGCTCTTGAATTTCAAATAAGAAACTGTGGGACACTGCCTTCATCTCTCATGGTGACCACCACAGGTCTTATTTATGTGTGAGAAGGTTTCCTTCATACTCAACCAACCCATTGTTTTCAAGAACAGTAATTTCACCCATGAGCACCAAGTTCACCATTTCTGCAATTCATTTCCATTGGAATGGAGAATAAAGTTTTGAGGTGAGTTTACATGGTGCTGCTTAAGGATCTTTCCCCTAAATTCAGTGATCCCTGCAGAGGGCTCAGGGATACTTTACCATAACCAGTAAGGGTATATGGTGTCCATTTGCTATACCACTGTTTATCATTGCTTACCATTAGCTAGCCACTAGGCCAGGTACCAAGCACACAATGTGGAAAAGACAGGCATGGGCCTCACCTTCATGGGAGACACAAGCTCATTTCAGACAAAGGACAATCAGACAAGGGAATCAGACAAGGCAACCTGAAAGAAGTAATAGCTAAACAGAAATATAAATGATAAGTAGAATTTAGGCAGCAAAAAATGGTCCAAACAGAGAATATTAGGTATTCCACCTGGAGTGTGGATTTCAGGGGAGAGACAGTGTAAGGGCAGGATGCCAGGGTGGGGCCAGGAAGGATGTAGGAACTGGAGGGACAGATTTTGAAGGACTTGGTAAGCTGAGACCAAAACCTTGGCTTGATTATCTGTGCAATAGGAAGCCACTGGAATGTTCCCAGCATGTGCAACATAAACCACATCTGGTCCTAGAAGTGGCTTCAGAGGAACAGAATCCATTGCGTGCTTGGTACCTGGCCTAGTGGCTAGCTAATGGTAAGCAATGATAAACAGTGGTATAGCAAATGGACACCATATACCCTTACTGGTTATGGTAAAGTATCCCTGAGCCCTCTGCAGGGATCACTGAATTTAGGGGAAAGATCCTTAAGCAGCACCATGTAAACTCACCTCAAAACTTTATTCTCCATTCCAATGGAAATGAATTGCAGGAACAGAATTGGTGATTGTCCCATTTTGATCCCACAGGAGTCCTCTGGGGCTGTCACTAGGAAGTCGCTGGATGAATCTGCATGCTTGGAGGATCATGTGCCACTCAGAGCTGAAGAACAAACAGCATAAAGAACAGCACAAAAAACACTTGGGGTTGTAGCCCATGTGGCTTTGGAATTAACTCTATTGCACTGGGCTGGGAATTTTCCTCTTATCTTCTCAGGTTTAGCATGAATTTGCAGCAAGGAAACTAATGATTAGGCTGGTGGTGCCAGAAACCTCAGGACATCGGGTGAGTTGTCCTTCCTGAAGCACCACAGGCTGGTAGAAGAACAATATCAGCACTAGCACTGCAGCAGGGAGAAAGGGTCATGTATAAGGCTTGTTTGTCCCAGCCACCTGGTTTTCTGCTGCTTTGGGAAGCAGGAATCAGGGTGCAGAACCACTCCCAGAGCATATAGTGGGCACAACTCAGAGAAATGCACTCTTCACCATAATTCAGGTGTAAATCGGACACACTTCAGTACAGAACCCCATCATATCCACACGACCGTACAATGGAGAGACTCCTCGCTGGCTGGCATCCTCCCTTCAGGCCACCCCACTCCAGGGTATCAGCTCCCCTAGGGCATCATTTCTATGGTGTTACTCCATTGCTTGAAAACTCCTTATGGCTTTGCAGCCTCTTTACCAGTGGTTCTCAGCTGTAACCACAATTTAACATCACCTGGAGAGATTTTTTTCTTAAACTCTTTTCCTTTTTTAAAAAATTGGAATATAGTTGATATGCAATATTATATTGGTTTCAGATGTATAACATATGATTTGATAATTTTATACAGTATTAAATCCTTACCACAGTGAGTATAGTTATCCCCGCTACTATAATAAGATTTCGTAGTATTATTGGTTATATTCTCTATGTTGTACTTCCATTCCTGTGACTAATTTATTTTATAATTTGAAGTTTGTACCTTTTTATCCCCTTCACCTATTTCATCTATCCCTCCACTCACCTCCCCAATGGTAACCAACAGTCTGAGTCAGAATCTATTACTTTGTTTGTTTTGTTTTTTAGATTCCACAGATAAGTGAAATTAAAAGTATTTGTCTTTCTCTGTCTGACTTACCTAACTCAGTATAGCTTCAAGGTCCATCCATATTATTGCCAATGGCAAAATTTCTTTCTTTTTCATGTAGAGTACTATTTCATTATGACTATGTATCACATCTTCTCTATCCATTCATTTATCAGTGGGCACTTAGGTTGCTTCCATATCTTGGTTCTTATAAATAATGCTGCAATAAACTTCTGGGATGCATCTGGAGAGCATTTTTAAATACCAGTGCCCAGACCCCTCAAATTGGTGCTAAAGATTGTGTTTTGTCTCTTCCACAAATTCATATGCTTAAGTCCTAATGACCAGTGGGATAGTATTGGGAGGTGGAGCTTTTAGGAGGCAATTATGTCATGAGGGTGGAGCCCTAATTATCAGAATTAGTGCCCTGAAACAGAAGACCCAGAGTGCTCTCTTGTCCCTCTGCCATGTGAGGACACAGTGAGAAGACAGCTCTCTGTGAACCAGGATGTTCCCACCAGACAGGTAATCTGCCAGTGCCCTGACCTTGGACTTCCCAGCCTCCAGGTGTGTGAGAAGAAAATGTTTGCTGTTGAAGTCACCTAGGATATGGCTCTTTTGTTATAGCAGCTTGAAGGGACTAAGACAGTCAGCATCTCAGGATCTGTTCACATCTCCTTGGGTTATTTTAACATGCCGCATGGCTGAGGACAATTGACCTGCATGATAGAATTCAATCTCCTTAGTCTGATATTCAAAATCCTCCATATGAGTATGCCTCATAACTTATCTCAGTGAGCTTGCATATAGACCAGGGAGCCCCACCTCTGAGCTATGGGCTATGACAGTATGCCCCCCAGAATGCTCCCTCTCCATTCTGTTCTGTCTGGTTTTTCTCCAAGTCTTTCACCAAACCTCAGCATCACTGAGCCCCCAGCTCCCATGACTTCCCCTTCTGCCTTCTTAGCATCCCATTTTCTAAAAATGAACTTTCTCAAATACTCTATGATAAATCATAATGGCAGCTTGTATTATGATTGATATTGTATTCTTATTTATTTTTGCCTGTATGACTCTTCTCCCAGCTCAATTAGGCACAATGTCTTGCACATGATAGGTAGTTCAGTGAATATTTGTTGAAGAAAAGAATGAATGAACACAATGAAAACAACAGTTTTTAAAAAATCCCTCAAATCAATTGGAGGTAGGAAGAATATGAGGAAACTGTTAACAGAGCAAGCCTGGTTGCTTAGTCTGCTGTCTTCAAAGGAATCTGGAACCATAATTGACCATTGACCAGCCTCTGGGAATGTGGCCCTCAGAATATTCTTTATGTTAGTGATCGACAATTTTGGTACATACACCTAGAGCAATGAACCAGGCCATGCTAGCTTGTCAGTTTCTTTTCACAAACATAAAGATTAGTGACGTGTACCTGGTTTCATTATTGGGGTCCTGAATTTCAGTTACCATGGCTGGATGCATAGCAAAAGATGTCTACATGACCAGACCTCAGACTCACAGGGCAAAGACATAATCACATCTCTCTTTATTCCACTATTAGGGAGAGAGTAGCTGTGTGGTCCCAGCAGGGAAATGACACAGAAGCCTGTGTCTGGGCTCTGTGGTCTTCACTGATGCAAAACTTTTTCCTGCTGCTTTTGCGTGGTACCATTGCTTTAATGGACCTGAGTCATGAGAATAAATTTTTTTCATGAGTAAATATGTGGATGACATGAAGACAATAAACAATGAAAGACCCTGCCATCAGACACATGTGTTGTCTATCTTCCAGTGCAGATTGGATGGATCCGTACTGAGATACATTGACTATAAATTGTCGACCCACTCTATCAAATATAGGCTCTGCTTGGGAAAATATTTAGAATATCCAATTAGGTAGAACTTAATGAGTGCCTGAGTGTTTTGATCTTGGATATCTCTTCTTAATTCTAAAGAGAGACTTCTTGGAGACAAATTCTTCTCATCAGACTGTTGGCCAAGCAGCCATAATTCCCCATTGCTTGTTCTTCTCAGCTGGTATGAGAAGTTCAGACACTTTCCCACCCAGGAAAAAGAGACACTGCCATTTGATGCCATCTCCATCAGAGGGCAAGTTAGGCACATGGCAGTGTGTGCAGATGGTGGAGAATGGTGTAGATCAGGAAGGACGGAAATGAGTTTGACGGTGTCTACTGATGGGGGCTGATGTCACCAGCAGTGGACAAAGACACGGGAGCTGTAGTTTTGATCCCTGCCACTGTTTTCTGGATTCGGTTCATACCTTTGATGGGGAGGATGTGGCAAGAGTGGAAAAGCCACTAGTGGTTGTTTGATTGGTGTGACCTTTGGAAGTTAAAGAGAGATGTGAGGGACAGCAAACATTGTAAAATTCATAGCCCTTTGCAAGAGCATTGCTGATGCTCAGAATCAATGACCTTGATTTAAATTTTTAAAAAACCTTTCCCCAAATTCTTCTGTCTTCTGAGTTTCAAGAAGCTGTGGCAGACATTTCTTCCTGAGGTTGACATTTTCATCAGAAGAGGAAGCCTGGGGACTTTGATAATAGCTGATCACAGGAATCCCAGATATCCAGTGTAGGCTTTCCCCCCTTGATTCTGCTCTAATTAAGTGATCATAGCCACCTCTCGTGACATGTCTGCAAGGGGCTGGAGATACTTGGCAACAAATCTGTCAGTCACGCAGAGAGCACAAACAGGCTGGGTCAAAGAGGGAGAAAGCCTTGCCTTTATTTCACATTATTTATTTGGAAAATTGGTCCAACAGGCTTGAAAAGGAGGGTATAAAATCTTGTAAATATATATTATATATGAGTCTTGCCATATTTTATTCTTGGTTAAAAGATCTGAAATTTGAGTTATTCAATAATAATAAAAATGAATTTTTTTAATTTTAATTTTATTTTCCTTAGAAATACTAAAGAAAGCTATGAGTGACCAATTTGGGTGAGTCAATATTATCTTGATATGCTAGAAGAAATTGTTATTTAAAGGAATTCCATGACAAATATTTTTTGTAATATAAGAAAACATCCTGTGAGTTTTTATGCATTTTTTAAATTGAAGTGTAGCTGACCTACAATATTACATTAGTTTCACATGTACAGTATAGTGATTCGACTTTTATATACCTTACTGAATGCTCACCACGATATGTATAGTTACCATCTGTCACCACAGAAAGTTATTGCAATATTATTTGCTAAATTCCCTATGCTATCCTTTAATTCCCAATGATTTACTTATTTTATAACCGAAAGTTGTACTTCTTAATTCCCTTCACTATTTCACCCATACCCCAACCCCAATTTCTCTGCATTTTAAGCTATTTTACAACTTTTCAGAAAGTTGTGTTTACCAAGCAGACAGCCAGTATATATATATTGGCTCTGGTTGTTTCTCCTTTGTCCATCTACTCTGAGAGAGTAAAGCCATGATGACAGCCCTGAATGACTGCACATCAGAGAATTTTTTTGTTCTTGGCTGTAAAGGCATGGGGTACAATTATGCCACAGCAGGTAGGGCACAAACGGAGCAAGTCTGGAGCTGTGAGCGGTGGGAAGCAATTAGGTGCCCCCGCCAGGTGGCATGAATCACCGACTGCTGTCTTCCTCCTGCATCCTGTCCAACGTGGGGCTTAAGGTGGCTTATCTCAGAGCTCTGGGCTAGGGTTCCCAAAAAGGTCTCTTCACCGGGAGCTCCCTAGGGAGTACAGATTCTTTGATGGCCAAGAGACCTTTGGCTCTAAAGCACATATTCTATGATTAGATAACTCATTGCAAAAATCCAGGGACAGGACACACAGATGCAAACCCAAACTTTGCACAGCCTGAGCTTTTCATAGTAAACAGGGAATAATGGTGACAAACAAGGAAGCACCATGCTAAGTGGGTGACCTGCCTGCCCTCCCTTAGTCCACAGAGCATGACTGTGGGTGGTGGTACTGCAATCTCCTGGTTACAAGTGAGCCAACTGAGGGCCTCCCAGTTAAACTGCTTGCCGGCGTCCATAGATCACAAGTGGCAGAGTTGGAACTGTAACCCAGAGGGTCTGGGTCCAGAGTCAAGGCTCCAAAATAAGACCACCTCCCCAGAGTGCCATGTCAGTTTCGGCTTGGCTCTGAGCTTTTGTTTCCTGTTGAATGCCTTTCTGGCTTTCTGGAGCCTTTTCATGTAAGGACTGTAAATGCCTAGGCTTGCTCATTATACATACATAAAATACATGCTTTATATACAGGTACTTATATAAAATATGTATATATTTACCCTTGCAGCCTCCTAGGCTGCATTGCACAGGAGCGGTGACTGCTCATTTCCCTGTTTACCACCCCTGATTTTAGACAATATTTTAGTGCTGATGCAATCTTCATTTCCATCTGTCTTGAGGCAATGCTGCAGAGAGAGGAAGCGAGTTCCCACTGATACCTGTCATAACTGATAAGCTCGCCTGGGGCAGAAGGACCTGGCCACTTCCCAGACCTCTGAGTTAGGCTTTATAAAGGGCCCTGGTTCCAAGCACGTACAGCAAACCTCTCTGGTTCCATGTTCAGACCAAATGGTTGGGCAGTTCCAGAGCACAGTGATGCCCAAACCAGAAGTGTACCCTGAATTTTCACCCCCTCCAGTCACCAGGGACCTAGTTTACCACTGTCACTGTGCGGTAATGCAAGGTGGCTGTGACAACATGTAGGTGATGATCAACAGCAAATAGTCTGCCTGTTGTGTGTCTATCGCTAGGGACATAAACATGAATGAGATACTGGCCCGCACAGCACAGTAGAGAAATTGGACTACAATAAGGCATACGCAGTTTTCAAGAGCTTTTCTCAGCCAGTTCTTTGCTTCTCCCACCCTATGTACCACCCTATTATCACCTCTATGTACCCTGTACGTTCAGACTCACCACTGACTTCCCTGGGCCACCCAGTGTGATTTCTTGTGAGGATCTGGATTTTTCCATAGCAGCAAAGTTCCTGATGCATCCCAGATCTGTCTCACACAGCAAAACTCAACCTTCTTGTGTTCTGTTTCCTTCAAATGACTGATAAGGCTCGTCCAAAGATGTGAATTCCTAATACAGACTTAACAATCATTTACATGTTGACAATCACCTGTAACATCTTCACTCCCAGGAGCAAGACTTTGAACAACAACTGACAAACGCAATACATTCTGAAGTACTGATGAAAGACACAAACATACTGGGGAGAAGCTGGAATTTGTTAAAGTGTCTGCTTAGGCTTTTTATCATGACATTTCCCATCACAACACAACTTCCCATTGGAAATACTCACCATTTATCTGGGCTTTCTGGAGCCTGCTCTGATCTGTATATGGTTTCTGAGGAGAATTTTATTTTCCTCCATAAAGATTGATTCTGTTACTCAAGGCCTCAGCAGCAAGTTTAAATTTGCATTTGAAATTTAGACTGATTTATTTTCAATGAAAAGTATCACTGCTGCAGTTAGTCTAGCAACAACTAGGGGACTAAAGAGTTATATTGAAAGAATATTAGAAATGTGAGCTTCCCTGTAAAGGAAACGATGGGCACATGTGACTTCATAATTCAAAATCTCTGTGTGACAAAAGAGTCCATAAACAAAATGACGTGACAAACCACAGACCTGGGGAAAATACTGGCAACAAACATAACCAAAGGGTTAAGCACTGCAACTTCAGGAGAGGCTCCTAGCTCTCAGCAAGCAAAGGATAGACAACCTAATTCATATGGAAAAGAAAGACTCCTCAGAAAAAAACCAAATGATGAAGAAGTGCAGGAGCAGAAGCTTGACCTAACTAATCAAATATATGTGAGCTTTCTGCTTATCAGCTTGGCGAGGGTAATAAGATTAGCACGTGGTGGTATTGCTGGCAAACAGCACTGTCAGATGTCAGTGTAAAGTGGGAGAGTCAATGGGCCTCACTTCTCTGCAATTTGGCAACATTTACCAAAAATGCAAGTGTCTTTTTGACTCAGCAAATCTTCTAAGAATCTATCTGGCATAAATATTTGCAAAAGCAGACAAATATGTATCTTCAAAAATCTTAACTGTAGCATCATAATAATGAAGTCTTGGAAACAATCTCAGTGTTGGCCAACAGAGTCATGAATAAATTCGTTCGAGTACATTCATGCCACACGTGCAACGCAGCTGTAAATGAATGAGAGTACACGCTCATGTAAGGCTTTCACCTTTGTTTTTTAAAGTTCCAGGGCAGCATATACACTATATTTTTTTAAGTCACAAAAAACACTGTAATCATAATGGATTTTAAATCACAAAAACCACACTGTAACCCACATGAATACAGGTGTGGGTGTGTGTTCATAGAAAAATGGGTGATTCAAATTGCAGCAACCTCTAGGGAGGAGCTTGAGATTGGGGCAAGGAAGTGATTTGTCTTAGTAATTTGTAAGTTGGATGTTTAAAAGAATTATTTTCATTATTAACATACTAAAAAAAGAAGAAGAGAGGAAAAAGTCTAGAATTTTCTTACAAAATTGTGTACACAGACGTCATTATAGTGCTGTTATGTTATAGAAGACTTAGTCTCTTAAAGTGTCCCTGCTGATATTGCCCATTTGCCCAGATTTCCAGATTCTTTAAAATGCTGGAAACACATTGCTCTGTAAGTCAGAACACATGAGTTATGGTTTCTGTCCCACCATGACTCAGCTGTCTGTTTACAGACAAGTCATTCCACTTCTCTGAACCTCTAAAAAATGACAGTTAAGCAAGGCCAGTTGTTAAGTAACTCTGCTCCCCACAGACACGAGGTCTCCTCTCCACAGCAACCTACCACCACCTGCCACCCTGCTTCTCAGGCAGAACAGTTCTGTTTCTCTCAGTGTTATTTATATTTACCGAAGATTTTGTCTGATTACTGAGCAAAGTTATTTGAAAATATCCAGAAAAGATTATTTTAATGCTCCCTCCAAAACAAGTACTTCTTGAGTCTATAAAATCCAGGCTCTGGTCAGGGGATGCAGACATTTCAGTCAGTCCTTAAATCACTCCAGCTAAGAAGCTGCCTGGTTTCCCCATATGTCAGGCCAGAAGCACAGACCTTCTTTGTTTCTTCGAGAACATAACGTCAAACTGTAGAGGCCATAATGGAGATGAATGAAGAGGAACAAAATGCATGTGTTGGAAGACTAGGGCACCGTGGGCAGCTGGGGAAAGAGGAATTCTTGACCTCCTCTCTCTCCCATTGCCCACCGGCTCAGTGGGCTTTCCCACTGGCATGATGATTTTACTTCTGCTTATGAACAGGCTCTGTTCAGAAATCACAGTTAGTGGAGCGTCCTGAGAATACATTCTTTAGGGAGATGTAAGTCATGCTTTACAGCTAAAGGTCAGACCAGAAACGAGCACAAGCTCGCAGTCAGCAGCTGTGGGAGGAGAGAGCCAGGGCCTGCTTTTCCTTCCCAACGCCAGTGAAAGCCAATGCCTGTGTTCAAGGTCAGCTCCCTTCAGCCCAGTAAGTTGGGAAAAATTTAACAGCTGAGTGGCCTTCCCATGACTTAGATGAAAAAACAAAATCGGGAACTTCTTGAATCCTAAATAGAAACAGACACGACGGCATTAAAGCTGATGTTATTGTACTATTGCTGTCCACTCCATTCTCTCAAGGCACAATATATAGATCCTGCTCACCTCATCTGTGTGACACCCTGTCTACATCATGGGATAACTGCCCATGAAACTGTTTGCCAAAGAGTTGAAGAGGGCTGTCAAGATGCAGCATTCCCTTGTCACACTCCCATTTTACAGCCCAAACATAATCTATGAGATCACATTTGGGATGAAACCAATAGATTGGTTATTATTCTATCATTCTGTTTTTTCCATAGGAAAGTCTTCATACCATGCTTCATCTATCATAGGCTAAAGCTGCTCAACTCCAACTCATTGAATCCTTCAATTTCCTTTCAATGCTTCCATGCATACTTATATCACTGAAGTCAGTTCTCCTTGGATTTGTGTTATTGAAGGGAGGCCTCTGTCTCCTATTTCTCTTACATCCCCTGAGAGACCCAAATGGAATGCTAACAACCAGTAGACTAAATGTGACTGAAAGATTTTTTGCCACGAAATAGACAAAGATACAGTATATAGGCAATTTGAAATATGTTAAATTGCTAAACACTCATATTAAATATAACAGTGTAGCTAGAGTGGACATACCTTAAAGAGTAATGCAAAGGAAGAGAAGAGTAGATAGATGGGAAATGATCCCTGCAATTTAAATAAAAATAAATGTGGATCACCAAATTGGAAACAATTTTTAAGTACATCCTATTGTCCAGTTTTGTATAAGTTTCTTACTGACACAATAATGCTGAGAAACAAACCACCCCAAAGCTCAGAGACTTCAAACAATAAACATTTAGATCAATAGTCTATAGACTAGTGGCTTAGACTGGGCTCAGCGGGGTGGTTTTTCTCATCCAGGTGTCCCACTCGTGTGTCTGTAGACTGGTTAGTTGTCAGCTGTCACCGCCAGTCATGGGAGTTAACTGGGTCACATGTCTCTCTTCCTCTAAAAGGTTGTCATGGTGGTATCAGAAGGCGAGAGCCAGAGCAAGTGCTGATGTTCAGGCGCTTTACAAGCCTCTGCCTGCACCGTGTTTCCTAACCTGCTGTTGGCCACAGCAAGTCATATGGCTGAGTGAAGAGGCAGAGCAGGAGGACACTACAAAGTTTACAGAATAAAGAATTCGAACATATGAAGAAATAAAGAATCAAGGCCATAAGTGCCATCTCCCTACAGATTCTGTGCTAATTTAATTGTTCCATCTTATTTAACTTCATAATAACTATCAAAAGTTATTGTTACTATCCCCATTTAATAGAAGAGAATACTAAGGACAAGAGAGGGAAAGGCTAATCGGCTGATAATGGTTAGAGCTACTAATTCTGCTCCAATGTATGATCTTCTGTCTCCATACATTTTGGGGCTCTTAAGCATTGACCATTTACCAAAAAACATATGGAAAATCATGGCAAAGAAAAAGAGAGAGAGAGAGAGAGAGACTGAAATAGAGAATGACAAAATTAGGGATGCAAGAACTTAGTCTCCGTATCCCACTTGTGTCACCATTCCTTTCCAGAAAGAAAGAAACTGTTCAAAGATGTACCCAAATGAAAGACAAAAGAATCTATTCTAAGATATACACAAATAAAATAAAAAGAAAGAAGAAAAAGAAAAAAGATAAAGGGACTTACTTCGTTAACTGGTACCCAAAGAGAATAGCAACTGGATTGCTGGGAGGGAACCAGTCAAAATGACTCTAAAAAGCATATGGAAAATGAATGTAAGAATAGCCAAGAGTATTCTGAAAAATCAGTCTTGGAAAGTCATGTGTCTTTCCTGACATTGCAATACATAAAGTTACAATAATTTAAAAAATCATACTGCCACATCAACTGACAGAGAGATCAATAGATGGACTAGAATGTACAGAACCCATGGGGGGATTTAAAATATGATAAAGATGAGGATTCAAATCAGTGAGGAAATGATGGTTTACTTAATATATGATGTTGTGATAACAGGACAGTCATCTGAAAATTTTATTATATTTCTACACTTTACACTGAAAAAATATTTTGCCTATGTCAAAGGTGTAAAAGTATAATGAAACAATAATAGCATGTGAACAAAATATGGGAGTATGATTCAAATATAATTTCAAAATTGGGAACAACTTTTTAGGTTCAACACAAACCCAGATCCCACGGGAAGCCAGCTGAGGGATTGCAGAACACACCCCAGAATCATCCCAGTGGAGAGGCTGAGTTATTTATCCAGAACCGCTGCGGCAGTAGCTTCCAGTACTTCTGACTATTGCAAGCAACCTCCGCAGTAGGCCAGGGGGATAAGAGAGGGCATGAAAGGCATCCGATAAGTGTGGAAAGCAAAAATTGGGTATGTGTGTATGTGTGTGCGTGCGTGTCATCCATTAGTGAAATGGTGAGAGACTTCACCAATTGGCTCTGCACACATGAAATCTGATTGCAGAAGGAACAGCTCCATATGGTGGTTATTTGTTCAAAATACATTGTGAGAACTTCTTGTAAGGCAGCCCTTCAAACTGAAAAAGCTGTGGTCTCTCATCTTCCACCACAGTTGGATCTTCCAAGGCGATTCCACCTTTTTTAAGGTCAGCTTTTCCTGGGTGATGGGGTTCATGATAAGATCGGCCAATCCCACATATATGAGCCCATTGTCTCTCTTCTTCTGCAGTAAAATGAGTTCTTGTTCAGCAACAATGTTGCAAAGGACACCCAGCCACCTTTGGGTCATTTGGGGCATGAGGCTCAGATACAAGAGCTATTTAAATCTCAACATGAACCTATCAGAGAGCCTCTTTGGCTTTAGACTACACCCATGACCAGCAGCTTTGAGGGCTACTTGGCAATAGGTGGGGTGTGCCTCTTTCTTAATGGCAGAAAATGCAACGTGATGCAAATTGTCTTTCACCATGAGGGGATATATCAAATGTCTCAAGTCACTAAGTCCCCAGAATCTTCAATGGGTTTCATTGAGATCTCTGAATTTTCATGGGGTTTACCACCCACCCTCTAGCACATAAGTGTTTTACCAAGATACCGGGGCATTTGATGCTTTTTGCTCAAGCAGCATGATCTAATCAATATAGTGGAGTAGAGTGATGTCCTGTGGGATGGGAAGTGATCAAAGTCCCTGCACACTAGATTAAGGCAGCCAGCCAGATATCAGGAAGAATATATTGCTGCTGGATGAAAGCAAACTGTGCTGAGTGGTGTCTGCTTCTTGGTTAGGAAAAAAGTGTTTGCCAAATTGACATCTGCATGTCAGACTCCAGGGATTATGCAGATTTTCTCCAGAAAAACAGGTCACATCTGTAAAAACATCTGTATTTAAAGCCACTACCCAGTTAAGTTTCCTAAAATCAAACCATTCTCTCAGACCTCCAGCACGTCTACACGGGTCAATGAGATGAGGTGAAATAGGGTTATGATTGCCATAATTAATTCCTATGTATTTTCCTTGTCCTTGATGTGGGCACTATTTCTGTATTTCCTCCTAGGATGGGGTATTACCTTAGTTCACAATTTGCAGAGGGAGTCTCATGCAGCCCTTCTTCCCATGTAGCCCTTATTCTGTGAGTCAGAGAACAAATGTTGAATTCCTTCAATTGCCAAATTATGCATTTAGGAACTGGAGGAATAAATGCAGGGTGTGAACCTAGAACCCACTGGGAACCCTCTGATCAAATTTAATCAAAACTCTCTTTATCACTAAAATCCCATAACTTCTAGTCTAAGCAGTGGACCTTTCCCCAGGGTCTCGAGGAAAATCTGGACACCAAGATACTTGTGCCTACACACCATTACTTCTGACCAAGGAACCTCTTTTACTGCAAAAATTAAAGTAGTAAGCTCATATGCATGGAGTTTCACTCAAAGACAGTGTCCAGAATTGCCTCCAGATCTGGTATTCCTCTTTCCCCAGTGTACAAGCACCCTAGTAAGTAGCTGCAGAACTCTTTAGGAGAGGCTAAAACGATTTATAATACATATGTGCTGGAATGTTGCAGGCCCTTTTTAAAAGGAATGCAACCTCCTCTTGTGAGCTTAGGGTCTGTCACCTGGCCTAGATAGGGAAATTAGGTGGGGACTGTGAGTGCCCTCTGGTAAGCTGTCACCAGACCTAAGGTGTCCTTGGTTATACAGATTAAATTAGACCTTAGTGGATTGCACATCGATGTCAGTGCTAAAGATACACCATTGTCCACCACAAAGAACTCCTGAGTGTAGGACCATTTGGATCCCTGCTCTGGCCCTGCTGGCTGTTGCAGTGACCACACCCACTTTGGCTCTCCTGTTATGGCAGCCGCTGTCCTGCCAGGGCCTTCACCATCTCCTCTGCAATCAGGAATCCCATTCCAACTGGAGGTGGAGGTAGCACATCCCACCTTCATCCCCAGCACTACTGTCAGAGCCTGTTTTGTGTCTAGAACACTAGCTGCCAAGGAGTCTGGGAAATGTAATTTTTAATTTTCTAACTCCTGTGATACAGGAAAAGGCTGGGAATGGACGCCGAGTCTGGTAGACCAGACCCTCACCAAGAGAGAAAGAACATGTTCGGTGAATTTGGACAAAAGCCTGAGCTTATGGCCATGAATATGGTAGATGAATGGGTTAGGAGTGTGTGGGGGGAATACAAAGAAACTTCTTGACTCTAAAGGAGTATGGCACATGTCCTTTTGTAAAATGGCTCTTACAAATAAGTATAAAAGGAACTTCAAGCACTACTACAAAGCCATAGTAATCAAGACAATTTGCTACTGGCACAAGAACAGAGCCACAGACCAGTGGAACAGATTAGAGACTCTAGACATTAACCCAAACATATATGGTCAATTAATATTTGATAAAGGAGCCAGGGACATACAATGGCAAAATGACAGTCTCTTCAACAGATGATGCTGGCAAAACTGGACAGCTACATATAAGAGAATGAAACTGGATCACTGTCTAACCCCATACACAGAAGTAAACTCCAAATGGATCAAAGACCTGAATGTAAGTCATGAAACCATAAAACTCTTAGAAAAAAAACATAGGCAAAAACCTCTTAGACATATACATGAGTGACCTCTTCTTGACCTCCTTCCCCCGGCAAGGAAAACAACAGCAAAAATGAACAACTGGGACTATATTAAGCTGAAAAGCTCTGTACAGCAAAAGACACCATCAATAGAACAAAAAGGTACCCTACAGTATGGAAGAATATATTTGTAAATGACAGATCCGATAAAGGCTTGACGTCCAAAATATATAAAGAGCTCACCCACCTCAACAAACAAAAAACAAATAATCCAATTAAAAAATGGGCAGAGGAACTGAACAGACAGTTCTCCATAAAAGAAATACAGATGGCCAACAGATACATGAAAAGATGCTCCACATCACTAATTATCAGAGAAATGCAAATTAAAACTACAATATATAAGATATTACCTCACACCAGTAAGGATGGCTGCCATCCAAAAGACAAACAACAACAAATATTGGTGAGGTTGTGGAGAAAGGGAACCCTCATACACTGCTGGTGGGAATGTAAATTAGTTCAAGCATTGTGAAAAGCAGTATGGAAGTTCCTCAAAATGCTCAAAATAGACTTACCGTTTGACCCAGGAATTCCACTCCTAGGAATTTACCCTAAGAACGTAGCACTCAACTTTGAAAAAGACAGATGCACCCCTATGTTTATCGCAGCACTATTTACAATAGCCAAGAATTGGAAGCAACCTAAATGTCCATCAGTAGATGAATGGATAAAGAAGATGTGGTACATATACACAATGGAATACTACTCAGCCATAAGAAGAGGGAAAATCCTACCATTTGCAGCAACATGGATGGAGCTGGAGGGTATTATGCTCAGTGAAATAAGCCAAGCAGAGAAAGAGAAATACCAAATGATTTCACTCATCTGTGGAGTATAAGAACAAAGGAAAAACTGAAGGAACAAAACAGCAGCGGAATTACAGAACCCAAAAATGGACTAACATGTACCAAAGGGAAAGGGACTGGGGAGGATGGGTGGGTAGGGAGGGATAAGGGAGGGGAAGAAGAAAGGGGGTATTAAGATTAGCATGCATGGTGGGGGAGGGAGAAAGGGGAGGGCTGTACAAGACAGAGAAGACAAGTAGTGATTCTACAACAATTTGCTATGCTGATGGACAGTGACTGTAAAGGGGTTTGTGGGGGGACCTGGTATTGGGGAGAGCCTAGTAAACATAATATTCTTCATGTAATTGTAGATTAATGATAACAAACAAACAAACAAGCAAAAAAGAAAGATAGAAAAGGGGGATTACTCCCTGATAGGATAAAACTAACTGCTAATCACCGATTAATGCATGCTTTAAATATACTTAATTTTGATCATTTAAAGGGTGTCAGATGATCAGCTATGGAAGTATATTTTTCTGATAATATTCCTTTATCTTAAAAAAAAAGCAGTTCCTGTGTGGTGATCTCCAATAAGTTCTTCACAATGGTATAAAGGGCATATCAAAGTGTGGGCAAAGGGTTTGTTTGTGTTTATATAGAGGATCAAAGCCTAATTTGGCTACCCAGAAAACGAATTAAGATACGATATGAAGAAGAACTTCCAACATCAACATTCCCTGGAAGAGTCATTCCAGAAGATGATCATTAAAAAACTTCAACAAAGATCCTGGTGCTGTTGCAGTTGTAGCTGCATTCATCCCACCGGTTCCTGGACTTGCCTTTGGAATGAAGAAGGAGATATCTAAGCTGGCCTGTGCATACAGTCAAACAACAAATTTGACTGGATCTATACTGTCAGAACTCAACCAAGAATTAGGAGAAGTGCAAGTTGCAGCGCTCCAAAATCTTGCGACTATAGACTATCTACTGTTAAAAGAACATATGGGATGTGAACAGTTGCCAGGAATGGGTTGTTTTAATTTGTCTGATTTTTCTCAAACTATTCAAATTCAGTTAGACAATATACATCATATCATTGATAAGTTTTCACAAATGCCTAGGGTGCCTAACTGGTTTTCTTGGTTTCGCTGGAGATGGCTGGTAATTGTAGGTCTGCTTTGGTTATGTAGCTGTATTCCTATTATGTTAATGTGTGTGCACAATTTAATTAGTAGTTTAAAACCTATACATGCTTATGTTACTCTATAAGAAGATATGTCAAAGAAATAATCAACCTTCCATGTTTTCTTCCATATGCTACCTCTATAGCTTTTCTTCTTCCTTCCTAATTACAACCCTTAAGTAGAATTAGTGCCTCATATCGAAATTACCGAGTATCATAATTCTTCCAAGTGGTAAAGATACCTCAAGACAAATGCTGGGCATCGAAGCCACAGGGCATAAATCTGCAAAGAAGTAAAAAGCTAACCTTTTCAAACAATATGGCTTCTCTCTCACTTACCAACTTTACATTTCCTTGTATGGCCCCGGAAGAAGACTGGTTAGCCAGAGACGGGTAAGATTCCTCAAGGGAGGAACAACCTAAGACAGGCACAGTCACAGGGGGGCCATCAGGTAAGAAATTGGGGATCAACAGTGGTGAAGCTTAGAACCTCACCCCCCCTGTTTTGAGACAAATCTCCTGCATCCGTGGATGTATTATTGCCCTTGTCTAGCTTGGATTAACACTTAGTCTACAGGCACACACCTGATTATCTACATTTGCTCTCTTACAACACTGAACTATGTTTTCTACCTTTATCTTGCATCTACCTACCACTTCAGCATATTATTAAAAATAATAATAATAATAATAATAAGGGAGAAATGTGGGATCCACATATAAATCAAGTATAAAAATCAAACAAATATTCATATTTGACCTGATTGCTTATAGTTCATAATGCGTGATCAAAACCGAAAGTTTCTGTGATGACTGCCCTTGCACTGTTCACCATGTAAGAACTTATTCACTATGTAAGAATTTGTTCACCATGTAAGAACTTGTTCATTATGCTTCAGAAGATTGGAGACTGTTGAGAATTAGGCTTGGGGTTGATTAATGATTGTGCATTGAATCCCCTATACAGAATTTTATTGTTGTTAACAACCATTTGATCAATAAATATGAAAGATGCCCTCTCAAAAAAAAAAAGTATAAAAGGGCACACGTGGCCCCATAAAGCAGAGACCTACCAAAGATGAATCTTTGCAAAGAACATTTAATGATGTGAGGAAATCCTGGTATACCACACTGAGTGGGAAAAGGGGGTGTATCAGACCATATATGCATTTTTGACTTGTGTGTGTGTGTGAATGTTATGCACATATATACTGTATACACACATGTGGGCCCCTCAAGCTTCCCTCCCTCTCCACCACGCTCATCCTCCGAGACTCCTAGCTTCGTGGACATTGCTCTGCCATGTCATTGAGCTGTTGCCTTATCTCACCAGTTCACCCCAACCAGGCCTGCCTGGCAGGCTCCTGTTGGGGAGGAAGAAATTTCCTCTGCCCCTCTAGGGACTCCTAGCTGGTCTAAGAATCAAATTGACATGAAACAGATTACCAGGAGAAGAAAACCAAAGTTTCTGCATGTATGGGAAGCCATAGGCACAGATCCCAAGGATAGTCAGGGAGAATGAGGTCTCCATGCCACCCTGGACTAAGGAGAAGGGGGTACAGGTCTGAGACTTCAAAGGAAAAGGGAAGCAATCCACAGGAATATGAAAAGAGTTAAGTGTTTGGTCAACAAATGTCTTCTGGGCCACACGGAAACAATGGGACACAGAGAAATTTTGACTCACCACCACATCTCTGCCTGTCTACCACACCTAGCTGGTGTCATGATGTAGTTATTTGCCGTGACAGCTCTCTTCGCAGAGCAGGGCCTCCATCTAAGTCCTTTTTTTGCAATAGCAGAGGTGGCGGAAGGTCAGTTTTTCCTGAGTCTTCTGGGTTGTGACAGTGTTCAGTTCTGAAATAATCTGCCTGTCACAGGCACAGCTGGCGGCAGCCTGCTCTTGGTCCCTCCCCTACCCAGCTAGGCTGGACCATTGGTGGATTTTTATATACAGGAATGTTTCTCTTTCAAGAAAAAAATTCTGCTGCCAGCTCTTTAACCCAACAGTTTTTCTCCTTGTGATATACCATTCCTGGCTCTTCAGAAATTGCTTTAATATTAGCCACAGTCAGACCCCAGTAATACTGTTGAATTCTCTTCCTCTTGTGAGGGTGGTCGAGCAAGCCAGTCATGGCCAGGAGCTGATGAGGCTGGCCTCCAGCCCAGCCCATGGGAGTATTACTCAGCTTGGCGCTGGGCCCCATGGACATGGTCGTTCCCCCTCCCTGGAGCTATCTTGCCGACACATAGTGGGGGGCCAGGATAAAGAGGGGGTGGGAGACCTTTCTCTCAATAACCCTAAATTTCCAAAAAGTTGGAATTAGAGCCCATCTTTCACTGAGAGTTCTGGTTCATGGAGCTTATGATAATGTTCCTTAGGGGCTCCTTGGTGAAATTCATTGGTTCCTTGTGAAATCTCTCAGACAAGCTCTGCTGGTCGGCACCTTTATGGACGGCAGCCTTGAAGTGATTGTCTCTTCAAATTTTGAATTTGGCATCTAAGACCTTACATGTGCCATGAATGGGTAGATGGATGGCAGAAAGGAACCCTGGCTTCACCTAGAAAAAGTTAGATGGCATGTTTATTTCTTAAGAATTTAAAAAAGTCATTCTACAACAGTCTAGTATGAGTAAAGACAGATAAGGCTGATGGTCTGCAGGTTATGACAACAGGGAACCAACTAATTACAGAAAAATTTTATTGAAGTGCTTTGTGGAATCATTTTAAAGATACTTATAAACTTCAGGAACTTATGTTTGTATGCTTAGATATAAAAACCATCAACTTGATGTTTTTAATATATCCAGCAATACATGTAATAGTAATAGATAATATTAATTATTAGATATTACTAGTATCTAAAAGTAATACTTAATAGTAAACTTAGTTTTGTTGATTATGTCAAGGCAACAGAAGTTATGGCCTGTGTATTTCTGTAAGGATTTGTCTTAGATCCAGAACTATCTGGGTGGTTTTGAGGAATGTACTATCCAGTAAGGTCCATGGTTTCATCCTCTGTTAAATGAGGGAATTAATATTTATAGATCTCTCCATTGCTAACACTTTATGACCCCTTCAACAACAACAACAACAAAAAAATCAGTAGGACTAGCATACAGCTTATTCCAATGTTATCACATACTCCTTCAGGCCTCAATGCCATCCTTACATTGGGCAAATTCAAAATTGTTCTGTTTCTACTCAGCATTGAACAATAGTCCTTTTTTGAATCATGGATCCTTTTGAGAAGTTTATAGAAACTTTGAAACTTCTCCTTAGTTTGGAAAAAGAGAAGAGGAATCAATACATAACATAAGATTTTAGGAGATGTATTGACCTCCTCAAGCCTGCCAATGGTCTTTGCAGAGGGCCACAGACTCCCACAGACTCCCATGTTTTAAACCTGAACTAAAATATTAACTCTCAAATTCCATCCTTAAGAACTAAAACTTAAGCAAAATAGTAAAATATAAAACAAGATTGCCAAAAAGAACCTTCCTCAATTTAACTCATATTTTACACTACCACCAAATAAATCTTAAAGCCCAGTGCAGGATGCCTGTGTCCTTGTCACAAACCTCTGTGCTCCCGCTGAGTTGGGAGCGCCCTGCTGCAGGCCTCCCCTCACGCCTGCCTTGTTGCCAAGACCCCCTAGAGGCCACTTCTGTCAACACTGACAGGGGCTATTCCTCTGTGATTCTCGCCTCTGAGCCTTTCCCCTGACTTCCCCATTGCCTGGATTGCTGCCTTCCTCCCCAGGTTTATCTATTAACATCTTTCCCCTATTTGCCCCTAAGAGCAAATGTCATCTCCTGCAAAACGCTTTCCCTGAGCCCTTGGGCCATATGTGATCAGGGCTGCTTCAAAGCCCCAGGGCACCTTCTTATCACACCTAGCTTAGTGCTTTGAATGGTATTTGTGATGCACACTCCTTGCCCTCTACAAATCACTCATGAAAGGGTATCGAATGAATGAGTGAAAGGATGAATTTTTAATAGTGACAGTCTGACTAGATCTGAAGGAATAAAATCGAGACACTGTGAAGTGACAACAAACCAATCAGATTTGAATGACAGCATTTGCCTTGGAGCCCAGATTACAGTTCTAGCAACTTCTCAAACACCTCCTTCCTATGTCACCTTGAGTAGGCCATTTAATTTCTAAAGCTCGCTTTTCTTGTGTAAATTACATAAAATATGTATATGTGTATGTGTGTATTTTGTAAACTCTTAAGTGATATGCAATGTCAAATTTTATCCTCCTTTCATCATTCTTCACATGGCAGCCAAGAAGGAAGTAGAAAAATCTATCAATCCAAATGCAGATAACTCAAATAACTGTTTCAACTACCTTGGCTTTTTGAAGCTTTCAGACATTCACAATTTAAGATAAAGGTAGTCAGTGTTTCACAATGTGATGTTGATATCCTCTGTCTTTCCTTTTCTGTGAATTTTTTTTTAATCCAAGTATTTAAACTCAGTCAAAGCCCATTGCAAACCAGTTGATCTAGCCAGGCTGTATTGCAGAGATCCTTAGTGTGGAGTCTGCGGACTGCAGGTCCATCAGTGTGCTACAGGGAGGCTCCAAGAAGTCTCTGGAACTCTATGCAAAATTATGTGACTCTGTTCAAGAAGAGGGTATGTAGTTTTCATCAAATCTTTAAAGGTATCCATCACTACAAAAAATTTAAGAATTACTATTAAAATTTAATTGAACAAGGAAAACCTATTGGATTCACACTTGCCTAACACAATGATAAGAACAGAGCCATAAGATGTGTGGGAATGGAAATCTAGCTAGAATATGTTAAGAATTGTCCACGGAGGCATTAAGAGGGCCTGGTCTGGGGATGACAGTGGGAACAGAAAGGAAAGAGTGAATGCAAGGGGCATCTTTTAGACAGCTAATCCCACCCTTGGATGTCTTGTCCTGGATGGACTTTCATGGATGAGGGATTCTCTTCCAATACTGGGTATTTTTAGCTCCATCTGCAAGTTCTCTCTGTTGGTGTAGGGGTTTCTCTTGCCAATGGTTTCAGCCCCTGGCAAGTTCACTATGGATTCAATATGACCAAAGAAATGACGGTAAAATGTTCTCTCAGGAACCTTCATTTTATCCACAGGGTTCCATTTTCTTTCTGGCCTTGGATCTTTCTGAAACTTAATATGTAAATAATTTATCCCTAATTTTGGAATGACTTGAGGCTCCTGAGGCATGCGTGAGGAATAAGATGTTTTGCTTAGTTTGATTTGAGAAGCAGTACAGAGAACAGAAGACCCAGCTATGGGGAAAAAATGGCTTGAGAAGCTAATGCGGTAAAAGGATTTTGGGGGGAAGAAAGGAGAGATGAATCTTCAGCAAAAGGAACTGTGGATAAAATGAGAGTTTCTGTGGCCAGGATTCTCACCTGGCCCTGGCCGACTAGCTCACTGCACACCTGTGGATAATACATGGCTGTTGACTCTATAAAAAGAGCTCCATCCAGTACTCTGGGCACAACATGGTGGCAGGGCTGCAAGGCTGCAGGAGAGCAGAGCAGAGACTGGAGTGGTGGCAGCGCCAAGGACAGAGGTCCAGAGGATGGCTGTGTGGACAGAGGGGCCCAGAGGCAGAGACCGGCTTGCTGCATGCAGACTCGCTCTGAGTGAATGGGATTCTAGTGACTGACCTGCCACCTGGATTCTTTTTGCTGTCAAATTCTTTGGTCATACTGAATCCTTAGCAAACTTGCCTGGGGCTGAAATCCATTGGCAAGACAGGAACCTTGGAGAAAAGCAAAGATGTTAAAAGAAAAGGAATATGTACAAAGCTCTGCTGTGTGATATGCAGTGGAACCCTTCATACTCCTGGTGCTTTGGCAACATCCACACTGTGTACACTGAAATAAACACGTAACCTAGACTGGCAGTTTCAGTCCTGCCTATACATTGCGATCCCCTGTAGACCTTCTGATGATACCCAGTGTGTGGGCTCCATCCCACACATTCTGAAATATTTGGTCCCAAGTGGGACATTGGCATCAGTATTTTTGAAAAATTCTCCTGGTGTCTAATGTGATTTTAAAACCAAAGGTCTAGGGTCTGCAGCAGTGTTTTTCAGTCCTCCTCTTATTCCAATTATCAGATCCATCTGGGAGATTTTAAATAATACCAAAGCATGGGCCCGCCTGAGACCCATTAGATCAGAATCTCTGGTCATTAAAATACTTTTTTCATTTTCCCAAGTGATTCTGATGCAACATGAGGTGGAGGACAATTGGTTCTATAAAAAGATTACCCTAGGGCCGGAAAGGCAGAATGATTCTGTAAGAAACCATATATGCATCTTCTTAATTGCACTACATTACTAATTCCCTGTTGTCAACATTTGACTTTTAGGCCAAGTAAAAACCTACCCAACTTTGACCCTACTCTCTGGATGATACAGAAACAAGATGTTTGGAGTGAAAGAAAACATCCAATACAATCTTTGTTTTCTCTGCAGGGGACATTTTCAGTCCTCAAGTATCTGGGGCTCAGATTTATACAGACACACACACAATTTCTTGGGAATGTTCACAAGCTTACACATGCATGCACACACATACTTACCATTTCTTTCAGCTGATTCTGTGTATTCTGCTCTTGTTCCTAATTTAGGAAAGCAGTAGACTATTACTACACTGCCAGCAAGCCACACACAAAAAATATCCCAGCGTTTTGTTTTTTAGCAAAACTAGTTTCCTTACTTACAGAGGACAGAACTGTAATTACACAATAAGCCTGCATTTTGTCACCTGAAAGCTGCTCGCATACTATGTGTTTAAGAAAGCGACACTATGATTATCCTCATAGTAACTGAATTGTAATCAAGAATTTTCAGTGCTGTGGTTTGCTATGAAAAAGAAAACAGAAAGAAAGAGGAGGCATCAGAGTCTAACCCTGAAAACTGAATAAAGCTAGTGAGAGCCCGTGGGCCATTCTAGAGAAAGGAAGACGATCTTTCATTATCCTAGGACAGCGCAGCCTTAGCTGGAAGCCCAAGAGATCAATGCCGTTGAGATAACAAAATATCCACATAGCAGGAAGTATACTAATATGAAAAGTGCCTTTCTACTGACACATGGAAGATAATTCAGGCAGGATTTGTTTTGTTTTGTTTTACCATAACAAAGTAATAAATAAAACGAAAACCTTAATCATGAAGCCAAATGCCTTTATGGATTTTTTTAAATTGAGTATGAATACAATGCATTTTGATGTTGCCTTTTTCAAGCACCAGCTACTTTGATTCAGTGTGAAAATGAGTTTGTTTCCAGGACCATGGTAACTTTCCCTTTGTTTCTGTGAGTTGGGAAAGGAGGGCAACTCTAACAGCATGTATTTATTGAATGTGCGGAGGAGAGAAGAGAAGCCATCCAGCAGGGGATCTGGTACATGGTGGAAGTCGTGGGGGCCAGCATGAGCAGAGCAGCATGAGAGCTGCATGGCAGGACCGTAGAGAGATGTGAGTTGGAATTCTGACTCCTCCCACAGCTATGCAATCCTGAAGGTGTTCTAGAATGCCCATGCCTCAGTCGGCCCGTCTGTAAAATGGGGGTACCAATGGTACCCACTTCACGGAGTTGTCAGGAGGGTCAAGTAAGTGAATACGTGTAGCGTGCTTAGCACAGCCCTCAGCAAATGGCAGCCTCTCTTAGTGGTCTTTGACTCATCCTTCTTCTGCCTCCTGCTTCCAGCTCGTTACCACGGCACACAGATCCTGTGCTCACAGGAGCTCTTACATGGCCTCCACCTCTTAAATTCCCACGGCTGCTTTCCTAGTTCAGGCAGCGGTTTGTTATTCCTGCAGCAGCCTCCACATGGACCTCCTCACCCTACACCTTCTTTCTCTCTGGTCCATTGTGTGCTCTGGGACTAGTTAAATATTCAGGAACCACAGATCACAGCGCAACCTTGAGCAAAACCCTGGGTGCTCTGTGCCCACAGAATGATGCTCCTGGCACGAAGGTCGTCCACCCCTTGGCCCCAACAGGCTTCCCAGCCCTGTCCCCCATAAGTCTCCTAAATGTCCTCCAGACTTCTAGCCTAAGCATGTGGCATGTATCTGAACAAAATGCTTGGTGTGTCTCCACACTGTCTCCAGTCTGCAGCACAGGCTGTCTCTGGTCTGTCCTCTTCTCTCTCCCCCACTTCCTCTCTACTTCCCCATCTGAACATTTCTGCATGTTAAAATCATACCCATTCCTTATATTTGAGCTTAAAGGCTACCTCATGTATGAACCAGCTTCCCTCCATCTCAGCAAACAGAATTCTTATCTCTGAATCCTCATAACACTTGCTGGATATTTCTCTCAAGCAATTTTCTCCCCCTGTGCATTTGCACAATCCTCTTTTTGCCATCGTGAGTTTTTTCAGGGCCTGGACCCATGTCTTATTCACCTGTGTCCCCGGCTACAGGTACCTAACCTTTATTGTAGCACCTACCCTATATTGAGAGCTCAATAAATATTTATGGAGTGAAAGCTATTTATTGCAACTAAAACTTGTTGGTTTTGCAATGACCAGTGTAAATACAAAAAAAAAAAAAAAAGATGGTTGGAATAACCAACCTTGAGGGGCTAAGACTAAGAATTTGAGAATGCAATTTCCGGCACTGAGCTGAGGCCACTTGGCATGTATGTAATTACTATGGAGGTAGTACCTAGCCTCTCAAAGCTCCTGGATGATCTTCCTTAGGAAATTCTTTGCCCTCTGTCCTAATTTTTAATGAGGTTTCCCAAGCACCTGAATTCCCAGGAGAGAGTAGATGACTCAATGGTAAACACCCTGGTCTTCATGACATGTGTATTTTCCATGGGAAGTTAAATAAATTGGTGTTTTGGTTTGTAAACCAATCCAGAATGGAATTTTCACTCAAGGCCTAATCATTGCTGGCGGAGTGCAAAGGGGTCTAGATGTGCAGGCGGCTGAGGCTCACTCAGTCCTGCATTTAGGCGGCCTGCTCAAGGCCACTGAAGAATGAAAAGACCAATGCAAAAAAAAATTAAAAAACACCTTTTCAGAGCCCTCCTCTCCTTCTATTAAAACAAGTCTAAATGTTCCTTTGGATCTCAGACTACTTCTGGATCTTCTGATTCCCTCCAAACCTTCATAAGCCACATCTCCTGCCCCCTCCACACTCTGCTCAGGGCCCAGTCTGAAGGTAGAAGGAGAGGACAGGAGCATAGGGGCCTGAGGCAGGTAGCTAAGTTGAAGCCATCTGCTGGGCACAGAGGGACAACTAACAAGGAGGCCATGAGAAGGCCTACCATCTTTTCCAGGGTCGCCAGCTTTTCTTTGGCACCCTCGGCATTCCTCCCAGCCCTTCTTGCTCTCACTGAACCATCCCCATGCCTTTCTTGGGCTCAGCCTGTCCCTGGTTGGGAGTTTCTGAATGTCAGCCTGTGTGGGTCTGCATGCATCTGTCTCTGCTAATCTGTGATGCTATTAAAGTCGTTGGGATTGTATAAATCATATGCAAATGTATGCAACAACTAATGCGCAACTTAGCATTTTACTTTTGAGCCAAAACACAACACATGACTATTTACAATGATTATTTCCCCCAGAAACTTCTGGTTATGAAGGAAGAACTTGGCACTTGTTGGATATAGCCATTGTCTCTGTTCCTGCTTTAGCCACCAAAAGAAGGCAATCAGAGAGGGTGTTTTGGGCCCAACATCTTGGAATTGGCCCTAAAAGTAAAACATAAAAGAGAGGTGTATGAACTGCTAGCATATGGAAGCCGAGAAAGGAAACTTTAAGCTGAAGGCACTGAGCATAATCATTTTTAAATGGCACGGTGTGAGCTGGGAAATGTTTTGCCAACCAGCCCTTCGAGAATTGGGGTCTACACTGAGAAGGAGAAATCAATAATCTTAAATGATCTGAAAAGAAAGCAGATATGTGTCAACACTCATACACATCATAGAATTAATGAGCAAAGCAGCTGTGGTTTGGTATATGAGTCTAAGTACTTATAAGAATAGATTGTTCATGAAAGTAAAGTCCTTTGATTTCCTATTCATTTTACTGTGCAATAAATCAAGAAGGTTAAAGGAGGTAGACATTTTGAGAACTTCATTGTTTAAAAAAAATAAAGAGTTTTATTGCCAATTTTCTGCCCTTATCCTTTAAGGAGAGTCAAGGTCATCTCTCACAGCCTTACTCTACATGGACAGACATCTAGGCTAATGACTTAGGCGTGCTTCTTTGTCAACTAGCTTCAAATCCATGATATTTTAAGCTTTTCTCAAAGGAAGCCTGACTATCCAAGCAGGGTGCTCCCAGTCTGAAGGGAAGCGAGAAGGGCCTTGGAGGGACCAATCAGTGTAGGGGGAGGCTGCATGTCCATGAGAAGACGGTAAATAACGCAGGAGGAGAGAGGCAGCCTTTCATTCACACAGATGTTTACCATGCAGTTGGCCCTGTAACACATCCAGTTTCTCCTTCCTGCCTCCTTCCTCTCCTTAGGTTCAGTCTGTCCTCGATTCCCATCTGTCAGGGCTTTTTATGGCTTCCTCCATGTGTCAGTTAGCATCCCTTTGGGTCATATGTAACAAAAAGTCAACTCCAGAGGCTTAACCAAATCAGGCTTTACTACCATGAATAAAAAGTCCAAATATCAGCAGACCAGGGCAGGGCAGAGATCAAGGGTCCAGGCTCCTTCTGGTTTCTTGCTGCACGGTCCTTAAGGTATGCTTGTCCCAAGGGTTGCAGGGTGAGCCTGCATATACAGACATGGTGTCTAAATTCCACATGGGATAGAGGGAAAGAGAAGAAGGCAGAGGGCCTTTGCCAGCGGACACTATCCCTTTTTATTAGATAACCAATAGCTTTCCTAGAGGCCCCTCCCTGCAGACTTCCCCTGTGTCACCAAATCTGGGCCCCATGGCCACTCCCAGCTGCCAAAGAGCCTAAGGAGGTGGGAACTCCAAACGGGGTTTATCATCATCCTGCACTGATTTTTATTTCCCTTTGTAAGAAAGAAGGAGGGTTTGGGTAAGCAGTTAATCAATCAAGAATACTTTCAGGGCACTTATCACATGCAGGTAGTGGGTACAGGGTATTATATGAAATAGAAAGGTTTAAGACAATCACAGTACTTGTTGCTCAAATGCTATGAGAGTCTGGGAAAGGGCAGGAACGCTGCAGACTTGGTGCTGTCTACAGCTGATATCTGCAAGGTTAAAAATATTTTTCACATGAAAAGATGTTTAACAGCATTGTCTCTTTTGATGTGCAGCAAAACCACAATGAGCTACCATTTCACACCCACTAGGATGACCATTATCCAAAAAAAGGAAAATAACGAGCATTGGTGAGGATGTGCAGAACTTGGAACTCTTGTGCATTGCTGGTGGGAATGTAAAATGGTGCAGCCATTGTGCAAACAGTTTGGTGGTTTCTCAGAAAGTTAAATGTACAGATCATCCAGAAATTCCACTCCTAGGCATAGATCCTGAAGATTTGAAAACACAGACTAAAATAGGTACATGTTTGCCAATGTTCATAGCAGCATTATTTGCAATAGCCCATAGGTAGAAGCAATCCAGGTGTCCATCAACAGATGAATGGATAAACTAAATGTGTCCCTACATATAATGGGATATTATTTTTCCACAGAAAGGAATAAAGTTCTGATACATGGAAGTTCCTTGAAAACATACTAAGTAAAATAAGCCAGACACAAAAACACAAATATTGTGTGATTCCACTTATATGAAATATCAAGACTGTGTAAACTTATACAGACAAAAGGTAAATTAGAGGATAGACTAGACAGGGCCTGGGGCAGTGGGTGATGGGTACTCCTTGCTTGATTGTCTCCAAGTTCCTGTCTGGGGTGATGAAAAAGTTTTGGACATGAGAGTTGTGATGGTTGCATAATACTGTGAATGTGATTAATGCCACCAAATTGTACACTCAAAGATGGTAAAAGTGGCAATTTTTGTTATACATAATTTACATAATAAAAATGTAAAAATAATATTTTATAATAATACTAAGATACCTTTTGTCTCTTCTACTCTATCCTCTCCTGTATGCACAGTGGTATTTCCCAGAAGTCACACAATGGGGAATGATGTCATCTCTCTGACAACTAATGGAATGTGTGCTTGTGTAGTGCTGGGTTCTAAACTGTTCTGAGTTTTGACTTCCAAAATTGTTAAGTATCAACGTATCCCCCATAAACAAAGAATGGAAGCCCTGCTAGAGGAGGTATGATTTCAAGTGGCCCTGAAATCTGAGAGGTACTCAGGTAGGGAGGATATTTCGGCCTTGGACAATCCTCTGAATTTGTATGCTCAATTGTTTTCTACTGAACACACTAGACGAATGAAATGGATAGCATCTGGCAGCAAGTGACAGTGACATTACCACTGCATACTGGCAAGTTATTTTTAGTTTTTTTTTAGGAAGTCCCAGACAAACATCAGTATTTGAAATATTACCAAAGACTCTGACACTGTTGATTATAGTAAAAAAAAAGGCATATTTTTTGTGGCTGTGTTCTCTTTCAGTACGGGGGAGCATCTGGGACATGCATTAGCACTACAGTCCCTTATGAGGAAAGTGTTTTCCTTTATGAACAGCACTTTCCGAAGATGCAGTTTCCTCCTCTGTCAGATGAGTTCAATGAATGAACCTCTGGTGTTCCTTCCAGCTAGAAATCTAAAACTGGAGTGGATATCATCAAGCCAGAAATGGGGGCAGACAGGCTAAAGGGCAATGCCTGTACCTTGCTTGCTATGGCTGTGCACGTACACTCATTAGGGCCAGGACTTTGTAGACATGCTGTGCTGTCAAACCAGGTTCTAAACGTGGTTTAACGCTCTGCTGCCACCTACTTGAAATTCTAGCAGTTCTTGAAACAGGGACCCAAATTTTCCTCTTGCACTGGGCCCTGCAGATGACATAGTTTGTCCCGTTATAGGCCATTGCAGAAAAGTGATATGAACCCAGATGCTTGCTCCAGCCCCTGATCTCCCACTTCCTAGCTGAGTAATTTTCACTAATGAACTAACTTCTCTAAATCTGTTTACCACACGTAAAGTGAGGGGGAGGAGGAGGAATGTACCAGTAGCAGAGGGTTGTTGGAGTAATCAAACAAGATAATGTATTAAAAATCACTTAGTGCATGCAGCACTTGAAGTACAAGGATGTAGGCAATAAGTATTAGCAATGATGCTTTGCTGTTTCATTTGTTAAATTCATTACATGCTTATTGAGCTTGTACTATGTGCCAGGCACTGTCCTGGGCACTTGAGATACATCCGTGAATAAGATAAGTATGAGCCAAAGATTCTCACCATTGCAGAACTTATGTTTTCCAGGGGTGGGAGAGGACCTTGACAGTGAGCACAGCCAGTATAAGTGACTGCTAAGCTGGGTTAGAAGGAGGGAAGTGCTGTGGATAAAAGAAAAACCAAAGTGGGATGAGCAGGGTGGGGAGATGGTGGGGGCAGCATTAAATAGGGGGTGCCAGTGACAAGATAAGATTCAAACAAAGACTTGAAGGGGGTAAAGAATGCATGAAATGGATATGATGGGGTTCAGGACAGGCTGCCCCCAAATATGCCACTTTGGCATATTAATGAATTTTGAATTAAAGTCATTTAAGAAACAGTTGGTGAGAGAAGAACACTCTGCCCTTGCTTTGTGCCCCTGAAAGCAGGACAGCTCTGCTATGTGAAAGGGGCCCTTCCTGCTCCAGCAGGTAAAGCAGCATCGTTGCCACCAGAGGGAGGGGGCTCAGGGCCAAGGCCGCCTCACCAATTTACTACCCAAGCCCAAACTTCTTTGTCTTCAGTTCTTCACAAACTTACTGTTTCATTGTCTAAAAGATACAGGAACTGTCTGATTTGGTCACTTCTTAAGAGTCTCATATTTTGTGTCTTGTGTCACTTTAATTATTAGACCAGCCAAACAACCTACAAGGAAGGAAGGGAAAAGCTTTCCTCCCACCCCAGATATCCGGGGGGTGGAATCTCTGAGAAGCCGCCCGAGTAAGGGGGGAGGGATGAGTGGAATGCTGCAAGGCTGAGCCTCCATGAAGTTATGTCCTTCCCTACAAAAGCCAGCAAGTCTATGCCGCCCACCGGCCCTCCCTTCCCACAACGGAGAGGAAATATTTTGGGACTGGCAATTGCACCAACATTTTGCAGAGTTGGAAGCGGCCACTCCAACATTTGCATTAATTTATCTGATAACACCCAGTGAGTCACATCCCTCATTTTCTTGAAGTTTGACTTTGAAGAAAAAGGACAGAGACAGAAATTCATACAAACGTTATTTCAGAGAACCAGCAGAACTGTTTGGAGAGCTGACCAAGAGGAGCAGCTGGGCCAGGACGGATCATGAACGAGGCCATGAAGGAGCAGACAAGGAGGGAAGACTGGGACCAGCACAAGGACGGACACACGGCTCTCAGCAGCACCTGCAGGGGTTTTGTCTGCTCGCTGGTAGAAGCCCCGGGCCGACCAGCATCCAACCTGGGAGCCACGTGGTGGTTCTGCATCACAAACAACTCAGAAAATCCCATACAGTTCCAGAGTGGGAATGCTCTGCTCAGGGTATAATTAAGGTCTGAAGCAGATGACCAAGATTGTCACTTGTCAGTCAGATTCCGCTCTCCAGGCTGGGCAGTATAAGCGAGCAACACCCTTTATAGAATGAATCCTTAACAAGGTCTATCCCTGTGTGAGTGCCAAATGGCCAGACAGAAAGAGGGAGGAAGGGCCACATACAATGTGGAATTTACTATTTACACCATTTGCTGCTTTTGGGCGGTCTCAGGGAAACCTCCAACCTTAAGGTGACAGAGAAACCCCATGGGCAAATTGCCAAGCTATGGATTGTTAAAAATATAACTTCAAAACCAAAATACTCAGTACAATAATCTTGTACTGAACAAAAGTAAAAGAAACCAAGAAGTGGGTGTTATTTGACATTCTACAGGCAGTATCCTTATAACTGGGGCAATAAGATGTTCATGAGAGAAATTGTAACCCAGTGTGGTGATTTTAGTCTCCACAGTAAAATCTTAATTATTTAAACCCCATGAATGCACACAAAAACTGAGCTACACTTTACTTTTGTAGCATCTGTGTGGAAACAGATTGCTTAGAACATTAAATATGAATGAGGATTCAGGTGGGTTACTTATCAAGAAAACAGAATACTCTTGGCAGCATTATTTGCCTTTAATGTACTAATTAAGGTATGAATTAGTGTATTTTACTGGTTAAAACTTCAGTTATTTTAATACAGTATTGGGTAACTCAGGTCATACTACTTTATTTTAAATTAGTGAACTTTATGCCATTTTAGGCTGATTCTAGGTTAGACTAGGGTTTGCACAAAAGAGAATCTAACTGTTGAGTAAGGGTTGTGTGTCCCTTGATTAATAGAGTCATATTTTGTTTAGCGCTTTCCTCTCAAGCAAGCTTGCCACAGGAGAGAAGTCTCTGTTTTCTAACACATCTTTGAAAACAACTTCTAAAAGGCTGAAATGTAGTAGCTGTCAAGCTCCCACCTGAATTCTGATTCCTGGACATCTGAAGCTATTTTTAAACGACTTTGCACATCTCTCACTAATACATGATTGGTTCAGCTCCACCATCTTGCTGCAACTCATCTGTTTTCCTGAGCATAGTCCAAATGCAGGCATTTGTTCTTGTCATAAATCTGCTGTGTGGTTAGGTCTCCTTTGTGTAGTATTGCCTGTGACATATTAAGGCTTCTTTCCTCTATCTTGATGCATGTGTGTGCCACTCTCAGCGACACGGCTATTAGAGCCGAGCGCTCAGGTTAATTGCCTACCTGCCCTCAGAAGCCGGGGAGCACGTCTCACACATCTTTCTTGCTGGTGGAACTAGGTGGAGGAGGCCCACTCTGATGGCTGTGATTCAAGAGAAGGAACAAAGGGACGGAAAAGCCTGGTACATCATTTTCTTTGGGAATTAAAGGAATTGCGATGATATGTCCACAAACTTAGTTGCCTCCTCAAATCATTAAAGGATAATTGAGGTGCAATAAATCCTCCTGGAAAGAAATGGGAGAGCACTGAGCTTTACCAGTCCCCAAAACAAAAGCACTCCTGGCCAAGTGAGTCTCTTCCCAAGACAGACACAGAGAAACGCATCACAAATAAAACCATGAGGAGTCACACATCATGGATGATGAGTGAAATGCACATCAAAAGCACAATGAAATACCACTTCACACCCATTAAGATGCCTATTATTTAAAAAAGAAAAAAAGGAAATATTGGGCAGGAGATGGAGAACCTGAACCTCCAATATACTGTTAGTAGGAAGGTAAAACGGGGCCGCCACTGTAGAGAACACAAAAATGAAACATAGATCTGCCATACGACCCAGAAATTCTGCTCTGGGTGTATACCCAAAAGTACTGAAAGCAGGACCTCAAACAGATATGTGCACCCCAATGTTCATAGCAGTTTGATTCACATTAGCCAGAAGGTGGAGACAATTAAATGTCCGTCAAGAGATGAACGCATAAACCAAATGTCTATACAGGTAATGGAATAATACTCATCTGCAAAAGGAAAATGAGCTCTGTCACAGGCTACAACACGGATGAACCTTGAAGACCTTATGCTAAGAGAAAGAAGTCAGACACAAAATAACAAATATTATGTGATTCCACTTGCAAGAAGTACCCCTAGAATAGTCACATTCACAGAGACAGAAGGTAGAATGAAGGTTACCAGGGTCTGAGGGGAGGGGCAACGGGAGGTAGTGTTTAATGGCACAGAGTTTCAGGAGGAGATAAATGGGCTATGGACATGGACGGCCATGGTGGTTGCACAACTGTGTGAATGTATTTAATGCCACTGAACTGTGCACCCAAAAATGGTTAAAATCATACATTTTATGTTATGTATATTTCACCACAATAAAAATTAAAATCATAAGGACCAAAGCTGAGCAAAGGGGCAGAGAGGGTGTAAGTAAGATTTTGTCTTTTTGCAAAGGAGAAAATGACACTGAAAATTGCTTTTGCCTATAGCTTACAGTTAAAACTTAATGTGTTCTTCATTTTTACTGAATGAAAAATCTTGCAAGTGTATCTGTGGTATCAAATCTTATCATAAGATCAGATAAGTCTGTTTAAGAATTCAGACATCAAAGGAAATTATATAATTTCATGGTTAGTCTGGATGAGTTTTCTTGTTTTATTGGCATAGCCCACATCAACTGTTCCCAAGAGAGACAGCATAGCAGTGGAACATCTGGTGGGGGGGGGTGCCCCGTTATGTGCCAAAGCTATGTGGGGTACAGCCACTTCCAGAGGCACCAGGCAGGAAGACAAGCCCGCACAGAACACGCCACTGAGAAGGCCGACAGCCGGCAGGGAGAACAGAGTTGTGAAAGGGTCATTGGGTACCTGGGTCAGCGCCCAGGCTGAGGTGGACATCCCTACACTGAACTCATTATTTTTACCCTGGTTATACCCTGCCTTCTCTGTGACTTTTGTCAGCTTTAAAAAGGCCAGTTTAGTTGATGTTTGTCAAATCAGGTTTAAAGTACATTTATCTCTTATCCTTACTGTCTAAATATAATTAATAATTTTAAAAACAGGGGAGAACATTAAACCTGGTTAACAACTCTGGCCAAAAACAGCAGACACTGAACACCTCCACAGTGGCGTTAGTCAGAAAGAGAAAGCTTTCAAGTGGGACGATTCACTCACTTTATGCAGACAACTGCAGTGTGTTACATAACACAGATCTGGCCCGTGTTTTACCTTGTCTGAAGATTCTGTAGCTCTGACCCCTTGATGCAGAAACACCAATGACTGCACACATGGCCACAGACCTCCTGTGGCTATTTCAGTAATTGAGATGATCATCTTTATGTTCTCATGTTTGGGCCTGAGAAACTAAGGGTCTTAGAAAATACTTTGGCATGACAGTAAGTCTAATAAGATGATCCCTATTGGAGCAATTATTTTTGATGAGTGATATTGTGGTCCTCTATTAGATGCTTTTTCCAGTTTTCATTAGAGGCCTCAGCAAAGTTAAGTGATTTTTTTCATCCTTGTGATTTACAACTGAATTTCACACTCAACTTTCTGTCAACTTCTGAATCAGCACTGAGAAAGGATTATTGCTTCTGCTTTCCTTTGGTCCTTTTCCATTTTTTGCAGAAATTTCAAGGACTAGTACTCTTCAAAAGGCAAAAACTTCATGTAATTTTGTTTTGTCTAATTTGTTCCTGTAAAGCAACATCCTGGATCATGGTAACAAAGAGCATAAGTTTAAATGTTGGTTCTCTGAACATGGTTCGCTGTTCTGAAGGATGTCTTCATTCCACAGCTCCCCTTCTGAGCCTTGAAAACCCGCAAGAACTTTGCTATGACAGAAATTACTAAGAGGTCTTCCACTTCTGGCAATATTGTAGCTAAGTTACTCCTCACAACATTCCCTCTGAAACAACTAAAAATGCTAGATGAGGCTTTTAAAAATTGTTGAAAATGTAACACTGAGCAGGCAATTAAGAAAGCCTTGTACACAGAGGCCAAATGTAAAGTGCAAGCAGAAACACAGAGAATGTAAGCAAGCACTTAAGCTGGCTTTCTACCTGGGAGTTGGGTCCAGCCCTGGGGCTTTGAAGCCTCTGCCTTGACAGCTGCATGGGGCACGGGGACAAAAAGACAAAAAAGGGGCCCACCCATGGTGAGAATCTAATAAAGGACCCCGCATAAACCTGGGTTGACAAAGACTGCTCTTGTTGTAAAGGTCTCCCAGAAATAAACCTGTTTCACAGATGAAAACAGCAAGGCAAAATGTTGCTACCAGCTTGGCTCTGGGTGGGAGGGAGAAAAATTCAGCTCCAAATATTTATAGCTGAAAGCTGACAACCCTGAAGCTTTGCCTCATCAATGCACCCTACCTATGCCATCCTGCAAACATCAAGCTAATGCCCACTGTAGCCTAGAAGCAGTCAGCAAAAGTATTTGTTGGATAAACCAAGGGGAATTACCTATCAAACCTCAGAGAATATCTACACATAAGTCATGATCTTACAGTCACACATGCACAAATACACACACAGAAACACTCCAGAGAAACAAGCTACTACATGCAATATGCAAGAGTCAGCAGAAACAACACACAGCAAAATCAAACCTACAATGATTCAAGATATTGGACAAAGACCAAAATTAAGTATGACTTAATTGCTTGAAGATTTAACAGAGAGATGGAAGGTATAAATAAGAGACAATGAAATAATGGCATTAAGAAAAGGAAAGAAATACATATTTTATTACTAGAAATGTGATAGTTAAAATGTAAAGCTTCAAGGACTTACTAACAGCTAAATAGGCCCAATTTCAGAAAGAAGTAGTGAAATGGAAAATAGATTTAAAGAACTCACTCAAAATGCTGCAGGGAGAGACAAAGAGATGAAATATGAAAGATTAGTAAGTCACAAAGAATAAAATGAGACCTGTTCTACAGCTAATTGCAATTTATTGATAGAATAGAGAGAATGAGAAAGGGAAAATCCAAAGAGTTTCCAAAACTGTTGCAAGATATCCATTTAGGAACCAAAGGAAGTATAGTGATTGCACAATAGCTGCTTACCCATTCATTGAGTAAGTACTACATGCCAGGTCCCCTAAACAGCATTTTATATAAGGAATAATGTCACAGTCCCAGATTCAGGCTTGCAAAAACGTATCTCTGTCTTTGTAAAATTCTGTGCAATGGTCTCTCTCCAAGCCTTACTGATGAGATGCAGATATTTACGTATCTGATGCAGATATTTAATCCAGTGGCTTCCATAGGAACTCAGTCCATTTCAATGATTTCTTGGTCGATTCAGACTTGTAACACAGTCACTTCCATGTTGAAATTCCCCTCTCTCTCTTTCTCTCTCTCTCGGTCTCCTGCCCTTCTTTCCTGCAGGTTGTGTATAGGGAAGGAGCCGGCAACTTCTTGATCTAAGTTAGCACTGCTTTACCCTGGCTGCCCATTAGCATCAACCAAGGTACTTTTGCAATATGCCAAAGCCCCAGGCCCCCATCTGGACATTCTTATCTCTAAGGGCCTGGATGAAGCCCAGGCATCTGTATTTTTAAACATTCACAAGACTGAAGATCGTTGATAGCCCTGCGTGGCCATGCTATTGCAGATCAACCTTCTGTTATCTGATTCTCACCCCTCACTGTGGACAGCAGCCTTCTCAAACCACAATGTGCAAGTGAGCTCCCTGGGATCTTCTGAAGTTGTAGATTCTGACACAGAAGGTCTGGAGTGGGGCCTGAGACTCTGCGTTTCTCGCACATGCTCACATGATGGCGATGCTGCTGGTTGGGGGACCACACTTGGAGGAGGTAGCAGGAGTGTACAGAGCAAAATGACTCGGTGCTTCCCAATCTCGATTCCCCCTTGAAATTATATGGGTACCTCTAAAACACAGTAAAGCCTGGAAATCATTATCAGATGTTGTGATTCATTTGACTGGAGTGTGGCCCGGCCGTTTGGGTTTAGAAGCCCCCAAAATGCAGTGAGAGGCTCTGGATGTGGTGAGGATGAGTGTAAACTGCCTGGCTCCTGGCTCTTCACCTGCTACCTGTGTGTGTCCTTGACTGAGTTACACACATGCTCTGTATCTTGGTAGCAACTTCTCTGCTTTTAAGTTTTTAGAAAAAGGTTCTGCTTTAAATAAGTACCTAGAGAGATGGTTAATTTCATATGTCAGCTTGACTGGATCCAGGACACCCAGATATCTGCTAACACGTTGTTTCTGAATGTGCCCTCGGGGCTTTCCCAGAAGAGATCAGCATGTGAATCCAGAGGAATAAGTGCTTTCCCCTCATCAGTGTGTGTGGGCATCATCTGATCTGTTGGGCCTGAACAGAACGAGCTGGAGGGAGGGTTTGTTCCACTGCCTGACTGGCCTCACCTGTCACCGGCATCCATCTGTCACCAGCACCCCTGGCTCACAGGCCTTCAGACTCTGATGGGAATCTACACCCAGGGCTGCCAGCTGTCAGGCCTGCAGACTGCACCACCAGCCTTCTGGGGGAGCCCTGCAGCTGGCTGATGGCATGCCTTGGGACTTCTCAGCCTCCACAGCCATGTGAGCCAAGACCTTACACATGGCTCTGTCTGGACACAGACACATGCCCCGTGGCTCTGCTGCCCTGGGGAGCCCTAACGCCTGGGCCCTCTGCCGCTGCCGACTCTGCTCCCTCTGGGCTCCTGGTATGGGGATCACTCAAACGGCAGATGCCTGCCCCCCTCATCCTTGGTCCTGCTCTAAGACCCCCTGCGGGCTCTGTGGCCCCTCACTACTGTTTCTACCCTTCTCACACTCAGGGAGGGATCTCCCCCATGTGAGATGTGCTGCAGCCCCCAATTCTCTGCTCCCAAAGCAAAGGAGTTGGTACCAGGACACAGAGAATATGTGTAACTTAGCCAAGGATACGCAGAGGCAGCAGATAAAGAGCCAGGAGCCAGGAAGTTCACACTTGTCACCACCACATCCAGTTTTGTCACACCAGTCAACTTGTCACCATGCTGAGATCTCCTAAGCTAATATCTGGCACCTTTAAACCACACAAACGCCCCACAGCTCAAAGTGCCTCCGGAGGCTGAGGGTGGAGGAGAAAATGGATTCAGTGGTCAGAGGAAAGAGAAGATTCCCTCTTCCTTTCTTTTCATTTGTACTGTTCACCTCACACAATCCAGGCATGGATAAGGAGAACAAAAGGCCATACACCCTGGAAGCTTCTAGCCATGGAAGCTGTGAAATTTGAACATATTTTCAAAAGATTAATGAGTTAATCATGGCCTAAAGGCAAAACCTCAGTTCTAAAAGACAAGGCCTCTGTCAAAACCTCCATTCTGGTTTGTGTTCCAGATGACATGATATATATGAAAAATATGACATAAAAATGTGACTGTACTAATAAAGATGAGAGGGGAGACAAAGCTTTGTGGTCATATTAAAAATAATTAGTCAGCCTTTCAGATGCTTATGCTTTTTACAGTCATCTCAGATTGTCAGGCTCTAATCAGCAATGATGTGAATTCAGCTGTGAGTCAAATGCATTTTTATTTGATTTTATTTATTTTATTTAATTCATGTTCTAACATATATTCTGGTTTACTTGAGGCAAAGAACCATGCTGGGCAATTCCAGCTGCATCTTCACACAGCAAATGTTTCAAGCACCGCTATATAGCATAGCTGAAAAAAGTGTGGTTTTTATTTTCTTTTCATATTCCACAGATCCTGAGTATAAGGAAAGAACAAGTTGAAAATGTTTTGAAACAGATAAAAATCATATCTTTATGAAATCCCTTGGGAGTCACAAATTCAAGTCAGTAAAAAGGGCGATTCTGGAAGAAGGCTTTTCGGAACCAAAGGTCTTTGTCACCCTTACTTCTTACCCCCAAAGCTGTGGGAAATTATGGGGAGTCAGGGGAGAAGCAGTCTGGGAATGAACCTCTTGTCAGCTCAGGGCCTCACGAATTCACAGCAGCTACAAATTTAAACGACTGCTCTGGGTTCATGAAGGGTTCACTTCATAGCTACCAGAGAGAGAAATTCTTCTGTGTGTTTTCATGATGTCAGAGAAATAGTTTAGTCATAAGCTTCCCCTTACTCCAATGCATAAAGTGTTTTTTATTAAGTGTTCAACGTGAACATTTAATGTGCTCATTGTAATAGCTGCACATGTGTCCATGGGCCTGTGGCTGTCTTTCCACTGGTTATGACGCCTGACGTTTCACAGGTGGCAGAATCAAGAATTATTGATGAATGCTAGGGAAAGAAACATTCTTTTCATCTATGAGGCTCTTCAGAAGTTCAAAGCATGTTTCTTCTATCTATACATAGCCCCAAATATATATACATATCCTACTTAAGACAATTTCTTATCAGGAATTGAAGAACTTCAATGTGAAATGATAATCAATGTGTTGTATGACAATGAGAAATGATAGGTACATGGATTCCATTGCTGAAATTTATGATCAACATTCTCATGACACAGGAGAGAGTAATGGGTGAGTGGGGGCTGAGGCCTGGCTACGTGTACTGGAGGTCCAATGGATTTTCCACAACCAGGACTTTGCCCTGCTTGGCTGGAAGGAAACGGGGACTGGCTGGTGTTGCGGTGGGCAAGCCCTTCCTAGGCACCACTGTAGAAGAATCAATTATTCCTCATCTGCTGATGCTTCTGAAGCCCGGTATCCCCAGCACCCCTCCGTGTAAGGCCCATCTGCTCAATGGCAATAGTTCAAACCCAGCTGACATGCTCTAGGTGCATCCTCCTCTTAGATTAATGGCCTTGGATTGTAATTCTCTACCCACACTTTGGTCTATTCTTCTAGAAGATGAGCTCAGGAACTCCTTGAGCTCAGGAAGTGTCTAATTTGTTGTTGTGCCCTTAATACTTAGAACAAAGCCAGGTACACAATAGGTGCTCTGAAGATCTTTGTTAAATGAATGAATGAGTAGATTCCCATAATGGGAAGACTGGAACGCTGCGGATTTGGGAGCTCTAGCCCTAAGGATGCTCTCAGCTACAGGTCACAGAAGCCCAACTCCACATAGCTTCAGACTTGATTGACCCACCAGGTACGCAAGGGCATTGAGGCCTGGCATCTTTTTTATCTCTCCCTCTGCCCTCCATGGGGTCAGCTTCATCCTGGTTCTCTTCAAGGTCGCAGGGTAGCTTCCTCAAGGAAATAGGAAATAAGGCTGTGTGATTCTCTGCTGAAGTTTAGAAAAAAGAAAGAGGGCTAAGAATCCTCTTCTTCAGCCCAACTGGGCCTTATTAGGCCATGTGCCCATTCCTTAGCCATTATCTGGCAACTGGGGCCTGGCTTCCTGAATCAGTACCTAGACGGGGCAGTGGGGCTGCCAGGACTGGTTTTAACTGATCAGGTTCTATGCTGAAGCAGAGATCAGTTCTCTAAACTCATAAACTGATCTCTCTTTGCTCTGCTGCAATGGCTGCGGGCTGAGATGGCAATGATGAATCAGCCACAATGTCCACCAGAGGGGTGCACTGAGATAAATCATTAATTTCTGAATAAAGTGATTGCTATTGTCATATTGTTCCAATCAGTGCTGGTCTTTTCATATGTACAAAAGATCTGCATCAAATGTCTATGCATCAAAAGTTCATTCACTCAAAGCAATGCCATATCTTCACAATGCCATACTACAAATGAAAAAGTCCAGGGTTTGAGGGTTTGTTCCTATTGCTACTATGGCTGGGGCCCCAGAAATTAAGTTCTACTTATTAATAGATACAGAAAAGCTCAAACTTGACAAGATTCCTGGAAAAGAGGTATCTCCCATCTCTGTTCACCTGCCTTTCTCCATATTTTAAATCTCAGGCAAAACATACTGGGATGAGGAGGTCGGGCAGCAATCTCAAGACAGCAAGCCAGTTCTGCAGCTCCATGTAAGGAGGTAGACCATAAATGGAATGAGGGCTGGTCTGTCCCCAGGACTCAGGGCCTGCCTGGGTCTGCAGCAAGAAATACGGAGTAAGAAAGAGAAGTTTGTACCTGCCTTTGGGAAACGACCCCACCCATTGGTAAAATATAGCTCAGTGAACAAAAGAACATAATCAACGACAACAATTCCTCTTTCCTCAAGGGGTGGTCCATGGAGGTCCTGGGATTAGAAGTTCCCCCTCACTGTACCTGGGAGATATTACAAGTTAATGAATATTTACAAGGCACTTGATAGTTTACACTCACATATACTTTCTCATTGTTCTCCCTCTCACTCAATGTAGAGCCTGTTACAGCCCATTTTACAGATGACAAGACCAAGACCCAGGGTTACTGATGCCACAGCATGTGCTCTTGTTTCACTCGGCTTTGAAGAAGGAAGGTACATTATCTAAATTTAGGGCAAACATTTATATTAGCAAAGGAAGAGAATGGATAATGAAGTTCAGCTTGCTACTCAAAGTGTGTTTCAGAGACCAACAGCATCAATGAAACCTTGTTAGAAATGGATTTTAGGCCCCACTCCAGACCTAGTGGGTCAGAATCTGAATGTAGTAAGCTCCCTGGAAGATATGAGAGCACATTCAAGTATGAGAAGTACTTGCCTTAAAGGGATGGCACCCAGTCTGGGGCCTTTGGTCCACTGGAGGTCAGGAGGTAAGGGACCAAGAAGCAAAATGTACTGCAAGGATAATGTGGGTAGACTTGGAGAGTAGGGGATAACACGATGCTTTCTGGGCAGTCAGGGATGGCAACTAGACAGTCTCAGCCCAGACTAAGTTCTCAGATATCAATATCTACTCTGTGTCCAGGAAACTTCTATGTTCTGTAGGCTAATAACGTGTCCCATAGAAGATGGCTCGTGGCATATTTTTCTTGGTGCAGGGCTGGCATGGCAATTATTCAGGACTGCTCTGGTCCTCACCTTTGCTCAATCAAAATCTGTTACCATGATTGGAAAAACCCTTGCAAACTGCAGGTTAAACTCTGGACAACAGCCTTTTTCCCCTTTCAACTCATATAAAAGGGGAGGCAGAAGTATTTCCTTCTATAGAAGAGGCGACAAGTAAGACCTGACCTCACCATTTCCCAAAGTAAGCTGAGTACATTTATGTCTCTTTTCAAGAAAATGAAAGTTATCCCAGCTTGCAAAGTGTGCAAAGCATGCAAAGCTTCATACTACTGTAGAAATGAAGCCTTTGAAGAAAATTGGATTGTAATCATTGCTCTGTACTGCTGGCAGAGCCATCCATGGTCCAGGTGAACCCTCCATGCAGAGGACCAAAAACTACGGAGAGTCATCATTTCTGCTCAACTACCTTTGCTAAGTTCACACAACAAATGATGTTTCATTTTTATGCTCCACAAAGACTCTAAAAAGAGACACATTTCTAAAATACAAAATCTCCTCCTTCATAGGCAGCCCTTTCACACAAGCAAGGCTTTTATTTCGGCTTTTATAATACTCTTTGCCCTTCTGTACTTTGTCCTGAAATCTTATAAAACCAAGATCTGGTTCTTTATAACTCATGGCATGTGATGTCTTTGGCTCTTGAATTTTCTTTAGAAAAATAAAGTGATTATACAGTTCAGTACTATTGCATGGAGCACGGAGTCTTTATTTTTCTATGAAAGCTGAGGATTTAGACTTTTCCTGATAAAAGTAGGTACCTATAGTCTACTGTGTCAAAGCAAAGTCTAACAGAGAAATAACAATCAAATGTCACATTATTTTTAACTGAGAGATCAGACTAAATCAATAAAATGTTTGAGTTATAGACTCCACTTTAAAACAACATAATGTTACTGCTTTCAAGCACATATAAACACAAGTGGGGCTAATCAAGTGTTATCTGATGAAAGTCCTTTGAGGACTTTACCAAATAAGCAAGGATGAAGTGTAATTATCACAGTTCATTGACTAATTAATATTCTTCAATACCCCTGGTTTGTTGTTAACTATGATTTATTTTTATTTCACAACTATCCTGCTGCTCATAAAAGCAAACTTGTCAAGTTCATTCACTCAAATAATTAAAAAATTCTCCATTTGATCTCTTTTCTACTAATAATTTGCTTAATAAAGCATGATTTCAACCTTACCACTTTATAGACAAGGTTTAGAGGGAATCTAAGCATAAGATAGGCCACTGTTAAATGATCTTTAACTTGATTTGAAGAAGCCCTTCAGTCAAGTGTGGTTTACTGAAGGAAAACAATTAACAAGCCTGGGTTGGAGACAAATTATGTGCCCTCTCTGATTTTATTTCTTCCTCCATTTGAGATTGGTGCATACCTCAAAAGATTGTATCAGGATAAAACAGGTTGTAAGCATGTGAAATTGCTCTTTAAACAGAAAAGCACTATTCCAGTGTTGGGTCTTATTAACATTTCAAAATTTAGATTACTGAAGCTCAAATTAATGAGTTTTGTTTTGTTTTATTCATGTATGAAAATAACTTGTTTAGTCAGATTTTTTCCAGGGTGAAAAATTACTCCCTCCTTGAGAGTAAGGAAGCTTGTTGGGAAGTCCTGTACTTTTTTGTAGGTCTCTAGAATACACCCTGTTTGCAAAGTATTACCCAGAGGTTTTAGGAAAACAAACTCACATCTCCTTGGGGATCAAAATTAAGGTCTGTCTCCTCCCAAATGCCTGCCATCATTATGTCATCTTGTCAGTTCCCTGCTTCTTCTGATTGCCAAGAGCCTGCAATTAGATAAAATTCAAGTTTTTGGAAACCCTCAAGGGAAAAGACCCCTTTGCTGGGTGCTGGGGTAAGGAGTGGAAGTGGCGGGGTCCACAGTGGAGAGGGGTTCCAGGGAGATCCCACAAGGCAACCACCCAGACCTCAAGAGTTCATATCCTGCAAAAGGATACACAGCCATTCACACCCTATGAGGCAAATAGTGGCAAAATAGAGATAAAATGTTGAGTGTATAGAAAAGAGAGATTAATTCTGACTGGAGTGTCTAGGAAGGCTTCTTAGAGAAGGTGAGATTCTAACTGAGTCTTATAAAAATGTATGGGATCTGGGTATGATGTTGGATCTGGGGTTTAGATCCAGCCTGGTGAGCTGTGGGACAGGTTGGGAAAACAGAAGGCAGACTCAGAAAGCTGGAGCATGGAGTTTTGGGGGGTAGGCTGTTGAAGCCGTGGAAATCTGTGTCCCTAAACTGCAGTGTGCAAATTATCACACTTCTTTATTCTATGGAAATTAACTTAACCCAGACTCTGAGCCCCTCTGCCACCCATCAGGTGGGTGGGATCTCATCTCAGCCCTGACTGGCTGGCCTCCCCCTGCCCAGGATTAAGCAGGAGTTGGGGGTGCTTGTGGGGCCCACAGAAAATGGGGCAGGGCCCTCTGTGCTCCACTGAAGCACAGTCACCACTGAGGCCCCCACTGTCAAAGCCCGAGCAGTCTCATGACCCCAGCACTTTCTGCTTCTACTTTCCGAGCATGAAGCCAGCGTCTGCTGTGCATGGGCTCACCTTGCGGCCACACACCTCAAGGTCCCCACGGTCCTGGATCTTCCTGAGAAGCAGCAACTCCCAGGTTTTGCTCACCTGTCCAGTCTAAGGAAGTAATTCCCTCTCCCGCTTGCTACCTTCAGAGTCAGCCCTTTATCCCTTTCCTGCCTCCGAGACCCGCAGGATCATTGTGTGAGTCAGTCAGTTTGGGCTGCTATAACAAGGATTATGGACTGGGTGGCGTAAGTGACAGCCATTTATTTCTCACAGTTTCGGAGCTGGGAACCCTCTACCAAGGTGCTTGCAGGTTTGGTTCTTGGTGGGGCCTCTTCCCGGCCTGTAGGTGCCACCTTCTCACATGGTCTCATGCAGCCTTTCCTCAACAGTGCCCTTGGGGAGAGCTATTCCTCTTCCCATCTCTTCCTCCTCTTATGAAGGCACTAACCCCAACCCAAGGGCCCCACCCTCATGACCAAATCTAACCCTCATCACCTCCCAGAGACCCCACCTTCAAGTGCCATCACTGTGGAGACAGAAGCTTCAGCATATGAACTTTGGGTGGACACAGACTTTGAGCCCATCACAAGATGTGGAATAGACTCAGTGTTTTGGCAAGTGGGTGGAGGGCTGTTAGCTTTGCCCTGAACAGAACAGCAAGGACCCAGCCCCCTGTTTGAAACAGGGGCAGAAGAGTGGGGATGAGAGAGCAAAACTCAAGGTGACAGTGTCTCAGAACAGAAATCTGCTACTTTCATAGCTTTCCTTCTATGGCTTTTTTTTGCTGTCATTTGACTCTTTCTCTGGGTCAATTCTTCCACCCAACCATGTGTATGTACCTTAAAACTGATAAATCGGTTTTAATTCTTTTTGTCCTCAGTCACACTCAAGCAAGTTGTATGATCAGTGAAAGCCCTTACGAATATTTGTTGAATGACAGGAAATGAATATTCCTATGGCCAGCCCTGTGGGGAGTGGAGTCTATGATTTCTCATAAGTATAACATTGCCAGCCATTGCTGTGACGCACACGTGCATGTGCACACACACATGTGCACGCACACACACCTCTCAGAGAACACACAAATAAATGAGGACTGCAAACTCACAGGAGAGTTTCTTATTTTGAATGTTATATCATTTTTAGTATTAGATGATGGAGCAATTTGTACTCATCAGTGTAAAAGCTTCTAGTCTGCTATGTGACCTTCACACAGGAAACTCACCCGATAGAAGAATTATCATATACTGCAGGAAGACCAAGCTCCCTTGAAGCCGTATTTCCAAAGGTTGCTGTGGTTGGAAGTCAGGAGAAGCAGTAAATTGGATGACTGGTTATCTCCATCATTATAACCAAGCAAAGCTATAGGATTCCCTGCTCTCTCACATAAGTACATGCACATATGTGGATACATGCATAGGCTGACCAGAACCCTAACTAACGGCTATGTGAGTTTCCGTGGCTGATGTGGCAAATTACCACAGACTTGGTGGCTAAAAACACCATAACTGTAGTCTCTTGTGCTTTTGGAGGCCAGAAGTCTGAAATTAGTGTTGCTAGGCTAAAATCAAAGTATCAGTGGGCCCCACCCTTTCCAGAGGCTCTAGGCTGTAGACTCTGTTCCTCCTATTCTAGCTGTGTTGGCTCCAGCATGCCTTGGTTTCTGGCTCTGTCACTCCAGTCCTCAAGGTCACCAGCTTCAAATCGCTATCTGTTCTGTCTTCACATCACCTTCTCCTCTGTGTCCAATCTCCTTCTGCCTCCCTCTTAGAATGATACATGTGACTGCAATGAGCTCCACCTAGACAATGCAGTGTAATTTCCTAACCTCAAGATCCTTAACTTAGTCATATCTGCAAAGCCCCCTTTCACCATATAATGTGACATTCACAGGTTCCACAGATTAGTACATGGATACTTTGTGGGGCCACTTTTAAGCCTCCCACAGAGATGTCCTTATGGCCCCCTATTATGATTATTCATAGGATGATTATCCAGTGTGCACACTATTTGGACTTTGTCTTTCTTCTCAGTTTTTTTCTGGCCTTTTTTTTTTTGGCCACATTATCCTAGAAGTTGGGAGATGGAACTCAAAGAAGTCAATTTAACAATTACCATCTGTGGTGAAAGACTGATAGGGAGTCTCTTGTTTATTGACTGAAATGAAAATAATATTACCTGGGATTTGTTTATTCCTTGCCCAGTTGAACTTGGATAATCAAAAATCAATGGCATATGTAGAACAGAGAACCCAGAGGTAGATCAAATAAGTCCTTCCTTTTCTTTCTGTATTTTCTTTAGGCTTTTATATTAGCTTAGCAAATTGCAAATTAAATGAGTCATGGAGAAGTGACTGTGAAATATGGAGCTAAGGAGCAGGTTCATTTCTGTTTACTCTGGATTTACTCTGACCAGGCACTTAACTTCATAATGGGAAGTTTGAAAAATGAAAAGAATGATTCTATTTATTTTCCTTATATTGCATTAGGATTCGTAAAGATAACAGATGCAAGGGATTCAATTTTTTTATGTAAAAACTTCGAGAAAATAACATACTCTAGGTGTTTTTGTGTTCCTAATGAAATTTTTAAAACTGTGGATTTAAATATTCATAAGTTCATTCATTCATTTATATCTTTATTCAGCAACTATTTACCGAGTGCCAGCCCCGTGTCTGCTGCTCCTGTGGTTGCAGGTACCTTAAAGGCCTGAATGTGCCTTGCGGTTCTCTCACAGAAGAGCTTAAATACTGGGAGAATCCAATTTAATTAATGTGAGTTGGTTTGCACTCCTTAGAGGAAGGGTATTAGAGAAATCTGAGTCAATCCTGGCAGTCACTGCTCCTGAGAGGCTTAGGCAGTACGACAGCAATGGGTCTCTTTCCAATTCCTCCTGCCCCAGCTGCCTCAGAAAAGGGCTAGGGCTGCCACACCCTACCAGCTAAGATGGCATGCCTTCGGAGGGTTTAAATTTCTGTTTCAACAGCCCTATCCAAAATAAAGATATGGTCAATTAAACAGTTGATTGAACCAATGCAGGTGGCCAATCAAAATTATTCTAATTCTGAAAGGACTTTTTTACCTAAGTAATCCATTGCACCAGTTTAATACATCAGTCAAGTGAATAGTGATCATGATCAAATTATCAGTTTAACTAAGCCTATGTGATTTAATGCTATACAGACACAATCTCAAACTTGGCATGAATGTAGATGAATGCAGGAAGCCCCAGTCAGTGTGGGCTGAGATTTTCATTGCTTTGAAGAACTCATTCTTCAATTTCATTGAGGAATTCAGAAACTCCTCAGGCGTCATCACATACCTTTGCCTCCTTCTCAGCAACCTTGCTTTGTATCTCTCAACAGTCTGTTTACTCCAGACTGTCTTTGCCTTGGGGTCTCTGAGAGGGTAACTCACTCGCCAGTAAAACTGACTTTTCTCCTAAACGATAGATAGTAGTGACAACAACACTCTCAATCATATGCTGATGCATACCCAATCAGGTGTTACTCTAGCACTTTCCACTTAATAACTCACATTCATCCTCTAAGGTAGGTATTATAATCCCCATCTTGCAGATGAGAAAACTGAGGTTAAGTGAGTGGCACAGAGCCCCACATCTGGTTAGCAGTGGAGTTGGAATTTGACCCCAAGCAGTCTACCAGAATCAGCGCCCAGAACCCCCACACTCTCTTGCCATAGAATACAACGAACATGGTGGATCAGCCACATTTAGAGCTTAATGTATACAGAGTCAGGGCCTGCATATGCAAGAGGGAAGTCCTTTGAACACTTCTGGGACTCTCTGAGTACTGTCTAGTTAATCTGTAAACCTGGAGGGACTCCACTTTTCTGCAGTTCTGTCACTATACCTGCCTTAGCCCTGCAGTCAGGTGCAGCCGTAGAGGCAGCTGTGTTCTGCAGTGGGTGGTCGGTAAGTACATGCAAGTTACAAAGCCATTCCTGAGTATACCGGAGTAAACCACACCTGCACAGTTGCAACCAGTGGATCTCCCTCTTAGGAGACAGGAATTGTTTTACAGTATCAATGTTGGTTTTCTATATAACCCTGTATTCAACATAATGTGGTGATTTTCCCAACTGAAGACAAGAGTTTGATGCACAAAGTATTTTACTCAACAGACCGTTTATTTGCACTGGGTTGTTGTAATTTCAGTTGGCTGCTCTTACACTTTGATGTTCAACCACTTGCTGCCTTGGTTAAGCCAATGTAAACTAACAAGTCTGGAGTCAAAAAGGAGACTCCTATTTCCAGTATGTGTGCGATACAAGGATTTGGAGTGTGTTGGAGGGGCAATTTGATTACTTCAATATATGTTAGCTAAATATCTCAAAGATAAATAGAGTCTATTTCAATCTTATCTTGTAGACTGTTATAAAACCAAATGAGATCACGTCTGTAGACTGCTTTGAGCTCTTTGGTGGAAAATACTTTATAAACAATGTGTCTTCTTGTTATACATAATAACTTGTTGCTGGTAAAGAGCTAAAAAGTATACTTTACACACAGTGTAATTTGGAAATACATGTCAGTCTCTATTGCACTATCTCTATTTTTAGAAATGGCAAATTTTTTCTAAAATAAGACATGGAAAGTTTCAGGGGCCAGTAGAGACTGTTAGAATGAAATTTTCCTTTAAAGTTCTTCCCATAACTAAACAAATAAATAAAACCAACTCTGCGTGTATGTGTGCATGCATGTAATTCTCATGGAACAAACTGGGTCCCCTGAGTTCAGGAACTATTCAAATGGTGGGGGAGGCAGGAGAGTCCATGCTGCTACGTTTGTGGGGTGGTTGTTTCTGAAGTACTTACTATATTATCTTGCATTCCTATCACACACATTGATATGTACCCTGGGATTCATTCTACATTTGCAAAATAAACTGATGAGCAAGCCAACATTCAAGCTAATTTGAGTGACAGTGGTATCACAATGTGTCACAACTTTCTAACCAGGTCAGACCTTGGCATATTGGGAATTGGCAGAGATTCTGGGTCAGCAACTGGGATCCCAGGTTGTCTGCAACTCTGGAGGCAGTGTTGTGAGCAGGCAGCATGATCGCCATGATTAATCAGGAAAGGCAGGCCTGGGGAGTCCTACCAGAGCCTTCTGAGATGCCAAAGTCCAGGTGTGAGGCTGGGGTGGGAACCAGAAGGGTGACCAAGGACTGGCGTGCAGAGGCCTGTGTGGATTTTGCAGAACATTCTGTGGCCATTTCAACTGGCTTCTATGCGTACCCGCTTGGACACAAGTTTTTACTGCTGGGACTTACAGGCACCAAAGTCTGACCAGATATTCTGGGCAAACAAACAATTGTTGAAGATTAGTATCAGAATTATACATGTTGGTTGGATGAATAAAACCTGGGCCCAGACTTTTATTCCATAGAAATAAGTCATTCCTTCCAGGATTTCTGAATGCGTGTCTCAATCAATTTCACTAAAACAGAGCAAAGTCATTCAACAGGATGGATATGGGGAAATCACACGAACGGAAAACTACCCACAGTGCTATTGGCAGCTGTTGATAACACCAGCAGGCCGATCCAAGGTAGGCCAAAGGTCTGCGTGTCTGGGGGAGGGGAGGTGCTCAACACAGGTCAGGGCAGTGAAGGACTTGAGGGACACCTGGCCAGCAGGAAGGACCATTGTCCATTTCACAATTCGACCTTGGATCCAAAGGGTCTGGATTGGGATGGCCCTGACGCAGCTTGCATTTCCGCTGCTTTGGGGCAAAGGTGGACCCTCTCATTTGAATTCTAAGGTTGAAAAAGGAAAAGACCTTAACCGTATTGTTCAATATATTTCACCTTATAAAATAAAGGTATTTGATTGAACTATTGTTAAATTGTCATTATTGAACTGTTTGTGACCTTAAAAAAATGTGTGTTGCTCAAACTAATATTCCTGCTGAGTGCTGTTATTTAATCACATTGTGTTATTGATTTATTTATTTTATCAGTGTAAAAAACAGAAACTAGTAAACGCAAACACACCAATTAGATGGTGTTTCTGATTCAAGGGTGTTGTCTGCAACCCTGGAGGCAGTGTTATGAGCTGCCTCATCAGTAAAATGACCCCATAAGTTGTTATTCCAGTCAGACAAAGTCATAAAGAATCCAAAATTCAACTGGATATAATTTTAAAAACTTCAAGGGTTGTGTGGTCCCAAAAATATGAAATAATATAAGAATCCTTCAAATTTCAAGATTTTTTAAATGGCATTTCTTAGAATCTCATCAAGTTCAAACATGTTGAGTTAGAAGAACATTTATGTGTCTCGGGGACTTGCCAACTTGAGTGGGAGCTGCAGGCTCCTAGCGGTAAACAGAACAGGTCTTGTGTGTGTGTGTGTGTGTGTGTGTGTGTGTGTGCGCATGTGTGTGTGTGTGTGTGTGTGTTAACTTGACTCCAGGCAAGGGGCAAGTGATTGATGGCTCCCCTCTTGAACATAAGGAACTGTTGACAAAACAACTGTAAATGGGTTAAGCACCCTACCTTGGAGTCACAAAGGAGCATCCAGGCAACTTCCCACTAAAATATTTATTAGTAGATATCATCAATTGCAATAAAGCAGGTTGCAAGTGGCTGGAGGCTCTCCCAGGTAGGAACATGCAGGCTGCATCTCAAAGGATGGTGAAGCTCCACACAGGAGGCTTCAGTTCTCTTTGAGCTGTTGTCTTCCAACACCTGGAACTTCCAACACTTCCTGTCATCATCAATGACTCTTCTATTCCAAGTCCTTTCTAGGCAAATGTGTGGGTTGCCAAGCCAACACTGGACTCTCACCATCATAGCCATATTGGCCAGAAACTGTGGCTACAGAGATTCTGGAGAAAGGCCACCTCTGCCCCAATAAATTGTGCCCTACAAAATTCTCTTGACCACCCTCAGCGATACACACTCCTGTTGGAAGTCAGCCCTATACTACTTTCCAATACTCTTGGATAACAAGCCACAATTACACCCAGATTGTTATCAAAACAAGATGAGGCTAGTATTCCAAAATATTCATAAAACCGAACAATCTGCCTCTTGGTATACATAGACTTATTTGTTATTCTCCAGCTGGGGAGATAAACTGACACACATGCCACCATTAAGGGGTTGTAGCTCCTGGAGAAGGGGATTCCCTGCCTGCGGCAAGTTCCCTGTTATTTTGGTGAGGCTGAATAAAGGCAAGGGCAAGAAGCTGGGGGTTAAGGGGGCTACCACATTTATTCTCACTGTGGTGGTCACAGGCAGCTCAGTACATGTGGCTGGCTGAAATGTTTCCCTAGGCTGGCTGCAGGTTCTGCTTGCCGGCACAAGCTTAATTCTCTAGACAGTAGGTCTCAGTCTCTCCTTGCTCCCCATCCTCCAAGCTCCCTGCTCCCACTCTCACCTTAATTCTCCAGGAGCACCGGGGGTCCATGGCTCTCTCCCCTCTCTCCCAGGAGCCCAGCTCCCTGCTCCATGCTCCAAGAGCAACTCTGTGGGCAGGTCCCCGGTGACTGGCAGATGCCTGACCAATTACATACCAGGAACACAAGGAGGGGAGAGAAAGGGTGTTGCTTCTCCACCCGTCCTCTGGACCAGCCCTCCCATGACTGACCAGTGGCTCTGTTGCCCATAAACATCTCTCATTATATACACAATGGGTGCTATTAGAGCCAGGTGGGAATCCTGGTCAGGAAGTTCCATTTTCCCCACAGGGGTTGACAAACTACTAGAAAGGTAATAGGTAATTTGGATATTTTCAGTTGGGTGAGAAAGAGAATAAGTACAATGAGTACTGAACGACAATGACTAAATGAAGTGATAAAGATACACAAAATATAAGAGCAGTGCAGAGAAAAGAGTGCTTAATTCTACTTGGGAGAAATTACTCAGAAGATCTCTGGCTACTTCAGCTGGTTTTCAAGAATGAGAATTTTTTTCCATTGGGTTTCAGAGGGAAGGAAGGAGGAGATTCTAGACAGAGACAAGCACATGCTCAGTGCACTGAGTGATTCAACAGGGCATGTTGAAATTTCAACTATCACTGAGCAAAGTTCACAAAGGAGAGAGCACAGAGCATCCGAAGATAAGGCTGAAATTTTAGTTGAGCTCCTATCTTAAGGCAAAGTTATAGAAGCAATGGAAGCTATGGAAGGTTTTCAAGTAGGGCATGTGTCTGGCCAAATTTTGATTCAGAGAGATCAGGTTGGTGACAGTGCAGAGAGGCAATCATCAGAAGTGCACATGAGGCCTGAATGAAGCCTGGGGCGGTGAGATGGGGAGAATATATATTCAGTAAATTTATGGGATATAGGGCTGGCAGGTTTTCCAACCATGAAAACAGGAGTGTGTAGAAATCCCTCCTGCCCTGAAGGGTAGTGGAATCTGCTCATATAAAATGGTCCCATGAAATACGCTATCTTCTTCCAACTCTACCCCTTTCAGATAGGGAGAAGTTCAAGGGGTTCATCAGATGGTGTCTTCATTAATCCTGCTTAACTGAGTTACCACTCTAGCTTTAGATAAGAGATGATAAGACAATGCCATTAATGCTTGTCAATACCCAAAGGTTGGTGGTATACATTGCTGTACCTCAATAATTTTTTTTCTTTTTGGTCTGTTTAACTTTTCTATGCCTGTTGTAAGAACTAGCATTTGGAAAAAAAGTATACAGGACATTAAAAATATCAACTTATTTGCATGCATGATTAATTTTTAAAAAATAATCATTTAAAATAACAGAATTGCTTTGAGAAAATCTTTCAATTCTTAATTGTGAGAACATTACAAGAGCTTGCGATGAAGACCAGGAGCTTGTAGCAGCTGTTTAAATTTTATCAAGATCAACAGTGGCCCAAAAGCCTGTGGTAGTAACCCTTGCTAACATCTTGTCTTAAAATATATTGTAATAAGGGGGTCATCTCCCCAGATTCATCTTGGGCACTATTTTAATTATTGTTCAAATGATTTTACCTCAAATAATCAAAGGAAAATAGCCTATGGGTCTGCCATACTGGTTTGTTGAATGTAATAGTTCAGCTTTTCTTTGTAATTGGAAGGGAAGAATAAAAGGCATACAGCACAGAATTCTTGGAAGCATAATATCTTCCTGTAAACATCTTATTTAGTTCTTGTAAATTGCACAGAACCTTCAACAGAGACCACATTCACATCAAAACACTTTGACCAAATGAAGATAATCAACACTAATCTTTCAGCCCCTTTTGATAACAATATCTGATATAAAATATGAAGTCAGCCTGAAAAGGATTAAAGCCAGTGGGCAGGTCAGTCTTGTTTCAAAGGTGAGAATGAAAGTCCAATGAAAGACCAACAGGTGTGTGAGGTCAGGTAAGTTAAAGGTCTTGCAATATCTATACTCTGAAAGAAAATCAGGAAAACTTTGGCTGAGACTTAACTGACAATGGCGCGAAGAGGTAAGAATTAAGTTTTGATGTTGCTAAACTGTCTCAGTGTGTTCAGGCTACAGCAAAAATACTGCAGACTGTGTGGCTTATAAACAACCGAAATTTATTTCACATGATTCTGGAGGCTGGAAAGTCCAAGATCAAGGTGTCTAGCAGCAATTTTTATCTTTTCAGTTGAAAATATACCACTGTAGCTTTCCTTAGATCATCAGATGTATTGTTATATGTTTAAGCCAGCAGGGAACACCCAAAGGAAGAGTTACCAAATACACCTGTATCAGTTACACAGGGAGTCAGGCTCTCATTTTAGTTGTTTTCGTATGGCAAAACTTACCAAAAAACACATGACTTTTGTAATAAATAAAACATCTAAAAGCACAGAATATCTTTCCTTTTAAAAATGTGCTATATAGGAGACTGAAGCTGTTATCTTTAAAACTGAATTATTTTGCCTGCTAATTTAACATATTACTAAAATTTATGGCTAAGGTAGAATTGACTAAAATTTAGCATACAGAAAAAGGATTAAGATTTTAAGTAAGTATTTAAAATCTAGGCCCTGAGAAGTTTCTGGAGCATATGTATTTATTGAAGTTAGGGAGTTAGAGTAGCTAATGAGGCAGAAGTATTCCAACGTGAGTTTTGGATGACATCTTAATTCATCATTGCCTTCAAGCTAACTTGTGGTATATAAGGTGAATATTTTCTATTTATTTTATTCACCAGGAGAATATTTTGCACCGTAGTGCTGGGAAGTCTGCAAGAATACATTTCTTTGGCAGGCATAAAGCACCTAGTATCATCATCAGTCAAAACTTGTTGCAGAACAAGTATACAGATCTCAGAAACATACTGTGTGGTCATTTCTATTTTTATTTTCCATATTGTAAATGGAAAATAGCAGACTAGACAGTCATCTCCCTGGCCTCCACGCTCACAGATGCTCTGCCAGATGTCTGAGAAAGTGCCTGGTAAACCTGCTACTTGCAGATGCATCTTCCTGATATTCAGCATCTTTTGCTCCTGCCCTGGGTCTCTGGAGCACGGGACGAAGGACCTGATCACACTGATCCCGTCTCACCCGTGGATGCTGGGAGTGTCCCAGCTAGAGATTTTGTGCACGTCACAGTCTTCTCCAATGAGGAGATAGCTGACAGTAAGTTTTCCCCCTTATTCCAGCCACCGATGATCTCAGCATCTATAAACGTTAATTTCTGTAAGTGAATTAGGAATCACCTGTGAGAGGTGGCAGCAGCAATGATAGAATTATGCTGAACCCTTTAGCTCCTGGTAAGGAGCTCCGGTAAAAGCAGATTCTCCCTGGGGCCTGAAAGTCGATGAGGTCTCACTTTGCCTGAAGAAGCCTTACTTCCACCCCTAAGTGACCATTCAGTTAATAAAATCTTGTATTATGATAATTATTTGTTGCAATGCATTAACCTGATTTGCCCCAGGTAGAAGGAGGGGTGGGAGTGATCCTAACACGAAACCAGGGGTTTACTTCTGAGCTACTTAAACCATGCCTGTGTCATTAAAGACAAACCTTCTCATTTTGGAGGTAGAGGCAGGAGTGGGTGCACTATCAGCTAAGCTGCTGAGGCTGAACTCAGCAAGTGGGCTCATTCTCAGCAGGCACAGGGGAAACACACACACACACAAGCAAACCAACCTGCCGCCAGCCACTGCACTGCTCGCAAGGAGTGGAATAGAGCTCCTGCTTCTCGCCACTCTGTAGGGGTCACTGAGCATGCAGGGGCCAGGAGATGTCCTCCATGCCCTCAGGCCCTTCTCAGAGGACATACAGCACTCCTGCATCAGGTTTCTTATGGCAAATGCCTCATAGCTGCTCAGACAGGGGACGACTGTATTGCCTCAGACAGGGGGCCACCAGCTCCTCTCTCTGTATGCAGTCATCTATCATTGAAGATCCCTAAGCACAAGCAATGCACCAGTTTTTTAAAGAATATATTGCTACCTACCAAAACTACTCTTCAGGGTTTAATATAGCATGTGCAACAAAATTTAAACTCAAGCTGCGTGGGCCAGTTGTATATGTTAGGCTCACCAGCTTCAGCTAACTCAGGACAGTCTGCCCAGCAAAGGAAGGAAGTCCCTTACAAAGTGGTATTTGTTTGAGAAAAGTACAGACACTAAAGCCCCAGGAGTCTTCTTCCAAAACGCAGAGTTCTCAGTCTCAGTGTCCTTGTGGAGGGGATCAGTTTCCACGGTAAGGCCAGTGGGGCTATACTTTCCCCGTGTTTACTCTTGAGAACAACCTAAAAACGCCATTACATAGGAGACTCTGATCCACTCCAGCCTAAGAATCCTAAAATCTCTTTCTGATTAAGGCCGTATTAACTCAGAAACTCCTACTATTATGTACATAGCATGCATAGAAGGACTAATGCCTGCATTCCTTCTCAGAGAGATGGAAGCAAGCAGTGAATATCCTCAAGAGGATTCTAAGAATGGGGAACATAGATTCTTCTGCTGGCCCCAAATTTGCTGTGTGATCTTAGAAAGTGCCTTTCAACCTCTGGGCCTCATTTTCCAGTCTAAACAGGGAGAAATTATGTCTGGGTCTCTTAAGATGAGACTCAGCTCTTAAACTCCTAGGAATATCTCATTGCACTATAGCTTAGAAAAACTGCTCAGCATTTCATTTTCAAGTCTTATTTCTAGGACCAGACATTCCAAGTTTCCTTTACTTGCTGAATCAATATTTGTATAAAAGAGCTTCCATGATAATATTTTAGAGAGACAGTCACTCTGCAAAAATGCAGCCCTCTGAAGTGTTTCATCATGTCATTTTTTTGGGGTGTTTTTCACAGTACTGTTTCATCTTCCTTTTCCTCTTGAATGTTAAAATATTGTTAGTGATTCTGTCGGCCACAAGGCCACAGTGTGAACCAGGACTGAGTTTACCTACATAAGAAAGGTTAACTGTTAGCATGCTAGAGTGTTTAGTCCCTCCTTTCATAAATTTTGAATTTTACAAGATAGTAATAGGTAAATATTTAAACAAGTCGTGGTAGGTTAAAACACCCCCCCACACACATATATGATGTATGTATGCATGCATATATGCAAATATATATGCATATAGAAAAGCCATTCTAATTCTCATCAAAAGTTAAAAGAAAATTACACGCTCCACTTAGTGCTTTAGAAATAGCTATCAAGAAAAGCATATAATATTTATACAAAAGAAGCTTTAGTGGACAAAGGTGTAAAACCACAACATATCATATTCAAATCAAGTGCTTTTCTTAAATTTCTGCCTGTCTTCAATAACTACCTGTCTCATTTCAGACCCCAGTAAACCAGCCTTACTTTTCCAGTCTTACCACCTGGGAAATGCTTTGGTGTAGGCTTCCTCAGAGAGTCTGTCCTGAGAACCCTCTCCACAGTCTTAGTATTTTTATGGAAGTCTCACATTTCAGAAGATGTCATTAGCAAAGTGTGTGCAGGTTTGGAAAACTAGGAGTTCTCTACCCCCAAGCCAAACCAACTCCAGACGGTGTGTGTGTGAGTGTGCATGTGTGTGTGTGTGTGTGTGTGTGTGTGTGTGTGTGTAAAAGCAGGCACGTGCATTTGTCCTTTCCCTTTTTGCTTCATCACACCAAAGTAGCACATTCCAATATTTATTTACAATCCAGCATAACTAAATAAGATTCAATAAAAATATTTTAACCTGTCTTATCACAGTAGCTATAATAAGAGTCTTCAAGTTGTATTCAGCATCTGCCACAAGTCACATTTATTTTTCATTAGAGTTGAATTTTATTCACATGCCTAAAAAATAGAGCCACTTTTAACATTTATAGTTGTATCATTTTGTGCTATACAGATATTTATGTAGCTCTTTGTATATGCTGGATACTTGGCTGAGCACTAAGTACTCTAAGAGCAAAAACCAACAAAACAGAAGATATTCCACTGAAGGCTAATACAGACACACTCCGATAGACACCTGCTTCCTCTAGATTTTGCCTCTTGCATTTCCTTCAGGAATAGATCTCAAAAGGTACAGAATCCAAGCAACGTGTAAGGTTCTAACCGCACCTACTTTCCATGCCAGGCTACTTTAAAAATATGCAAACTGTGTTGATGTGTGTAAATAAGGTCAAAATTTATATAGCATGATACTTACATGCAAAAAAACCCACTTTATTTTCTTTAATCTGATCTTGCTCTTGAGCTCTAAAGTGCTCCACTTTTTCTATTAAAAAGTAACAAATTATTTTAACATACTTTGCAGAAAAGAGTTAATAGAGCGGGCCTGAGATTGTTGTCTTTAAACAGGCCTGATTGCAAGGTTGGTCCTTGGCTGTCATCTGGGAATTTGGATTTCGGGCAGGGTCCCACCATCTCCAGAACTGATCAGAATGACTCTGTACCTACTGTGTATGCAAACGATATGGTTTACGCAACACCTGCTTTCCTTTGGGGGTTCAGAAATGTTGGTACCTGCCAAGCAGAGAGGGAGTGTTGTGACCAACTCACACTAAAAACTGTGGGCACCGAGTCTCTAATAAAATTTCCTGGCAGACAACATTGCACGTGTGCTGTCACGATTCATTGCTAGAGGAGTTGAGCACATCCTGTAGGAGACCCTGGGAAGCTTGTGTCTGGTATCCCTGGACTTTGTCCCATGAACCCTCTCTACTTCCATGTGCCCCTTCCATGGTAGTCAGCCTGAGCTGTGAGTACAGCCATGTGCTGAGGTCTGCCAGTCCTCCTAGCAAATCACCAAGCCTGAACGTGGTTTTGGGGGCCCCCAACATGCACCTAATTATTGAGTATTTCCTCTGTGCCCAAGCACTTTTCTCAAAGCTGAGGAGATGGCAATGAGCAAAACACAAGTACCTTCCCTGTGGAGCTTACGTTCTGTTTGGAGGGGGTGTCAATCTATAAAAATAAACAAGCAATTTATATAATGTGCCTGCTGGTAAGAAGGGCTGTGGGGAACGATCAAGCAAGAAAGGGGTATGGGATGTTGGGTTTGGGGCATGCCGTTTTAAGTAGGGGCTCATGGAAGGCTTTGAGGAAAAAGCTGAAGGAGGTAAGGAATGAGTCATGGAAAAATCTTGGGACAGAGCTTTCTAAACAGAGGGAGCAGCTGGTACAAAGTCCCTGAGGCCCAAGAGTGTTAGGTTCAGAACGGCAAGGAGGCCAGTGTGGCTGCAGGACAATGAGCCACGAGCAAGGGATGAGTCAGAGGACGCAGGGGCCAGATCCAGTAGCCCACTGCCAGCTTTCTGGATTTTCTCCTGGGTGACACAGGAAGCCATTAGGGGGTTATGAGTAGAGGAGTGACATGAAAAGATTTGTTCTTAGAAAGCACAATTGTGGCTTCTTTTGAAGGTTAGACTGTCGAACAGCAAAAGCAGCAGCAGGAAGGCCAGTCAGGAGATTGTAATAGCCCAGGATCTGTGGATGGACTGATGTGAGGAGTGAGGAAAAGAGAGACATCAATGATGATTCCAGGGCTTCTAACCTGAGCAGTTGGACAAGTTGTCATTTTCTGAAGTGGGGAAACTGAGGAAGGAGCCAGTTTGCCAGGGGAGTAGGAGTAGGTGGGAACCAGGAATTTTGTTTCTGGTTGCATTAAGTTTGGGGTGCCTAAAATCTAGTAAAAATGTACAATTATTATATCCTAGTGGCCATGAACACACATAATACCCAAATATTAATTTCTAGACATTATTCTCCACTAAAAGGAACAAGGTCTCCCTGGAGATGTGGCTGATTCAGGGGTTGGAAAAGAGAAAATAAGATAAGCCAAAACATCTCACATCAGAAAGAAGTGTTTGTTCAAAGAAAGACTGGGTCAAAAGGAAGCTTGAAACTTGAAGTGTTCCCATGGGCCAAATCTGGTACAATGTTAACATAATGACAATAACAAATTATGGCCTGTTGAACAGGAGTCTAGGAATCTGTACTGGTGTAGGTAAATAAGTGCATAAACAAAGAATGAATGAGTGAATGAGAAGAAAAAGCTCTTCACTGTAGTAGAACGCCAACAAACAGATGTACAAGGAATGGTGGAATGAGAAAAATCACCAGTTGACAAACTCCATAGTAATGACTGATTCAGGCAAGAATCAGTAATGGGTGCTAAAAACTATTAGGTGAGAGTTCGGTGAGGAGTAAGATATCTACATAATCTCATAATATCTCACCACAAAGGAGGAAATGGCATCTTTACAGAGGGAAACTGGTAGACACCACCTTAGCCACGTGGCCAATATTAACATCACCCACAGTGGAACAACCTGCCATCCTGCCTTCTGATAAAATGCATTGAGGGCACAATGTCATTTAGTGGCATTCCTGCCAAAATGCCTAACCTCAGGCTAATCTGAGGAAACATCAGACACACCCAACTGACAGACACTCTACAGGACAACTAACTGTTCTGTACTTGCCAAAAACATCAAGATCATCAAAGCCACAAGCCAACTGAGGAACTATAGAGATCTGGCAATGTGTGAACCCAGAGTGGACCCTGGACCAGGTTCTCTTCCTCCTCTACTTTATCTTATTTTTACTGTAGAGGACATTATTGGGGTGATTGGCAAAGTTTAAATAAGGTTTGTTGATTAGATAGTAGTACTCATCAGTGTTCATTTCCTGATTTTAAGAAATTATACTGTGGTCACCTAAGAGAATGCCCTTGTTCCCAGGAAATGCACACTGAAGTATTTAAGGATAAGGAGGAATCATACATGCACAGAGAATAATAAAACAAATGTGGTTAAGTTAACAGTTGGGAAATTTGAAGGAAGGGCACACAGAAAAATTCCTGTATACGGAGCTCTGTATTCTATTCTTGCAACTTTCTGCATTTCTGAAATTATTTCAAACTGAAAAATAATTAAAACTATGGGGGTAGCTTTTGAATAGCTTACTTGATTGCCTGCATTGAGAATACCGACTACTGGGAAAAATGGAGTGCTTAAAACAAAATGTTTAAAAGTTTGAGGATGTTTATTTACTAAGACAAATTTAAAGAAGCTGAATCAGAAAATTAAAATAGTATGATGGACCAAATTTTCAGTATTCCACTGCTACACATAAAGGCTATTTTGAATTGTATGCACATCAGCTCTGGTACAATGTCAAAAATGTTTTTAAATATTGTGATTGGAAAAGTAGAAGAGAATTATATATACCAGATGATTACAACTGAAGAGATTTACTATAGTTTGGAGATTATTGATATTTCTTTCACATTATTGCAAAGTTGATTTGATATTTCTATTTGTATGAAGTTATTTTTACCTTAGAACTTTTCAAACATTTTTACTTTCATATGGCAAAGAAAATGCAGAAATAATCTTAATATACTTCCCATGCAGTCACTGTACAGATACTTTAAAATAAATAATAAATGTAATAATTTCTTTAAAAGAGGAAGGGAAATATCACCGGGATAAATATGCCATCATTTGAATAAGTTTTATGCAATTATAATTAAAATTTGATACTTCCTATGTATGTGCCAAGTTTGCAAATATGTAACTGTGCTATATCTGGAGGATGCATTGATAGTTCAGATTTTTATTTAGAAATAATCACATTAACTTGGTATACATCACTTTACCCAAGGGACTAAGGTTAGGGAGGAGTCACATTAATATCTTAACAAATCAGGTTAAGCTAATAATGCCTTATGTACCCTGATATGGTGCAATGAGAATGGCAGTTCTCCTCTATGCATCAGATAAATGGAGGGACATTCTGCAAAACACAACTGGTTGTCTCCAAAACTGCCAAGGTAATGAAAAATGAGGAGGATCTGCAAACCTGTCACAAATCATGGGAGACTAAGTCTACATGCAAACAGCTCCATGGACTGTGGTGGTCTGGAGGAGATCCTGGCAGAGAAAAAGAGCATTCATGGGAAAACTGGTGAAATCTGAAGATGTCTCTAGTTTCCTTAATAGTAATGCATCAATGTCAGTTTCTCAGTTTTGACCCATTCGCCACAGTAATGCAGGATGTTAACCCAGGAAAAGCTGGGTGAAGGCCATATGGAAACTGGTTGTTCTGTCTTTGCAAATTATTCTAAAATATAAGGTTTACTTTAAAAATCCATCTATATAATCTTTTCATATTATTGTGTTGATTATATTGATTTATCTTTATATTTATAATAAATATAAACAAAATATGTAAAATAAATCATATTTAATTAATGTATATAATTTGATTATTATACTTATATTTAACATATTAAATATAAATATATAAAACATGTATAAAATGTATTAAATAAAAATGTATAAATAAAATAATAACTTAAATAAAATATATTCAGTAATATAAAAATAATTTATAAAATATAACTAATGTATGAAATAATATCTTAAAATATTAAAATATATGCTAAAATATATTTATTATATTTACATATTATATAAATTATATTTTGCAATATTATAACATTGCTAAAATTAGCTTGACTTGCAGCATGACCATATATGAACTCATAAAGTATTTAATATGTGTAATTATTTTTAAGTGCATTTTTAAATAAAAATAAAAATTTTAATATTAACATTTAAATTTTGTATAAATATAAAATACATAAATTTTATACAGACATGAAATTTATGTTATATAAATATTTTATGTAAATGTTAAAAAGTTAAATATAAATTATAAAAGCAGTATGCTTCTTATTTGTCAAACAGTTCAGACAGGACTAGTTTAGCCTGCTGAATACATCATGAAACAATGAGAACTCATACTATGTTAGCCTACAAGGCACTCTCTTATCTATTTTAAAAACCAGAGGAGAACAATTTTGAAAGCTTTGGTTGGAAGTGGAGGAAACCAGATAGTGAAACTATGGACATAAAATAACAATCGGTGATGATTCTATTCAAACTAAGAGTTTTGAAGAATACGAACTATTAAGAAGTCGAATTGATGGCCTGGAAAAGAACCTCTGATTAAAGGGAAAAAGCCATGTATTAAATTCTTTTTCATGAAGGTAGGAGAAAGTAGATTCTTTTTAACCATATGTAAAGATGACAAAGATAAAATGCTTTGCCTGCTCACATCTGTATAACTTCAGATTGTATGTCAGCTCATCCTTTAGAAAATCTGTATGATGTACCATTTAAGTCACAATCATGGAGGTGAAGATTTAAAAGAATGGCATCCTTTCACTGAAATAAAAGGACAAAATAGGGGAAGAAAATTCTGGGACTGGCATAATTTTAAAGAATTGTGTAGTTTTAAAACTCTACATTAACTCTGAAGATGAATATTGCTGGTTCAAAGAAACCATTTGGCATAAGCCTGTTCTGCTAATAGGTCCTTTGTTTTGTTTTTAAGTTAAAAGTCCAGCTGAAAGTCAAATAATACTTTAACTGTCAGCATAACAGTTTAATGACTTTTTTTAGTAGTTACATAGTAAAACAAAATGCCACATAGAAATAACCCTATATTAGAACTATAGTCTATAATTGATCATTTTCACATATTTAGATTGAGTTATAGTCTCTATACATGATCTAGAAGAACTTCCCTGCTGTTCAGCTACCAGACCACCTACCTGTATTATTACATTAATAAACAGCTGTGGCTGTACTAAATAAATTGTGGTCAACATGAAGGATGGCGTTGACAGACCTACTTCCTAGGAACCCAAGGTTATTTGGTTCAGATGCACCCAGTTCAATAAAATGATGAATCATGTTCAAGTACTACAGAAGGTAGCCCAGTTTAAATATTTTCCCACATTCCATAAAAAAGGAAAGGAAAAAAATAAATTTGAAACTAGTAGAATTAAACGTAAATGAAATAGAAAACCACATCAGGCATATGATTTTATTAAAAAGTCATACTTTTTTCAGTTTCACTGGAAACCTTTTAATAACCTAAAATTCTACTAATTCAAAACTCAGTTGTGTCCCAACTCCAGTCTAGAGTTTAAGGGGAAGGAATGGAGAGTGAGACAGAAGGATGTTGAGATTTGCCCCACTCCCTAGGAGCCCACTCTGGAGAAGAAGTCAGCTGGCGTGCTCAGGCCTCCCTGGGGGCAGGCCCCAGGCTGGCTGTGATGAGATGAGGGAAGACTTGGGATTTTGACCTTGGTTAAGAAAGAAACATGAACTCCACCAAACATTTCCAGAAGAATTAACATCAATTCTACAACAAAAGTCCAGAAAACACAAGAGAAGGAGATACTTTCCAACTCATTCTATGAGGCCAGCATTTTCTTATTAAAAGATAAGAGAACTACAGACCAATATCTCTCTTTTACATCAACATTATAAAATCAGATCCAGCAACATACAGAAGGAAATTAGGTATATTTACATCTGCTTTCAAAATTTTCTTCAGTTTTTTTGGTAATTTATTTCAAATGTCAAAACAAGTCTTATCCGTGTCTTACACAACATTATGTCATTCTCTGAAAAGAAGTTTCACTTTCTCTTGTGCAGGCCAGCAAGGGAGACGGCAGAGCCTCCTTAGTGGCCATTGATGCTTCCTCAGCAGTCACACAGAGCTGGCAGGAAGGACCCCATATTCTTGATGACTCTGAAAACACACGCGGATTATATCATTGCATAGCACATTGCTTTTATAATTTCCCATTCTTTTCTTTCCATTACATTATGTGCTTTAATCCTTTGAACTTTAAGAAACAGAAAACAAGGAGCATCTCCCATTGTCCATTAAGGAAAATATATCTGCTTTATATTCTGGTAGTGTGTTCATGTAACTTCTCTCATTTCTGTCTTCTAATACCCCAGTGTGTACAGAGAACAGGCATTAACTCCATTTTACAGCTCTCAAATTGAGTCTTTGACTGAGATTTTGGTACGGTATTCGGGGTCAGCATTACAATCCTTGTACGTGCACTTTTTAGCCTATTAAGCTGAAGGTTGGTGACCTTCACTGACCACATTTCCATTTTGCCTATATGGATGTTGCACAGAGGACTCTGAATGAGAACTAGCAGAATGACCTTACAGTCAAGAAATAAGAAATTTTGTAGGGTGGTAATGAACACTCACTGTTTAACTTAGCTCATAAGCTTGTAGAGAAATCATTGCTTATTTCTCTCTGCAAATATCTCAGACATTGTCATATGAAAAAATGTCCTTGGTGTGTGTGTATACAAATATAACCTTCTATGCGGAAATCTGTTTGGCATGATAGAGCTTGCTGCTCAAGTTAAATGTGTTCCTTCCTTTGGATTTGAAACTACATGTTGGCGTTACAGGAAGAGCGTGGAAAAGTTTCTACCTTAATATTCGTCCCAAGGCAATGAGATGATAATTGGCAAGGTTCAAAAGATCTTCAGGTAATTAGAACATACGGTGTTTTAAAAAATAAGAGACATGGGCTTAGTAGAATTTAGACTACCAGAATTTCCAGCTACTTTTCCAGTAACCTACTTATCCAAGTATAAATACCTGTTAAACACAATTTGGGGAAACAACCTGAATAGTTAATTGGTGCCTTGAATTGACAGAGTAGAATAATAATAGGTATCCTTTGAAGTGCAACTAATGGAGTTTCAATCTGTTTTAGTGGAGGCCCCTATCGATGTTTTCCTTCTTTGGTTAGTTTAAAACACCTTATTAGTATTTTAAGTAATGTTAAAGAATTACAACACTGGACTAGTATTACTTTCAGATAATAAAAGCAATGGCCAGTTATTTAAATAAAGTTCTAAAATAAAGAAAATTAGGTGGTTCATTTTTAAAAATATTTATTTCTTTCTATAAATTCTTGCCAACCCAAATAATCATGCCAACATTTTGGTGTATTTCCTTCCTGGTGATCTGCATGATCTGCCAGCTTGCTCTCTGTTCTCTTGTGCTGAGTATGGAACATGCTGGACCCAAGGCACTGCTCATTCTCAGAGGTCTGCAGGAGAATCTTCCTCTTGAGTGAAATGTGGAGACAAAGGCTGAGAGGACTTTGAAGGCAAGCACCCAAGGGTCAGACAGGACTGAGATATTTGAAACCATCTACAGAGGCCTTACCTACTATGGGCCACTTGATAATTGCATTTTTTTTCGTGCTGCCTAGAGGAATGTGACGCTTCATTTTCAATTGCACAACATGGGCAAGGAGAGCTGAAAACAGGAGTGCACGCAGGACCACCAAGAGGCAGTGAAGCATCCTCATCACCTGACCAGAGTCTCATCATCAGAGAAAGTGGAAAGGCCCATGAAACCAGTAAGCAGGCCACAGGAATTGGGTGGCTCCAGCCATGACAGAGGCAATGGTGAGCAGTGAACTCTGTATACTTTGATTTCTCTTGATGAGAGCATTCAGTGAGGGCTTGTGTAGCTTTTAACAGTCTGCATCACAGTTCAGCCAGTAAGGAATGGCTAACCCCTAACCAAGTTGACCATCAACCCATCTAATTGGATGTTGACCACAGCAGTCAAATTGCCACAGCAATTAAAGGCACATGTCCTGTCCAAGTCTGAAAGCCTCTCACAGGACAATTGATTTGGAAAACAGGAAAACAGCAAAAGTGCGTGAGGGAATGTAAGGGAGAAGGTCTGGTCTTTAATGAATCTTTTACACTTTTTTGAATGCATATGTCACACTGTGCTCAAGCTGAGGTCTCTACAAGACCTATACTCTTCCAAACGCCAGTGCAGTGAAAGACCGACGCACTATTCCAGATCAAAGGAGAGGAGAGAGATGTGACAACTGAAAGCAAGGTATAATCCGGAGTTCTTTTTTTGCTATAAAAAACTAATGAAACAAGTGGTGAAATATGAATAAGGTCTGGATATTAGAAGTAGTCAATTTATCGATTATGATAATTGTATACCATTTTGTAAGATAATATCCATACTTTCAAATATTTGGATATATATGTGGATTAATACTTATTCTTGAAGTACTTAGGGTCAAAGATAGTATAATGTCTGCAATTTACTCTCAAACAGTTCAGGAAAAAAATTACATACATAAAGAAAAAAAAGGTAAAGCTAAGTGATCAAATGTTAGTGTCTGGGGATTCTGTTGTGAAATTCTGTGTACTATTCGGTAAGTGTAAAATTATGTCAAATAAAAAAATTTAAGTAATAAAAGATAGCTTCTAAAACCAAAAAAAAAGTTTAAGATGGTCTTGTTAACAGTACATAAATATTGCGAGCACCACTGTAAATACTTAGGACAGTTTTAATTATTGATAATACGTGTTTTCCTTTTCATGACCTACTCTAAAATTCTAGGGGCAAAACACAATTTTACATTTATAATATGGAATGATCTAATTGGTTTTACTACCAAATATCACCAGGAGCTGCAGATCCTTTCAGTCATCATCTATCATTAAGAATTGTCCCCTAAGAGAACTGATTTACACATCAAGGTCATCAAATGAATGATAAAGGCACATAACACAGGTGAGCAATTTAAGGGAATAATATCATTTTACCACTGTACACTGGAATATCACTTTTCTTCTAGGTATTTTTATCTGTGTTATCTCATTTTTATACCTGGCATTCATGTATTATCTCAGACTTGCCATTTTTCAATTAAACATTTTCACAGCTAGATTAAATTTAAAAATATATATATGTGTGTGTGTGTGTGTGTGTGTGTGTGAGAGAGGCTGGAATCTGAGGAAAAAAACTACAATATGAGAAAAGACCTCTTATTGACTGGAACTAGAAAAGAGAGAGAAGGATTGTATTATTCTCAAAGCACCTACAAATATAGGTATTGCTTGTTCTTAATCTATCACAATCCTGAGATCTATATACCTGCTTTGGGCAATCCGTCTCTAATAAATCAAAATATTTTTTTCAGTTACAGCAGGAACAGTGATAGCAACCCAAGTGGAATTTTGTTTTCATGAGTATATATTTGCCCTAATCTATTAAAGTAAGCTAGTTAAAATTTTGTATTACAAATCTCTCCATCTAAATTAGACTTCAAGATAAAAAGATTTGGAGTTTGAACATTGTCTTCTTGCATTTACCATTGGCAGTCAGATTCTGAGAAAAAGATGAAAAAAAAATTTTTGTTAGGTTGATGGAAAAAAATTAACAGTGAATTTTAACTGTTTGCATTTTGAAGAGAAAGTAGGTTTCAGGTGGAAGGATTTCTAACAAAGCATTTGTCAATTATTTATATGTTTGATTCTCCTGGACTTTTATCTGTAAAACAGGAGGAAAACAAGCACAGTAACTTTTAACAAAGGATGTTATTCAGATTCCGATGTCACTCCTCTGTCTACCTCCCTCCTATCTTCAAGTTCATTTCCTCTGCCCCATGCTGCAGCCACACAGACCAGACCCTTCAAAGGGTTTTGCACAGGTGATTTCCTCTTCCAGGAAGGCTTTCGCCACAGATGCTCATTCACAGGACTCCATCTGTCCTTCCCTTGTATCCCTTAAGTCTTGCTTCTGGTAACTTTCTCCATGAGCCTTCCGTTGCCAATTTATCCAAAATTGCAAATCATATCCCACTCCTGCTCCAATACTTCCTGTCCCCCTTTCCTGCTTCGTTTTTCTGCTTAGCATTTATGGTTTACTTGCTCCTCTTGTATATGGTCCATTTCCCTTCCTGGAGTGTAAGTTTCACGAGGCAAGTTTGTTCTTTGTTCCAACACCAGTGCCTAACATTTTTCTGGCTGTCGTTTCATTTGTTGAGTAAATGAATGAGTGAATGCTACACACCAAGTGAAGGATCCTAGCAATGTGGAATAACAATGATAATAACAATAAGCACATTTATGAACCGCACACTGCCAAAGCTAGCAGGTATAAGTATTTTGTCTTCTGGCTTGTTCATATTTAGATTTTTACTGCTCTTAGTGCAGACAAAACACTAGGCTCAAACTACACAATAGTGAATTTCACAGCAGACCCTCATCTCTATCAACACTTGCAAACTATTTCAAGCATGTGCTACAAAGTTTCACTTTGGCCAACAAGTTACTTTGTTGTTTAGCAAAAATGTGAAACGAGTCTGAATTAGTGAGTCCCCCAGTGTCAGGACTAATGGACACAGGTATACCTCAGGGATATCTCAGGGTCATTACAGACCACTGCAACAAAGAAAATATAAAAATCAAGAGAGTCAAATGAATTTATGAAGGTTATGTTTACACTCTACTGTAGTCTACTAAGTATGCAACAGCATTATGTCTAAAAAAATCAACACACATACCTTAAATCAAAAAATATTCCATTGCTGTAAAGTATTAACCATATCTGAGCTTTCACTCAGTTGTAACCCCTGATCATGAATCACGATAGCAAATATAGTAACAATGGAAAAGTTTGAAATATTGCCAGAATTACTAGAATGTGACACAGAGAAACTAAGTGAGCAAATGCTGTTGGAAAAATGGTGCCAGTGGACTTGCTTGATGCAGGGTTGTTACAAAGCTTCAGTCTGTAAAGTGCAGTGTCTGCAAAGTGCAATAAACGAAACTCAATAAAACCAGTATGCCTGTGTATGTTTGAACTTATTCATTATTTAGAATATGGATTAAAATGTGAAATGTATGTGGGTGTATATGGAGTTGCTGCCTTTCTGAATGCTATGGACTGAACAGTGTCTCCCAAATTCATATGCTGAAGCCCTACCACTCAATGTGATAGCATTTAGAGGTGGCCTTTGGAGGTCATTAGATTTAGATCAGATCATGTGGGTGGGGCCCCTGTGATGGGATTAGTACCCTTACACAAAGAGACACTAGAGAGCTTGCTGCTTCCCTCAGCTTTCCACTGTGTGAGGGCATAGGAAGTGAGCAGGTCGGACAAAGAGCTCTCACCAGGAGCTGTCCACACTAGCACCTTCATCTTGGACTTGTCAGCCTCCAGAATCATGAGAGAATACATTTCTGTCACTTCAGCTGCTCAGTCTGTGATATTTGTTATGGCAGCCTAAGTAGACTAAGACACTGACCAGAATTAAAAACCAGGTTCTCCAAGAAGGGAAATAATAAGCAGTGTAGGCAGTGGACTCCTTAGCTTTCTCTGGAAGTACTCCTGCAGTTGCTATTATTTCCTCCACTCTGGCCCTAGAAGGGTTCTATTTCCTTTAAAGCTCAGACCGATGTCTTCTTTTTTCACCACAATCTGCAGAAAGCTAAGACAGGGCCAGGCTGTTTGGGCAAGTTCCACAGATGGCTAAGGGATTATCAACTACACAAAAATGAGTCAGGTCAGCACCAGACCTGTTCTGCTCTCCGGGCTTCACAGTACCCTAACCTTTGGTGAACACCAGCTTCCCATCAACCACTGAGGAGCACATGCTCAGACTCCTCTTCTCTTGGAAGTCTGGAGCCAAGGAAGGCAGGGGTGCCTGTTGGAGTCCATCTGGGGAACACCCACAGCCCCCACCTAATCACGGCTGTGCTCCTGGGCTCTGCTAACTTGTCTGCTGTGGAGAGAAACACAGGGCCAGGGGCCAGATCCATCTTGGCAAGTAAGGAAAGCCAAGACTGCTTCCTTCCCCCTGGGATGGGGCAGCTTCCTGTCCAACCCCTTCTAGGAATCTTGAACCAGGGGAGAGAGGAAGAAGGAAGCAGAGAGAGGAGAAAACAATTAATAGAGGGTGCTGGGCACTTACAGCCATTGAGAGATGGCCAAGGGGAAAGTAGACTTTTGTTTTCAAGTCATTTTCAAATAAGCACACTATCTCCAAGAACATAGCAAGGACAAAATATTAAATAACTGAAGGAGGGATAAGATTCACATATCAAGTGGTATAAACTATGCAAGTGTGGCAACCATAAATGAGTTGGGCCAAGATGGTATCATTGAAGTTAGTGAGAAGCTGCCTCCTTCCAAGCAATCATTGTCTTGTTTTCTGTCTTATTAGTAGCTTGTGGTTTTCCCAACATATGTAGCTGATTTCATGTACTTCAGGAATTTCTATAGCATTTCTAACAGTTGTCACTTTTCTCTGGAAAGTTGGTACTCTCTAATGTGCCACTGATTTGGAGAATGGCAACCCCCACCAAGCTCTGTCCACACAATACATCATCTGTTCCCTCTGGCCTTCACAGGAAGGCATGCTCAGACATGGTGTAAGGAGCAGGTGAGATGTGTCATTACAGATCAGTTGGTTTACACACCTACCAGTTAGGGTAGATTTGTGAGTCTGAGCCTAGGGCCCATGGGGCCTGTTCTCTGTTTCACAGCCCCCAGCTACATCCAGTATCCACCCAGCCTGATTCAAGATGAGAAGGATGATTAACTTTGGACCAGCACCTGCATGTCACCAGACTTGAGCAGCAACCATCAAAACACATGCCTAATATACTGGCCATCTCCATAAGCACAGCAGAGGTATTAAAATATTAAACAAAATATTTTTGTTGTTAAATAAAATGTGCCAAATTGGAAATGATTTCCCAGCCCTGACCATCTCTTACTAAATGAAATATGCCAAAGAAGTAAGTATATCACAGAATGTTTCAGGGCATGCTAGTAGTGAAAAGGAAAACAAATAGAGGAAAGGGTACTACTTCAGAAGAGAAAAGAGGACAGCTGAGAAACAGCTGAGCCTTGAACAACATGGGTTTGAACTGCATAGGTCCACCGTACACGGTTTGTTTTTCAATAAATATACTGAAAAATTTTTTGGAGATTTTCAGAAACATTTGAAAAATTTGAAGAAACATTTGAAAAGCATTTCTTTTCTCTAGCTTACTTATTATAAAAATACAGTATTTAATACATTAGACATACAAAGTATATGTTCAATGACTGTTTATGCTATCAATAAGGCTTCCAGTCATAGTAAACTATCAGCAGTTAAGTTTTTGGGGAGTAAAAAGTTAAACACAGATTTTTGACTGCCTAAGGGTTGGCACCCCAGCCCCGTATTATTCAGGGGTCAACAGTGGTTAGAATTCTTATCATGGAGATTGCTCTTTCTGTTTACATTTCTTAATATGGGTAACAGTAGGTTTAGATTTGAAACTCCCCACCCCAAGGATCTCCTGCTGTCTTGATATGTCTCCAGAAGTTCACATGCAATATTTGATTGTAAAGCCATCAAAACATAGAGTACACTTCATGCAAATTACAAAAAACATCAATACTAACACGTACTTCATTTTCTTCCCTTGTACTTTTCTATCTTTTCCAAGCTGTCTGCTATGAACTACTATCACAAGTAGAAGAAAAATCATTGAAACTGCCTGCTAATTAAGACAATGCCATTTTATGTGATCCAGAGTCTGTAATATAGATGTTGCCTGTTCTCTCTATTCCTGCTTCGACTCTTCAAACAGCCAGTTTTGGAAATGAGATGCTCTGCTTCGATGGCAGGCCAGGATTCATGTAAGCTACTCCTGAATTTCACCAAGTCTAATATTTCAAATGAGAGATTTCAGCTCCCTTGACACATTCTAAAGGCCTGTGCTTGATGAGCAGCACTACTTATGTGAATAATTCACTTAAATAATGTGTGAAAGAAAAAGGACAGTGTTTTAGTTCATTACTAATTGTTCTTCCATCCACGCTCCCGCTAACAAAGGTTGAGAGGTAGAGAGGAAAAGGGCCTTTCCTTCAACTCAGACAGGGTCTCTGCAGCGGCGAGTGCAGTGTGAAGAGAGGAATGAGGAAGGATAGGCATCCAGCCAGATCGGACCTAGTGCTTAACCAGAAGAGGAATGCTGGAGCCACACTACCATCACATCGCGTCCTACAGCCTTTAGTGCTCGGTCTTGAACCCTGGTGTATGAGACAAAAACAGTGGCACTTGAGTGTGTGTGAACATCCAGGACTCCACTGGCTTAGCCAACTCTTCCACTTCATTGTGGTTGCTATTTTAAAAATCTACTTTTATGCGGCTGATCCTTTTATTTTGCTAGTTAGTTTTAATGCTATCTTTAAAGGTGATAGCTAATGGAGAGCAAAAGAAGGCAGACACAGATAAAATGCAGCACCTCCCTGGCTAATTCAGAACTGCTTCCTGTCACAGCTCTATCCAATACAGTCACCACCCCCAGGCCGGTGTCAGAGTCTCTTATTTTGGAGTTCGAGCCAGTTGGGCCTTGAAACTGGCTCCAGACGTTTAGAAGCACTACCAGATGGCAGGATCCTCTAGGAAGTAATTCTACTTCTATTCCCTAACTGGGTCTTTGAGCATAATGTGCCTTCTCACCCAGACATGCGTATACACAGCCTTTTTCCTGAACCAACTGGTCTCTCCCTATCTCTACTCAAGGAAGAAATTAGAGAGAGGTGGGGGTGGCAGGGGAGATGATGGTCTCATATTGCCTGCACATGCTGGGAGAAGTCAGAATTCTTTTTCTTCTCTGTCATGAGGGTTTATGAGCAACTAAACTGGCTAACCCAACCGCTTCCCTCCCCAGGACCATGTTCTTGTTTTTAGCTTTGCTTCATTTTATTTTAAGAAATCCTTCTCCTCTTCAGTCTTATCTGGTGATGCTTAATTTCAAAAACAATTGGAATCTTTACCAACCATCCATAGCAAGAGCATAATCTGGGTTTGGATTAGAAATTTCCTTGCCAAAACCAAACACAGAAGACTTTTTTAAGTAGTTTCTCCAGAAAAGGAGTATTTGGTTTTGGGTTTTGCTGTTTTCGTTTTTGTCTGTTTTCTTGGTCAACCAAAATTGCTCCCTTTCTGTGCCTTTCCGTGCCTTTTCCCCACTGACTCTGTGAGCTCCCAAAATGTGTGCACTCAATTCTCTTTTGCTTAAATTAGCCAACTTTTGATTAGCTGGCTTTGGGTTAGCCAGCTTAGTTGCTCATAAACAAAAATATGAACCAGTATCCCTGGCCTCCGTCTTGGCCCTCACCCTCCTCTCCCTGTTCTAAAATTTCTAGTGATGAAACCTAGATTAGATAACAAAGATCAAAAGTTATCTCCCAGACAAATATCCCAGATCAGTACAGTGGAATTAAGAGAATGAGGAAGAGAGTTGATACAAGCTGAGAATATTTCAGCAGCACAGTATCATGAGGTGCATTCATAAGACACAGACACGTGGGAAGACACATGTCCGTCTGCAGCCCTGGAGTTCAGGACTTTGACTATTTACAGTTTCACCCATAGTTGGCTTTAGTGAAAAACTGTGGTAGGATCCTTCCTACTGCTCCAGAAATAAAGGCCACTGGGACGGACTCAGGGAAAGGGGTAAGGGCACAAGTCATCGGCAGGCAGGGACAGAGCTGACATTACGAACTTCCTTACATATACAGGGTCATTCAAATGCCTTCCTGAGCTTTGGCTCTGTTGCTCTTCACAGCAATGCCCGGATTTTGTGGGCTCCATTTTACCGTTGAGAACGCTGTGCTTCAAAGAGTGAGGAAGTTTTCCACGTGTCCGAGGCGGAAACCCTTCTCACTTCTCCTGTAAAGAGATCAAAGAGGTAGGCCTAGTAACGTATGGGCAACAAGGAACAAGTAGCAAATGAAGCTGTACTTTTAATTATTAATAGCTACTAGTGAGGTTATACTACCTGTCAGGTTCTGAGATCAGTCCCTTACCTCTAAGATGGGGGTAACATCTGGTAGCCCAAGAGAAGGGATGGCTGCACTGCAGGTGCTCAATTAATGTGCAGTGAGTAAATGAGGGATATAAAACAGGGCAGGAAACCAGAGGGGGGTCTGAGTGCCCCATAAGGTGTTTTGATTCAGTACTACAGGGAAACAGAAGCCTCTGGAAAGGATTCACATAGAAGCACTACATCAAACTCCCTGGCTTATTGGTCAATTGCAAAAACTTTTAAACTCAGATTTTGTTTCTTTTCAATGACGAGTCTAAAATGAGCAACTATCGCTCGTCTTCTAACCACCCTCTGTGGCAAACCCAGGGGGAGAACAGTTTTCTTTAGGCTTTGGGGTGGCGCCCTTTCCTTTTTTGCTTTCCCCTCCTCGTGTTTTTGGGGCGATGCGAGGCTTCTGAAGAGCAGCAGCTCGGAAGGTTCAATCACTGCACACGCAAGCCCGACAGGAAGGCGTCCCCGCCTGGGAGCCCCGCGAGGCCGCTCGCTCCGAGCAGCGTCGCCCAGCGGGCAGAGGCAGCGGCAGCAATGCGCTGTCCCCTCCTCCCCGGGAGCCCGGCGTCCGCAAGCGGACACTTCCCGGGGCTGCCGGGGGAACACGCGCGCGCTGGGAGGTGGGGCCGCGGCCGGGCGGCCGCCTCTATTGGCTGGCGGGGCGGCGGGGGAAGAGGACTCAATGATTGGCGGGGTCCCCAGCCGAAGGGGGCGGGGCCTCTATATCACCGGAGTCTCCGGCGCGCTGCAGGCAGACGGTGCTGGAGTGCGGCGCCGCCGTGGGGACTTCAAGTCCTGTGGTGCGGGCGAGCGGCGGGCCGGCGTGGGGGTGGCGGGGCGGGCGCAGGGCAGGGGTCTGCGCGGGCCAGCCTCGCCGAGCCCGGGGCCCGGGCTGAACGGCGGCGAAGCGGCAGCCCCGCGCACACCAAAGAGGAGGCGGCTGTGGCGGTAGCGGCGGCCCCAGCCATGCTGTGCTATGTGACGAGGCCGGACGCGGTGCTGATGGAGGTGGAGGTGGAGGTGAAAGCCAACGGCGAAGACTGTCTCAACCAGGTGAGGACGCGGGCCAGGCGGGGCGCTCGCCGTCCCCCCGAGGCCGAGGGCCCTCCCGGGGGCGCCCGGCGCCGGGGCTTGCTCGTCAGGGACCGGGCGGCGCTGCGGCGGCGGCCGGGGGAGCCGCCTCCTTCCCGCCCGCGTGGGGCACCGGGCCCCGTCCCCGCGCCGGCAGCGCGTGGGCCCGGAGGACGCGCGCCGCAGGCCTGTCCCCTGCCCCCAGCACCCTGCCCCCGGCCGGTGCTTCCCCGGAAGAGGGCGGCCGCACACCTGCCGCAGGTGTGTGCGGGATGCCGCCTGGTGGGGCTCCCGGGGCCTGGCGGCGTCCTCCGCGGCCCGCAGTGAGGTGGCTGGAGGATGTCGCGGGTCCGAGGAGGGGTTGCTCTGCAGACAAGCCCGGCCAGTGTTTCATGCTGCTTCGCAAATGGACCGTCCACCTTTATCTCCCGCTTGGCGGGGGCCGAGAGGACCGTGGGCGCCGGTGGTCCCCGCCCCGGTTGTCCTGAAGCGGCGTTTCTGTGAGAGGACAGGAACGGGGCCCAACAGCACACGTTCTAAGGCAGACAGCAAATTGGATCTCAGCTGAGACGCTGTGCCCCCAAGCCCCCCAGGCCTGAGATATTTGAAAAACCTCCGGGGGAGCTGAGCTGACACTTGTTGCGTGTTTCCTCAGCGTGGTTTGTTTTGTTGGAGTCCAGATGGTTAACACTGTCCCGACAGTATGCTGCCAGACCAGCTGTGCAGACCGTGCTGGCGGAGGGAAGTCGGGTGACGGGAAGAAGAAGGAAAATACCCTGTAGGTTCCCCCCTCAGCCATTATGCAGGCGACTTTTGAGGACTGCCTTTTTTCGCCTGCCGGCGACCCAGCCCTAGTGCGTGCCTCTCTGCCGCATCCAGAGGGGTAGCATCGTTGGAGCCTTTGTGCTTTGTTCTTCCAGCTTGCAAAAGGAATTGTAACACCGTTTTCGAACTTCGGAAAAAGTAAGCAGGAATCTCGGGCTCAGATGGAGCCGTTGGGTTTACCTTGAGTACGTGGACCACTTGCTCACCCCTGCTGCATTCATTTTTGTTTTAGGTGTGCAGGCGATTGGGAATTATAGAAGTTGATTATTTTGGACTGCAGTTTACGGGTAGCAAAGGTGAAAGCTTATGGCTCAATCTGAGGAATCGGATCTCCCAGCAGATGGATGGGCTAGCCCCTTACCGCCTTAAACTGAGAGTCAAATTCTTCGTGGAGCCTCATCTCATCTTACAGGAGCAAACTCGGTAAAGTGACACTAAAATAAACCAGTGTCCAGTAGACCTTTGATTCCATGTAGAAAGGGCCCTTGCACCTTCCCAGAGATGTTCACAGGCAGATTTGTTTTGGTACAGAGTGAGTTGGTGGTTCCTAACTTAGAAGTTTTCCAGGGCATAGCCCTTTCGTTGATCTGAAGAGGGAACTGCATAGTTGGCCTGGGGTACATTGTCCAATTTTTCTCATGGTTTTTCTTGTCTATATAAACAGTGGGAGAGCAGGGTTGAATTCTCACAAACTTGAGATCAGTGCCACAATGCAAAAAAAGAGAAGAAAGGAAGAAAGAGAAAACAAGACCCAGCTAACTTCCTGATAGCATCATCTAATGCCCGAGAGTAACCTCTGCCTCAGCAGTGTTACTGTAGGTCACTGTAGACTGTTATAACAGAAAGCAGGAAACAGTTCCTCTTGGGTTACTTAGTCAACTTCTTCAGCCTCGTGTCAGATTACAGTATGTAGTGAAGAGCTGTCTGAGCGGGACCAAATGCAGAGGTTTTAAAGTTGTTGAATTTCTCAAGAACTTAGTAAGAGAACTCTTTGAAGGCCAGTGCAACCAAACTCTAACCTACAGATAACGTTACGCATGATTGTTGAGTTTAGATTGTTGAATTTATCTCCGTAATTCCAGAACCCCACCAGTAGTGGTAGACAGCTGGAGTTACGGGGTTTCCTGTTTTCAAACAGAAAGTGTTTCCCCCTCTGTACCAACTGGAATAACTTTTCTCAAGGATGAGCCAAACTAGGAAACTGATGTCTGATCCTTACTGCTGAAATGCTGGCGACCTAAATCTTGCAGTGATATGTCAACAACAAAGTAAGGGAAAATGCTTTTAAACACAGCAAACTTGGGCTCTAAAGTCTAATGCTTTTCATAATCCTTTGGCCTGGGAATTTGCTATGGGTGTGTGGCAATTTTGAGTAATGATGAGTGAGCAGGATCCTTTAAGAGTTTTAACATGTCATTTTTTTGTTCCTTTACCAAAGCACTGATAGAAACATGTTTTGAAACTACTCATTTGAATTTGAAAGGTGAAGGAGATAGATGGTCAATGTTTTTTTCTAAGGGAAGAACTGTATTCTCAGTACTTCTGAAAATGTCTTGCAAAATATTCAAGTGATTGCATGTTTAAAGATGTTTTTAAATATTAATTTTTCTTTTAATATTTTCTTAGTTTAGATTAAGGTTAGTTTTTTCTTAATGCTGATTTGTGAAGCTCCTACTTTGTACTCAGTGTGACAACTTTCAGTTAAGGGAAAATGTATATAAAACACAATATATTGGAATTTTCACTGTGTAGTTTTATCATGATTTTGTGATCATTTCAGGGCCTTCAGATGCAAATCTGTTTTGATGACAAATACGTCTTAAATCTGAAGAAGTGTGGAGGACTGAATAAACCATAAATAATGTTTGCAGTCATAATAGTATAATGCATTTGTATTATGAATGCTTACAGATTATAGAATTTACTACTAGATGGTCTTTACTTGTGCTTTCCTGTAATTGAGCTACTATTATCAAATCCATTTTATTCATGTAAGAAATAGATATTTTATGAATTAGAATCGGTATCAATTTCCTACTTTGACTCTTGAGATTCATTTCTAATAGCACTCAGAATGCACACACCTAGAGAGACCAGTAATTTTAATTGATTCTAATTCCTTTTGAAATGTAACTGAAAAATTAGTGTGATCTAAGTGATTTGCTTTTAAAATATTGATGAATTTTATTTGTTTTTGTGGAGTTGTTTGAAATACAGAAGTTTAAGAAAATACCACCTAAAGTTTATATAGCATTCTACTTTAATAATGAGATAAAGTGATTTATAGTTAGCATTTGTGCCTTCTAATTAGGATCAGAAGTTGTACTGGGTCCAGATTAGTTACAATTAACATTGTTTTTCTATGCATAACACTATAGAACAAAAATGCTTATTTTCCCTAATGTTATGTTGGCACAATAAAGCTGGTTGGTAAACTTTTTAATGTTTAATTATTTGTTAGATAATGTTTATATAAAATGCCATGAAAATAAAATGAATCTGTTTATGTGGTTAGTAAACTCAGCTTTGCCTGTCCAGGTATGAGAGGTGATTTTGTACCATCTCTAAGTCAAGTCATGAGGGTACACTTAGTATACTAAAAATGTCTGGACAGTCTATTAAATAATGCTGAAATATCTTGGCCACATTGACCTCTGTGGAGAATTGAAGCAGCCTGTTTATAGTAGAGGTGGCCCCACTGGGGACAGTTAATGTGTTAGTTTGCATCAGATTAAGGAAACCACTGAGACAGTGATAAGCAGGAAGGCCTGTTTGTAACAGGAGAGTACTAGGGACCAGACTGAAACCCTGCATTCTACATCCAGCTCTGCCACCAACTGCCAGCACACGCGGACTTCCAAGACTGAGCCCAGCTCTTCAGCACAGTTGAAAGGAAGAAACTGTCTCTAAAATCCCTTCCTGCGGTAGAAGTTTTGTTTCTGCTTCCTCTCTCTATCGTTTTCCTTAATGCTTTCCTAAATACATTTTTCTGAAGACAGAAAAAACACAAGTATCTGTTTAGATTGATAGATAATCTAGTCTCTGATTTGGCCTAATTTTAGATTTGGTTCTTTACCCACATTATTATTTGCTCATGAATGGGAGTGTCTGGAAAGTAACCAGAGAGTCTTGTTTAGACTCAGCTGGCACATTTCAGAGATGGAAACTGCAGGTATTTGCAGCAGATGTTTGCCATGCTGTGGTTTAAAACTAAAAGTGAAACTACTGTATTCTGAAAGTAGATCTGAAGTAACAGTCTTTGAAATTCTTGCCTTTCAAAGGCTATTGGTTATTTGCAAGCAATTCAGACCAGATTTTGTCAACATTTCAAAACCAGAGATTAGAGAATTGTATGCTTCGTTTCCAGAGATGGTAATTACACTATCCACCACCAGTAAAATCTATTTTACCTGACTTTGGCACATTTCAGCATAGTGCTGTGGTCTTTGCTACAGGCCCTACTTCTGCTTAGTTAAGACTCACCTGAATTGTCTTTCACAGAAAACAACCCCAATACCAGGGCTGGAGTCCTGAACTAAATGTTCAAAGAAATAGTGTAATTCTCAATGGCGAATCTCATCAAGACTTCAGTGATACAGTCACTCATTCCTCGTGAAATCCCACTGTCCTGTAGACCTCAGCTCTGTCACCACTCCTGGGGAAAGCCCCCTTTAGGCCTACCCTGGAGACTCAACTCTCCAGACATCTGTGTAGCCTTCCTAGGTGGAATTTAATAAACATAGCATTGTTAACTTATATGACAATTTGTTTATCCCAGCCACACTAATAATCTAAATTCCATTAAGCAGGAAGATGATCAACTACTATATCCCCAGAGTTCAGCAAGTGACTGGTGCATAAATGTTTGTTAAAGCAATGAATTAAGAACTTGGAAATAAATAAAAATGGAGTTCATTTAGAATTTTCTTGTAGATACTGAAATGTTTGCCCATATGCTTGTATAAACTGAAAAGTTTGAGACTATCTAAAAGAAATATTTCCATTGAAAACTGTCTCAAAGCTATTACTCTGTTAAGAATTGGCTGGTGCTGGCATTTGTTGCCCCCCTAACGCCACCCCCCCACACACACACCCTGCCCCAGGCTATTTGTTTATTGCGGCTGTTGGTTCTTATCTAAAATGAACCAACACTTGGTGGACCTTCTGTGAAGTCCAGGTAGTTTTCAGGCTAGAGGCTTCCTTTATCTCAATTTGTAGGTTCTAAGTACTCATTGGACTCAGATTCCCCCTGTCCCCCAACAGAACTCACTTAGACATGTGAGAAATCTTGGAAGATGGCATCATTGAAACCCACAGAGCAAATGCCACATGCAAACTATAGGCAGATAGGAGGAGGTGATTTTGAATCAGTGCAGAGCCTGAATCATACTGATTTTAGCCAGTGTCTATAATCATGTTCCAAATATTCAAAAACAGTCAGCATTGATAAAGATTGCTTACCTAATTTACCTTTGTGGGATCCAGGATGGGTGAGTTCTGCAGGATGCTGTTGTAGCAGTACTTGTTATAAAGATGCCATGTATGTTCTTCATAACTATCTGCCTAGGAGTTCTTCATAACTATCTTCATAACTATCTTCATAACTATAAATAGGAGTGGAATGTTGCATTAATTTCTTTCTTTCTTTTTTTTTTTTTTTTGTAATGCTCAAGCACAAAATAGGCCCCAGGAAAGTGAAAAGAGTAAAAACAGACTTGTATATTATTTCCAAAGAGAGTATTAATGAAATTTCTGAATTCTAATTTATCTGGTTTTCTTTTTGCTCAGATATATAGGGTGTTGTGTTATTAATCCTCTGAATTATGCCCCACTGCAGCCTGGTCCCAGACCTCTCGTGGACCTAATAGTACTCCCAGCACTTCTAGATTGCTGAGAAAGAGATTGTAGTGAACACTTAAACTGTAGGACTGCCTGGATTGTGGTTTGCCCAGGACAAGGATCTATTGTGAGTGAGTAGTCATATTTTTTAGAAGTGCAGGCTTGATGCTCCCAAGTAATAGTATTCTTCCAGGGTGGGTTGTAATCCCTTGTACTGCTGCACTCCATGTCTTTTAACTGCTTTGGAGCCTGAGGACAAGCAAATTTATCCATGATTCTCATTATCCATGAATCCTTGTGACAAGGATTTCCTTAAGCTGGAATAGCCACCTGATTTGGTAATTATTTAGCTTTGATAGGTTTTTCAATTGCAAACCTGCCATAAAGTAGACGATTTGATGGTTCCTTTTAGTAGGTGTACTATGCATTTGAATTCAGAACATTGGCCCTAAGGGATTTTTACTAGTATTATTTTCTCAACCTCTTATTACAAAAATTTGCAAACATACAGAAGTGTTGAAGATTTTCACTGAACACCTAATAACCCCAACTAGATTCTACTATTAATAGTTTAATATACGTATTACTTTATCACATACATGTTTACCCATTTACTGATTCCTCTACCCACCCATCCATCCCTCTTTTCATGCTTTTCAAAATTAGTTGTAAGTATCCTTCTCCAAAGTACTTCAGTGTGCATATCATTAACTAAAACTTAGTATTTGCCTGTGTTCTTTTAATATATAAAATTTGCATATGATGCAGAAATCCTAGTTATACCATTTAATGAGTTTTGCCAAATGGATGAGTCTGTTTAACCCCCTTATCAACATGTGTGGAATATTACCATCACTCCAGAAAGTTCTTTCATCTCCTTCTCCAGTTGGATTACCATCACTCCAGAAAGTTCTTTCATCTCCTCCGTTTGGTCCCCATCCTTCCCCAGCCCACCCACCCCACTCCACGACCAGGCTTATGTTTCTCCAGCCTAGATTAATCATGCTTGTTATACATCGTGTAGATGGAATCTTGCAGTGCATACTCTCTTGTGTCTAGCTGCTTCTGTTCTCCATGAACTGTCTGAGATCCATTGTATATACGAGTGGCATGTTCCTGTTTTTTGCTGGATAGTATTCCATTGTAGGAATGCAGTTCTCTGATTATCCATACTCCTATTAATGAATACCTGTTTTCCAGCTATTATGAATAATACTGCTCTGAACTTTCAAGTGTAAGTTTTTTTTGCAGACATTGGTTTCTTGACCAATGCAGACATTGGTTTTTCTTGAACAAATCTCTAATAATGGAATAGCTGGGTCATAGAGGAGGTAATTGTTTAGGAACTGCCAGACCTTTTCCCAAGGCAATTGTCCCATTCTGCCCCCCACCAAGAATGCATGGGAGTCCAGTTTCCCCACATCCTGCCAACCTTTGGGTGGGTGTGTTGTGGTTTTAACTTAATTCTCTGTTGATTAATGTTAAACACTTTTTCATATATTCATTTTTGGCCTTTCATGTATCTTTTGTGAAGTATCTAATCATGTCATTTATCCATTTTTATTGAGTGGTTACCTATTTTTGAGCCGTACAAATTCTTTATATATACCAGTCTTTCGTTAGAGAAAGGTTTTGTAAATATTTTTTTCCCATGACTTGCCTGTATTCTTGATGCCTTTTAGTGAGTAGAAGTTTCTAATTTTGGTGAATTCCAGCTTATCCTTTATTTCTTTTACTGTTTTTGCTGACTGTGTCCTGAGAAACTTTGTCTACCCCAAGTCATGAAGATGTGCTACTAGTATAATTCTAAAAGCATAATGGTTTTAGCTTTTATGTTTAGGCTTGTCATCCATTGTGAACTGATACTTGTTTCACTGGAATCCAAGATGCAAAACAAAAAACTCATAGCAATTGTGCTTTGATGGAATAGTTTTTAAATATAACTTGGCAGTGAGAGTTTAGTTTAAAATAAACTAATATGGTTAGGTGACTCATTGGACTGAGGCCACCATGTGGGTGATCTCAGTGAGGACCTAAAGGTAAGGGACAAACCAGCCATTACTAATGAATGGATGGCCAGGTTCAGTCCGGCCTCTTGGAGAGAAATACAGTTCAATTATTGGGACTAGCAAGTTTCCAAAAATACCCACTTAGCCATTTTAAAGATGCTTTAGGTTGGTTACTTAATACTGAATTTAATAGTGAATATGGGTATAGTTGTTTTATGTGTATGTCATGAAAAGCTCTTTAGAATGACATACTAGAGGGTAGTAGTAGTTGAGAGTAAGCATTTGTGATCATATCAACTCCCAACTGGTTTGCAGGAAGTTCATTTTGATTATCAGATCATTTCTTTATGAGACAAACCAGTGTTTAGAGGAGAGTTCTCTGATTATAATTCTTAAAAGGTAAATGACCTAACTTTGTCCCTTAAAGCTAAGGAAATAATTTTAAAATTAGAGGAAATTTAAAGTACTTTGAGACAAAACTATATTAAGGATGTCTGACTTTTTAAAATTAAAATATAGCATATCCTTATATTTACTTCATCAGAAAAAAAAATTTGCATAATGCTGCAGTAAGTGTGGATTCATTTGTACTCAGGATGCAAAGACATGAGTTAGCAAGAATGTTTCATGTCGAGGCCCCATGTAATGAAAGTATACATTTTCTTAGTAACCTGGTAAAACTTGAAGAATCATGAATTTGAAGGTTTAGAAGACCTAAACAGAAGAATGTCTAGAAAATGCTTTTGAGCTTAAATCTATAGGACATACTCACAGATATTTGCTTAAGACAAAAAAAATTGTTGTTTTCACAGGCTTTCTTTCTGTGATTCTATCATGTAGCTTAAATTAAATTAAGTTAGATATGTCAGCCACTTTTGATCTTTAAGTAAAATAAACAAAACCAGTTCACTTCTTTGACCACATCTCCTTGTTTTGATGACCTTCACTTTAAAAAAAGGGAGAGGGGAAAGCCCATGAACCAGAGCTGTAAGCCCAATGGTGCGAGAGAAAATAATAGAAAACAGTTGATTGGAAACCTTGCCTAACTACTGGGCCATCACTGGACTCCCTTGTGGGATATGTCTCTGAGCTTGGCCAGCCTCCCTATTGGAAAGAGCACCAAATAGAGTTCGTGGATGGCTCACCGCCACTGGCGGCCTTTACTGTCACTGCCCCCCAATTGTGCTTTCCTGGAAAGCATAAACCTGTCGCCCAGAAGCCAGTTTGTAGCCAGTTATTTTGATAGGATATGTTGCTTCACCTAAAATGTTGTCAGTTCTCTCTAAAAAGGAGCTCTCAGCTATGTTCACCCAGTTAGCCCAGCATAGGATTTGGCACAGAGCCACAGCACAACAAATATTTGTTGACTTGACCTGAAGAGGTAGCCTCGTACCTGTGAAGCTGCAACACGCAGGAAGGTCCCTATCAGAAAGTCTATGTAAACAGCAAAGAGGAGGATTTTTCTGCTTACAGGGTATTGATTGCAATCCAGCCTTAACATGTGGAGTATGTAGAAAAGCCAGTTGTCCCCTGCCCGCTTTTTTTCATTCTGACTCACCCACCAAGAAAAGATCAGCATTCCTGTTAGGCTGCTGACACCTGTTAATATGTTGTTACTTCTTTTTTGCCTTTGATTTTGGCAGCTGTCTCTCCAGAAGAAGACATGCATAGTTTGGAAAAACACAATGGATCATTTTTGAAACTCTTCTTTTATAGGCTATACATACTCTTTAATAAAGCAGAAACTAGTCTCTAACTTGATACTTGAGAAGTAAGTTAAAAGACACTTTCACAAAGCAGTCATTAAATTGAGAAGGCTGCATTTGTGGTGATAACCTTAAAATCTTTTGGTACGTAATTTCTTCTTTAATGTAAGCATATATTCAGGTTTTCATTTCCTGCTAACATGGCCCTGATAAATACAGAGATGGAGTTACGTTAACCAAGATGAACCTTTGTGAGTGGTCACCTAAAAAGCCTGAGGGCGGAAGTAGTGTTGTAACACCAGCGTGTTACATGAATGTTAGACCTCGCCCTCAGATAGCTCATCCGCAAGTTATTTTTGTGCTTATATCTTTGCAGGAAACCCCTTCTCAGTTTAGCAGAATGTCAGAAATACTTTAAAGACTAGCAGATGTTTAAAGACTAGCAGATAAGAACCATGCTTATCTTCTTTCAGGGCTGTTACGCATTCTTTGGTTTCTTCATACAATCTTTGAGTAAAGAAGAAACTGCAGTTCTTGGCAGAGTGTGATGATTTCAAATATTTCTTTATCATTACAGAGGGCACAATACATTGAATTTAAACATTTCTTACAGAAAGATTAATGGCTCTCGTCAGCCTGACGTTTTGAGACTGCCAGTAGAACCTCCCCTTGTATTTCTAGCCTTCCTTACTTCAGCTTCCTTCTCTTACATTGCTGGTGGCACTCTTTCTCCCTGGGTGGCCAGCGCAAGAGGAGTCAGCGCCTGAAAGCAGTGTTGAGCGCTGGACTAAGGGACACCCCCCGCAGTGGGGAACTGAATTTAACCAGCTCTGCTCAGAGCTGCACCAGTGGTCATGATTCATTTGTGAATGGAAGGGACATTGTGGCGTTTAAGCACGTTTGAGAGGCTGAAAAAAGTCATCAAAGGAAGGTTTTACCTGTATATTTGCCATAGACTAATTTTATCCTAAGCCAGTCTGTCTATGGCAGTTTAGATACTCTGTTCAGAATCTTGGAAAATGTGGACTGGCAGGTAATATATCTGTGTTTCCTAGAAGTTTCTAAGTCTGCCATATCTTTTAATAAATGTAGAATATAGTATTGTATGCAGTTAAGACAAGATGGAAGGACACTTAAAGTGATATACAAAGTAATCGCAAACAATATCCAGTTTTATGTACTATTGCAGAGTTCTCTGATGCTGAGGCACTGGTACTCTAGTACCAGCAGCCAAGTGTACTAGAAGTTAGAGTATGTCCAGTATTGTAATAGAGGAATAAATCATTCACATGTGATTTAGACAAAAGGGTATCTAAATGAGGGGACACAAAGAATGCCCTTCAGGACAGAAGGAGCAGTGAGACCAGAGACATGGGCAGGAACATGCTCATAGTTTTATAGGAAGAGGAATTTTCGCTTCCCTGGAGCATAGTGACTGGAGGGAATGATGGGAGATGTGGCTGGAAATCTGGGGGCAGATGTGGAGGGCCTTGGGTTTGTGCTAACAGTGTGCTTCCTCAGCAAACAGTGGCCATCCCTTGAATTATTTTGAGCAGAGAAGTGGCAAGTTTATGCCCGAAGCAAGCAGCTTGGAAGGTGGATTAGCAGAGTCTAGAAGAGAGATTAGCTCAGAGGATGTTGTAAGTTCTCTGACAGTTGAGTGCAGCATGTAGGGCAGAGGAGGTAAAAATGGAAGGATGGAACTGGATTTCAAGAGTTTTCAGAGTCAGAAAGTAGGTGAAAATAAGATAACAAGTCAAAAGTGAGTCCATTGGAAAAATAACAAAAGAATCTCCAGTTTGCACTGGAAGAAAAAGTATGTTTGTGAAGGAAGACTGTTTGAAGGAGGTGAAGTCGGGATGCTGAAGTACATTGGAGTGGAGAAGTCTGTAAGCAGTTGGACATTTGATCTTTAGAGAGATCTTGGGGCTAAGACTAGAGATTTGGGGTCATCTGAATAAAGATGAGGATCATAAGGTATCAATTTCACACCAAGATCTTTTAAAAAATTATAATGCAGAAATGTGTATAACTATTTTACATTTTGTGACTTCAATGTTACTGAACTTGTCTTAATTAGATTTGTTTGGGTTATACTTTTTATTCCAGAGAACCTTAGTCTTTAGACTTTTTTTTTACCCTAAATGTGGTTTAAAATTACAAGGATTCTTTAATAGTGAACATTTTCCAAGTGGCTTTTTAAATTGCTCTGTTTTCCTTACTTAAAAGGGATTGTGAAATTGCTAAGAAGGTGGAGTTGGACTTAGCCCCCCAGCTTCAACCCATTCTCACATTGCTTTGCAGGCATATCTTTTTCTTGCATATCAAGGAGGCCCTCCTGGCAGGCCATCTCCAGTGTTCCCCAGAGCAGGCAGTTGAACTCAGTGCCCTCCTGGCCCAGACCAAATTTGGAGACTACAATCAGAACACGGCCAAGTACAGCTACGAGGAGCTGTGTGCTAAGGAGCTCTCCAGTGCCACCTTGAACAGGTGAGGCTGCAATGCAGGCTACTGACTATATGTAGAGATCTAGCAAATGTGTAAGAGTTTCTAGAAGAAAATGAATCTTATGAGATAGATAGATAATTTGTGAGGTTAAGACAAGGCCATTGCCCAGTTTAGCCTATCGTTTTCAAAAGACTTGTAGCCTTTTCTTTGAGGAATTTTTAAACATAATCTGTGCAGATGCCCTTACATGAAATGCTATATAACAGGAATTTAAAAATGTCTGACCTTTTAAGAATGTAAATCTAAAATAAAAAGCCTGTTATATGTATTGCATTTTCTTCATCCCAGCAAGGATTAAACCAAGAGACCTAACATAGGTGTCTTAGTTCTCTATTCCTGGGTAACAAGTTACCCTAAAACTTACCTGCTTAAAATAACAAATATTATCTCACAGTTCTGTGGGTCAGGACTCTGACCATGGCTTGTCTGGGTGCCCTGGCTCAAGATCTTTCATGCAGCTGCAGAGAAACTACTGGTGGAGTTCAGTCTCATCTGAAGGCTCAACCAAGGGACAGACCCGCTTCTGGGTTGACTCGTGTGGCTATGGGCAGGCTTAGCCCCTCACCACCTGGGCCTCTCCTCGGCACTGTTTCATTACATGGGGGCTGGCTTCACCCTGGATAGGCAATCCAGGTTGGAGCAAGAGAACACAAAAGACAAAGTTTTAGAACTTAATCACAGAAGTGAGTGACGTCCCATCTCTTCTGCCGTATTCTGTTTGTCAGAAGCAGGTTCCAGGCCACACTCAAGGAGATTACACAGGGTGTGACACCAGGAGGAGGGGAACTTTAAGGACCGTATTAGAGCTGTCTGCCACAATATATATAGGAAATCCTGCATTTTTTTCAGTCGTAAATGATCTGATCAACCTCTTATAATGCTATAAGGAAACTTGTACATGTAAACAAATGCATGAAAACTGCCCTCATATAAATTTCTTCCATACAGTTTTAGAGATTTTTCCATAATTTTCCAACTCACCGCTCTCCAGCATCCACAATAGATTTTTTTACTAAAAAAGAAGAGATCTTGATCAGTGTCTTAGAACTGCTTTACCGTATGTTTGCTAAATAAGGGAAATATGAGTCACGTAAAGCAAGTGTTTGTGACTCATAAATGGCAGTGTCAAGATAGTGCACTAGTGGAAAAGGTACAGATGTAACTCTAGAGACCAAATCCATTCATCCCTCTCTGCCCTTTTGGCCCTGCAGCGTAATTGCAAAGCACAAGGAGTTGGAGGGGACCAGCCAGGCTTCGGCAGAATATCAAGTTCTGCAGATTGTTTCGGCAATGGAAAACTATGGCATTGAATGGCATTCCGTGAGGGACAGCGAGGGGCAGAGACTCCTCATTGGGGTTGGACCGGAAGGAATCTCAATTTGCAAAGATGATTTTAGCCCAATTAATAGGTAACGCAACTCTTAAATTGGTTAGTCCTAAGCCTGTGTGTACTTGGTAGCTCTGATCATGAAAATAGTAGAGAGGGATTTCCTGGACAGTTATCTATCCTTCAGAAATAAAATATTTCATTTTTGGTTTATATATTAACTTTATTCAGGTCTTGATAACCATTTAGTTATTTTTAAAAAAATACAAACACAAGTGTACTGCTGTGGCAAAGTTAATATTTTTCAAATAAGTTGTTCACTGCTATAAAAATCTCATTTTCACCTGTGTACACACAACCCACACCCAAACTTGCACTGACCCACAGCCACTTTTCAATGTGCCTGTGTAACTGGGGAGCAAAGTGCTTATGTGACAGTCCCAGACTGAGCATCTGGTTTACTGCAAGGTCATGAGCACGTGAGAATCCTTCAGAGCCACACACAGTGGCAAACTTCCCTTCTGGCCTTGCTCACTTTTCTCTTTCCATCCTTCAGGATAGCTTACCCCGTGGTGCAGATGGCCACCCAGTCAGGGAAGAATGTGTACTTGACTGTCACCAAGGAGTCCGGGAACAGCGTCGTGCTCTTGTTTAAGATGATCAGCACCAGAGCGGCCAGCGGGCTCTACCGAGCGATCACAGAGACGCATGCTTTCTACAGGCACGTGGTGCTGCTCACCCCATAACCTTAGCGTCTGTCCAAGCACTGAGGTTTTCAGGCGACAGACACCGAGGCTCCTGCAGTCTCTGATGTCACGTTTCAGTGTATCTTGTATGGAGTTTAAGAAAAGCTTTTAAACGTTTTGTTTCTGCTTAGCCAGGAGTCCTTTACCTCATCCTGCTTTGCCCAAAGGAAGTGCAAATGTATGAGCTGCACGGGTGCACTCTGCTGCCATCTCTTCCCTGATTTCCTTGTAACACCTCCTCCCCGCAAGGGACCTCTGCGCATGGCCTACTCCACTGCGGTTTTGGCCCTTTCCCGGCAGGGTGACCTGGGTCGTCTGTCCTGTCTAGGAGCTGCCACCCTGAATCCTCACTGTGTTGTAAAGCTCTTAGTAACATCGTTTCAGAGGATGTTTTAAAGCAGAGTTGTAATCTGACTAAAATATCTGGAACATTACAGCCAAGAAATTTAATTGGCAGGCAACCTTAACCTTTTTTATGTGAAAATAGACACACAAATTGTGGAGCAAAATGGAAAACTTGTAGGCATTTTTAACATAAAGCCAAGACGTTGAAGGAAAATACCCTTTTTCTTGCCATGAGCTATTTGGACTAGAGCTCCCCACCCGGAGTGTGGAGGTGCACATGCTCTGCTCTCTGCATCTATGGCTGCATTATCAGGTGCGTCAGAGACACTGAGAAACATGGAGGTAGAATCACTGAGATGTGTAACACACATAAAACCAGAAGGATTACTTGACAGCCCATAGATACGAATGTCAAAGGTCTGCTCACACTAGCAGTCTTATAGCAGAGTTTGGAACTCTTGAGTTGGTGGGGTGCCCGGGCTTGTCCACACTGAGGTTTTCCGTCTCTCCCCGCAGGTGTGACACGGTGACCAGCGCTGTCATGATGCAGTACAGCCGAGACCTGAAGGGCCACTTGGCGTCTCTGTTTCTGAATGAAAATATTAACCTTGGCAAGAAGTACGTCTTCGATATTAAAAGAACGTCAAAGGAGGTCTATGACCATGCCAGGAGGGCCCTGTACAATGCCGGCGTCATGGACCTGGTTTCGAGAAGCAACCCTAGCCCTCCAAACTCGCCTCTCAAGTCCTCGGAAAGCATGAACTGCAGTAGCTGTGAAGGCCTCAGCTGCCAGCAGACCCGAGTGCTCCAGGAGAAGCTGCGTAAGCTGAAGGAGGCCATGCTCTGCATGCTGTGCTGTGAGGGGGAGATCAACTCGGCCTTCTGTCCCTGTGGCCACACTGTGTGCTGTGAGAGCTGTGCCGTGCAGCTGCAGGTAAGGGGCATCCGGGCCACTGTGCGTCCCCACAGTCCTTGGGTGCCTGCTAGCTGGAGAGAGGGGTTCCCCACCTGGAAAGCCTCTTTGTACTTGGTGACTTAACAGGTGCTGCCCTTTGGAAACATTTTCTGAATCATAGACTTCTTTCAAGTTCTGGGAGCAAGGTTCAGTTTTACTAGGTAACATCTGGTTAGTAGCTGAGCCAGGGACGAGAAAATCCAGGCCTCTTGAGGTCTGGGTCAGGACCACCTCTCCCATTTCATGTTGCCTCCCATTTTCTGACACTTAGGAGGGTGGTCGTTACTACTTAAAATCATTGGGGTAAAAATACTTAGAATTTTGGGTTATAGTTAACACTCAGTTATCTGTGAGTGGGATGTCCACTTGGATTATTTGTGATAATTTCCTTTTATTACTGCCTGTACCTCTCAGGGCCCCTTGGATTGGCTCTTACTTAGCAAGTCAACTAATTTTAATAATTAATACATCTTACCCTTTTTTGCACCTTACATTTCTTCTTAGAATAAGTTCTTCAGTTCATGTTCATTTCTCAGAGCTGTTACTAAATGTCACTAATTATGTAAAATTAGCCCTAAATAATGCCTAGTCCCTGAGAAGCTGCTAATTTCAGAACTGTTTGGGGGGGCTATATAGTGAGCCAGCAGGATATCCCCAGGAGTGGTTCTGGGTTTGCCTTTTTCTGCCCACGTAGTCTGACCCTCATGCCTTATGGCAGAAGAGGGGACATGCTTGCTGAGAAGCCAGCCAGTGTTGTGAAGCTGTGACCTATGACTAGGAGCAGAACCATGTTCACTGGCCATGTGGCATGAACCCAGTGATGCCGGCCCAAATCAGGTGGCAGGATCTGCACTCCTGCCTGCAGGGTCATAATCTGTGGTCCCTGAGTAGGACTTCACTATAGGATGTGATTGCTCATCAAGAAGTCTTTAGTAATCACTTTACTCATTGTGCCCCATTTAACATTTGACTAAAAACCTAATTAATTTCTTTCCATTTATACTTTGTCCTAATATTCATTTTTTAATCCCTTGTGAACTATAAACATTCAAGCTGATTAGAAAGCAAAGATCTCTAGCAACTGAAAGCTAGAAATCATGGTGACCATAGCTTATTGCGGAAATGGAGTGTACCAGGTACCCTGGGTGAACACTGAAGGCGCAGACCCTCACGGGGGTTCTGACAGTACTGTTGGCTTTTCTCTTCCAGTCGTGTCCGGTCTGCAGGTCGCGGGTGGAACATGTGCAGCATGTCTATCTTCCAACCCACACCAGTCTTCTCAACCTGACCGTGATCTGATCTGTTGTGCACCTCCTTTACATGCCATGTTGCCATGAGCTGTACTCTTATAAACTGTAAAAAGGGTGAGCTGCGGAGAAAGGAAATACTCCAACATTCATCTGCCATGCAACGTATTTTTTTAAAAAAAGGAATATGACTTCTCACCACTAGAACATGCCATGCATCGCGTTAGCCCCTCCAGTGTGGGGAAGAGTGCCAGGACACAGACATTCCCTGGGCTTTTTATTCTTTTTATGATAAAGTAAAGGAATGAGTAAAATCTTTGATGTCAGTTAAGTGGCAGCATAGCCAAAAAGTGGGTTCCTTTTGGGAAATGGTGTTTGTTGTAAGTCTCTGTGATGTATCCCAAGGTAAGTTTCCTACCAGCTGCAAATTTTTTAAGAATTCGTTTCAAGAATTTACTTGGTTCTTTTGTATGGTCATGGAGCTCTGAACGTTTTTAATAGGAAAACTTTTCTTAAAGAAGTAGTTGTCATTTTAATGTCATTTCTGTTTTTATAACTTGTTCAAGAATGATTGGAGGCAGATTTAAAGATCAGTTCTGTGACTTCAGAAAAGTTAATAACAAAATCTTCAGATTGAAACCGGTCTGACTAGTGGAAAACAGGTAACTCAGCATGGGCGGCTTCCTATTCCTTCTCTCCCTGTCTCCTACCCACAAGCCTTTCAGTGACAAAGTGCTGCCAGTTTGGTTATAAGATTTCTGTGGGGGAGTCAGCACTCTGCGGCCTCCTGTTGGTGGAGTCTTCTAAGATCATGTAGAGAGCTCGCCCCCTGGGACGAAGCCGCGCAGTGGATGGCCAGGTGGGTCTCCGGGCACCCCCACTGCAGCTTCATCCTGACCCGCAGCCTTTTACAGCCTTGTCATCATAAGTTTCCTGCATAATGTCTGCTTCCCCGCCACCCCCAGTAAATGCTTAAGTATTAATTTCTGGTTGTCCCCCCCATATGTCTTAGAGGGGTTTCAAGGTCTGTTGTTTCTCTGTGCTTAATCATGTCTCCACTCCCACTTGGGCATTTTGGATGCTGGTCAGCTTGTGGGTTTTCTAGGACATCGGGAAACCTAGATGACCTTCCTGGGTGCAATACTAGCTAAGTGAAAGCTAGAAACCTACACTGTCACTTTACTGAGATTTCTGAGTATACTTTTCATATTGCCTTAATGTAGCAGTGATGTGTTTATGCATTTGTTTCTTTGCACAGACATTTTGTCAGATATTAAAACTCTACTTTTTTATGGCACATATTAGCATATAAGCCTTTATTCCAAGAGGTATTTATTTTTTCACTTGTAAAAAAATAATGTTTCCACATAAAGAACTCTGTTATATCCTAGAGGACTTCTGTCTTTTGTATTCAACATAATAAAGACTTTAAAGCAAAAACCACAGGTGTTTGCATCCTCATGGTCATTGTCATTGAAGCCAGTTCCGTTCATTTAAAAGGTAAGAATAACATCATGATTGGTATCTAGTTTAGACCTACATGGAAAATTAGAAAATGTTTAGGGCGTTTAATCAAGGCTAAATTGGCTCTAATCCAGGGGAATACCTGGTTATAGGACTGGAATGCAGCTGAGAATGGGGTAATATATATATATATATATATATATATATATATATATATATATATAAAAAGATAAAAAGTAAAAATGGGGAAAGGACTGGGAAAGTCAGAGTTTAACAGTTTAAACCCAGATGCTGCTACTAGGTAGTTGCCTGGTCAGGGCAGAAGAGTGTTGGTCTAAGTCCTCATAACAGTCTCAAGCTATGGACTCTGGAACTCTGTTCTATAGGACAGCTAGCCTGCTGCTGCGAGGCCCTAACTATTCTAAACATGCCAGGACTTGCTAATTTCTGTTGCTCAGGAAATGTTTTGTGGAGCAGAGAACATTGCACATAATATATGTAACTGATAATTATCTGTAGCAGTTGAAGGAAGTAATTCCAACTGTGACAAAAGTTCAGTACAATTATTTCAAGAAAATTTTTAAGAATTGGGAGATGGAGATTTGTTTTCTAAACTATTACTGTGCCTAGGTCAATCTTCCTTCAGTTTCCAGGAACTAACTCAATGGTTCGTTCAGCACATTCATTGAGCCACCTAAGTTACTGAGCACTCAACATTTAACAACTGTCAAGACATGAATGATACAAGAAGCCCATATCATGTACTTTGCCTGTAACATGCAGTTTATTTGGAAAGTTAACTAACATTCAAAATCATAGAATATTAGCACTGGAGAAGATCTTAGGTATGTTAGTCTCAAAATGCTAGCCAGTTGATGGAAGGATGTGTGGGAGAGTGGATGGATGGACGAATGAATGGATGGATGGATGGATGGATGGATGGGTGGGTGGGTGGGTGACAGGCTAAGAAATGGAAAGGTGAAGTTGTTCACCCCACTGGACCATGGACTCCTCAAATTCAGTGACTAACTTGTAAGCCACTACATTATAAGGTGGTATAACAGAACTATAAGGAAGATGCTATTGTACAGAAGGTAATGATTCATTCTGTTTAGGGGACAAAGATAAAGGTTCTTAATAAAGGACATTTGAGCTGAGCCTTGACATTCCAGTTGGATTTTACCAGGTGGATAAAGAAAAAGTGGCATGTGTGGGGCTAGAATGCACCATCCCCTGCTGAGGGTGAATTGTAAAGAAATTAGGCTCTGAGGAAGCAAGCACAGGGGACCTTGAATTCCAGTTTGAATTTGAACTTGGTTCCCTGCTGCCTTCAGAACAAAGAACTTTCAGGACAGCAGAGTGGTAATCATACGTTCTTGCACAGAGATTTCCTACAGCAAAGGAAAGGATACACTAGAGCAAGAATAGAGGCAAGGAACTCAATTTTGATCATCTATAAAGAGGAAAACAATGAGATCAAAAGACTTCAGAAGTATGATCAGCCTTTAGTGAGTCAAGGTATAGAAAAATCACCCTCCAGCTTGCAATAGTCTTCAAGAGGGACAAATGGGTGTGAGCCGTGGGAGTAGGAAGGAGACTGAATTGGGTTTCCATGGTGCATTTGAGATGCTTGGTAAGCAGCAAACCTGGAGTCAGTTGAAAACGTGGGTTGGGAATACCAGAGGATGGTAAAGGTGAAGAGAAGCATTTGGTGGCTGTTACATTTAGTTGGTATTTGAAGGCATCAATATAAGAAGTCATCTACAGGAGAACATTAACAGGGGAAAGGAATAAAGCTGAAGATGGAACCCTGAAATAACCTCCATCAAAAGTGGATGGTGACTGTAACTACACTTTTAGGAATTTACCAGAAGAAAATAAAATCTCCGATTTGAAAAGATGTATGGACCCCTATGTTTATTGCTGCATTATTTACAATAGCCATGATATGGAAGCAACCAAGGTGTCCGTCAATAGATAAATGGATAAAGAATATGTAGTACATTTACACAGTGGAATATTATTCAGTCATAAAAAAAATCCTGCCATTTGCAACAACACAGATGGACCTAGAAGGTATGCTCAGTGAGATAAGCCAGGCAGAGAAGGACAAATAGCATATGATTTCACTTACATGTGGAATCTAAAAACAAAATGAACAAAACAGAAATAGACTCATAGAAGTGACTGGTGGTTACCATGGGGGAGGTCTTGGGGTGGGTGGATGAAATAGGTGAAAGGGATACAGAAGCACAAAAATCTCAATCATATGAATGAGTCATGGGGATGAAAGTGCAGCATAGAGAACAGAGCCAATAGTCTGTAACATCTTTCTATGTTGACAGTAACCACTAGTTGGAGTAAGGATTTAATGTAGATGACTGTTGAATCACTGTTGTATACTTGAAATCAATACAATACTGTGTATCAACTATACTTAAATAAAATTGGTGGTGGGACTAAGAAGGAGTCTGAGCATAGACAGGGATGAGGAAAAATCAAGAAACTGAAAGCTAAGCCAGGCGACGACATCAAATGGGCAGGTCAGCTACGTCCAAGACTGCAGCAGCATCAAGGAGCTGGAGAAATGGGCATCACATGGCATGGCAATATTAGGAGGTCCAGGGTTCTGGGAAAGAGCAGCTGAGTCTGAGGTAGAGCAGAGACGCTTCAAGGTTGCCAGATGGAGTGGCCGGGGTGTGGAAATGGTCACTGGAAAATGACCTTGGTGATGAGGTGCAGTAAATCAAGAGGGTACTCGGACGGGGCAGGGTCAAGAGAAGCATTTTGGGTTCCTATTTGCAGTGGGAGGGCAAAGGTAGTCATAGAGAAGAGGGCCAGCGGGGTGTCAGGGATGTCAAAGGTGCAGCCCAGAGACTAAGGCAGCCTCCACCTGGGGAATGCGAGACACGCTGAACAGAACAGCAGGAGGCCATTGCCTGAAAGGCACAGCTTACTGACTGGAGCAAAGTCACTCTGGCATCTTTTTATTAAGGGTTACAAAAATTAGTGCTGAAGCTGGAAACATTTTTTTCCCTCCCCACCCCATTCCAACATGCCTGCTCTATATTTATCCTGTCACAGATGGGGAGCTCAAATGCAGTGCCAAGGGTGTTCCTTTGACTCTGGCATCGAACACAGAGAATTAGAAGCCCCACAGTGAGTAGGCTTGGGTAAAGCATGAACTCTTCCAAGAAAAACTTCAGAAAGAAATACCCAGGAGGACAGAAGTTTGAGCAAATTGCCAAACCCGAGTGTGGGGAGAGGCGCATGTATGACTCACCACAAGTAGGCCTGAAGGAGGAGTGGAGGGTGCTTCGGTGTTGAGGGAGCTCAGAATAAACCAGAAAAACCAAAGTTCTTAATTCAGTTTTACCAAGCACTGTAAAAAGAAGCCTAGATGGAGTTTCAGCATGATCAGCATTTAAGACAAAATGCAGCCATTTTTGCACGTCTCATTGCTTATCATATTTAGTGCCTTCTCATAGAAGTCCTCAAACATTGCAAATTACTTTTATTCATATTTGCAGAATCTCCTTGAAATGAGTTTGTTTAAAAGCTGCAAGATATTAAAGAGTTAGCCTTATGCTTTTTAAAAACAAAACTATGTTAGGACCACACAAATTACATAGATTTAAAACACCTGCCAATTGCTTAAAGATAAATTCTTTTCAAGCAAAAGCTGAACATCTGTTGTTCATAAAGCTTGTGCTAATGCTAAGGGGGAGAAAAAACTCCAAGCCCTCTATCAAAGAGAGAGTCTTCCAGTTGAGAAGAAACCCTATACACGTTTGTGAAACAAAAAGGTAAGTTGTTCTAAGATCAAACATAATACATATATGTGTGTGTGTATAGACATATATGTTCTTCATACATTACAAATAATACATATATAACATATATATTATAATTTTCCACTGTACACCCTATTCACAAATATTTAGAGAATTTTGAATGAGATCACTGAGGACTGGGTGAATTTAGGAAGGCTTTTTGAAGTAAATAAGCTGCTCTTTGTCTTGAAGTCTAGAATCTGGGTTGGCAGAAAGGAGGACAAAGCCCAAGAATGCGGAAGAGCCCACAGTGAGGGGCACAGGTCAGGAGAGAAAAAGACAGGACGAACATAGACCTGGAGATCTAGTTCACAAAGACTCGGCAGCTGGAATAAAGGCTCTCGGTTTGATTTGATGAGTGTGTAAAATCTACAGGAAGGTCTGTATCTGTTGATTCGCTCAGCTTTTTATTCATTAATTTGGACATTGATGTGTTAACTCAGCAAATATTTTTCAAGCACCTAAGTCTGTATTAGGCTCTAAATTAGGCCTGGAGCAGTGGCTCTCAACCAGGGAAATTTTCTCCCCCTGAAACATTGGGCTACACGTGGGGATGGTTTCTCATTATCCCCCTGGGGGTGGGTGGTGCTAATGGCATCTGGTGGAGAGAGGCCTGGGACGGTATTGAACATCTGACCACGCCCAGGATGCTCCCCGAAGAAGGACTTCTCCAGCTCTAGCTGTTGCTGTCCCCACTGTTGAGAAACCCTGGACTAGACAGCACAGGCATCTGAGATAAAGTGCTGGGCCCTCTGTGGATGACCAAGGTCTGTTGACACTGAACTAATTCTAGTCTGAGCTCCACAATGAAGCATGGACTGTGTATTATGGAAGAGCAGAAAAATGATGCCACTAATCACTTGGAGTTGGGAAGATTTTTGGAAGAAAGTCACACTGGAGATGAGTCTTAAAAGGTAAGTTGAGACTTACCCAGATAGGAAAGGTGGGTGAAACGAAAGTGTTAAAATACGTGGTATATTTAGGACCACTGCCCAGTTTGGCATAATTGGAATACAGGGTATGTGTTGGGACGGGTTGGGGTGGATGGTGAGAAATGGTGTTGGGAAGCTAGGTTGCGACCCTATCTGGGGGGCCCTGCCAATCTCTATCCCAGCCCCAACTGATAAGAAGGTCAGTGTTCACAAAGGTCATAAAAGGGAATCTAGAAGTAGTGGGTTCCACAACTCTGTTCACCACACTCTTGTCTACAGATTTCATTTCATTGTCTGAGCTCTGGTAAGCATGTGTCCTCTGAGTACAGAGTAAAGTTAATAGCAAAATAAAACCCTCACTAATTTGCCCTGGTGATGGAAGCTGCTAGATAATCATTCAGAATTTAAAAGCTCATCTCATTTCTCCAAATGCAGAAAATGATAAGATAAAAATACCACAGAGCTTATCAGTAACATCTCACCCATTTCCCTACATGATTAGAACTATGTGGCGTTTCCCCGTGCTTCACATCAGCCTTTCTGTTATTAAAGCTGTCTATTTTTCATTTCTAAATCCTAGGAGGATTTTCCCCATGAATTTAACATGACAGAGGAAACTTGCTCCGGGATAAAACTTTGCTGCAAATTATCTGAGACTAGGCTTCTTAATAGAGAGACCAAAAATGAATCATGACCTTTCTGTAGCTTCAAATGTGGAGTGACCTTAGTCACTCACCCCCCCATTTTATGATTATTCATAATGGAAATAGGCTAGCTTTACAAAACGATCATGTGTAACAAATGTTGTTTGTCTTAGAAACTGAGGGCTGCTGTGATCCAAGCCAGGGGAGTGTGCATGCGGGGGTCAGGAGGCAAGCAGAGCGAAAGAGGACAAAGCTGCCATTCCTGAGCTTCTCCAGAGGCCATCCCTGCACACGCCCTACGATGCTCAGGGGTGGGGGGCCTGCGACATCCCTAGAGGCAAGAGGTGCGTTACATTGAGAGATATGTGCCTCTCAAGGTCACAGAGCTAGAAAGAGGGACAGCCAGGAGTCAAATCGTGACACTGTGATTTATAATAAGAAATATGTGTTTGGTCCTCATCCCATTTTTGGCACACAACTCCTAAAATCCTTAGACTTTCCTAAGTCATGGGAGTGACAGAAGTGTCTGTCATTTATAATGGTGATAAGGTAGCTTTAGGCCCACACCAGAGGGTGGGATTGGCTGCCAGGAGACCCCACCACGTGTCAGTCCCACCCCCTGACTTTCAGAGAGGGGCGGGGGGTTGGAGGTTGAATCAGTCGCCAATAGCCAATGAGTTAATCAGTCAGGCCTGTGTAATGAGCCCTCCATGAAAACCCAAAAGGACAGGGTTCAGGGAGCTTCTGGGTTGGTGAACAGGTGGAGATTTGGGGACAGGGGCCCTCCTGGGGAGGGCCTGGGAGCACCTCACCCTTTCCCCACACCCTGCGCCATGCGTCTCTTCCATCTGGCTGCTCCTCAGTTGTATCCTTTTATAATAAACTGGTAATCTGGTAAGTAAGATGTTTCTCTGAGCTCTCAGGCATGGTCATCACACCTGGGAGACGGGACTGAGAGCCTCTGCTTCTACCCTGCTGGTCAGAAGCACAGGTGAAAACCTGGGCCCATGGCTGGGGTTTGGGTTGGGGGCAGTCATGCGCCCTTACCCTGTGGGATCTGATGCTCTCTCCCAGCAGACAGTGCAGAATGGAGCTGAATGCTCAAACACCCTGCTGTACTCTGAGATGTTGGTGTTGAATGGGAAGTGCCCGGTCCCCAACATCCACACTGGAATCGGCACTAGAACCAACTTAATACATGTAGACCAGCAGGGCCCTCAGCCCCACCCAACACTGCTTCGAAATCACACATAGCCTGAGATGCCTTGGCACAGAACATCTGAAGGGGCATAAGGGCAAATAAAGTGTCTTGTTTGTTTTGTCTAGTTTTGTCAGGGAGTGTGACTAACAGCCCCAATTCTCTCCTCCTCCTTGAGCTTGAGGGAACAGCTGTCACCGCAAGACCCTCACTATTTATGGGTCTCACACTGCCCTTCAGAACAGCCTCATTCCACCCAATGAAGCAATTCTGCAGCAGTGTTTTTTTAACTACCAGGTTTTTAGGGGAGAGAATAAGTTCAAATAGTGAGAAGGTATACAGGGAGGGCCAAATGGGATCAGGATTCTAGGATTTCCAGCCCTGTGTTTTCGACTGATAGAAAGAATCATCAAAAACAGCTAAAGGACTTGAGTCTTGGCAAGCCTTGGCACTTTCAATGTTAATATCCATTTCTTGACCAGACATCCTCGACTGGCTTCCAGTTTCCACCACTAATCCCTGGGCAAGAACAGGGGTGCTGCAGGGGAGAAGGCATGCACATCGCAGCCTGTTTCTGTGACCAGCAGAGTGGACCCCCCAAGGGCAGCCTCTGTTCCAGGCCCCCACCCACCAGGCAAAAGGCCAAATTACTAGAGCCAACAACACAAAGCATTCTTGAGAAATGGATACTTCACTCAAGACTTTGAGGAAAGAAGGGGCATATTCACATCACATATGTACATTACATTCACATTACATGCAAGCATCTCTGCCCTTCCTTCCCAGACACCATAACCACCAACAAAGTGAGGGGTGAGGAAATGAGCTTGATAAACAAAGGGAAGGAAGATGTGGAGGAAGAGAAAGAACAGGAGAATGGAAAATACTTTTCCTTAAACTCGTGTGAACCAGTTATCTTTGTTGGCTGAGTTAGCAAAGGGGGGGGGTCACTGGGGGACACTCATGAAATAAGCTTGCAAAATGAAAGCATGCACTTCTCCCTCTGTAGCTCTGCATCGCGTATGAACTGTGAGGTCAAACTGCAATATTAGGAGAGTGAAAATGGTGGGATTCGTCTTTTCATACTTCTCTGCCCACGTATATACAATTTGCCAAGAGAAGACACAAGCCCCACCCCTTAATGTAAGCCTCACTGAGGTGTGGTGTAAGAAATCCTTCAGTTACCCATAGTTTTCAAACGTTTAGCCACCAAATTGCTCAATGACAAGAGTAAAAGGAAGAAGCTAAGAATCTGTTAGAGCCTCAGTTTACTGCCTTGAACTTCAGTCTCAGTGACTTGGGAATGATGGGAAGATCTAGCTTGTTATCCTGAATCATCTGCTTAATAAAACAATGCTACTGGTTTTTTTTAAGGGAAAACAGTGTAAGACTTCTTATCTCTACAGCACTAGGTGACAGACACTAGGGCCAACACCACCCCATCTGTCTCCCTACACCCCAACAAGGCATTGCCATCTGTAAACACATCTGCTCAGGGTACTCCCCACATAAAATGCTCAGTAACTTTGCACTGCATGCAGAGCTCAACGCACACTCCCTGGCACTCAAAACCTCCCTCATTTGGCCTCTACATACCTTTCCAGAATGGGTTCCTGCTCCATCTGTCATACCACCCACTGCCGAGACTGGGGTAAGCTCTTCAGAATAACTTTGCATCTTTTCTCTACTCCCCTGCCTTTGTTGAAATGTTTCATAGTGCCGGGGGAGTTGTTTTTCCTAGCCTCCCTGTATTGTGGTTATACTTCCTGGCTTGAACCTTCTTCAGAGTCCAGCTTAAATCTCAACACTTGCACAAATTCCCCCATGAATCTCACTTCCTCCATCAAAATGAATTTCTTCTTCCATTATAATTCCAGAGAATTTTGCACCAACACATAGCCTGAGGGGGGTTCTGTTTGTTCAGTAGATATGTCTTGATTACAGCAGTTCCTCCATTGCATTTATTGTTGTCTAGATACTATGCATTTAATTATTTATGTCTCTACTGTCTATCTCCCCCACCATAAAGTTGAGGGATTTGGTCTGCTTTGTTTATTGCTGTATTCCTGGTGCCTAAAACAGTGCCTAGCAAATAGTAAGTATTCAAAAAATATTTGTTAAATGAATAAATGAATGCTTCACGGGAGCCTGGAGGCCCCAGACTGTCCTGCTCATCTTTCTGTCGCCCCATAGTGGCTTGCAACATACTTTGTACATTGCTATTGAATCTGACCAATTGAAGAGCCAACCACATGGATCTGGCTGCACGTATCTCTTCTTCTCTGAAGAGAAGATGAGGCAGGCAGACACCATGAAGGGTGAGACTCTTCCAGGAAAACTGTAGGCTAATGGGCAACCCTAATTGATAAATCTAATTAGGAAGAGAAAATCAGTTACATTAAGAATCAATCATGTTATAGAACCAAATAAGCTGTTGGGCAAAATTTTCCATTCCTCATTCACTTCAATCAGCTTCCTCCGAGAAGCTAGCAAGATAACAGGACTTAGCAAGAATGTTTTATTGGGCCAAAAGCTATGCTCCGTTGACTCCAGAAACCAACAACAACAACAAAAAGAAAAGCCTAACCTTTGGCCTCTAGGCTCCTCTTTGGCCCGTGTCTTGGCAGAAGCTGCTGAGTTGCCTCTCCTAAAATCGGAAGGATTATGCTATGAGAGCTCAGCCTCTCAGGCTTGAAACTTTGCCAACATGCTTCCAATTTGAAGGGCTAATCCTCCTAATTGAGCAAAAGTATCCCTGTGCCCCACAAGCAACACAGAAGCACCATGCAACTCACCTCTGTTGCCGCGGTGGTCCCCTGCACTGTGTTCAGTCATTTGGTCTGAAAAGAGAGATTTTTCCCCTTAATATTTGCAATTTGTAGTGATTTTACATCACCATCTTCTGCAGCACCTTAAGTATCACAGGGTCCCCCTCCTTTTTCCTGAGAAATCCAACAAAAATATGTTAAAATAAAGAAATGAAATAATATAGAAGAATAGAAGAATTACCAACATCAATGCCAACAGAATTGTTATATGTAAGTATTCAGAGCTTCTGATGAGAAGCAGAGTGATAACTCTAGTATCAGCTTGATGAACATTCTAGCTAAGCTGTCACCTGCTAATTACAGCAAACAAAATAAGGTCTCTAAGTTTTGATTCTCTCATCTGTAAAATGGGGATAAAAATGATACCTGTTCAGTGTTATTTTGCAAAGATTAAATGAGATAGTACTTGTATAGCTGTTGGCACTGTACCTGGGATATAGTAACACTCTGTAAGTGCCCAGCAAATAAATTCATAAACTTTATCCAGGTATCTTCCCAACCATTGGGACTTGCGACATTTCTGAAACAATGGGACTTAACTCTCAGCTCCCAAGCGACTGGCTCCTGAGAAGACTGCTCACGGCTTTGCTGGTGGCACATAAAGAGCACCATTCAAAGTTCATGTCCCAAAGATTTGCATATTAACTATTACAACTTTACTGCATAACAATGATTTTCTAACAGATGGAAGAAAGTGTCATAAAGAACTTTCTCTACTTTGCACAAAGGCACTGTATGGGCAAGTGCTGGCTGACCCTGGACAGTAAAGACAGCTCTGGTGCCAGCTTCCTGGAAGGAAGCTACTGTGTTAGATGACTGAGGTTTTAGCCACAGTTGCTTTCATTCACGGGGCTCTAAACACTGGAAGTATTGTTGAACAGGGCTGAAAAGCTGCTCGAGCTGGACAGTCTTTTGGTTTGTAAATGGTAGCTACTGTGTACGGGGTCTTTATTATAATCATTATTTTATTGCACTGTGTTTTTTATTGTGTTCACACTCACCGCAGAGGCCATGCCTGTCTCCTAAAATGATCTGGCAGCATCATCTACCCACCATAATAAAGATCAAAAGGCAGACCCAAGTTAGGGCCATGCCATCCTGCAACCAGCCAGTCCTCCCTAGAATAAAGCTCTCTGCAAACTCAGCCTCCCTCTTTGGCTTGGAAACAGATCCTAAATCTGGTCAGAGGACCTGCACTACCCTCACTGGCTAGCTGAGGGATGACAAGAAGGATGGACAAAATAAAGCAAGGGCTGTGAGTCCTGGAGTCCTGACCACTGGCTCAACCACAGGGTAGCAATCAGAGATGGCTTTTTGGGTGTCCACCTGAGCAGCATCCTGGGACCCCTAAATAGTCACAAGAACAAGATAAGCCATAGCTCCAGAGTGGGCGTCTCTCCCTTCTTCGAGCCCTAATGTGCTGTTAGCACCTCCTTCTGGAAGACTTATATGTTGCCTGGTCACCCTCCTGGAAGTGTGTTCATAAAAAGCAGAAGGTGTAAGAGACATGACTCTCTCCTGCTTGTTTACGCCACAGTCGCCAAGTCCATGCTGATCATAAACCCATCCACCCACTTTTCTATATCTTGTTTGTAGCGGTTGTGATTCCACACCTCTGCATTTGTCAAAACACATAGAACTGTACAGCACAAGAGTGACTGTTATTGAGTGTAAATTAAGAGAGACTATGGCAGACACCGTTGTTGCCTATGCAACAGCCTACTTTCTTACTAACAAAATCCCGATTTTATTCAGCTATCTGTCTGATTTGGGGGAGGCTGGACCCCCATTTTCTTGAGGATACCTCTTGATTAATCTAGCCGGTCGATATATTGATTCCTCTTGTCACTGATTGGTTGAAGAGTAATAACATTTGACAGAATTCTTGCCAATCTAAGATGTGAGGTCTGAAAGCTTCTGCACGGACTCTGTTTTATTTTTAAAAAGGGGTTTCTGGACTGTCATGTGCCCACTTCTTTTTCTGGTTTTTGGTATTGTATGTGGACGTGTGGAGCTGCTGCCGTGATCATGTGACACTAAGGCAAACTAGTGCCCAGCAGAGGACCACAGACCAGACAGAATAAAAGAGACCAGGTCATCCTAACAGCATCAAGCAGCTGAGTTCACTGATCCTGGAGCCCACCCCTACCTCTTGACTTACTACAATGGGAAGTAATACCATCTTTTCTTACTGTGGAAGCTGCTTTATTTGGGTTTCCTATTGCCTATAGCCAAGAAGCACCACAGTGAAAACACTGGTCCCATGCTGTCAGAAATGGGTCAGGTGTCTTCCCACCTGTTGCGTCCAACAGTAAACATACTACAGGTGTCTGCTGTGCCATCGCCAAGATGTAGTGTTTGTTTCATTGCAAAAATTGCCTCCTGATTAAAAGTTAGTTTTTGCTACCTGTGGAGCCACCTGCACCTAATTCAACTAATAATAAATAATAGAAACCTAAGCCAACCATCCCTTTAAACTGACAAAATTTATTTTGGTTTCTACTTAGACACGTGTGATTTTATGTTAAATTTCCCTTTTCTCCTTCTTTTCTAGGTTCCTTCCTGCTGACTACTGAACACTCGATTTTTAGCTCCTCATACGTACAGTCTGCTGCTCAGTCTGCCCTCAGTGGGATCTTCTGATGACTCTTGTCTTTGTCTATGTAAAGCTTCATCTTTCTTTGGCATTTATTTTCATCTGAAAAGTCCAAATTCTTCCTTTCCCTCTTTTCTTGCTCTCATCTAAAGTCAAGGTTGTCCACTGAAAGCTGTTTGAGAATTAATGTTAAGATGATCTTAAAACCCTTTATACTTTTAAAAAGCTGCTTAATTCTTTGATGTACTGTTTTACTTTCATTTTTCTTGTTTTATCTTGATTGAAAATGCTTTTTACCCACATCATTGGAAGTCTCTTTATTCCCATTGAACTCTTTTTCAGATTTGACATCTTTGTCTTTTATTAACTCAGATTCGATTTATTTTCTTATTAATCCAACAGAAAGGGCTCCTCCCCTATCTTTCCAGTCCCACAGTTGTAAGATTAAAAAAAAAAATCATCTGTCACTGGCATCTTGCAGGCAATGTGCCAAGCAGGCAAATACATCATGCAGCTAACATTAACCACAAGTCACCCTTTTTCATATATCTCTCCCTAAAATGCCAAGTGTAATCATTTGTTGAGTAGACACTCAAAAGCTTTAACTGTTTTGAATTCAAATCTAATTTTTATAGTTACTTTCACATAAAAGACCATAAGCATGAATTTTGGCTGTTTTGGAACACATCAAAAGTGTGTTCAATACTAGCAGCATACTTGAAATCCCAATACTTATATTTAAGCAACTCAGGACAGTCGAGAGCTGAATATTTACTATGTGGATTATCGAGTTCTAGTCTATTGCTTCACCTGCTTGCTGACACCTTTGACACTTTTCATTCTAATTTTGAAAATATCATGATAAACTATCTAGCATGTATAAGTAAATTAATTACTTAAATGCCAGGAGTTTGACTCTAGTGAGTGAAGACCTGGGGATGTGAGGAGATTACAACATCCAGGATCTTAGCCTTCATGGGGTAGGAGGGGGATGGAATGTGGATGAAGATCCTCACAATGTCCGCTCAGTGTATTATTATTTTCAGTCACAGTATAATAACACATAGCATTTTCATATCTTATTTTTGTTTTTCTATCATTTATCAATATGTCTGTTCTCAACTCTGATGGTGGCCAGATTTGAGTTTGTTCATTCATTCACTCAGCAGTCACATATTGAGTGTCATGGGGGGTCCAAGCCTCTTCTGGGTGCTCAGGATGTACCAGTGCACAAAGCAGACAGGACTCTTGCCCTCTGGGAGCTTCCTTTCTAGCATGTAATACATCCATTAACTCAGGAACAGCTCGGTTCTTTGTTGTTGTTGTTGTTGGACACCAAATGGAAAGATTTATTACCCCCCGAGAGGGTCAGCTCACTTTTTTTTTTTTTTTTTGAGAGGGCATCTCTCATATTTATTGATCAAATGGTTGTTAACAACAATAAAATTCTGTATAGGGGAGTCAATGCTCAATGCACAATCATTAATCCACCCCAAGCCTAATTCTCGTCAGTCTCCAATCTTCTGAAGCATAACGAACAAGTTCTTACATAGTGAACAAATTCTTACATAGTGAATAAGTTCTTACATGGTAAACAGTGCAAGGGCAGTCATCACAGAAACTTTCAGTTTTGATCACGCATTATGAACTATAAACAATCAGATCAAATATGAATATTTGTCTGATTTTTATACTTGATTTATAGGTGGATCCCACATTTCTCCCTTTATTATTATTATTACTTTTATTTTTAATAAAATGCTGAAGTGGTAGGTAGATGTAAGATAAAGGTAGAAAACATAGTTTAGTGTTGTAAGAGAGCAAATGTAGATGATCAGGTGTGTGCCTGTAGACTATGTGTTAATCCAAGCTAGACGAGGGCATTAAAACATCCACGGATGCAGAAGATTTCTCTCAAAACAGGGGGGGTGAGGTTCTAAGCCTCACCACTGTTGATCCCCAATTTCTCACCTGATGGCCCCCCTGCAACTGTGCCTGTCTTAGGTTGTTCCTCCCTTGAGGAATCTTACCCGTCTCTGGCTAACCAGTCATCTTCCGGGGCCATACAGGGAGATGTAAAGTTGGTAAGTGAGAGAGAAGCCATATTGTTTGAAAAGGTTAGCTTTTTACTTCTTTGCAGATTTATGCCCTGTGGCTTCTATGCCCAGCATTTGTCTTGAGGTATCTTTACCACTTGGAGGATTATGATACTCAGTAAATTCGATATGAGGCATGAATTCTATTTAAGGGTTGTAATTAGAAAGGAAGAAGAAAAGCTATAGAGGTAGCAGAAGGAAGAAATCATGGGAGGATTGATTATTTCTTTGACATATATTCTTGTAGAGTAACTTAAGCATGTATAGGTTTTAAACTACTAATTAAATTGCACACACACATTAACATAATAGGAATACAGTTACATAACCAAAGCAGATCAATAATTACCAGCCATCTCCAGTGAAGCCAAGAAAACCAGTTAGGCACCCTAGGCATTTGTGAAAATTTGTCTATGATATGATGGATATTGTCCAACTGTACTTGAACAGTCAGAGAAATCAGACAAATTAAAACAACCCATTCCTGGGAACTGTTCACATCCCATATGTTCTTTTAAGAGTAGATAGTCTGTAGTTGTAAGATTTTGGAGCGCTACAACTTGCACTTCTCCTAATTCTTGGTTGAGTTCCAACAGTATAGATCCAGTCAAATTTGTTGTTTTACTGAAAGCACAGGCCAGCTTAGATATCTCCTTCTTCATTCCAATGGCAAGTCCAGGAACCGGTGGGATGGATGCAGCTACAACTCCAGCATCACCTGGATCTTTGTTGAGGTTTTTTGATGATCATCTTCTGGTATGACTCTTCCAGAGGGTGCTGATGTTGGAAGTTCTTCTTCATATCGTATCTTAGTTCATTTTCTGGGTAGCCAGATTAGGCTTTGATCTTCTGTATAAACACAAACAGACCCTTTGCCCACACTTTGATATACCCTTTATACCATTGTGTAGAACTCATTGGAGGTCACCACACAGGAACTGCTTTTTTTTTTTTCTTAAGAGAAAGGAATATTATCAGGAAAGTGTACCTCCATAGCTGCTCATCTGGCACACTTTAAGTGATCAAAATTAAGGATATTTAAAGCATGCATTAATAGTTGATTTATAGTTACTTTTATCCTATCAAGGAGTAATCCCCTTTTACTTTCTTTCTTTTTTTTTATCTTTAATCTACACCTACATGAAGAATATTATGTTTACTAGGCTCTCCCCTATACCAGGTCCCCCCTATAAACCACTTTACAGTCACTGCCCATCAGCATAGCAAAATGTCATAGAATCACTACTTGTCTTCTCTGTCTTGTACAGCCCTCCCCTTTCTCCCTCCCCCAACATGCATGCTAATCTTAATACCCCCTTTCTTCTTCCCCTCCCTTATCTCTCCCTACCCACCCATCCTCCCCAGTCCCTTTCCCTTTGGTACATGTTAGTCCATTTTTGGGTTCTGTAATTCCGCTGCTGTTTTGTTCCTTCAGTTTTTCCTTTGTTCTTATACTCCACAGATGAGTGAAATCATTTGGTATTTCTCTTTCTCTGCTTGGCTTATTTCACTGAGCATAATACCCTCCAGCTCCATCCATGTTGCTGCAAATGGTAGGATTTTCCCTCTTCTTATGGCTGAGTAGTATTCCATTGTGTATATGAACCACATCTTCTTTATCCATTCATCTACCGATGGACATTTAGGTTGCTTCCAATTCTTGGCTATTGTAAATAGTGCTGCGATAAACATAGGGGTGCATCTGTCTTTCTCAAACTTGATTGCTGCATTCTTAGGGTAAATTCCTAGGAGTGGAATTCCTGGGTCAAATGGTAAGTCTGTTTTGAGCATTTTGATGAACCTCCATACTGCTTTCCACAATGGTTGAACTAATTTACATTCCCATCAGCAGTGTAGGAGGGTTCCACTTTCTCCACAACCTCGCCAACATTTGTTGTTGTTTGTCTTTTGGATGATAGCCATCCTTACTGGTGTGAGGTGATATCTTATTGTAGTTTTAATTTGCATTTCTCTGATAATTAGCGATGTGGAGCATCTTTTCATGTGTCTGTTGGCCATCTGTATTTATTTTTTGGAGAACTGTCTCTTCAGTTCCTCTGCCCATTTTTTAATTGGATTATTTGCTTTTTGTTTGTTGATGCGTGTGAGCTCTTTATATATTCTGGACGTCAAGCCTTTATCGGATCTGTCATTTACAAATATATTCTCCCATACTGTAGGGTTCCTTTTTGTTCTATTGATGGTGTCTTTTGCTGTACAGAAGCTTTTCAGCTTAATATAGTCCCACATGTTTATGTCTAAAAGGTTTTTGCCTACGTTTTTTTCTAAGAGTTTTATGGTTTCATGACTTACATTCAGGTCTTTGATCCATTTTGAATTTACTTTTGTGTATGGGGTTAGACAATGGTCTAGTTTTATTCTCTTACATGTAGCTGTCCAGTTTTGCCAGCACCATCTGTTGAAGAGACTGTCATTTCCCTACTGTATGTCCATGGCTCCTTTATCAAACATTAATTGACAATATATGATTGGGTTAATGTCTGAAGTCTCTAATCTGTTCCACTGGTCTGTGGCTCTGTTCTTGTGCCAGTACCAATTGTCTTGATTACTATGGCTTTGTAGTAGAGCTTGAAGTTGGGGAGTGAGATCCCCCCTACTTTATTCTTCTTTCTCAGGATTGCTTTGGCTATTTGGGGTCTTTGGTGCTTCCATATGAATTTTTGAATTATTTGTTCCAGTTCATTGAAGAATGTTGCTGGTAATTTGATAGGGATTGCATCAAATCTGTATATTGCTTTGGGCAGGATGGCCATTTTGACGATATTAATTCTTCCTAGCCACGAGCATGGGATGAGTTTCCATTTGTTAGTGTCCCCTTTAATTTCTCTTAAGAGTGACTTGTAGTTTTCAGGGTATAGGTCTTTCACTTCTTTGATTAGGTTTATTCCTAGGTATTTTATTCTTTTTGATGCAATTGTGAATGGAATTGTTTTCCTGATTTCTCTTTCTACTGGTTCACTGTTAGTGTATAGGAAAGCTACAGATTTCTGTGTGTTAATTTTGTATCCTGCAACTTTGCTGTATTCCAATATCAGTTCTAGTAGTTTTGGAGAGGAGTCTTTAGGGTTTTTTTATGTACAATATCATGTCATCTGCAAATAGTGACAGTTTGACTTCTTCTTTACCAATCTGGATTCCTTGTATTTCTTTGTTTTGTCTGATTGCCATGGCTAGGACCTCTAGTACTATGTTAAATAACAGTGGGGAGAGTGGGCATCCCTGTCTAGTTCCCGATCTCAGAGGAAATGCTTTCAGCTTCTCGCTGTTCAGTATAATGTTGGCTGTGGGTTTATCATATATGGCGTTTATTATGTTGAGGTACTTGCCCTCTATTCCTATTTTGCTGAGAGTTTTTATCATGAATGGATGTTGAATTTTGTCAAATGCTTTTTCAGCATCTATGGAGATGATCATGTGGTTTTTGTCTTTCTTTTTGTTGATGTGGTGGACGATGTTGATGGATTTTCGAATGTTGTACCCTCCTTGCATCCCTGGGATGAATCCCACTTGGTCATGGTGTATGATCCTTTTGATATGCTGTTGAATTCTGTTTGCTAATATTTTATTGCGTATTTTTGCATGTACATTCATCAGGGATATTGGTCTGTAATTTTCTTTTTTGGTGGGGTCTTTGCCTGGTTTTGGTATTAGCGTGATGTTGGCCTCATAGAATGAGTTTGGGAGTATTCCCTCTTCTTCTATTTTGTGGAACACTTTAAGGAGAATGGGTATTATGTCTTCTCTGTGTGTCTGATAAAATTCCGAGGTGAATCCGTCCGGCCCCGGGGTTTTGTTCTTGGGTAGTTTTTTGATTACTGTTTCAATTTCTTTGCTTGTAATTGGTTTGTTTAACTTTTGTGTTTCTTCCTTGGTCAGTCTTGGGAGGTTGTATTTTTCTAGGAAGTTGTCCATTTCTTCTAGGTTTTCCAGCTTGTTGGCATATAGGTTTTCATGGTAGTCTTTAATAATTCTTTGTATTTCTGTGGAGTCTGTCGTGATTTTTCCATTCTCATTTCTGATTATGTTGATTTGTGTTGACTCTCTTTTTCTCTTAATAAGTTGGGCTAGAGGCTTATCTATTTTGTTTATTTTCTCAAAGAACCAGCTCTTGGTTTCGTTGATTTTTGCTATTGTTTTATTCTTCTCAATTTTGTTTATTTCTTCTCTGATCTTTATTATGTCCCTCCTTCTGCTGACTTTAGGCCTCATTTGTTCTTCTTTTTCCAGTTTCGATAATTGTGATGTTAGACTATTCATTTGGGATTGTTATTCCTTCTTTAAATATGCCTGGATTGCTATATACTTTCCTCTTAAGACTGCTTTTGCTGCATCCCACAGAAGTTGGGGCTTTGTGTTGTTGTTGTCATTTGTTTCTATATATTCCTTGATCTCTATTTTGATTTGTTCGGTGATCCATTGATTATTTAGAAGCATGTTGTTAAGCCTCCATGTGTTTGTGAGCCTTTTTGTTTTCTTTGTAGAATTTATTTCTAGTTTTATACCTTTGTGGTCTGAAAAATTGGTTGGTAGAATTTCAATGTTTTGGAATTTACTGAGGCTCTTTTTGTAGGCTAGTATGTGGTCTATTCTGGAGAATGTTCTATGTGCACTTGAGAAGAATGTGCACCCTGTTGCTTTTGGATGTAGAGTTCTATATATGTCTATTAGGTCCATCTGTTCTAGTGTGTTGTTCAGTGCCTCTGTGTCCTTACTTATTTTCTGCCCGGTGGATCTATCCTTTGGGGTGAGTGGTGTGTTGAAGTCTCCTAAAATGAATGCATTGCAGTCTATTTCTCTCTTTAGTTCTGTTAGTATTTGTTTCACATATGCTGGTGCTCCTGTGTTGGGTGCATATATATTTAGAATGGTTATGTCCTCTTGTTGGACTGAGCCCTTTATCATTATGTAGTGTCCTTCTTTAGCTCTTGTTACTTTCTTTGTTTTGAAGTCTATTTTATCTGATATTAGTACTGCAACCCCTGCTTTCTTCTCACTGTTGTTTGCCTGAAATATGTTTTTCCATCCCTTGACTTTTATTCTGTGCATGTCTTTGGGTTTGAGGTGAGTTTCTTGTAAGCAGCATATAGATGGGTCTTGCTTTTTTATCCATTCTATTACTCTGTGTCGTTTGATTGGTGCATTAAGTCCATTTACATTTAGGGTGACTATTGAGAGATATGTACTTATTACCATTGCAGGCTTTAAATTCATGGTAACCAAAGCTTCTAGGTTAGCCTCTTTAGTATCTTACTGCCTAACTTAGCTCGCTTATTGAGCTGTTATATACACTGTCTGTAGATTCTTTGCTTCTCTCCCTTCTTATTCCTCCTCCTCCATTCTTCATATGTTGTGTGTTTTGTTCTGTGCTCTTTTGAGGAGTGCTCCCATCTAGAGCAGTCCCTGTAAGATGCCCTGTAGAGGTGGTTTGTGGGAAGCAAATTCCCTCAGGTTTTGCTTGTCAGGGAATTGTTTAATCCTGCCGTCATATTTAAATGATAGTCGTGCTGGATACAGTATCCTTGGTTCAAGGCCCTTCTGTTTCATTGTATTAAATACATCATGCCATTATCTTCTGGCCTGTAGGGTTTCTGTTGAGAAGTCTGATGATAGCCTGATTGGTTTTCCTTTATAGGTGACCTTTTTCTCCCTAGCTGCCTTTAAAACTCTTTCCTTGTCCTTGATGCTTGCCATTTTAATTATTATGTGTCTTGGTGTTGTCCTCCTTGGATCCTTTCTGTTTGGAGTTCTGTGTATTTCCGTGGTCTGTTCGGTTATTTCTTCCCCCAGTTTGGGGAAGTTTTCAGCAATTATTTCTTCAAAGACACTTTCTATCCCTTTTCCTCTCTCTTCTTCTTCTGGTACCCCTATAATATGGATATTGTTCCTTTTGGATTGGTCACATAGTTCTCTTAGTATTGTTTTGTTCCTGGAGATCCTTTTATCTCTCTCTATGTCAGCTTCTATACGTTCCTGTTCTCTGGTTTCTATTCCTTCAATGGCCTCTTATCCATTCTGCTTATAAATCCTTCCAGGGTTTGTTTCACTTCTGAGATCTCCTTCCTGACATCTGTGATCTCCCTCCAGACTTCATCCCATTGCTCTTGCATTTTTCTCTGCATCTCCGTCAGCATGTTCATGATTTTTATTTTGAATTCTTTTTCAGGAAGACTGGTTAGGTCTGTCTCCTTCTCAGGTGTTGACTCTGTGATCTTTGTCTGCCTGTAGTTTTGCCTTTTCATGGTGATAGAGATAGTTTGCAGAGCTGGTACGAGTGACAGCTGGAAGAGCTTTCCTTCTTGTTGGTTTGTGGCCTTCCTCTCCTGGGTGAACAGTAACCTCTAGTGGCCTGTGCTGGGTAGCTGCAGGCAGACAGGGCTTCTGCTTCCTGCCCGGCTGCTATGGAGTTTATCTCCGCTGTTGCTGTGGGTGTGGCCTAGCTTGGGCTGCTGCTCCAAAATGGTGGAACCCCATTGGAGGGGGAGCGGCCGGGAGGCTATTTATCTCCATAAGGGGCCTCCATGCTCCCTGCTGCCCAGGGGGTTAGAGTGCCCAGAGATCCCCAGATTCCCTGCCTCTGGACTAAGTGTCCTGCCCTGCCCCTTTAACACTTCCAAAAAGCACTCTCCAAACCAAAACAACAACAGCAAAAAAAAAAAAAAAAAAAAAGAGTGGCCGCTCCCGTTTCTTTGTTCTCTGGCATCAGCCTCAGGCACCTGCTCACCAGTCCTGCCGCCCTGTTTCCCTAGTATCCAGGACCCTGTGCATGCACTGTGTCTGAGCTGTTGTCTGGATGGCTGGGCCTGGGTGTTCAGCAGTCCTGGGCTCCTTCTCCCTCCCGCTCAGATCTCTCTCTTCCCACTGGGAGCTGGGGGAAGGGGCACTCAGGACCCGGCGGGCCGTGGTTTGTATCTTACCCCCTTCACGAGGCACTGGGTTCTCACAGGTGTGGATGTGGTCTGGGTGTTGTCCTGTGTCCTCTGGTCTCTATTTTAGGAAGAGTTGTCTTTGTTATATTTTCATAGATATATGTGGTTTTGGGAGGAGATTTCCACTGCTCTACTCACGCCGCCATCTTGGCTCCCTCAGCTCACTTCTTTTTAAATAAATAAGGCCACGAAATGCAGTTTGAAGTGAGTCCTTATTTTAAAACAAACTTCTTATTTTTGGACTTTATATGTCTTTCTTTTGTTCTCCAAAAGAAGTATCTTGCAGAAAGGAATGAAAGACTGAAGCCTCATGATGTGATGTTGGGAAACTCCCTTTACTTCTCTGCCCTCACTTCTCATGACAGCAAAATAAGGGGACTGGATCATCTGTGAGATTCTTGCAGCCTGGAAATCATAGCACCTTGTGAGAGTTATTATTAGAACTTTTTAATATCATTACATTAATTATATTATAATAATGCATTATTAGAACTTTATAATGTTTAATGATAACATTATAAAATATTTAGATCACGTGTTCTAAAAGAACACATGTAAGAAATACCTCCAACTACAATTTGCCTTTTTTAACAGTTAACTTTTAAAAAAATATATCAGAAGTCTAAGTGGTCAATGCTGTTTTTCAAATTTCAATGTTTTATAAATTCTTTACAGAGAAGTTGGTGTTTTCCTAGCATTTCCATGAATTGGGGGGCATGATTCAGACTTCTTGATAAGGTACAAAATAACTGGGGACTTATCCTGTTTTGGATTTAGACTGCCCACAGATTAAAACAGAAAGGCACCTGTGGGTAGAATTGCAGTATTTCCAGAATCTCTCTCCTGGCCTCAGTCCATCTCTGTGTCAATAGGTGCTTGCAAGGGGTAGGGAAAGAGGCAAGCGTGCGCAGAGACCAGGGAGATTTTTTGCTTCGGAACCCAGACAGGACAGAGAGAGACAGGGGCGAGCGGGAGTAGATGACTTCTTGTAAGCAATAAACAGGTTTCTCCCTCTTCATTTTTCCCTTTGACTGACTCCGGCTTCACCGGTTCCCTGGTTTATTTGCCCCAGGCTGGGAACACATTTGCCCCCACGGAGTTACAGCACCTAAAGGGGTTCCGAGCTAGTTTATCTTTCTTTCTCCATCCTTTTCTTTTAAGGAGCGAAAAGTTCAGGGAACGGGGGAGAAATGAGTTAAGAAAAAGAAATACTGCCATCTCTTCAGCAGCTGGATCTGATCAGAAAAAACACTCACTGAGGTGTTTGTAAGGTCACAGTCCAGACATTCACAGACTTCTGGTGCTCAGTTTGACTTGAGGACCTTTATGAACATTAGAGGCCAACCCTCACAACAACGATGGCTGCTCCATGACAGTGTCGTCTCATTTTCTCCTGGTTAGCAATTTACATTTTAAAATGGAAGAGTCTGACCCGAATGTAATCCTGTCTTCCTGCTTGAGTAGAAGGAGAATGCTTTTTTTTATCTAATACATAAATAAAAGCGGAAAATCCTCTCCAGAGATTGGAAGATGTTCACGGCTCTATTGTACTTGCTGGCTGTAAATTTGTGAAAGAAACTTTCAGGGGAAGTGTTCGCCAAGTAGCCTTTTTAAATGTTAAATCACTCCACTTTGGAAGCAAAGATAAAGAGCTTTGCACCCTGAGCTATTTCTGGGTTCCTTTTTCCTGAGCTAAACCTCTGGGGTGTGCTTTGCTCCGCAGACATTTCATGTGGCTGTTGCCGTGCCTCAGTAATCAAAGGCACACCGAGTCAAATTTGGTTTTGGAAAACAACCCAGATAATGACTGCCTGTAATTATACAAATGTTTAAATAACAACTGGTTTTTAATTTAATTTAGTGCAAGTAAAACATAACACATCTTACCCAATGTCTCTCCTTTGTAAGTGGCGGCTGTATCCTCTGGGTAACATCAGAACCAGGCAGTACTATCAGGAACATAGCAGGTGCTTTAAAAAGATTTAATAGTTGAATGAATGAATGAATGAATGAATGCTTAATGAATGTTTTTGATTTGATCTTAAAACTACTTTTATTCCCTCTTAGGAATCCAGCCTTGTAATAGGCTTTTCTTTTAAATGTTGATTTCAATATTACTCTTTTTGTGTTGATTTTAAAAGTATATTAATTTCAAAGGTATATTACTATTTGAATTATATTAATACATTATTAATAAGACTAATATTCGTATTAGTATAACATATTAATACTTTAATATAGTAATAGTAATATGTTACTATATTAAAAGTAATTAACAACAAGAAGTAATTGACAATAAGCCTTCTTTAACACTGCCCCTCTTTTCCAAATAAATTCATCGTATATGGCTCTCTACAGATGCATAGAACAAAGCCAGTAGTGATGAAAGTATCAGATGGCTTTTTCCCCTTCTAACGGCCTTGGATTCAGAGCAAGGCGACACTGTGAGTGGCGTCAGGGTCCACACTCCAGTATCCACACAGAATCTTTCCTTCTAGATCTGATGGGCACAGCCTGAAGTCTCAGCTCATCTTCTCAGCCTTTATGGTAAATTCCTTTATCCCCACACCTCAGCCATCCCAAGGTGTATCTCAAATTCTGTTTGTAAGAATGAGAGGTGAGCTTAGTCCACCACCTGAAGGGAAACACAGAAATATGCTCTTCTGCACACTTCACCCCATCTTCCTTTGAGGTGCTCTCCAGAGTTAGCCAAACACATGGGAAAAGTCTAAGTAAACTCTTCAAGAACTTCAGCCAGTGTATAACTGGGTGAACCTTGAATGGCTGGAACTTGCCTGACCCAGGGGAAGGCAGCTCTGAGAGAACAGTTTCTAGTTCAAGGCCCCAGGGTGCTGACCTCCCCTGGGCTTGTGCAGAGGGAGTAGGGGAAATACTTAACCCCTGAGGCATTTCTTCCCAGGTTGATTTTTCTGTGGACAACTTGGAGAGCTCCCTGGCGTTCCTGGAGAATCTGTAGGATATGGGAAAGTGTGCAGCAGGTGGGGGTGTGGGAGTGCCCCTCCCCATAGCCACGCTATCTTTCTGTCCCTATCTGTCTACTTCTCGCTGATACAGAATATCTGGGCGTCTATTGTGATCTCTGTGACTGGTCACAAGCACCTCCTCAGTGGGCAAAGGTGACCCTGGTAGTACAGACAATTAAAAACCCCAACCATTTATTTATATGATGGAAGCATTTTAACAAACAAAAGATATAGAAAATAATAAAGAGACACCTCAATATTCCCCACTAGGAACAAACAGATTTTAATGTTTTGCTTATTCACTTTAGGTCATTTTTTTCTTTTTAAGAAATGATTTTATAGCCACAGCCCTCAATCAATCTAAGTATCCCTACAGCTATTCTCACTGTGTTTTCTTTTACAAATTGCTTTTATTTATGAGCAATAATAAAAAAGAAGAAAAGAATACAATGAATATCTGTATACCCACCATCGATATTACTTATTTTGCTTTATTTTCTTTAAATCTTGTTCTAACTTTTTATTGTGGAAAATTTCAGACATATACAAAAATAAAGAACGGTCTGATGATCTTGACAGTCTTTGACTACAGGGCATTGACAATGCTTTGTGATTAAACTGTTGACATTTTTTGGTTTGTCATTTTCCGTTTTACTTTACTAAACATATCTTTTCACTCTACAATTTTATGTTTTAAGTAATAAAAAAACTATTTGAATTGCTCTGAATTTTAAATCATAATAAAGGAAATGTTTCCCACTCCCAGGCTATAAAGGAATTCATTTATATTTATTTCTAGTACCTGTATGGTTTCATTTTTTACATTTAGATCTTTGATTCGTTTGGAATATATACAGGTATATGGTGTGAAAAAGACATAACATTTTCTGCATAGTCGTTCAATTATTCCAGCACCACTAAGAAAATCCAGCTTTTCCTCTCTGATTTGAGATGCCTTTCATTGCCATCAGACATTTATGTATCTAATTAGGTCTATCTCTATATTTTCTATTATCTTCCATTGGTCTATCTGTCCATTCGTGTGCAATCCCATGGTGGTTTAATATGGAGGCTTCATGATACGTCACTTCTGGAACAGCTAGCCCCCTGTCCCTGCTCTGCATTTTGAGGTTTCCCTGACTATTGTTCTGTTTTTTCCCTTCTAGATTAATTTATAATCAAGTTGTCTTGCTCTAGGAAAAGCCCTAATGTTAGCTTTTTTGGGATTACATTAAATTTATATATTAATTTAGCAAGAACTGGTTGTGTTTATGATGTTGAGTCTTCCTACCCAGAAACATGGCACCCCTTTCCACTCGTTCAGGTCTTTTGTTGTATCAGCAGCAGTGCTTTACGCTTTTCTGTTGAACTCATGTAAGTTCTGAGTCTTTAGGTTCATGTTTGGGTTTTTTTGTGTGTTTGTTTCTTCGCTATCAAAAACAGTCTTCTCTTCCATAAATCTCCTACCTTATTTTAGTTACTATATAAGAAGGATATAGGTTTTTGTATGTTAATTTTAGAATCTGAAACTACTACATTTTTTGTTTAGTTTTTCACTGGTTCATTGAAATTTGCATCTCAATTTACATATTGGAATTTGTGAAATCACATCACCTGCAGAGAGTTTTGCCTCTTCCTTTCCAATTTTTATCTTTCTAATCACTTTTTCTTGTCCAATTATATTGGCTAGTACCTCTAGCTCAGAGTTAAATAGTGGTAAAGATAATGGGCTTCCCTGTCTTGTTCCTCACTTTACAGGAAAGTTTCTAGAGGTATCACATTAACTACAATGCTGGCTTTTGAGCTAATGTGTGCACACACACACACAGACACACACACACATGTGGTCATACAAAGGACATAGCCATCAATTTCTATTTTATTGAATATTTTTAATACAAATGAAGATTAACTTTATCAAATGCCATATCTACCTTTGTGGAGATGATAATATGATCTTTTACTTTAGCTTTCTTAATGTCAAGGGTTATATTATTGAATTTTCTAATAATCACCCTTCCTTTCTTAGGATAAATCCCACTTGTTTAATACATTATTTTTAATGAGCTGCTATATTATGTGTTTTACATTTTTTATGTAAGATTTTTGCAATCGTATTCACAAATGGCATTGGTTTAAATGATGTTCTTAATGCAATCTAATGTACCTTTCAGTATAGTCCTTCCAAATCTCAGTTCTGCAGGAAGGTATGAAGCAGTACTGGAAAACAGTGTTAAAGGTAAACCCAACCATTTCTGATATTAGGCATTTAGTTGCTCCTGGAGCAACTAAAATTAAAACTGGAAAATGGCAAACTATTTCATTAAAAAAATCCTATTCTCTTTTTGACAAGGAAGGAGAATTTATATGCCATTCATGTTTGTGACTAAAATAACCCATTGCTACTGTGTAAGTTTTTAAGCCTCCCTGCATTGCAACTATAATTAAAAATGAGTTCCAAACACATTTTTCCTTTCAACAGCTATTGCCAAGCACATCCCCAATTTCTAAAAATGTTTTTATTTTTTAACAGAGTAAACAGCAAAAGGTGCTTGAAGGCAAATAATAATAAATGTACAGCACAAGAGTGAGGCAATCCCAGTAAGTTTCTCCGTGCCTAAAGCCATTTGCTTTGGAGAGAGCTAAAGAAACAACATCTGATGTTTAGAAGTCAAGATGAAAAAGTTAAAGAGCTTCCTCCCAAGAACCCATCGCCTGTGGGAATCTGCACTCCCATGTTCCCTGCAGTATGATCCACATTCACCAACACATGAAAACAACCTTAGTGTCTGTCAGTGGATGAGCAGGTAAAGAAGATGTGGTATACACAGAGAGAAAGATATTTATATACAGACATACACATACAGTGGATTATTATTCAGCCATGAGAAAGTAGGAAATCCTGCCATTTACAGCAACATGGATGGACCTTGAGGGTAATAAGCTAACAGGCAGAGAATGACAAAATACTGCTTAGTATCCCTTATATGTGGAATCTTAAAAAACTGAACTCATGAACCAGAATTGATTGGTGATTGCAAGAGCCAGATGTAAGGAATGGGGGAAATGGGTGAAGGTAGTCAAAAGGCACAAACTTCCAATTAAAAGATAAATAAGTTCTGGGGATATAATGTATAGCATGGTGACTATAGTTAATAATACTGTATTGTATGTTTGAAAGTGGCTAAGAGAGCAGATCCTAAAAGTCCTCATCACATGAAAAACAACCAGTAACCGTGTGAGGTGACAGATAACTAAACTTATCATGGTGATCATTTTGCAGCATATACATATATCAAGTCATTATGTTGAATACCTTCAACTAACACGAAGTTATAGGTCCATTATTTCTCAATAGGCCTGGGAAAAATGTAAAATTATATTCCTGAATTCCCTACCAGTTTTTCAAACTGCTCACTATGTCAGCTGAAGGAGCAGTTTGCTTTTTCATTTAAAAGTATTCTTAGGCTTCTTTTTGGCTAAAAAATGTGGTAGGTGGAGTGAAATGGGGAAGTGGTTTGGAGGAAAACCAAAATACAAAATCAAGAGTCAAATACCATATGTTTTCATTTATATGTGGCATTGAAAAAACAAAACAAATGAACAAACAAAACAAATAGATTCATAGACACAGAACACAGACTGGTGATTACCATAGGGAGGGGGTGGGGCGGATGCAATAGATGAAGGGGGAAAAATTAGTGAGAATGTTTACCATCTTGATCTGGGTGATGGTCACATGAATGTAGACACACGTCAGAATGTGTTGATTGTACACTAATATTTGTCAGTTTTTTAAAAAAGAGTTCCAGGAGGGACAGACACACTACCTTTCGTGAGCATTTACTGGTCAATAGTCCTCTTTTATTTTCTTTGCTCTTTTTCTGTCCCTCCATCTTCCTTTTTTATTTTGGGGACTTGGTGGGTCAAGCCCATAAATTAAGACAGAAACAGTACCATTCAAGACCTCTTCAGTCGCTATCATGAGTCTGGAGGATGCCGCCTCCTAGTGAGTCTGTGGTGGCCTCAGGTCATGGCGTACTTCTCAGCTTCCAGTTTATCGCGGCTCCTGTTTTCCACGGTCTGTCCCAGAAAACATCTCGGTTCAATCCCGAGCCCTGGTCTCTGAGTGGCTATTTCCCAGAGCCTTTGCTTTTATTGCTCTGTTATTCTACTTGCCCAACATAGAGATAAAGTCCTCTTGCTCTTTTGTAAATAGCCTGGAGTCACCATACAGAAGATGTAATGGAATCTTCCTCAAGATGTCCGTAAAGAGGGACCAGGCCCAATTCCTCACATGCATTTCAAAGACATGAAGGGCATCCTTGTTCTGCTCCAGAGAGCTGCTTAAGGCTGCCATGCTTGTCCAGGAAAACTGCGACAAAATCCATCGCAGAAGAATGATTTCAACCAGGAATCAAAACTATTCCTGCATTTTGTGACATACCAAGATACACAAGTCAAAAGACACAAACATTATTGGGGCCCAGATGTCATAAACAGCGGCTACTGTCCAGACAGTTGCAGGGCCTGGTGCAGCAGGCTGCAGGGGCTGGTTGGGCCTTTCGGTCCACCTGTACCTTAACCTTGCCTGTGGAATGGCCGGATCACTGCTTGGTTCTCTGTCATTTGCATTCAGAGTCTGCTCAGCTCCTTCCTATCATATTTTCTGTGAGCTGAATGAAAAAAAGAAATCTTGTGGTTTGATTCTGGTGGCAGGCAGTAAGTTTGAATAACACACAAGTGGTTTTAAAAGAGGGAAGTTCTCTCAGTTTGGGGGATACTTACCCAGCTCTGCCAGGCTTTTAGAAGGCAGCTCTGGTATTCAAAAGATTGCTGCATGATCTAAGGGGTTTTTCCCTTGAACATGTTATTGTGGAATATTTAAAATGTATACAAAAATAGGGAGAATGGAATAAAACCTTCAGCCTCAACAATTATCCCCTTGAGGCCAATTTTATAGGACATACTCCCTGAACAGCCCTCTACGCTTATTCTGAAACAAATCCAAGATTTTAATCTCATTTAGAAATATATCATATGCATCTCTAAAAGACTGGGACTCTTTAAAACGATAACCACTATTCTGTTATACATCTAACCAACTGTCAGTAATTCCTTAAGATGTTAGAATATCCAGTCAGTGTTCAGATTTGCCCACTGTATCACCAATTTTTTTTTTTACTCATTTCTTTCTGTATTTTGTTTTAACCTGGATCGAAATAAGATACAAACATTGAGACTGGTTGACAGGTCTCTTAAGTTTCTTTAATTTGTAAATTTCTCTCTATCACTCTCACATGTGAGCACCTGGTTTTCTTAAAAAAAAAAACCTGATTGTCTCTCCAGAGCCTGGACATACTAGAATTTTTCCACAGTCTAGATTTTGCTGTCTTGGTAGCATTTAACATTTGACCCCATCCTTTGATATCTCTGTCCCCCAACCTTTTTTTCATTTTTTAACATGGATGAAGTGAAATGTAAAGACCTGGAGCTGGAACTCAAGGACAAAAGATTAGATTAAACATGTTCTCCTTTTGACAGGTGGCTGTGTCTGCTTTGGGAGGCATTTCACTTTTTCTCCACAGACACTGCTGGCCTAGCAGGTCGCTCCCTAATTTGCCTGGAGGCTTGAAAGGACAGGAATAAATTCCAGAACACAAGCAAAACTGCCTATTCATTTTCCAGAGTGTCAAGTATAAGCACCCAGGCCTTGAGTTTCAAGCAATCAGCATTTGTCTATACAACAGGCTCTCTTCTATACAACAGCATTTGTTTTTTAAAAATAAACTGTTTTTACTCACTCCCTCCATCCCACTCCTGCTTCCCATCAATACAGCCACAGGGGGGGAAAAAAAAAGAGAGAGAAGAAAAATTGAAATATTTAGTATATTACCATATGAGCTGTTGAGGTTACATTACAGAATCTTAACACAAACAACCCGCAAAGTTGATCCTAAAATAGCACAACAGGCTTACTCAAAACTTCATGTCCTCTTTTCTTTGCTTTCCTGTCCCATCTGCTACTTCGATCCCCAAATGGTCTCATTAAACAACAGGGGGTGGCATTGTTGAGCAGGAAGTGCTGAGCTGTTTCTCAACGTGGGATTTGGTTCTGATTCACGGTCCACACTCTCTGACGATGACCTAATAGAACACGGGCTTCCAAAAAATTAAGACTGCTGTCCCAAGTCCTAGGTTTCCTGTCCCTATTCAGTTCTCCAAAAGTCTAGGGACCTTTTTTCTCCTTCCTTCTCAAGCAGGGTCTGGTCTCTGAGAGTCTAAAGCAGCTGGAGAAGGAGGTTTTCCAGAGCCTTTGACATAACCTTCGGCTATGGCCACTCCCAAGCAGGGTTCCCTGAGCGCTTACCAAGGGTCCCCACTTGGGGGCTTCTGAGCTGCCCCCAGGACACTTTGCTCCTCCTTACCACCTTCCTCAACACCCAGGGTCTCTGCTCTTGCACCACTGGGTTGCACTTGGGTTAAAGATTCTTGGTCAGTCAAAGGAAAACAGTAGCAGGTCAAGGAACCTGCTGCCATTGTGTTACTTCTAAAGTGAAGGGTATCTCTTGAATTAGAATAGTAGCGAAATGGAAAGAGATGGTGTAGGGAAAATAGAAGTTCCCAAGGCCAGAATGCTCACCTGACCCTAATCTACTTGCTCACTGCGCACTGCAATGATGTCATTGGCCTGCTACACAGGTGCACACTTACACACCTGTTGGCAATGAGCCATTATTGTCTGTGTTGCTATATAAAGAGCTCCACCTGGGGCTCTGCCCTGGAGGCGGCGGGCGGAGGCAGACTTGCCAGATCCGGATGTGATTTTAGTGCTCAACCTGCCACCAAGAGAATAAAGTGGTATAAGACACTTTTACCCACAATGTTCCATTGTCATTATTTGGTCTCACTGAATCCAGAGTGAATTTGCCTAGAGCTGGAACGCCCCGGCGGGACAGATGGGTTCCTCCTGGGGTCTGGCTAGCTCCAGGGAAGTTGGTTCTCAGAAGGGCGTGACCCCCTACCCTAGCCCCCTATTGGGCTGGGGGATCCATGGGCTTTGTGACCAATGCCTTGACTGCACGCCAGATGTAAACCCCTCAGACAGCACAGTGTGCAGGGTGCACATGGTCTGGAATCCTAAACACCTGGATTCAAATGCTACCTCTGCCATTTTATGATCTTTCCTACTTTGGGTAACGTTACCTCTCCGAACATTGGGTTTCTCATCTGTAAATAAGGAAATTGAAATATATAGTCCAGATGGTTGTCATCAGGATAGAATTGAGAGAGGATATCAAAGCCCACATGAGGATTAGACCACGAACTTTTCTCTCATCCCCCACCTCCAAGGGGTAACAGAATAAACCATTACTAGTCAATAAGGCGAAGTGGTCTGCTGGGGCTTTTCTGAGGGTAGCAGAGCTGAAAGGCAGCAAATAATAGGTTTTGTCAGGAGAAAAGGCTGAGGAGACAAAACTCCAGGAAAGGCACTCCCTGGGTTTATAGCAGTTTTTAAAGCAAGAGAAGACAAGCAGGGACTAGAGAGTATAGGAGCAGAGAGAAAGGTATGGAAGGTCAGACAGGCAGACCCCCAAAGGTAGACGTCCTCTGTGTTGGCCGTCTTGCCCCAGGCTAGTTCTGATTTCATACCTATGTCTGCCTTTTTGGACATCTTTAAACCTACACGAGAGTGAAAAAGAAAACACACCCTGGTTGATACGTCACTGCCATTTTCAAAACTATTTAAGTCAGAGGTTTAAAAGCATTCATCTAATTTTCCTAAGCCAGTGTATTTCTTATATAACACATGGCAACATCAAAATCTTACAGGTTGAATATCTGTATTGGAATATCAACACCTGTTTTTCTCTAGGTAAAAACGAGTCATCTCTTTCAAAGCACCCAGCCAAACATCTTTGAGAATGACTCATTCTATCCTGAGGATATGTAAATTTTCAACCCTCAGGCAACTACAGGAGAAGAGAATTAACCTACATTTATTTCTGTGCAGGTAGAAATATGTCAGAATCCAGTTTTACTGAAATGGTTTGAATATACCACTTAGTTTATGTAGTCTCTTAGTGCTGTAGATTGATTTTATAAAACATATATATTGTCTGTCTTCTTTTCCTCACCAGCCAAAGGAAATGAGGATAAAACTGAGTGCCTCCTGAGTATCCAACTCTCCATACAACAATATGAAATTAGATTGATGTAAAATCCCATTCTTTAGCTGAGGAATCTCATGTCCATTAGGAACTTGTCCAAGGTTAATGGTTAAGAGGTAGCTTGACCAGGAGTTCACCTCTAGTCTGCCAGGGCCAAAGCCCATGCTTTTCTCATTGCAGCATTCTGCTTTGTCGTGACAATGAATGAAAACATACAAGGAAGTGCTTAGTAGGCAGTCAATAAATGTTAGTTTCCCCAAATTCTCCCCTTCTGTCTGCAAAATTCGCATGCAGCTTCTGTTAGCAACTGGTCCCCACCACAACTTAAGGGCCAAAGCCTCCCCTACAGAGTTAAAAAGGGGCAAGGCAGTTTCTGAAAGCATCACACACACACATGCACAATGAATAGAACACACATGGGACTCAGGATTAAAGGCTGGATGGGAAAGTAAACTACATCTAATAGTTCTGTATTAATGAGGGAGACAAGTATTACAGAGGGACAGGCATTCTAGTCCCCCCAAAATAGCAAGTGGATGTAGTTAGAGAACTGAAACGCAGAAAGTTGTTTGGGAGGCAGAGATACAATCCAGAAGAGTTGTTACGTCTATACGCAGAAAACAGCAGCCTTGCCAGCAATCCCAGCAGTGCTTTGCACATACTAGGTGCTCAAAAAAAAGTCTGTGGAATGATTAGTTCAACATGGCTGTTCTAAGCAGTTATAGCTTGCCATTCATAGCATTAATTTGGTTACACCTGTTGTTTTTTAGAATAAAGTTGGCTGAAATGAATACATATTGCTGTGATCTAGCTAAGCCAACACATAAAAGTAGCAGATGAAGCCTGGAAGCAGTAAAGGGTGTTCTGTGCTCTAATTCCAAGGGTGAACTGGAGTCCTCATCAAAAGCCCTAAACCAGATCATCCCAAAAGATTCCTCTGGCACACTGAGAAGTGCTATTGTGAGTCTGGTTACTCGCACCACCGGAGTAAGAGAGGAATGTGAAAAATCACCTGGAACTGGTGTCCTGGGACAGGCTGGCCTCCAGAAAGACACGGTTTATTATGTCTACTCCTTTCCTAAATTGAAGTTTAAGAACAAATTTGGACACAAGTGTTCATGAGCGACTGTTGTCACCAATTCTTTGAAAAACGTATGTTTTGAGTCTAAGAGATGTTTCCCAAGCATGTTTTCTCTCTCCAATTGCTTTTAAAAAGTATATTCGGTAAGAAATCTAGCCTGTATGTTTATTTTCCTTACTAATCAGACTGATGTCTGCTTAACAGCAGTTGATAACCAAATAGCTTCCCCTTAAAAACAGGAAATTATATTTTGCTCATTGTAAACAAATTAAAATTCAAACATGTTTGAATTTGCTTTGAAATGTGTTGCCCTAAAGTCTCGGGTGAGATTTAAACTAAAATAAACATTTTCTAAGCCCTGATTTCAATCTCATCCTTGGCTTTCAAGCTCCTGGACGCATTCAATGCACTTGTACTGATAATGGGGAAGGGGGGCGGGTGGGGGAGGCAATACTGGAACCGCAGGAACAGCCTGCTGCTCCAAGACTGCTCAATCAACTCTTTAAAGCCCTATCCAGCAGTCTGGGGACCCACTATTCATTCCTGTCATAAAAATTGGTTGAAACCTTTACCACCACCTAGAGGTCATTAAGCTGAACTACAAAAACAAGATAAAAGCTGTAAACTGCCAGGCATATTATGGTTTTTCCATAACCATACTCAATAGTAGACCCTTGGGAGAAACAAATGATTCTCAGAAAAGAAGTATTTTCCGACCTCCCAAACATAAAGTAGGTCAGTGAATGGGGAACACTAGCTGGAAAAAGAGAAAAAGAGGCTGTCCAAGATATTACTGACTGGAGTTAAAGTTGCCCCTTCCTGTACCAGCAACTACATGTTGGATATGTATGTTTAATACCTTCTTCAGAGAGGCAGCCATCAACATCATCATCTTACTTCCTGGGGGCAAACAAATGAATATGTTGGGAGTCAACCTCTCTATGGTAGTAGAATCCTACCACATCATTCTTTTTACATCCTTGAACCTAGACTTCTGATCCATTCTGAATGCATTTGAGCAAAACCAGAAGGTGAGTTAGAAAATGCAAATTTAACATGTCTCCCATGGTTTATTTCCTTGAAAAAAATAATCTTTTAATAATTAGGAAACAGACCAAAAGTCTCAAAGTCTCCCATCTGAAACCTTTGAGGGGAAGAAAAGAAAAAAAAAAGAATAAGAAGCAGTTCCTTTTTCTTCTGTGTGCTGCTTTAAAAGAAGGATGTCTTCTATGGTTTAGACTTTGCCTCAGTCCATTTGCATCTGCACAGCCATCGGTCTCAGTTAAGGTTGCTGGTGACTTGCTTACTCTGGGTTTGGGTGGCCTCCTTCTCTGTGGAACACTGGCAAAAAGGTTGGCTCTGAGCTGCTGCATACCAAGACCCCTTCCCACAATTAAATAGACCTTCTGATGGAGGTCCTGGAATTGACTCCTTTCTGCACTGGGTTTTAGAGCCTGTGGCCAGTGGAGCTAGCTGTTTTCCAGGCTATACGGAATCTCATCAATCAGGAGGATCCTCCTCAGAGAACAGTGAAGCCCGTGGACACATGCCTGCCCTCTCTCTCCAGCCCACTCCAGGTTGCCTGTATCTCCCTGGAAGAAGCTTGTACACATGTCTCATGCCCCAGCTTCTGCACCTGCTGCCCGGGGCCCAGGCCCCTGGATTGCCCAGCTCTGAGAGTAAAGGGACTTGCATTCACAAGTCCCCCAGGACTGTAGCAAGCAAAGAAGCAGTTATTAACACCCCCACCCCCACCCCATGGCTATCTACCAAGTGCAGAGGGAGTAAGCAAAAGTGCCCGTCTCCCAGTTTCTCCCAAGAAGGACCCTAACTACCTCCTTTCCCAGCTGCTGCTTAGGGGTCTGGGTTTCAATGCATGCACACACAGGTGCTGACTGCGCTTCTCCCCTTCAGGATGCTGGCAGGCCTTGGCACACGCTCAACGGCTGGCAAGCAACCAGGAGCAGAGAAGGTGGCTTGAACAGTCACAAACCAGGCTGACTGACAAGGTTCATCTACCCAAGACCTCAGTCAAGTCTGGGAGGGGAGGTTGTTTCCTCTAATGTGCAGAAACCAACCCGTAGCATTAAAGGAAATGAAGAAATAGGGTATGTCCCAAACAAAGGAACAAGCCAAAACTCCACTAACAGACCTCACAAAACAGAGATAAGTAACTTACCTGACAGAGAGGCCAAAACAGTGGTGATAAGATGCTCACTAAGGAGATCAATGCAAGAACAAAAAGAATTACAACAAAATTCTGTGTGTGGTATAAGGAGACAACTGCTTGACGTCCACTGTGATTTGAGGCCAGTGAACAAAATTAACAAGTAGACTTCAAGAACCAGTTTTCTTCCCAAGTGGGTGATTTCAAAATGAATGCCTGCAGATGGTTTTCACTGAACATAGCTGGAAAGTGTGCTCTTTTGCCAGGATTGTCTGAGACTGTAGTGGGGTCTCACGTGGTCTTCCAAGGTTAGAAGCTCTCTGCTGTCATAACAACGTCAGAGTTGGCTCTGGGGGTCTCAGAGCATTCCATCTCTCCACTCAAGAAATGTGTCTTCCACCCAAGGCTCTCTTGAAATGGAAGAGCAATGGAATTCACTGAGACATTCTGCATGTAATTCAGTGCCTTGGGGCCCAGGGTACTCAGATGGGAGCTCAGCATCCTTCTTTCGTTTGCAGAGAAACCATTCAGACCTCCTTAGATGAAAGCAACTAAAGTTGTCCATGGAAGGAATTAATATACTTTAGAAATGAGAGCTGAAAGCAACAGACAGTAGATTGGAGGCATCTCTTTCAAATTAACCAAAATGAGAACGGCAAGGGAATGGCAATGGGAGAGGTTTGCATGCGTTATATGATCGCAACAAACCCTCTGCCAGTAACATCCAGGAAAACAGGGAGAAGACAGTGGGATATGGATGTCAGATCATGTCAAATGAATCTCATCTGGATGAGAATTACACTGAGTCGGAATTATACAGAGGCAAGGGTCCCTTGGGTCACACTTGGGAGTTCCAAGCCTAGACTAGGGCAATGACAGGGAGACCAGTGCTCTGCAAAGGGAAATTCTCAGAGATGCCTCCTCAACCACGGACAAGCCAAAAAAAGGCCTGGAAGCCGTGAGCTGGACCAACAGCAGATCATATGGCCCAAGGGAAACTTTGCAGCATATAAGGAAAGCCAGTGGGCCCCAAAGAACCTATTTCCTTGGTGCCACTTTCAAGATGCACGCCCTAACTGTGATGACCTCTTCCATCTGTAAAGGGCTCTCCAGACTGTCTGTTTTTCATTAAGAAAACCAGAACTCAGAATCTATTTAAACCACACTGTAGAAGTTGAGGCCCCTGGACTAAAACTTATGAAGGCTTTGCCTAGTAAAATGATTCCAAACAGAAACGCCTGAGAAATTTGATGCCATTTTTTTTTGAAGTTAGGAGGAAGCAGAAATAAAAAGTATCTAAACGTACCTTGGGCTTCATTATCTGAAGGCTTAGTAGTTTTCTAGAGTTTCAAATGGAGTTCTGCTCTCTTAGGATGATAGTGATTGGAGGTGGTCATGATTATTACAACTAATTATAACGATTTGTTGGGATTGTTAGTCATGAAATAAAGTATTAGATTTGTGGGCTCTGTGGTAGAGTTGGCTCTAGAAATTTTTTCATCTTATGCTGTTGTAGTACTTTCAACTACCAGTCCCCAGACACCCATTTAAAACATGCTAGTTGGAAATACTGCTTATCTATGCAGAAACAAAGACCCACATTGTTAAGTGAGAGGCCCAGAGACATCCAGGGTATCACTGAACTGAAGACATTGTCTCCTGACTCTTGTCCAGTTACAATCACCACTGAATGCAGCTCTCTCCCAACCCTGCCCTTTCCTGTGGTTATGCATTAATGAGGCTTTCCTGTGGAATTTTTAATTATGCTTGTCTGGGGCTGTGTGAACCTCATACTCAAACAGCCTGGTTTTAAAACCTGCAGGGGACAGAAATGTCACTGGGCAGGGGGATGTGCCTGGACAGACTGCCATCTTATGTCCACATGTTCCTATATCATTGAAAAGACTGGATTACCTGGCTGTTTTTCCATTTTTAGTACTGAGCTGTCCTTTCTAAAAGATAAGCCTCCTCTTTCACTTCCCACCGCAGAAACCACAGAGTTATAAATTCTTTAATTTGAAAACTGATTTAGAATTGCACGTTCTCAGCTCGAAGGCTATCTTAGCTTTCTCATAGCCAAGAGTCTATATGCTTAGCCAGTGATAGTGACCTGAAGCTGATCCTCTGGCAGAATCTTCCCCACAGGTCTTGACCCCTGTGGAGTCAAAGTGTGGTCACTCTGTTCAGTTTCCCATTCTTTGACCAGTTTGTAGAAATTAAAATGGAATTGAATTGAGTTGAAATGTTTAGAATTATGGCTGATTCATGCTTGGTAACAAACATTTATTCATGCAACAAGATCCTGGCATCATGAAGCTCACGGTCAAACACATGTCTTTCAGAAAAGATGCCCAAGAGTACTGTGGGGCTGGGAGAAAGCATTTGGAAATCCAAAGACTGTGGACCCCAAAGTTGGCAGGGTCAACCCTATCCCAGCAACAGGGAGGAAACCCCATTAGAACCAATGCAAAATTACATCTGAAATTTGGCAACTCAAAACTTTTTCAGTTTTTGTTTGCTGAGGCTATGTTTCTGTACAACCAAAGGATTCCAAAAAAGGGCTACATTAAAGGGATCTTGAGGAAATGCTTAAAAGTAATGAGGCATTTGAAAGCAAAGCATATATTACCGAGTAGGCTGCTCATTTTGGTTTCCAGTAGAGTTATTTCCAGAAACACACAGACCATGTGAATCCATAAAACAAAAGCTTGAGCTTCAGCAGTCTGGACTTTGAGCAGATTTCACTACTTAGTCGGGAATATAAACTTGCAAGGAGACAAATAAGGCTCCAGGCCCAACTTCAAGCTTTCCAGAGATAGGCCCTTGGTGCTCAGAGGTCGGGGTTATGCTAGCTATAAATATAAAGTATGCTGTAACATTTCCCTGCAGAGGAGGGAGCTACCCCCTCTGGCCTCAACCTGCCAGCTTGATTTTGGGGCCTTTGGCAACATTTGCTGAATCCTGGCACCATCATAAAGCCCAAAGGAACAACTGCTCATTTGCTGAAGATGGCATAAAAATTGGACAGTAAACCTGCTTTGATACTCAGCTGATTTTCTCCAGCAGAATTTCTGCAGCAGTGAAGACAAAATGCTTCCTTTTAGGCTGGTGGAAGCCACGTCAGTTCCTGTGGGCCTAAGGTATTTGTATATCATGGAGAAGGAGGAAAGCTGTTTCTGCACTAAAATCTTAGAATGCCTGGAAACTCAAGGACAGAGATAAATGAAACCCAAAAGGCCAGGGCATTTCGTTAGGGTATGGGAATCACGTTGGCTCTCTATATAAACTGTGAACTACTGTTAACACACTGCCTTCTGCATAACCTAGAACAATCATGCCCAATAAATAAATACAAGAAATATTTGATGAATGAATGAAGGGTGGGCTTCATTTGGTGGAAACCAGTCAATATTTGAAGTCCTTAGTGGGTATTTCAGGGGGGTGTTTTGATTCATTCCTCTTGTTAAACTCTGTTAGGTAACAAATCTAAGCTGAACTTGTCTTCAAACTTAGCTTGAAGGACACCAATGAAATGAGCCAAAAATAAAAGTACCAGATGCAGATCAGTCCCAAAGTGAATAATAAGCTCAGCCACTATTACATGTTAGTCATAGTTTGACAAGAACATGGTTGGGCTCTTCTGAGAATAGGGATTGTTTGATGGCTAGGCTCCTAGGATCAAGAACCCAAAGAGAGAAGTTGTATTCCTTCCACTCAGCCAGACATACCTGCACTGCTTTCTCCCAAGACAATATGCCTCTTCTCATCTCCATTTCTTTACTCTTACTTTCTCAAATGCTTGATATGCCCTCACTTAAAACCTCTGCCTGTTGAAATCCTACTCAGGCTTCATTGTCCAGCTTACTCAAAAGCCACCTTCTAATAGAATTAAAGAGGGAAATAGAATGCAATGCATTCACTTTATGAGACTTCAACACATCACTCACTCCAAAAGACAGATCAACCAGACAAAAAATAAGTAAGGACACAGAGGCACTGAACAACACATTAGAACAGATGGACCTAACAGACATCTACAGAACCCTAGACCCAAAAGCAGCAGGATATACATTCTTCTCAAGTGCACATAGAACATTTTCCAGAATAGACCACATACTAGCCACAAGAAGAGCCTCAGTAAATTCAAAAAGATTGAAATTGTACCAACCAACTTCTCAGATCACAAAGGTATAAAACTAGAAATAAATTGTACCAAGTAAACAAAAAGGCTCACAAACACATGGAGCTTAACAACATGCTCCTAAATAATAAATGGATCAATGACCAAATTAAAACAGAGATCAAGCAATATATGGAGACAAATGAAAACAACAGCACAACACCCCAACTTCTGTGGGATGCAGCAAAGGCAGTTCTAAGAGGAAAGTATATAGCAATCCAGGCCTATTTAAAGAAGGAAGAACAATCCCAGATGAATAGTCTAAAGTCACAACTATTGAAATTGGAAAAAGAAGAACAAATTAAGCCCAAAATCAGCAGAATGATGGACATAATAAAGATCAGAGAAGAAATAAATAAAATTGAGAAGAATAAAACAATAGAAAAAATTAATGAAACCAAGAGCTGGTTCTTTGATAAAATAAACAAAATCAATAAACCCCTAACCAGACTTATTAAGGCAAAAAGAGAATCTACATACATAAGCAAAATCAGAAATGAGAAAAGAAAACTCATGACAGACACCACAGAAATACAAAGAAATATTAGAGAATACTATGAAAATCTATATGCTAACAAGCTGGATATCCTAAAAGAAATGGACAACTTTCTAGAAAAATACAACTTTCCAAGACTGATTCAGGAAGAAGCAGAAAATCTAAACAGACCAATTACCAGCAATGAAATTGAATCAGTAATCAAAAAACTACCCAAGAACAAAACCCCCATACCAGATAGATTCACCACTGAATTTTATCAGACATTTAGAGAAGACATAATATCCATTCTCCTTAAAGTTTTCCAAAAAATAGAAGAGGAGGGAATACTTCCAAACTCAATTCTATGAAGCCAGCATCACCCTAATACCAAAACCAGGCACAGACACCACAAAAAAAGAAAACTACAGACCAATATCCCTGATGAACATAGATGCAAAAATACTCAACAAAATATTAGCAAACTGAATTCAAAAATACATCAAGAGGATCATACACCATGACCAAGGATGGCACAACATTCAAAAATCCATCAACATCATCTACCACATCAATAAAAAGAAAGACAAAAACCACATGATTATCTCCACAGATGCTTAAAAAGCATTCAACAAAATTCAACATCCACTCATGATAAAAAATCTCAACAAAATGTATATGAGGACAAGTACCTCAACATAATAAAGGCCATATATGACAAACCCACAGCCAACATCATACTTAACAGTGAGAAGCTGAAAGCTTCCCTTCTAAGATTGGGAAGAAGACAGGGATGCCCACTCTCCCCACTGTTATTCAGCATAGTACTGAAGGTCCAAGCCATGGCAATTAGACAAAACAAAGAAATATAAGGCATCCAGATTGATAAGGAAGAAGTCAAACTGTCACTGTTTGCAGATGACATGATATTGTACATAAAAACCCTAAATAATCCACTCCAAGACTATTAGAACTAATATCTGAATTCAGCAAATTTGCAGGATTCAAAATTAATACACAGAAATCTGTTGCATTCCTATACAGTAATGATGAACTAGCAGAAAGAGAAATCAGGAAAACAATTCCATTCATAATTGCATCAAAAATAATAAAATACCTAGGAGTAAACCTAACCAAAGAAGTGAAAGACCTATGCCCTGAAAACTACAAGGCACTCTTAAGAGAAATTAAAGACGGCACTAATAAATGGAAATTCATCCCATGCTCTTGGGTAGGAAGAATTAATATTGTCAAAATGGCCATCCTGCCTAAAGCAATCTACAGGTTCAATGCAATCTCTATCAAAATACCAACAGCATTCTTCAACGAACTAGAACAAATAGTTCTAAAATTCATATAGAACCACAAAAGACCCTGAAGAGCCAAAGCAATCCTGAGAAGGAAGAATAAAGCAGGGGGGATCTCGCTTCCCAACTTAAAGCTCCACTACAAAGCCATAGTGATCGACAATTTGGTACTGGCCCAAGAACAGACCCATAGACCAGTGGAACAGAATAGAAAGTCCAGATATTAACCCAAACATATATGGTTAATTAACATACAATAAAGGAGCCATGGATATACAATGAGGAAATGACAGCCTCTTCAACAGCTGGTGTTGGCAAAACTGGACAGCTACATGTAAGGGAATGAAACTGGATTATTGTCTAACTCCATACACAAAAGTAAACTCGAAATGGATCAAAGACCTGAATGTAAGTCATGAAACCATAAAACCCTTAGAAGAAAAAAGTCACCTTCTTCACAAGTCCTTTCCAGCCTGAAATTACTTCTTCATTTGAGCCTTTATTGTGTCCTTTGTATCTCAGGGTATGTAGATATTTATTTGCACTACTATTAGTAGTGAGCTTGTCTCCTACTAGATTGTAAGCCTCTAGAGAAAAAAAGGATGTGTTGTGTGTGTGTACATATATCTTATTAATATGTGCTAGAAATACTGTATATTATTATGTTATGTATATTATTATTGTCTTATTATTCTTCTTCTATTTGAATCTCCCTTGCTTGCTATAGTCTCAAGAACACAGTGGATGGTGAGATGTCAATGAATGTTAATTCAATGAACTAAGTACCAATACCCAGCACATGGAAAGATGCAGCCACAGGCTCATTCGACTTTCCTCTAAGAATTTAACTTTTTGCAGCCCACTCATGCAATCAAGATGCCAGCAGTCTCCCAGCCTGCTGCTGCCTGGAGATCTGATAAACTTGTCTAATGCGAAGGCTATGGCCAAAGATAATCCAAAGCCCTCTTCCTAATTCCTGCAAATTCTTGCACCTTGCTCCACCTACATCTCTCATCCTCAGTATTCTCACCTCCAGACCCGCTGCCTCTGTTTTGCATCACCTTATTCAGCTTGCCAAGATGTCTCTTTCTTGTTTCAACAAGAAGTTCAACCACAGCAAGCGTCTCTAATTGTTTCGTAGATTTGACTCACCAGCAGCACAGGATGTTCTGACAAGTTCGGGCTCCTCTACCGTGCCTTCCTCTCCTCCCCTCCCCATTCTGGGTCTATAAGTGAAACCCTTCTCCCTTGCTTTATACTGGGAACTGTGCCCACACCAGCCTTCTCGGGGTTCCCACCTACTACCTCAAAGGGCTTATTAAAGTATTTCTTCTAGGCCTATTCCAAGAAGAATTCTGGAGGATATGGTCCTCATTCATTACCTGACACTATGTCATCGCATGGACCAAGATGTACAGAACCTGTTCAGGGTCTTCTGGTTTCCCACATTCCTAGAACCAGACTAATCAGGACTGTGTGCTCTTCCAGCTTTTTCCGGTTGGTCTTCTTTATTTCCAATCCTTAGCTCCTTAGTTTCATTCATTCATTTAGCTGGGATACATTTATTGAATAACTACTTTGTGCCATGCATGTATTTTACAAAACAAATTAGACAGAGTCCCTGTCTTTGAGAACCTGGTTAAAACTGAGCCTGACTTACCTATTTGCTCATTTGGTCCAAGGAAGATGGTTCTGGGTGTTTGCTCTTACACTAAGAGGTAAGTGCCCCTTCTTATAACCTGAGGCTCGGTGGCCAAGGAACCCAGTCTTCTGAGAGGGTGAGAGCTGTGAGGGTACAGCATGCAGTGTTCTGGGGCATGGCTGCTTCCTAAGGTAGAGGAGGAGGAAACGCCAGCTCTACCTGAAGGAATCAGAGAAGGAAGACCTTCCAGCCTTAACAGGGTTCCCTCAGTGGCCTAGGCAACTGCAGGGGCAAAAACACAAGACCCAGTGTGGAGAAAGTGAAGGATCTCACAGCCCGACACCTGACCCTAGTTGGCTTGCCCACTGCACACATGTGGGCAACATGTTATTACTGACTCTATATAAAGAGCCCCGCCCAGTGCTCTGTGTAACATGGTGGCATGGCTGCAAGGCTGCAGGAGAGCAGAGCAGAGGCTGGAGTGGTGGCAGGATCAAGAACAGAGACTGAGATGGCTGCGGGTAGATAGGCCCAGACGCAGAGACCGGCTTGCTGCGTGCAGACTCACTCTGAGTGGATGTGGTTATAGTGATTGACCTGCCACCATGGGAATAAAGTAGGTATAAACCCTTTCACCCCAAGAACATTCCACTGTCATTTTTTCTGTCTCACTGAATCCATAGTGAACTTGTCCAGGGATGAAACCCACTGGCAAGACACCCAGTGTGGAGGATAGTGCTTTGTGCCACCTTAGAGAAAGGGGGGCATCCAGGAAGAGGCTTGGGTGGTAGCTGGTTGGGTTGGTTTTTTTAAATAATGCAAAGCAGATTTATTTGCATGGACAACAGTGAAGTTTGGGATACCGATAAAAAGGAAAACAGTCTTCTGACAAAAGAAGACCAAGATGCTTCAGTATCTGACTTCGGGGCCTACTGTATCGGGAAACCCTGTTGTGTGACATCACAAGTTAAGTCCCTCCACCTGATGTTGCAGCAGGCTTTGCAAACAGGCCTACCCCTCGGCCAGCTCTTCTCATTCCCCTGGATATTCAAGACGGAATTCCACATAGTCTACGTTCTCACCTCTTTACCCAGGAACTCTCCCACACTGTCCAAGGGACCTGTTTCACTTTCTCAGAAGCCAAGACTTTCAGGTCTTACAAAACAAGTTCCCACTGCAGAGTTGACTTTCCGACGGTGAGCCACCTCCCCAGCTCTCACACCAGGCCTCTAAATCATTAGAAGGAAGATGCTATTCCCACCGTTTTTTAGGATTGGTAAACTTAAATTGCCTGTGGGATTGTCTTGGGAGAATTGTAAGGTGGCAATTTGTAAATAGGGTACTGTTACCAGGGGAGAGTCAAAGCATTGATGGTTCTCTTAATGCTTAGCTCAGATAATTCATGTTCATGCTTAAGTAACCCACTTGTCTAAGAGTTGGTAATTAATTTGACTTCTGAGTAGCCTCTAATGGTACTTACTTTTTGGCCTGGACTTTTGAACTCATTTATAGTATTTTTTAAATTAACTTTTTAAATATTCTACTTTGAAATAATCTTAAACTTACAGAAGAATTTCAAGAATGAAATTTTTTTTTTAAATCCCCTAGCCCTTGTATCCATATTCACCAGTCTTTCTGAGTTTCTAACATTTTGCCACATTTGAGCAGTTGGCCTATGTATACTCTGCACACACACACACACATTAATTTTTTCTGAATTACTGAGAGTACTTTGCAGAAATCATGTCCTTTTACTTATTTTACTGAGTGTGTATTTCCTCAGAATAAAGCAGTTATCAAATTCAGGAAACTTAATATGGACATAATACTTTCATCTACAGTCGTATGCCAATTTTATCAGCGGTCCTAATATTATCACACAAAGCAATTTTTGGTACATTATCCAGTCCTACAACACACTGATATTCTTTAGGGACTCTAGGGTCATTTTGGAAACAGTTGTCATAAATTAATTTATTTTTAATGTGAACCTTACATAAACTTTATTCAAGGATCAACTGACCCTTTCCTTTTAAAGAAATCAGTCCAGTCTTGAAAAGACTAGGTTTGTGAAGGTAAATTTCCATTCACTACTGTGTCCATTTGCTCTTTCCAACACACAGGCGAGAATCAGCCGAGGGAACAATTTGGGACTATCTCTGTTCATTGTATGCCACTTCTTTCCCACTCCTCTGTCAAAATCCTGGCAGGTGGACTCTCTGGTTCCCCAATGAATTGTAGAATCTTGACCAATGAATGGGCATTCCTTAACCCGAGCTGACCATTTGAAATTTAAAATTAGCCACATAATTATCTTTACTGGCTTGAATGTACACCGATTGAAGGGAAATTACATTTGGCTGATGAATTTGCATGTTGTGAAATGGGTCATGGCAGCAGATGGCCTTCCAAGAAGCAAAAAATAACTCTGGAGCTGGTTACTCTTTCTCCCAGCTTCCTTAATTCAACCCTGCTGCCTGGAAGTGTGAATGCTCAAATCAGGTGAAGGAAATTGGGGTGTCAGTGTAAATAATCGAGAGGAGCTATGTGTTGATCTTAAAATAAATCACCACCTACTGAAATATGAATATTAAACTAAGGCTAGGTGTTAAGTCATCATTAGCATTTATTTATTAAGTGCTGAATATAACAGGCATACTTTTAGATACATTCCATGCATTGACTTGTTTAACCTGCACCACAAACCTAGGAGCAGGATTATTATAATCTGCATTTTACAAATGAGAAACAGAGAATAAAGTGGTCAGATTTAAAATAAGTGTTTTTCTCTTTTGTCATTCAAAATATTTAATTGAAGCCCCGGAGACTGTATCAATATTAAGCTCCTAACGGTCATATTAAGATCGTGTTCCTGAAACATCACTTCCCACCAGAACAAAACAGGGCACCTTGAAGAAATGACTCACTCCAGGTCTGGTGCTAGCAATGTACAATATGATCCTAGAACATCTTGTCATGCCAAATAACAAGAAGTGTATCAAAAACTATTGGAATTATGTCAAAAAGACCTGGGAGCTCTTTTTTGACGCAAAGAGGGACAAATTTTAGCTCAATAAAGGTAATAATTACAATGGATTTAAACACATAGGACACGTTTATTTAAGCACATAGAATACATTTATTTCAACACAGAATATGTCTAAATCCATTGGTTCACAATAATCCAAAACAGCAACTCACTGCTGTTCTTTGAAGGCTATAGGAAACCAAAACACCATTTAGAAAACTTGTCAGTAGCGAGAAAAAAAATCAAGCTTTTTTTCTTCGCCTTTTCTATAGGAACTGTATCTCAGTATAACCAAGTATTTAACAAGAGGAGGTTTCTCTTTACAGAAGTAATCCAGCTAATAAATGAAGTAGGAATAATGGAACTATCACAGTCTGAAACCCCTAATGAGTTAGTGTCCTTAGGCAATGATCAACGATGGCTGATAATGTCAAAAGAGGGACATTAGGTGCCTCTCCCTGAAAATATTCCACACCACCTAGAAAAATAGTCTCGCCCAAGAAGCCAAACCAGAATTTGTCCAAGCTCCTGTATCTTACAGGAAATATGAAAGGCAGAGAGGAACATGCTCAATGCCATCGTTCAGACTAAGGGCAACTCAAGACAAAGGGCCCAGTTTTATTTTGTTTCTAACAATCATAACAAGACCAGAAGTGTAAGGAGGGAGAAATTTTACGTTAAAAGAGACTTCAGAAATTAGTATTCATCAGTAGTAATGTGCAGACCTTTTTTGGATCCTATTTCAAACAAACTAAAACAAAACACAACAAAACACACTAGAATCAGCACATTTAGTGACAGCCGGGAAAATAGGAACATGGATGGTATTCAGGAGCTGTAGTTGGAGTTTTCAGGTTCTGATGGTGATACTGTCATTGTGCTTAAAAAGTAGAATCCTTGTCTTTAGAGACACAATTGAAATGTTGTCAGATGAACTCATATAATGTCTGGAATTTGCTTCAAAATCACTGTGAATGGTTGAGGTAATGCGTGATGATGTAAAGAAAAAAGATAATAGCAATTGTTGAGCTGGGAGATAAGCACATGGAATTCATTGTATCATTCTCTACTTTTGCTTATGTTTGAAATATTCCATATTATAAACTTGTTCTTAAGCTGACTCATACACATAAAAATGAACGTTTATGTTTGGCAAACAGCCCAGATGTCCTTCAACTGATGAATGAATAAAGAACAGGTGGCATATCCATGAAACAGAATATTATTCAGCAATAAAAAAGAATGGAGTCCTGATACAGGCCACAACATGGATGAACCTTGAAAACACTATTCTAAGTGAAATAAACCAGTCCCAAGCTTGACATATTGTATGATTCTATTTATATGATGTGCAGAACAGGCAAATCCATCAAAACGGAGGAGTCTGGGGGTGCAGGGTGGGAATGCAGAATAACTACTAATGAACGTAGTGTTTCTTTTGGGAGTAATACAACATGTTACATTGATTTGATGGATGAATGATTGTGTGAATATTATGCTAAAAATGATTGAATTGTACACTTTAAGTGGATGAATTGTATGGTGTGTGAATGATATCTGCATAAAGCTGTTTTTAAAAGTTTAATCTAAAGATTCCAGAGATAACTTCCATTTACAGGAAATATGAGGAGACAGAGGAACTTGTTAAAGGACACCAGGAAGCAAACAGGAAAATCCAGGATATAAAATATTCTGTAAGACAACTGACCCAGTTCCTATAGGGAAGGAAAAGGGGAGAGGTGGACTACTCTAGGTTATAGTTAATTTAAGAGGGATAACAATCAAATGCAATGTGTGACTTTGCTTGAATCCTGATTAAGCCAAAGAAGCTGTAAAAGGAATTTTTAAAATATTATTGGGCAGCCATGATTATGGACTTGGAGTTGGGTGATATGAAAAAAATTACTGCAAATTTTTCTGGGGGTGATAATGGTATTGGGGTCTTTAAGAAAATATCCATGTTATAGAAAGGTGTATGAAGTGTGCAGAGTGTTAGGATGTCTGGAATTTGTTTTGCAAGTATGTCAGCCAATGAAAGAAAAGGGGGAAACATAGAAATAGATGAAGAAAAAGGGAGAAAACAAAACCTTAATTATTGCTGAATCTGGGTGACTGGTATTCTTTCTTACTCGAGTATGTTTGAAGTCTTACCCAAAAAAGAAAAAAGGAGGAGGAAGAGGAAGAGAAATTATCTACATGCATTTAGCATTTTATATATTGGGGACATTTTTTAAAACTTAAGTTCTGCAATTCTTTTAAGTTAAATTTAATATATTTAATTCTGAAGAGACATTTAAGTGTTTAAGACAGCTTTGTTTCAGTCTAACCCTTAAAGTACTAAGGAAGGAAATAGAATACAACATTTATAAATGTTGGCCTATTAAAGCAACATATTCTATTGGGAAGGTATTTTACATTTGTAGAAGAAAATAAATATTCAAAATTCTCTTAAAAGTCATTAGAAAAAAACAGTCTGACCTAAAGATAAAAATGATAGAATTCTCTGGAATTTGGAATTATACTGTTAACAACTGAATATTTAGTCTTAACAAATAAACCCAAATAATTATTTCTGCATACAAAAGCCATCCTTGAGGGCACTAGAAATCCACATCAATGGTACAGTTTAAAAGAGAAAAACAAAATAAACAGCACACCATCCTCCCTCCTATTTTATATTGCTGAATTGGATCTGCATACTTTCCTTGTTTTGGATGTAGCTTTGTACATGTTGGGCTTACAGAGGGGACAAGAACAGGAGCCTAACCACTGTAGAGACGCACTTCTCTCTCCTAGTTTAAATACAGTAAGTAGGTCTGGTGGCTTCATGGTGCCCGGAACCAGAGTCCATCTCATCTTGTCATCCACTCATAGCTTCTATTTCCTGCCCTCAGATGGTTCCCCCAGGTCTCACCACCCTCTCCACAGTCCAGCCAGCAGAACAGAGAAGGAAACACACCCCTTTTGTTTAAAAGGCAGGACCTGGTGGTAGAACACATCATTTTCCTCACATTCTCATGATGATTTCCTTTCCTCCCCTGGCTTTTTTTTTTAACTCTATCTTTGTTTTTCTAGCCTCTAGAGTTAAATCTTAACTTTTTTATTTTCAAGCCTATTGAGTCAAATCTTAACGTTTTTGTTTTCAATCTTTCTAGTTTTTAATTAATAGATTTATGTCAACCACTTAAATTGCATTCTTAGTTCTTCAGTCATTTCACTTTTTAAAAAAATTCCAATATTTAAAAATTTTCATTGACAATTTTTGCTTAATCTTTCATTTCTAAGATTTTTAATGGATTCCTTTTCATCTTTTCCTGTTTCATTTATATTTTTGCCTAATTTTTAGAAATACAATCTCCTACCCTATTCCATGGATAATTTCTATATCTCTGAGCATTTCAAATATACCCATCTTCAGGTCTTTTCAGAATGTCTTTTACAAGTTTATCCAGAATCAACTTATTTTCTGTTCATTTGTTCAATGTTATATCCCTCAATATGCTTTGGCATTTGATTTGCAAGCTGATATTACCTTTGGCTTTTTTCCCCATATCGTTCTATGCTGACCTCTCTCCATCTAAGGGGTTTACAATCGCCTCCCTCCTCCTTCATTATCAAGTCTGAATGAGTCACTCCTACCCTTTGATGATACTGGTGAAATCACAGATACAGATGGAAGTTTGTCTTGATCTCTGATTAACAGGCTGTGTCTTTGTCCATCCACCTCCTGAGACACAGCATTTTATACATGGTTCCACTAGGTAGCATTTTTCAATGTTTTTTTTCTTGCATCAGAGAGCCCTCACCTGATTCCTAGCAATGAGCCAATCTCCAGCCTCTCAATTTATGTGAAACACTGTTAACTACTTCCCTTCCAGGAGCTGAATCTTCTTGCCACCCTTTATGCTTCTGACCCACACTGCAGTGACCAATTACTTTACTTACTGATTATTGCTCTGTGTTTTTCATGTGCATTGGTCTGTGGAGACTTGTATTTCCAGAGAGAGATGTGAACCATAGAGATGTCTGACTGTTTAGGAAGACATTTTTGTGTTTTCTAAAATCTGCTTTCTGTGTTTCCAGGGCACAAAACTAGAGTCCATTCTAACCTCATTTGCAATTAGGTATGGCTCTCTGACTGAGTTATGGCTGAGGAATGCAGGCAGAAGTGATATATGACATCTCTAGTCCTGTCTCAGAAAATCTCCCACGTCATGTTCCATGCTTGCTTTTTCTCTGGGTCATTGGCTGCACATGAAAGACTCCTGAGAGATGGAGGAGCCACACAGAGGAAGGAGACTGGGTCCCAGAGTCACTGCATGGAAGGTGCCTGCTGGGCACCTGGTTGAAATTTGCATGAGTGAGAAATAAACCTGTCTTGTATTATGCCATAGAGATTTCAGATCTTGTCTGTTACAGCAGCTAGCCTCACTCTTCACAAGGCACAGCACAGCATCTTCCTAATTTTGTTTGCATATTTATATATTTTGTATTTTGTATTTTCCTATTTTATACATTATTGCTATGTGTTTAGAGGAGAAGGATAACCTCAGGGAATGCCTTTATAAGGCCATATTGGCCAGATTTCTCATCATTCATTTTGAATAATCTCTACATAACATTTTGTATTCCCAATCAAGTTATCGATCATATACAAATGTGAAATGGTGCTGTCACTGAACACTCATAGTAATGTTTCTGTGAATTTTATCTCTGCCATTACAGCAACACACTGGACTCGGAGCAAGGCATAGCTATTTGTAGCACTTGATTCATTTGCTGTTATTTTAGGAAACATCCAGACTCCTCCACACAAATCTATCACTTTTGAACTGCTTGACCAGAGATATGTAGACCCCTTAAATATATGCTATTGCTAAGCCAGTGACCGGTTCTATGGCAAACCTCCAGGGTACAGTTTGTCTAAATATAGGAGGCACCCCCACTGCAAATTTAATCAACTTATATTTAACCAAGCCATTTCACAGCAGGGGAGAGCTGTTGTTGTTTTACTAGGAATACAAAAGACGTACGAATCATCTTGGCCACTCTCAGGGTTGGTTCTCTCTTACAGCTTGAACATACGCCTGCTCTTCCTTTGACGCATGGTGGCATCTCAAGAGCATACTAAATGTGTCATCCAAGATTTCTGTTTAGAGATGACAGCAGAAGTAAATGCCTCTGCCTGTCAGGTTTGATTCTGTCACAGAGCATCTCCTGCTGGGGTCTTTTGAATGCAGACTTCTCCTCCCAGTCATCCTCTCACATGTTTGCTTTGAATTGTGCCTGGCATTGTTGCATAGCTTCCCAGCAGCAATTTTGCAGATCATTTTCCTTTGGGGGACCTCCCTCCATGAATGCTACTAAAACCAAGGGAGGATAAACTCCCACACATTTCCACAATCTTCTCTTGGCATTTTTTTTCAATGAGTTTTATTTATTTCTTACTTTTTGCACTTCTCTGTCCTCTGAGTTCCCCCCTGCCTTCCTTTCCTAATTTTTTGGCAGCCCCCTGTGTCTTTGTGTTAGACTTAAAGGATTTAAAAATCCTCCTTATAGCTTATCTCCCAAGGATGTAGCTGTAGACCACTGTCTGCTTCAGGAGACACTAACTGGGGTAGATTTAGGAAATCTGTGCTTTCTCGGAGACTTTCCAGAGAAGAAGGTCCATATATTTTATTAAAATCTCCAAGTCAACTGGAATCAAAGAAGTGTAAGGACTATTTTTTACTGTCAGGCTATTGTTTCTCCTGCAGCAGCCTGGAAGTGTGGGGCGGAGTGGGCTCTTAGGAGCAGTTGTTCTGGTTTACAGCAAACCTTAACTTGGTGGGTGCTTCAGTCAACAGTACAAATGCGAGTAGTTGAACCAAAAGCCTTGAACTTTCTTATTGGGTGACAAACAGAAAAAAAATCAAGAGGAAGGTTAAAGACTTAAGACTGAAATATAATTCCTGTTCTGCTTCAATTGCAGCAACTCTTTAATTTTGAAGAAAGGGGTGGGATTAGTGGAAAGGACAAGTATAATATCTTAGGGAAGAACTATCTTAGAAAAGCTCAGTTCCAATTATTTAAAAGTCCTAATTACAAATTTCAAGTATAATTGATATTGTATTTCATGCATTATATGCACTTGAAAAATATAAATGATCATTAATAAAAGAAAATGAGAAAAGTTAATGAAGAGATTACAATTCAAAGTGATGGTGTTCCTAGGTCCTGAGACTAAGGGTATTGATACAAAAGAGTTGGTCCCTTTTCAGGAACTTTTTTGAAGTCACTCTTTTCCACACTCTTCTGCTGCTAGCTCCATGAAAGCTCACCCTACTTTCCTCTCTGATGGCGAATCCGGCTTTTCCCATGGTGTGATGTGTTCATTTTCACGGGGTCTGGCCCCGCCAAAGATCCTCACAGTGCAGGATTTTGCTTCTTCTCCCTGGCATTTGTTACTGACCTCATCCTCATTACAAAGCGTTTGTCTACTTTTGATGGTCTAGGAGCTGGATGGTGCATGCATCCCCCTGGCGACACAGAGGCAGCTGTAGGCAAAGCCTGCAGGAGTCCAGATGTTTCTTCAGGGTGTCTTTCCTTGCTTGACTCTCTCTGCAATCAACATTCCCTACTGTGAGCCCCACCGGCTGCTCCTTCCCCTTGTCTTCTCTTATGAGTACTTCCTTGCAGAGCTCTGCTCACTAACTCTGCTAGGAAAGGCTAGTGGCAGGAGAGGCTTTGGGCACCACATGTACAGAACAGAGAAGGAAACTCCCAACAAGTCCCAAATTCTATTTTAGCCAGGCCGATGGTTTATAGGAATGGGTAACATGTGGTTAAAGTACTTTTATTCTCTTTTCATTCCTTCTACTCTTTGGTATCAGCTGAGCAGCAACATCTCCAAAAGTCAGGAGACCTTTAAAAAGGAGGAGAGGCAAAGGCCAGTGAATCCATGAAATGGATAATCAGCCCCTGAATAATCAGGACCAGACTGTACAGCAGACAGCCACCATCACCCCCGTTCCTGGGAGCCAAGAGAAAGGCCCAGCCAAGAAGAGCTCTCCCCGCTGGAGATCTGAGAGATTTCCTTCTGCACACAACCTGCCCCTCCCCAACCAACCCCACTGTGCATTCAGAACTAGGAACAATTTCCCTTCAGCTCAGATATATCTTCTCTCATATTGAGTGAGAATGTTCTGGACTGGAATGTGAATGCAAGTCACTGGCTTAGAGTTTGCATAAGCCCCACTTCTTGTCCCTCTGAGTTTGCTCCAGTGAACAAATTTTATATCTGCTGGCAAAGCTAGGCAGTGGCACTCAGAAACAGAGGCATTTCAAACCACATTTTTTGGCTCATTAAAGCCATTCTACCAATGTTGCTCCCCATGTCAGTCAACCTATTTTCAAACCGTTTTCTCAATGGTTCTCTTCAGGGGGGGGATAGATTTTGCTAAGAACTGGATTGTGTCCACAAGCCTCATCAAAGCCAGTTTATTCTCAGGCTCTGGCAACCTTAGAATAGTTCTTCCACCATTGCAGGCTCCCACACAAAGCCTGCTTTGCAGTTTGCCCATGAACCAAGATGTTTATTTCAACTCATTTCTGAAGTCATGAGTTCTGCAATGACCCCATTGAGGGGTAAGGGTCTGTTTCCACCTCATGGCAAACAGCCCCCACAAATATGTCCAAACTCAGAGATCTCTGTAGATGTCTTTCCTACCCCCACCAATCAGAGACATGCAGCGTGCTTGCAAACAGCAGAAAAACATGCCAGACTTGGAGATTTCCTCCTTAATCAGGGTGACTTAAGAACTTGTTGACTCCAAGTCTAAAAAGAGAGCCGCTTACTTTGTTGGTAGATTGAAGAAGCACTGATTTTCTTTTCTGTGTCAACCTGCAGTGGAAGCATGGATGGTGAGAAGGAGCTGGGATGTCTGTCTGGGCCACAGCTGCAGTTCTGTCTGTGAATGAGTCAGTCTTCCTCTGGGAGCTCCTCCATATCTCTCTCTGGCCGAGAGCCTACAGGCATTAGTCCAGGCAGAAAGGATTCCATGTCCAAAGACTACCCACTTCTCTTTCTTTCCTGGTGTCCCAGCTCCCCATCTGGTAACAGTGAGTAACCTGACCGAGTACACACCTAATTGGTGCCTGAGGTTTGGATTGCTCTGTTGAAATAGAACCTGGGAAGTGTGTATCTCTTGAGCAGAGTGGCGGCTAATATTAAGCCTTAAGTACCTACTTAAGGGAGGTGGAGCACCTAATTCAACCTGGGTGTGACAGCTGGTAACAGAAATTCAGCCTCTTAGACTGACCACTGAGATACCTTAGCTAGGGCAATTAGGCAAAAATGAAATAAAGGAATCCAGATTAGAAAGGAAAAAGGTAACCTGTCTCTGCTTTCAGATGACACAGTCTTGGATATAGAAAGCCTAAGGAATCCACCAAAAAATCTATTAAGAATAATAAATGAGTTCAGCAAATTTGCAGGATAAAAGATTAATATATCAATCAATTTTATTTTTATGTGGTAGTAATAAGCAACCCAAAAATGAAATTAAGAATTTCATTTATCATAGTATTTAAAAGAATAAAATACTTAGGAATAAATTTAACAGAAAAGGACAAATCCCATACTCTGAAAATTATAAAATGTCGTTGAAAGCAATTGAGACCTAAAAAAAATGGAAAGTCATCGCATGTTCACGTTCACAAGACTTAACGTAGGTAAGATGACTATACTCCGCATCTTTCCCATGTGGAAAGGATGGACGTCCCAGCTCAAAAGAGGGGCAGTTTGCCTTCCTGCCTCTTTTTGTCTGATTCAGGCTCTCTGGGCTGCATGACACCTGTCCACATTGGTAAGGGTGGATCACCTCTCCTCAGTCTACTAATTCAAGGGCCAGTGCCTTCTGGGAACACCTCCACTGATGCCCCCAGAAATGATGATTCACCAGCTGTCTGGCCATCCCTAAGTCCAGTCAAGATTAATAAATTAACTATCTCAACAAATCGATAAGCATAATATAGTATTTCTATATAGTGGAATATTTTTCAGCAACAACAAAAAATCTTTTTAAAGTACTGATACATGTTACAACATTGATGGTTCTTTAAAAGAACATGCAGTCAGTACCAAAGGGTCACATATCATATGAGTCCATTTATATGGAATACCCAGAGTAGGCAAATCTATAGAGACAGAAAGTAAATCATTGCTTGTCTAGGACTGGGAGGGGTGGGGAAGAGGGGGATGGGGAGTGATGGCTAAGGAATGTAGGGAATTTCTTTTTAGGGGTAATGAAAATATTTTAAAATTGATGGTGATAATAGATGCATAACTGTGAATATACTAAAAGCCATTTAATTGTCCACTTCAAATAGGTGAGTTGTACAGTATGTGGATTATATATCAATAAAGCTGTTTTAAAAAAAGAAACCAATCAATACACAAGCCCGAGTCCCTGCCCTGTCGCTAAATACTGGGTAGAGTCAGAGCCAATACACTGTTCCCTCTGGGCTTGTGCATTCCATGTTTTTGTAGGGTTTTCCTTCCCTTTAAGAAGCTCTAGAAAAGGCATCCAGAAAACTAAGGCATTAAGCAGGATGGTGGCAAAGGAACCAGAATCAGCCCAGAAACCCAAAGGATTGGCTCCCCTGGTGCTCAGGTGGAACAGAGAGGGCCTGCTGCGGAGGGCAGGGTTTTTAAGCCCAGACACCTCACAGGGAAACTGGGAGAATGAATGAGCTCATGTTGTAAAATGAAATTGAAGTTTCCAGCAGAAAAACCCCACATCACATTTATCCTTTTCTACATCAGGCCTGTCCTTGCAAGCCCTGGGAGGTCGGGGCCACTGGCTGGCATTCCAACTTGCCCTTGTTGGGTTGAGCCATAAGAGGCTACCGCCTTTGTAAGTCAAAGAGGGTCTCATATGTGCAATTTTATATGGTTCAGTCTCACACATAAGCCTTCCTGTATAAGGGGCCTGTCATTTGATATTTTCTAGCTCACGCTTTGGGGTTTGCACAAGATCCTTGTAGCTCCTTGGCACCGCAGAAAGCTGGCCACAGGTAAACACACCTGCATGCTGATGCCTGTCCCCAGCCAGAATATCTGCAGCGTTTGCAACACTAACAGTCCTGTCTGGCGTAGCTTAGCCTTCCAGGAGTTTAGCTCGACCTTGTTGAGAATGTATGATATGGCTCCTCTGCCAATGTCTCATGAAGGATGATGGAATTTTTAAAGTTGAAAGGGACCTCACAGATCATCCACCCTATAGTTTCGTGTTACCGAGAAGGAATACACAGGTGAAGTTCAATAGGACCTACAAAGGCCTGTTTGTAGGTCCTATCCCACATCATATACAAACATATTAAAATGCATCTACTTTAAATTTATTTTTTACTTTAAATAATTGACACGGTTGCATCATCTGCTTTAAAAAATCTTTTGACTGTGGATAACACATCATTCCTAACTAACCGTGAGTTCTCAGCAATTACTGAGCCTACTTGAAAATTCTTGTAAAGTGAGAAAATCTAACCCAATAAACTCTTTTTAAATTCTAGACTGTTTAAATATATATTTAAAAATTAATATTTTTATTTTATTTTGATTAAATGTTTCATAATTCACTAAAAATCACATTTTAATTTAAATGAAACATATTTTAAAAGTTAATGAATGAGACATAGTACATTTTCTATAGACAACTGTTTTTCAGTTTGCCAATTTCCTCTTCGGAATTGGGAGGCAGTACTTTTTTTCCCAGTCCCAAACAATGTTTTAGTTTCCTAAAAGCTCCTGCTCCCAGATACTGCATTCCTCTTGCATAACAGAGAAAGCGCCTGAGTGAGGTGACTTGTTCAGGATGCTGCAGTAAGAAAGGGTAGAGCCAGAACTGGAATTTCTGATTTCCTAGCAGCTGGTCCTACCACCACTGATTCTATGTGCATTTTGCATGCAGCTTGTAGAAGGTCAGTGGTAACCATTTCTGCATTGCATATGCTTATTCTCTCCTGTGCCTGGAAAAGTCTCCTGGTTTATGGAGAGAGGTCCTACTTCTAGCTTATAAGAGCCAAAGTTGACATTTCATGTTGTTGGGTTTTGTTCTCAAGCCTCAGACCAGCCAACCTGGACAGTAAATGCTTGCCAGGCTTCCCTTCCTGCCTGGCTCCCCCAGCTCCCTGGAGACTTGAATCTCACATAAATGTTTCTGTCAGCAGGCCCAGCCCCCAGCTGTGCAAATTGGTCACAGATGTAATTGCATTTGCCCTCTGCCCTGGAGGAAAACATGCCTGATGCTGGGGGTTTAGATGTCTTAGAATGATGGGCATTACTCCTGACTCTGGGTAATAGCCATAAAGCCCAAAATAAGTGACCACAGAGAGGGGCCCATACTGCCAGGGGTCTGGGACTGTTGCCAGCCAGGTTCCAGGCTTGGACGGCCCATCACCAAGCTGGGGCCATGTCACTGACCAGCCAGACACAATCAGGCACCAAGCTTTTCTGTGGGCTCCTCTTATTTCTAAACGTGACTCCAACAACCTTTGACCCCATCCCTGACAGCCAAGACGTCTCCGAAGAGCTCCAGCTCCAAATCTCTTGAACAGTGGGTGCTGGCAGCCCAGGGCGTCAACTCTGCTGGTTGTAACTGCCAGAATCTAGTGAAAATAAACATAGCAACATGCTGCTAACCCCGCCCACTGCCTCGAGATCCTAATGCAGGGCTAGTTTAACCAAACAGCCAGAAAAGGCTTACCTCTCCCGCATCCCAACCCTATGAGGGGCCATTGTCCTGGGGTGTTCAAGCTTCTCAGGGTGACCAACAGAAAAATGACAATTTGAATAATTGCATAACTGGGTAAAAAACGTTTTGCGATTCAATTTCCAAACTGCTTTCAGCAAAAGTGAAGGGGTACCCAATGGACTTGTTAGCTCATAAACAAATCATTAAAAAGAATTTTGGGTGAGAAATCACCATGTAGTTCTTAACATATATTTCAGAGTTCAAGGAACTGAGTCATTTGCTTTAACAAAAGTATATCATTTCTCATCTGGCTTGATAGGAGCTAGTTTTTCAGTGTTTACACTTACGTATGAAAGGAAGAATAGGAGCAGAATTAATGTTTAACCATACCTCAGAGCTCAAAAAGATAATATCCATTAATAGATACGTGAACTAATTGGGGGGAAAACATCTTATTAATAGGTGAACTTCCAATAAAGTTTTACTTTTTGTACACAGTTATCTTTTTCAAAGTATATAAAAATATGGGTATTTTAATCAATTGTATTATGACAAATTAATAATAAGCTAATCCAGATTTATTTTATACACTTTAACCTTTAGTTATAGAACTTAAAATTAATTTCATTTTTTTGTTGAAGAAAAAATATAATAGGGTGATTAGTAAAATACTCTGAAGCATAAAATTATCACAATAAGATATAATTCTGTGGGGAAGTGGAACTGAAATAAACACTTTCGAGGAGAAGAAGGAGCAATTGAAAATATGTGGTCATTGAAAGAAGAACTATTTTTTAAATGATTCTGATTAAATGACTGATGTTGTAGTTTTCTTTTTAAATTTCAATATTCAGAAAACACAAGACAAGACAACTTAACTTTTGCAACAACTCAAAATTTATGGTGAAAACTTTCAAGTATCAGTCTAAAAAAATGCAAAGGAATTGAATGGTATGTCAAAACTACCATATGTGAGCAGAACTTTCTGAAGATGACTGATTTATTCTATATTCTATATTCTCTGTAAGTGAATACTACCCATTTATGTTTATATATATTTATAAATATATTTATATATTAGTTCTGTTGAGCCAAATAGAGAGGAAATCAGGTCTTATTTTCTAGATCCTCTTTATTCTAGGCCAGGCATCATCTGTCTTTCCCCCGAGTTGTGGACTGAATGGTGCCCCTGAAATGCATAAGCTGAAGCCCAAAACTCCAATGAGATTGTAGCTGAGATCATAAGGATGGGATCCTAACATGACAGGACTGATGTCCTTATCAGAAGAGAAGAGATCCCAGAGATCACGCTCCCTCTACATTCACGCAGAGGAAGACTGAGCGAGAAGGCGGCCAACTGCCGGACAGGACGGGGGAGCTCACCGGAAAGCCACCCTGTCAGCACCTCCGTCTGGGACTTTCAGCCTCCAGAACTACGAGAAAACAAAGGCCTGTGGTTGAAGCCTGTGGCATTTTGCTATAGTTACCAGACTGATATACCTGGGGAAGACCCTTTAACGGGTCACTGGAGAGAAATGTTGATAATGGCAGATTCTGACAGTTCCAGGTGAGGCAGGGCTATTATTTATGCTTCAAGATCCAGATTATCCGGCAGCTGGCGATCACCCTGCAGGCAGATACCCAGTGACTTCCGCATCGCATCGCTAGGCATCCGTGAAAATGCGAGGGGTGCCTGGGGAGCTGTTTGTGGGCAGCCTCCCTGGGGAATATTCCAGAGAGGACGTGGGGTGGGAAATGAAACAGGGGAGAGACTAGGGGTGACATTGGGGATGGGAAGACAGTAAGAGCAGTGCCTTGGGGAAGGAGGGACTGTCACGCCAGCAGCAGAGAGCAGACCTGCTGGCCGGGACAGACTTCCCCTGCCAGGGGGGAATGAGTGCGGCCCTCACCGGGGAGTCCCCTGCGTGCTCACACTGAAGGGGCCCCTGCTTGCTCCAGGCAGGAGCACACCTGGCTCCCCCATGGGGCTGTAGTTCTTCCCGGGCACGGACCTCCCCTGATGGTTCTGCTTCCCCCCACTTGCTGGGAGCTCCCCCTCTTCGGCATTTCTGTCTTGGTATTGAGGTCATCACACCTTCCCATGATTTTATCACCTGTACACGCCCTCCTTTATTTCTTTGTCCTTTAGGACACCAAAAATGGCTGCTCCCTACCTCAGATTCCATCCCGCAAGCCTTTAAGTCATCAGCTCCCTCAGTCTCTTCGTGGACATCACACAACCTGTGAATATTTTAAAAATTATTGAACGATACACTTTCAAATGGTGAATTTTATGGTGTATAAATTATATCTCAATTTTAAAAAATGGACTGTAGTGAAAAAATTCATCCCTATGAAAAAAACACAACTAAGATACAGATTAAAGTACAGAATAATTATTCTGTCAGGATTACATTTTAATGCTTAATCAATATAAAGAAGTTTTACTACACTTGCTTTAATGGGGAGGGAGAAGGTAATTTTGTAAGTAAGTAAATGAAGATAGTGGGAGCACAGAAGAAGTGAAAGAAATGAAGGGTATTTCTGCAGGAATGAGTCTGGGTAAAGAGAAGGGTAAAATTACTGCAGAGATGATGAGGAGACCAGGAGAGAGATCTGTCTGGGAGGGAAATAAACGCTGGCTGAAGGAATAGTTTCACACTTTTATATTAAGGTAAACAAGCAATTAAGCAATTGCTTGCCTTAACATTTGAACACATTTTTATACTGCTGTGCATGCCAATGCAGCCAATTTTAAAAACTAAACCAGTTTGGGATCTGAGCTTGAAAACGAAATGGTGAAGAATTCTGACAACACGCGCTGATGGTTTTTACCAGCTGGCGTTGGCATTAGCATTTC